>NW_028322245.1:6823445-7460772 GCF_059928025.1 Delphinapterus leucas
GTTTCGGCACGGCACGCTGAGCCTTTGGTAAATTCCTCTTTCTGGTGAGAAATGAGCATTCAATTTGCCCGTGGAGACACCTACAGCTAGTCTCTCATTGGTTCTCCCTATTCCTGTTCATCTTGTGCAGAAATTGCAAACTGTGCCAAACAGGAGGTTAAAGGCACTGACTCTCCAAGTGGGTAGAGGGTTAGTAAAGCATCTGGAATGGTGAACCCGAGTACCAGGGAACGAAACCTGAGAGCCATTTAAAATGGTTTCCCAGTCTCACAGTGGACAATACTCTGGGTTTCCCATGCATGTTTTAGCTGAAGGAAGAATTCCTTAAACCTGGAGATTATTGACCCATGGAATGGGTACCATGCAGTATGACTAAAAAGGGTCTGAATTTGCTCACCGAACCTCACCAATGCTATCAGTTCGAAGTGTCCAGCCTTATGCCTCACCCAGCTCTGGGTGTAGATGTGGTAAATTCAGGTTTCATCACAAGCCCTGAATCAATTATTTAAGAATTGCTGTCTCTTTCACTGTCATTGTGTTTTGTTTTTGTAATTTAGTTTGATAATGGGATTTATCGGATTTTCACTGCTGCGTTCTTGCAGCTGTACACACGCTTGACTCTCTTATGGAGACATATAAATCCATGGGTTTGAAGATTCTGATCAGTCAGGTGTATTCCTAGGCTTTGAATATGGGGTGTTTAGTCCATTTCGTTGAGCAAGGGGTAGGTCTTGAGTATTATATATTTGGCTTATGGAAAGGTATCTGTGCTAATTTCTATCTCTGGTTTTATGCAGCACCCCAACTCACATTTCCCCTTAAGCAAGCATAAGTTGGTTTTCTAAATTTGAGACCCTGTTCTGTTTTGTAATTCAGTTCATGTGTAGCCAAGTTTACATTCCTTGTATTAGTGATATCTTATGATGTTTCATTTTCTGTGTGACTTATTTCACTTAGAATCATCGTACCTGAATCCACTCATTATGCCGCGATGGGCCTGATGACATAGATTTCATTGGTGAGTGATATTCCATTGTACGTACGTACCACAATTTCTTTATCCATTTTTCGCTTTCTTGGATATTTAACTTGTACCGTAGACGAGGTTCTTGTAAACAGAGCCGTCCGAAACTTTGGGGTGGCTGTGTGTTTTTGATTTTAATTTCACTAAGCTATAGGACCATAAGTGGAAGTGCTGTAGGCTCCGTTGCTTGGTTTTTTAGGTGTTTGAGGAAACACCATACACTTCTCCAGAGTGGCTGTTGGCAAATTACATCCCGCCCATCAGCATAACAAGGCTCCCTCTTCTCCATGGTCTGTGCTGCCTTTCTGGATTTTACACTTTTTTCAGATGGCCCTTTTGACCGGGGCGCAGTGAGACTTCATTGTAGTGCAGATTTCCTTTACACGCTTGCTTGGTTGGCCAAAAAGGGCGTATGCGTTTTTTCCTGAATATATTCAGGAAAAAACGCATACGCCCTTTTTGGCCAAGTGCATCATTGTCGTCGTTCTGCCTCTTTTCCTATGCTTTAAATGCAATTCCAGTCTACCCCCTGAAATCGTTTTCCTGAAATTCTGCCCCACTTTCAAGTCCTCTTCGCAGCCTTCCTTCAATATATTTTTAGACCATAGCTGTCATTTATAACTCTGCAGGTTTGTGAATTACAGTGCCCCTGAGCTCCTTTCTTCATCTCGCTTTCTTGTGAGCTGGCCGCAAACCCGCAGGAATGCTTCAGGCCCTAATCTGGTTCTGGCACGGCATGCTGAGCCTTTGGTTAATTCCTCTTCCTGGTGGGAAATGAGCGTTAAATTTGCCCGTGCAGACACCTTCACACGAGTCGTCATGGTGCCCCTTTGCCCCGGTTATCTCTATGGAGGTTGGAGTTGGAGGGCCTCCTCACTCAAGGTCAGTGTGCCCACGGAGCCAACCCTGCAACTTCAGGGCATGTTTGGTGGTTAGGATCACCACGTGGGGTCCTTTTACCTTAGGAGGGAGGTGGCCTTTTGGGCTGCTGATTTCCAGGTTTTCGGATACTGCCAGTATCTTGGCCAGATGTGGCGGTGGGCCAATCCCCTTGGTGACCGTAGTTTATCCTACCTGGATCGCATTCTTGCATTGTTCCATTTCAAGTGGTCCCAGGTTTTGCACTAATACTCCAATGGCGATTCACCGTTCACCAGGAATGTAAAGGTCAAAGGGTTTAGCTAAATTAGGGAGTTCCTGTGCAAGGGTCTGAATTGACTGCTCTTTCCATTCTTGAAAGGCCACTTCTGCATTCTATTCAAAAGGATCATCACCTTTTCCTTTCAGTGTTTCATATAGAGGCCGAGCTAGTAGACTGTAGTTAGGGATCCAGAAGCAGCAAACCCTGGCCTCCCCAGGAACCCCTAAGCTGTCTTCTAGTTTTAGAAATGGGTAAGGCTGTAAATTGTTTCTTCCCTTTCCTGGGATGGGCTTCTCCGACCTTCTGTGAGAATGAAGCCCAGGCAGGTCACCGTAGTCTGTGATATTTGAGCTTTTTCTTGGACAACTTGTATCCTTTATTGGCTTCGTAGTTCAGAGGTCTCCTTAGTAGGGCTGGCGATCAGAATGTCGTCTGCATATTGAAGGAGTGTTTCCTTTTCCAGAGGTAGAACTTTTAGGTCTTTAGCTGAGCTTTCCCCAAAGATGGTGTGGGAATTTTTGAACCCTTGGGACAACACGGCCCGGAAGTATTGTTTTAGTTGTATGTTGAGTCCTGCCACTCACAAGCCAAAATTTCTTGTGACTCTGGGACTAATAGAATACAAAAGAAGGCATCATTGAAGACTAATACAGAATACCATGTCCTGGTGGTTGGTAGAATGACCAGCAGGGTGTAGGGTTTAGGAACTACTGGAGGTATATCCTCAGTGGCTTAACTGACTGTCCTGACATCCTTTACCAGGACTCCAGCAGCCCATGGGGCTCTCGAGGTCAGGCCAATCCCAGGATATGGAGCTCACCTGGGCAGGTACCCCAACCCAGCCCACGGGGCTCTCATGTTCAGGACCCTCCCAGGATATGGTGTTCCCTGGGCAGGTCCCCCTGCAGCCCATGGGGCTCTCGTGGTCAGGCCCCTCCCAGGATACAGAGCTACCCTTGCAGGTACCATGGCAGGGCTGGGAACACAGGAACCGTGCATATCGCCCTCATTGCAGAGCACTCCCAGCTCACCTGTCACTCAGATCTGACACAGAGCACCTCAGAGCAGGACTTGAACTAACAAACAGCAGCTCCGACAGGTCTGTGACCCTGGGCATCACTCTGTGTGGCCTCCCTCCACCTGGTCTTCCAGAGACTTCCACTGCACCCGGGGCACCAGGCCTTTGTCTCCACCCACCACCCACCCCTCCTCTCCCTGACTCCTGGGTTCCTCTCATTAGGAGAGGGTTTTCTTGAAGTTGTCTCCCACTCATGGGCCAGATAATATAATTAGAAAACAAGCCAGAGCTGCAGCCCCTTGTCTATCCTGACTCTCAGGAGCCCACACCTGTTCCTTGGACCTGGCCGATTCAGCAAGTTCCAGTTTCTGCAACTGTGAGCCCCTGAGGGGTGATTATTGGCTGGCCTGGGAAGCCTGACCGTGCCGGCCAGCCCTCCCCAGGTGTGCCTGGGTTCAGATCAATATAAACACCGCTCCAGGCAGCAAGAGCCCCTGCAGCTGTGCCTGACGCCATTTTCTCTGCCCTGTCAGCAGTCTTGGGGCTGGACTGGTGGGAGGGAGTGAGAGGCCACGGCTTTGTGGGTGGCCCAGTGTGAGTGGGGCTCTGCTGGACTTTCTGCAGCAGTTGCCAAGATGCCACCTGCTAAAGAAGAGGATGTGTCACCCATACCTGCCGCTGGAATTTCTCCCTGGGCAGAGGTGAGTGAGGAAGAAAGCAGTGGGGGCCGGGACAGCAGGGGTATCTCAGGCAGGGAAATGGAAAGCTTCCAGAAGAGCACCCAGGGCCAGGACCACCCTGGCTGGCCTGCAGGCACCAAGTCGGCTGGCATGCTGTCGCTCATGTGGCTCCATGGCCCTTCCTCTAGGCTTTCAAGTCCTTGTACATATTCAGGTGTTTTACCTGGGAAGGGTGGGAACATTTCAGCAGCAGCTGGCCTGGGGCTCAGCCCACGTTTACTCACAGATGCCTCGGCACGGTCCCCCAGCTTTGCAATGAGGACGCTTGTTGCGTGGGGCCTGCTGGCTGAATGGGAGATGATTCCCCACCACTGACCAACTTCAGAATTGCTTACAACTGGAGCAAGTGCCCTGATACGGTTTTCCTCTGTGTAACTGGTGGGTTCTGTTTTTTTTTCTTTTTTTCGTTTTTGGTTCAAGGTAGATTTTATTCCTCTTTTTTGTATTTACAGGTATAAGCATGGAAATAATTTATTCATATAAATACATGTATGTGAAGGGAAGAATATTTTCTGTTTTACTTTTTGTAATTTGAATTTTATTTTATTTTTTTATACAGCAGGTTCTTTTTGGTTATCTCTTTTATACATATAAATGTATATATGCCAATCCCAATCTCTCAACTCCTCCCACCACCACCCCCCAACAGCTTTCCCCCCTTGGTGTCCATACGTTTGTTGTCTACATCTGTTGCTCTATTTCTGCCTTGCAAAACGGTTCATCTGTAAAATTTGTCTAGGTTCCACATATAGGCATTAATAGACAAGATTTGTTTTTCTATTTCTGACTTACTTCACTCTGTATGACAGTCTCTAGATCCATCAACGTCTCTACAAATGACCCAATTTCATTCCTTTTTATGGCTTAGTAATATTTCATTTTATATATGTACCACTTCTTTATGCATTCGTCTGTCTGTGGGCATTTAGGTTGCTTCCATTACCTGGATATTGTAAATAGTGATGCAATGAACATTGCGGTGAATGTCTCTTTTTGATTTATGGTTTTGTCTGGGTATATGCCCAGTAGTGGGATTGCTGTATCATATGGTAATTCTATTCTTAGTTTTATAAGAAACTCCATAATGTTCTCCACAGTGACTGTATCAATTTACATTCCCAACAATAGTGCAAGAGGGTTCCTTATCTCCACACCCTTTCCAGCATTTGTTGTTTGTAGATTTTCTGATGATGCCCATTCTAACATGTGTGAGGTGATACACCATGGATGAGTCTATTTCGTTGAGCAAAGAGTAGGTCTTGTCTAGTACATATTTGGCTTATGGAACGGTATGTGTGCTAATTTCAATCTCTGGTTTTATACAGCACCCCAACTCAACATTCCCCTTAAGCAAGCATAAGTGTTTATCTAAATGTGAGACTCTGTTCGGTTTTGTATTTCAGTTTATGTGTAGCCAAGTTTACACTCCCTCTATTAGTGATATCTTATGATACTTATCTTTCTCTGTGTGACGTATTTCTCTTAGAATCATCATATTTAAATCCACTCAATTTGCTGCTACAGGCCTGATGACATTGATTTCATTGCTGAGTGATATTCCGTTGTACGTAAGTAGCACAACTCCTTTATCCATTTTTTTCTTTCTGGGATATTTAATTTGTACTGGACTCGAGTTTCTTGTAAACACAGCAGCCCTAAATTTTGTGCTGGCTGTGTCTTGTTGATTTTAATTTTCCTAAGCTATAGGGCTAAAAGTGGAAGTACCCTAGGCTCTGTAGCTTTGTTTTTCAGATGTTTCAGGTTACACCATAAACATCTCCAGAGTGTCTGTTGGCAATTTACATCCCGCCCATCAGCATAACAAGGCTCCCTGTTCTCCATGGCCTGTCCTGTGTTTCTGGTTTTTACACTTTTTTCAGATGGCCCTTTTGACGAATGGGAAATGAGACTTCATTGTAGTGCGGATTTCCATTGCTGGAGTGCTTGGTTGGCCAAAAAGGGCATATGCGTTTTTTCCTGAATATATTCAGGAAAAAATGTTTACGCACTTTTGTCCAAGTGCATCAGTGTCAAAGATCTGCCACTCTTCACATGCTTTAAATGCAATTCCAATCTACCTCCTGAAATATGATTCCTGCAATTCTGCCTCGTTTTCAAGTCCTCTTTGCAGACTTACTTCAATATATTTTTGCCAATAGCTGTCATTTATATCTCTGCAGGTTTGTGAATTACAGTGCCCGTGATTTCCTTTCTTAACTCGTTTCCTTGAAAGCTGGCCACAGAACCGCAGGTTTGCTTTAGGCCATAATCAGGGTCCGACACGGCACTCTGAGCCTTTGGTTAATTCCTCTTCCTGGTGGGAAATTAGAGTTAAATGTGCCCCTCCGGACACCTGCCTCACTCCCAGCCCCTTGGTTATGTGTGTCCTGTAGTTTGAGGCCACATGTGCTGGGTTCCTCACCTTTGGCTGATGTGGCCCCACTGGTGTGAGGACACTCCTGCCTGGTTCCCATCCCCTTGGTGATGTGGACCCTCCGGTGAGAGTCTGATCCTGGCTGGGTTCCTCACACTTCTGAGAGGTGGGCCCTCTTCTCTGAGGTCACTCCTGCCTGGCTGGCCCACCCCGCCTTGACGACGTCGGCTCTCTCGTGGGAGTTGGTGCCTGCTGCGAGTCTCCTCCCCTTGGTAATGAGGGCCCTCTGGCGTCAGGCCCTAACTCCTGGCCTCCCAAAATTTTCTGATGTGCGCCCTGTGGTGCGAGTACACTCCTGCCAGGTTCCCAACACCATGGGAATGTGGGCCTTCTGCTCTGAGGTCCCAACGGTGGGTTGCTCAGTTTCATGATGAGGGCCCTCTGGTGTGAGTTCACTCCGGCCTGGATCCCATAGCCTCGCTGCTCCTGGCCACCTGCGGGGAGGTTACAACTGCGGGATTCCTCACCTTTTTTCTTCTATGGGCCCTCTGTTTTGAGACTCCTCCTGCCTGCCTCACTCCCAGCCCCTTGGTGATGTGTCTCCTCTGGTTTGAGGCCACGTGTGCTGGGTCCCTCACCTTTCGATGATGTGGCCCCACTGGTGTGAGGACACTCTTGCCTGGTTCCTATCCCCTTGGTGATGTGGGCTCTCTGGTGAGAGTCTGATCCTGGCTGGGTTCCTCACCCTTCTGTGAGGTGGGCCCTCTGCTGTGAGGTCACTCCTGCCTGGCTGGCACAGCCCGCCTGGGCAACATTGGCCCTCTTGTGGCAGTTGGAGCATGCTGGGAGCCTCCTCCCCTCGGTGATGAGGGCCCTCTGGCGTCAGGCCCTAACTGCTGGGTACCCACATTTTCTGATACGTGCTAAGTGGTGCGAGGACACTCCTGCGAGGTTCCCTTCCCCATGGGGATGTGGGCCTTCTGCTCTGAGGTCCCAATGGCTGGGTTGCTCACAGTTTCATGATGTGGGCCCTCTGCTGTGAGTTCACTGCAGCCTGGATCACATAGACTCGGTGCTCTGGGCCGCCTGCTGGGAGGTTCCCACTGCAGGATTCCTCACCTTTTTTATTCTATTGGCCCTGTGTTGTGAGGCTACTCATGCCTGCCTCAATCCGAGCCCCTCGGAGATGTGGGTCCTCTGGTTTAGGTCTCATGTGCTGGTTTCCTCACCTTTCTATGATGTGGTCACCCTGGTGTGAAGACAGTCCTGCCTGGTTCTGATCCCCTTGGTGATGTGGGCCCTCTGGTGAGAGTCTTATCCTGGCTGGGTTCCTCACCCTTCTGTGAGGTAGGCCCTCTGCTGTGAGGTCATTCCTGCCTGGCTGTCACACGTCACCTTGTCGACATGGGCCCTCAGTTGGGAGTTGGTGCCTGCTTGGAGTCTCCTCCCCTTGGTAATGAGGGCCCTCTGGCGTCAGACCCTAACTTCTGGGCTCCCACAATTCTCTGATGTGTGCCCTGAGGTGCGAGTACACTTATGCCATGTTCCCAACCACATAGGAATGTGGGCCTTCTGCTCTGAGGTCCCAAAGCCTGGGTTGCTCACAGTTTCATGATGAGGGCCCTCTGTTTTGAGTTCAGTCAGGTCTGGATCCCATAGCCTCGCTGCTCCTGGCCGCCTGCTGGGAGGTTCCAACTGCGGGATTCCTCACCTTTTTTCTTCTATGGGCCCTCTGTTTTGAGACTCCTCCTGCCTGCCTCGCTCCCAGCCCCTTGGTGATGTGTGTCCTCTGGTTTGAGGCCACGTGTGCTGGGTCACTCACATTTCGTTGATGAGGTCCCACTGGTGTGAGGACACTCCAGCCTGGTTCCCATTCTCTTGGTGATGTGGGCCCTCTGGTGAGAGTCTGATCCTCCTTGGGTTCCTCACACTTTTGTGAGGTGGGCCCTCTGCTCTGAGGTCACTCTTGCCTGGCTGGCACACCCCGCATTGGCGACGGCGGCCCACTGGTAGCAGTTGGAGCCTGCTGGGAGCCTCCTCTCCTCGGTGATGAGAGCCCTCTGGTGTCAGGCCCTAACTGCTGGGCTCCCCACATTTTCTGATGTGTGCCCACTGGTGCGATGACACTCCTACTTGGTTCCCTTCCCCATGGGGATGTGGGCCTTGTGCTCTGAGGTCACAACGGCTGGTTTGCTCACAGTTTCATGATGAGGGCCCTCTGTTGTGAGTTCATCACTGCCTGGATCCCATAGCCTCGGTGCTCTGGGCCGCCTGCTGGGATGTTCCAACTGCTGGATTCCTCACCTTTTTTATACAATGGGCCATGTGTTGTGAGGTTAATCCTGCCTGCCTCGCTCCAAGACCCATGGTGATGTGGGTCCTCTGGTTTGAGGCCACATTTTCTTGTTACCTCAACTTTTGATGATATGGCCCCACGGGTGTGATGACACTCCTGCCTGGTTCACAGCCCCTTGCTGATGTGGGCACTCTGGTGAGAGTCTGATCCTGGCTGGGTTCCTTACCCTTCTGTGAGGTGGGCCCTCTGATGTGAGGTCACTCCTGCCTGGCTGGCTCACGTCGCCTTGATGATGTGGGCCCTCTGTTGGCCACTAAAGCATTCTGGGAGCCTCCTACCCTCTTTAATGAGGGCCCTGGAAAAAACGCAGATGCACATTTTGACCAAGTGCATCATTGTCCAGGATCTGCCTCTTCTCCTATGCTTTCAGAGCACTTCCCGTCTACGTCCTGAAATCATATTCCAGGAATACTGCCCCGCTTTCAAGTCCTCCTCGCAGCCTTACTTCAATATATTTTTGTATGATACCTGTCATTAATAACTCTGCAGGTTTGTTAAATACAGTGTCCCTGAGCTCCTTTCTTCAACACGCTTTCTTGTGAGCTGGCCGCAAAACCGCAGGATTGCTTCAGGCCGTAATCTGGTTTCGGCACGGCACGCTGAGCCTTTGGTAAATTCCTCTTTCTGGTGAGAAATGAGCATTCAATTTGCCCGTGGAGACACCTACAGCTAGTCTCTCATTGGTTCTCCCTATTCCTGTTCATCTTGTGCAGAAATTGCAAACTGTGCCAAACAGGAGGTTAAAGGCACTGACTCTCCAAGTGGGTAGAGGGTTAGTAAAGCATCTGGAATGGTGAACCCGAGTACCAGGGAACGAAACCTGAGAGCCATTTAAAATGGTTTCCCAGTCTCACAGTGGACAATACTCTGGGTTTCCCATGCATGTTTTAGCTGAAGGAAGAATTCCTTAAACCTGGAGATTATTGACCCATGGAATGGGTACCATGCAGTATGACTAAAAAGGGTCTGAATTTGCTCACCGAACCTCACCAATGCTATCAGTTCGAAGTGTCCAGCCTTATGCCTCACCCAGCTCTGGGTGTAGATGTGGTAAATCCAGGTTTCATCACAAGCCCTGAATCAATTATTTAAGAATTGCTGTCTCTTTCACTGTCATTGTGTTTTGTTTTTGTAATTTAGTTTGATAATGGGATTTATCGGATTTTCACTGCTGCGTTCATGCCGCTGTACAAACGCTTGATTCTCCTACAGAGAAATATAAATCCACGGGTTTTAAGATTCTTACTAGTCAGGTATATTCCTAGGCGTCGAATATGTGGTGTTGAGTCCATGTCGTTGAACAAGGAGTAGGTCTTGACTATTACATATTTGGCTTATGGAACGGTATCTGTGCTATTTTCAATCTCTGGTTTTATGCAGCACCCCAACTCACCTTTGCCCTTAAGCAAGCATAAGTTGGTTTTCTAAATTTGAGTCCCTGTTCTGTTTTGTAATTCAGTTCATGTGTAGCCAAGTTTACATTCCGTGTATTAGTGATATCTTATGATGTTTCATTTTCTGTGTGACTTATTTCACTTAGAATCACTGTAGCTGAATCCACTCATTATGCCGTGATGGGCCTGATGACATAGATTTCATTGCTGAGTGATATTCCATTGTACGTACGAACCACAACTTCTTTATCCATTTTTCACATTCTGGGATATTTAACTTGTACCGTAGATGAGGTTCTTGTAAACAGAGCCGTCCGAAAATTTGGGGTGGCTGTGTGTTTTTGATTTTAATTTCCATAAACTATAGGACCATAACTGGAAGTGCCGTAGGCTCCGTTGCTTTGTTTTTTAGGTGTTTCAGGAAACACCATACACTTCTCCGGGGTGGCTGTTGGCAATTTACATCCCGCCCATCAGCATAACAAGGCTCCCTGTTCTCCATGGCCTGTGCTGTCTTTCTGGATTTTACACTTTTTTTAGATGGCCCTTTTGACCGGGGGGCTGTGAGACTTCATTGTAGTGCATAATTCTTTAACATGCTTGCATGGTTGGCCAAAAAGGGCGTATGCGTTTTTTCCTGAATATATTCAGGAAAAAACGCATACGCCCTTTTTGGCCAAGTGCATCATTGTCGACGTTCTGCCTCTTTTCCTATGCTTTAAATGCAATTCCAGTCTACCCCCTGAAATCGTTTTCTTGCAATTCTGCCCACTTACAAGTCCTCTTCGCAGCCTTCCTTCAATATATTTTTGGACGATAGCTGTCATTTATAACTCTGCAGGTTTGTGAATTACAGTGCCCCTGAGCTCCTTTCTTCAACTCGCTTTCTTGTGAGCTGGCCGCAAACACACATGATTGCTTCAGGCCCTAATCTGGTTCCGGCACGGCATGCTGAGCCTTTGGTGAATTCCTCCTCCTGGTGGAAATGAGCGTTAAATTTGCCTGTGCAGACACCTCCAGCTAGTGTCTCATTGATTCCCCCTATTCCTGTTCATCTTGCGCAGATATTGCAAACTGTGCGAAACAGGAGGTTAAAGGCACTGAGTCTCCAAGTGGGGAGAGTGTTAGTAAAGGGTCTGGAATGGTGAACCCGAGTAAAAGGGGAAGAAAACTGAGATGCATTTGAAAACGTTTCCCGGTCACATGGTGCACCATACTTGGGTTTTCCATGCATGTTTTAGCTGAAGGAAGAATCCCTCAATCCTGGAGAGTTGGGACCCATGGAATGGGTACCATGCAGTATGACTTCAAAGGGTCTGCACTTGCTCATCGAACCTCACCAATGCTATCAGCCCGAAGTGTCCAACCTTATGTCTCACTCAGCTCTGGGTGTAGATGTGGTAAATCCAGGTTGCATCACAAGCCCTGAATGAATTATTTAAAAATTGCTCTCTATTTCACTGTCATTGTGTTTTGTTTCTGTAATTCATTTTGATAATGGGATTTATCGGATTTTCTCTGCTGCATTCTTGCAGCTGTACACACGCTTGATTCTCTTATGGAGACATATAAATCCATGGGTTTGTAGATTCTTACTAGTCAGGTGTATTCCTAGGCGTTGAATATGGGGTGTTTAGTCGATTTCGTTGAGCAAGTAGTAGGTCTTGACTATTACATATTTGGCTTATGGAAATGTATCTGTGCTAATTTCTATCTCTGGTATATGCAGCACACCAACTTAACTTTCCCCTTAAGAAAGCATAAGTTGGTTTTCTAAATTTGAGACCCTGTTCTGTTTTGTAGTTCAGTTCATGTGTAGCAAAATTTACATTCCGTGTATTAGTGATATCTTATGATGTTTCATTTTCTGTGTGACTTATTTCACTTAGAATTATCGTACCTGAATCCACTCATTATGCCGTGACGGGCCTGATGACATAGATTTCATTGCTGAGTGATATTCCATTGTACATGCGTACCACATTTTCTTCATACATTTTTCACGTTCTGGGATATTTAACTTGTACCGTAGACAAGGTTCTTGTAAAAATAGATGTCCAAAACTTTGGGGTGGCTGTGTCTTTTTGATTTTATTTTCCCTAAGCTATAGGACCATAAGTGGAAGTGCCATAGGCTCCGTTGCTTTGTTTTTTAGGTGTTTCAGGGTACACCGTACACTTTTCCAGAGTGGCTGTTGGCAATTTACATCCCGACAATCAACATAATAAGGCTCCCTGTTCTCCAAGGCCTGTCCTGATTTTCTGGATTTTTCTCTTTTTTCAGATGGCCCTTTTGACCGGGGGGCAGTGAGACTTCATTGTAGTGCAGATTTCTTTACACGCTTGCTTGGTTGGCCAAAAAGGGCGTATGCGTTTTTTCCTGAATATATTCAGGAAAAAACGCATACGCCCTTTTTGGCCAAGTGCATCATTGTCGTCGTTCTGCCTCTTTTCCTATGCTTTAAATGCAATTCCAGTCTACCCCCTGAAATCGTTTTCCTGAAATTCTGCCCCACTTTCAAGTCCTCTTCGCAGCCTTCCTTCAATATATTTTTAGACCATAGCTGTCATTTATAACTCTGCAGGTTTGTGAATTACAGTGCCCCTGAGCTCCTTTCTTCAACTCGCTTTCTTGTGAGCTGGCCGCAAACCCGCAGGAATGCTTCAGGCCCTAATCTGGTTCCGGCACGGCATGCTGAGCCTTTGGTTAATTCCTCTTCCTGTTGGGAAATGAGCGTTAAATTTGCCCGTGCAGACACCTTCACATGAGTCGTCATGGTGCCCCTTTGCCCCGGTTATCTCTATGGAGGTTGGAGTTGGAGGGCCTCCTCACTCAAGGTCAGTGTGCCCACGGAGCCAACCCTGCAACTTCAGGGCATGTTTGGTGGTTAGGATCACCACGTGGGGTCCTTTTACCTTAGGAGGGAGGTGGCCTTTTGGGCTGCTGATTTCCAGGTTTTCGGATACTGCCAGTATCTTGGCCAGATGTGGCGGTGGGCCAATCCCCTTGGTGACCGTAGTTTATCCTACCTGGATCGCATTCTTGCATTGTTCCATTTCAAGTGGTCCCAGGTTTTGCACTAATACTCCAATGGCGATTTACCGTTCACCAGGAATGTAAGGTCAAAGGGTTTAGCTAAATTAGGGAGTTCCAGGGCAAGGGTCTGAATTGACTGCTCTTTCCATTCTTGAAAGGCCACTTCTGCATTCTATTCAAAAGGATCATCACCTTTTCCTTTCAGTGTTTCATATAGAGGCCGAGCTAGTAGACTGTAGTTAGGGATCCAGAAGCAGCAAACCCTGGCCTCCCCAGGAACCCCTAAGCTGTCTTCTAGTTTTAGAAATGGGTAAGGCTGTAAATTGTTTCTTCCCTTTCCTGGGATGGGCTTCTCCGACCTTCTGTGAGAATGAAGCCCAGGCAGGTCACCGTAGTCTGTGATATTTGAGCTTTTTCTTGGACAACTTGTATCCTTTATTGGCTTCGTAGTTCAGAGGTCTCCTTAGTAGGGCTGGCGATCAGAATGTCGTCTGCATATTGAAGGAGTGTTTCCTTTTCCAGAGGTAGAACTTTTAGGTCTTTAGCTGAGCTTTCCCCAAAGATGGTGTGGGAATTTTTGAACCCTTGGGACAACACGGCCCGGAAGTATTGTTTTAGTTGTATGTTGAGTCCTGCCACTCACAAGCCAAAATTTCTTGTGACTCTGGGACTAATAGAATACAAAAGAAGGCATCATTGAAGACTAATACAGAATACCATGTCCTGGTGGTTGGTAGAATGAGCAGCAGGGTGTAGGGTTTAGGAACTACTGGAGGTATATCCTCAGTGGCTTAACTGACTGTCCTGACATCCTTTACCAGGACTCCAGCAGCCCATGGGGCTCTCGAGGTCAGGCCAATCCCAGGATATGGAGCTCACCTGGGCAGGTACCCCAACCCAGCCCACGGGGCTCTCATGTTCAGGACCCTCCCAGGATATGGTGTTCCCTGGGCAGGTCCCCCTGCAGCCCATGGGGCTCTCGTGGTCAGGCCCCTCCCAGGATACAGAGCTACCCTTGCAGGTACCATGGCAGGGCTGGGAACACAGGAACCGTGCATATCGCCCTCATTGCAGAGCACTCCCAGCTCACCTGTCACTCAGATCTGACACAGAGCACCTCAGAGCAGGACTTGAACTAACAAACAGCAGCTCCGACAGGTCTGTGACCCTGGGCATCACTCTGTGTGGCCTCCCTCCACCTGGTCTTCCAGAGACTTCCACTGCACCCGGGGCACCAGGCCTCTGTCTCCACCCACCACACACCCCTCCTCTCCCTGACTCCTGGGTTCCTCTCATTAGGAGAGGGTTTTCTTGAAGTTGTCTCCCACTCATGGGCCAGATAATATAATTAGAAAACAAGCCAGAGCTGCAGCCCCTTGTCTATCCTGACTCTCAGGAGCCCACACCTGTTCCTTGGACCTGGCCGATTCAGCAAGTTCCAGTTTCTGCAACTGTGAGCCCCTGAGGGGTGATTATTGGCTGGCCTGGGAAGCCTGACCGTGCCGGCCAGCCCTCCCCAGGTGTGCCTGGGTTCAGATCAATATAAACACCGCTCCAGGCAGCAAGAGCCCCTGCAGCTGTGCCTGACGCCATTTTCTCTGCCCTGTCAGCAGTCTTGGGGCTGGACTGGTGGGAGGGAGTGAGAGGCCACGGCTTTGTGGGTGGCCCAGTGTGAGTGGGGCTCTGCTGGACTTTCTGCAGCAGTTGCCAAGATGCCACCTGCTAAAGAAGAGGATGTGTCACCCATACCTGCCGCTGGAATTTCTCCCTGGGCAGAGGTGAGTGAGGAAGAAAGCAGTGGGGGCCGGGACAGCAGGGGTATCTCAGGCAGGGAAATGGAAAGCTTCCAGGAGAGCACCCAGGGCCAGGACCACCCTGGCTGGCCTGCAGGCACCAAGTCGGCTGGCATGCTGTCGCTCATGTGGCTCCATGGCCCTTCCTCTAGGCTTTCAAGTCCTTGTACATATTCAGGTGTTTTACCTGGGAAGGGTGGGAACATTTCAGCAGCAGCTGGCCTGGGGCTCAGCCCACGTTTACTCACAGATGCCTCGGCACGGTCCCCCAGCTTTGCAATGAGGACGCTTGTTGCGTGGGGCCTGCTGGCTGAATGGGAGATGATTCCCCACCACTGACCAACTTCAGAATTGCTTACAACTGGAGCAAGTGCCCTGATACGGTTTTCCTCTGTGTAACTGGTGGGTTCTGTTTTTTTTTCTTTTTTTCGTTTTTGGTTCAAGGTAGATTTTATTCCTCTTTTTTGTATTTACAGATATAAGCATGGAAATAATTTATTCATATAAATACATGTATGTGAAGGGAAGAATATTTTCTCTGTTTTACTTTTTGTAATTTGAATTTTATTTTATTTTTTTATACAGCAGGTTCTTTTTGGTTATCTCTTTTATACATATAAATGTATATATGCCAATCCCAATCTCTCAACTCCTCCCACCACCACCCCCCAACAGCTTTCCCCCCTTGGTGTCCATACGTTTGTTGTCTACATCTGTTGCTCTATTTCTGCCTTGCAAAACGGTTCATCTGTAAAATTTGTCTAGGTTCCACATATAGGCATTAATAGACAAGATTTGTTTTTCTATTTCTGACTTACTTCACTCTGTATGACAGTCTCTAGATCCATCAACGTCTCTACAAATGACCCAATTTCATTCCTTTTTATGGCTTAGTAATATTCCATTTTATATATGTACCACTTCTTTATGCATTCGTCTGTCTGTGGGCATTTAGGTTGCTTCCATTACCTGGATATTGTAAATAGTGATGCAATGAACATTGCGGTGAATGTCTCTTTTTGATTTATGGTTTTGTCTGGGTATATGCCCAGTAGTGGGATTGCTGTATCATATGGTAATTCTATTCTTAGTTTTATAAGAAACTCCATAATGTTCTCCACAGTGACTGTATCAATTTACATTCCCAACAATAGTGCAAGAGGGTTCCTTATCTCCACACCCTTTCCAGCATTTGTTGTTTGTAGATTTTCTGATGATGCCCATTCTAACATGTGTGAGGTGATACACCATGGATGAGTCTATTTCGTTGAGCAAAGAGTAGGTCTTGTCTAGTACATATTTGGCTTATGGAACGGTATGTGTGCTAATTTCAATCTCTGGTTTTATACAGCACCCCAACTCAACATTCCCCTTAAGCAAGCATAAGTGTTTATCTAAATGTGAGACTCTGTTCGGTTTTGTATTTCAGTTTATGTGTAGCCAAGTTTACACTCCCTCTATTAGTGATATCTTATGATACTTATCTTTCTCTGTGTGACGTATTTCTCTTAGAATCATCATATTTAAATCCACTCAATTTGCTGCTACAGGCCTGATGACATTGATTTCATTGCTGAGTGATATTCCGTTGTACGTAAGTAGCACAACTCCTTTATCCATTTTTTTCTTTCTGGGATATTTAATTTGTACTGGACTCGAGTTTCTTGTAAACACAGCAGCCCTAAATTTTGTGCTGGCTGTGTCTTGTTGATTTTAATTTTCCTAAGCTATAGGGCTAAAAGTGGAAGTACCCTAGGCTCTGTAGCTTTGTTTTTCAGATGTTTCAGGATACACCATAAACATCTCCAGAGTGTCTGTTGGCAATTTACATCCCGCCCATCAGCATAACAAGGCTCCCTGTTCTCCATGGCCTGTCCTGTGTTTCTGGTTTTTACACTTTTTTCAGATGGCCCTTTTGACGAATGGGAAATGAGACTTCATTGTAGTGCGGATTTCCATTGCTGGAGTGCTTGGTTGGCCAAAAAGGGCATATGCGTTTTTTCCTGAATATATTCAGGAAAAAATGTTTACGCACTTTTGTCCAAGTGCATCAGTGTCAAAGATCTGCCGCTTTTCACATGCTTTAAATGCAATTCCAATCTACCTCCTGAAATATGATTCCTGCAATTCTGCCTCGTTTTCAAGTCCTCTTTGCAGACTTACTTCAATATATTTTTGCCAATAGGTGTCATTTATATCTCTGCAGGTTTGTGAATTACAGTGCCTGTGATTTCCTTTCTTAACTCGTTTCCTTGAAAGCTGGCCACAGAACCGCAGGTTTGCTTTAGGCCATAATCAGGGTCCGACACGGCACTCTGAGCCTTTGGTTAATTCCTCTTCCTGGTGGGAAATTAGAGTTAAATGTGCCCCTCCGGACACCTGCCTCACTCCCAGCCCCTTGGTTATGTGTGTCCTGTAGTTTGAGGCCACATGTGCTGGGTTCCTCACCTTTGGCTGATGTGGCCCCACTGGTGTGAGGACACTCCTGCCTGGTTCCCATCCCCTTGGTGATGTGGACCCTCCGGTGAGAGTCTGATCCTGGCTGGGTTCCTCACACTTCTGAGAGGTGGGCCCTCTTCTCTGAGGTCACTCCTGCCTGGCTGGCCCACCCCGCCTTGACGACGTCGGCTCTCTCGTGGGAGTTGGTGCCTGCTGCGAGTCTCCTCCCCTTGGTAATGAGGGCCCTCTGGCGTCAGGCCCTAACTCCTGGCCTCCCAAAATTTTCTGATGTGCGCCCTGTGGTGCGAGTACACTCCTGCCAGGTTCCCAACACCATGGGAATGTGGGCCTTCTGCTCTGAGGTCCCAACGGTGGGTTGCTCAGTTTCATGATGAGGGCCCTCTGGTGTGAGTTCACTCCGGCCTGGATCCCATAGCCTCGCTGCTCCTGGCCACCTGCGGGGAGGTTACAACTGCGGGATTCCTCACCTTTTTTCTTCTATGGGCCCTCTGTTTTGAGACTCCTCCTGCCTGCCTCACTCCCAGCCCCTTGGTGATGTGTCTCCTCTGGTTTGAGGCCACGTGTGCTGGGTCCCTCACCTTTCGATGATGTGGCCCCACTGGTGTGAGGACACTCTTGCCTGGTTCCTATCCCCTTGGTGATGTGGGCTCTCTGGTGAGAGTCTGATCCTGGCTGGGTTCCTCACCCTTCTGTGAGGTGGGCCCTCTGCTGTGAGGTCACTCCTGCCTGGCTGGCACAGCCCGCCTGGGCAACATTGGCCCTCTTGTGGCAGTTGGAGCATGCTGGGAGCCTCCTCCCCTCGGTGATGAGGGCCCTCTGGCGTCAGGCCCTAACTGCTGGGTACCCACATTTTCTGATACGTGCTAAGTGGTGCGAGGACACTCCTGCGAGGTTCCCATCCCCATGGGGATGTGGGCCTTCTGCTCTGAGGTCCCAATGGCTGGGTTGCTCACAGTTTCATGATGTGGGCCCTCTGCTGTGAGTTCACTGCAGCCTGGATCACATAGACTCGGTGCTCTGGGCCGCCTGCTGGGAGGTTCCCACTGCAGGATTCCTCACCTTTTTTATTCTATTGGCCCTGTGTTGTGAGGCTACTCATGCCTGCCTCAATCCGAGCCCCTCGGAGATGTGGGTCCTCTGGTTTAGGCCTCATGTGCTGGTTTCCTCACCTTTCTATGATGTGGTCACCCTGGTGTGAAGACAGTCCTGCCTGGTTCTGATCCCCTTGGTGATGTGGGCCCTCTGGTGAGAGTCTTATCCTGGCTGGGTTCCTCACCCTTCTGTGAGGTAGGCCCTCTGCTGTGAGGTCACTCCTGCCTGGCTGTCACACGTCACCTTGTCGACATGGGCCCTCAGTTGGGAGTTGGTGCCTGCTTGGAGTCTCCTCCCCTTGGTAATGAGGGCCCTCTGGCGTCAGACCCTAACTTCTGGGCTCCCACAATTCTCTGATGTGTGCCCTGAGGTGCGAGTACACTTATGCCATGTTCCCAACCACATAGGAATGTGGGCCTTCTGCTCTGAGGTCCCAAAGCCTGGGTTGCTCACAGTTTCATGATGAGGGCCCTCTGTTTTGAGTTCAGTCAGGTCTGGATCCCATAGCCTCGCTGCTCCTGGCCGCCTGCTGGGAGGTTCCAACTGCGGGATTCCTCACCTTTTTTCTTCTATGGGCCCTCTGTTTTGAGACTCCTCCTGCCTGCCTCACTCCCAGCCCCTTGGTGATGTGTGTCCTCTGGTTTGAGGCCACGTGTGCTGGGTCACTCACATTTCGTTGATGAGGTCCCACTGGTGTGAGGACACTCCAGCCTGGTTCCCATTCTCTTGGTGATGTGGGCCCTCTGGTGAGAGTCTGATCCTCCTTGGGTTCCTCACACTTTTGTGAGGTGGGCCCTCTGCTCTGAGGTCACTCTTGCCTGGCTGGCACACCCCGCATTGGCGACGGCGGCCCACTGGTAGCAGTTGGAGCCTGCTGGGAGCCTCCTCTCCTCGGTGATGAGAGCCCTCTGGTGTCAGGCCCTAACTGCTGGGCTCCCCACATTTTCTGATGTGTGCCCACTGGTGCGATGACACTCCTACTTGGTTCCCTTCCCCATGGGGATGTGGGCCTTGTGCTCTGAGGTCACAACGGCTGGTTTGCTCACAGTTTCATGATGAGGGCCCTCTGTTGTGAGTTCATCACTGCCTGGATCCCATAGCCTCGGTGCTCTGGGCCGCCTGCTGGGATGTTCCAACTGCTGGATTCCTCACCTTTTTTATACAATGGGCCATGTGTTGTGAGGTTAATCCTGCCTGCCTCGCTCCAAGACCCATGGTGATGTGGGTCCTCTGGTTTGAGGCCACATTTTCTTGTTACCTCAACTTTTGATGATATGGCCCCACGGGTGTGATGACACTCCTGCCTGGTTCACAGCCCCTTGCTGATGTGGGCACTCTGGTGAGAGTCTGATCCTGGCTGGGTTCCTTACCCTTCTGTGAGGTGGGCCCTCTGATGTGAGGTCACTCCTGCCTGGCTGGCTCACGTCGCCTTGATGATGTGGGCCCTCTGTTGGCCACTAAAGCATTCTGGGAGCCTCCTACCCTCTTTAATGAGGGCCCTGGAAAAAACGCAGATGCACATTTTGACCAAGTGCATCATTGTCCAGGATCTGCCTCTTCTCCTATGCTTTCAGAGCACTTCCCGTCTACGTCCTGAAATCATATTCCAGGAATACTGCCCCGCTTTCAAGTCCTCCTCGCAGCCTTACTTCAATATATTTTTGTATGATACCTGTCATTAATAACTCTGCAGGTTTGTTAAATACAGTGTCCCTGAGCTCCTTTCTTCAACACGCTTTCTTGTGAGCTGGCCGCAAAACCGCAGGATTGCTTCAGGCCGTAATCTGGTTTCGGCACGGCACGCTGAGCCTTTGGTAAATTCCTCTTTCTGGTGAGAAATGAGCATTCAATTTGCCCGTGGAGACACCTACAGCTAGTCTCTCATTGGTTCTCCCTATTCCTGTTCATCTTGTGCAGAAATTGCAAACTGTGCCAAACAGGAGGTTAAAGGCACTGACTCTCCAAGTGGGTAGAGGGTTAGTAAAGCATCTGGAATGGTGAACCCGAGTACCAGGGAACGAAACCTGAGAGCCATTTAAAATGGTTTCCCAGTCTCACAGTGGACAATACTCTGGGTTTCCCATGCATGTTTTAGCTGAAGGAAGAATTCCTTAAACCTGGAGATTATTGACCCATGGAATGGGTACCATGCAGTATGACTAAAAAGGGTCTGAATTTGCTCACCGAACCTCACCAATGCTATCAGTTCGAAGTGTCCAGCCTTATGCCTCACCCAGCTCTGGGTGTAGATGTGGTAAATCCAGGTTTCATCACAAGCCCTGAATCAATTATTTAAGAATTGCTGTCTCTTTCACTGTCATTGTGTTTTGTTTTTGTAATTTAGTTTGATAATGGGATTTATCGGATTTTCACTGCTGCGTTCATGCCGCTGTACAAACGCTTGATTCTCCTACAGAGAAATATAAATCCACGGGTTTTAAGATTCTTACTAGTCAGGTATATTCCTAGGCGTCGAATATGTGGTGTTGAGTCCATGTCGTTGAACAAGGAGTAGGTCTTGACTATTACATATTTGGCTTATGGAACGGTATCTGTGCTATTTTCAATCTCTGGTTTTATGCAGCACCCCAACTCACCTTTGCCCTTAAGCAAGCATAAGTTGGTTTTCTAAATTTGAGTCCCTGTTCTGTTTTGTAATTCAGTTCATGTGTAGCCAAGTTTACATTCCGTGTATTAGTGATATCTTATGATGTTTCATTTTCTGTGTGACTTATTTCACTTAGAATCACTGTAGCTGAATCCACTCATTATGCCGTGATGGGCCTGATGACATAGATTTCATTGCTGAGTGATATTCCATTGTACGTACGAACCACAACTTCTTTATCCATTTTTCACATTCTGGGATATTTAACTTGTACCGTAGATGAGGTTCTTGTAAACAGAGCCGTCCGAAAATTTGGGGTGGCTGTGTGTTTTTGATTTTAATTTCCATAAGCTATAGGACCATAACTGGAAGTGCCGTAGGCTCCGTTGCTTTGTTTTTTAGGTGTTTCAGGAAACACCATACACTTCTCCGGGGTGGCTGTTGGCAATTTACATCCCGCCCATCAGCATAACAAGGCTCCCTGTTCTCCATGGCCTGTGCTGTCTTTCTGGATTTTACACTTTTTTTAGATGGCCCTTTTGACCGGGGGGCTGTGAGACTTCATTGTAGTGCATAATTCTTTAACATGCTTGCATGGTTGGCCAAAAAGGGCGTATGCGTTTTTTCCTGAATATATTCAGGAAAAAACGCATACGCCCTTTTTGGCCAAGTGCATCATTGTCGACGTTCTGCCTCTTTTCCTATGCTTTAAATGCAATTCCAGTCTACCCCCTGAAATCGTTTTCTTGCAATTCTGCCCACTTACAAGTCCTCTTCGCAGCCTTCCTTCAATATATTT
The DNA here is from genome assembly GCF_059928025.1 of Delphinapterus leucas. Classification (NCBI taxonomy): domain Eukaryota; kingdom Metazoa; phylum Chordata; class Mammalia; order Artiodactyla; family Monodontidae; genus Delphinapterus; species Delphinapterus leucas. The sequence continues at coordinate 6,845,281 of NW_028322245.1, forward strand.
TTGGACGATAGCTGTCATTTATAACTCTGCAGGTTTGTGAATTACAGTGCCCCTGAGCTCCTTTCTTCAACTCGCTTTCTTGTGAGCTGGCCGCAAACACACATGATTGCTTCAGGCCCTAATCTGGTTCCGGCACGGCATGCTGAGCCTTTGGTGAATTCCTCCTCCTGGTGGAAATGAGCGTTAAATTTGCCTGTGCAGACACCTCCAGCTAGTGTCTCATTGATTCCCCCTATTCCTGTTCATCTTGCGCAGATATTGCAAACTGTGCGAAACAGGAGGTTAAAGGCACTGAGTCTCCAAGTGGGGAGAGTGTTAGTAAAGGGTCTGGAATGGTGAACCCGAGTAAAAGGGGAAGAAAACTGAGATGCATTTGAAAACGTTTCCCGGTCACATGGTGCACCATACTTGGGTTTTCCATGCATGTTTTAGCTGAAGGAAGAATCCCTCAATCCTGGAGAGTTGGGACCCATGGAATGGGTACCATGCAGTATGACTTCAAAGGGTCTGCACTTGCTCATCGAACCTCACCAATGCTATCAGCCCGAAGTGTCCAACCTTATGTCTCACTCAGCTCTGGGTGTAGATGTGGTAAATCCAGGTTGCATCACAAGCCCTGAATGAATTATTTAAAAATTGCTCTCTATTTCACTGTCATTGTGTTTTGTTTCTGTAATTCATTTTGATAATGGGATTTATCGGATTTTCTCTGCTGCATTCTTGCAGCTGTACACACGCTTGATTCTCTTATGGAGACATATAAATCCATGGGTTTGTAGATTCTTACTAGTCAGGTGTATTCCTAGGCGTTGAATATGGGGTGTTTAGTCGATTTCGTTGAGCAAGTAGTAGGTCTTGACTATTACATATTTGGCTTATGGAAATGTATCTGTGCTAATTTCTATCTCTGGTATATGCAGCACACCAACTTAACTTTCCCCTTAAGAAAGCATAAGTTGGTTTTCTAAATTTGAGACCCTGTTCTGTTTTGTAGTTCAGTTCATGTGTAGCAAAATTTACATTCCGTGTATTAGTGATATCTTATGATGTTTCATTTTCTGTGTGACTTATTTCACTTAGAATTATCGTACCTGAATCCACTCATTATGCCGTGACGGGCCTGATGACATAGATTTCATTGCTGAGTGATATTCCATTGTACATGCGTACCACATTTTCTTCATACATTTTTCACGTTCTGGGATATTTAACTTGTACCGTAGACAAGGTTCTTGTAAAAATAGATGTCCAAAACTTTGGGGTGGCTGTGTCTTTTTGATTTTATTTTCCCTAAGCTATAGGACCATAAGTGGAAGTGCCATAGGCTCCGTTGCTTTGTTTTTTAGGTGTTTCAGGGTACACCGTACACTTTTCCAGAGTGGCTGTTGGCAATTTACATCCCGACAATCAACATAATAAGGCTCCCTGTTCTCCAAGGCCTGTCCTGATTTTCTGGATTTTTCTCTTTTTTCAGATGGCCCTTTTGACCGGGGGGCAGTGAGACTTCATTGTAGTGCAGATTTCTTTACACGCTTGCTTGGTTGGCCAAAAAGGGCGTATGCGTTTTTTCCTGAATATATTCAGGAAAAAACGCATACGCCCTTTTTGGCCAAGTGCATCATTGTCGTCGTTCTGCCTCTTTTCCTATGCTTTAAATGCAATTCCAGTCTACCCCCTGAAATCGTTTTCCTGAAATTCTGCCCCACTTTCAAGTCCTCTTCGCAGCCTTCCTTCAATATATTTTTAGACCATAGCTGTCATTTATAACTCTGCAGGTTTGTGAATTACAGTGCCCCTGAGCTCCTTTCTTCAACTCGCTTTCTTGTGAGCTGGCCGCAAACCCGCAGGAATGCTTCAGGCCCTAATCTGGTTCCGGCACGGCATGCTGAGCCTTTGGTTAATTCCTCTTCCTGTTGGGAAATGAGCGTTAAATTTGCCCGTGCAGACACCTTCACATGAGTCGTCATGGTGCCCCTTTGCCCCGGTTATCTCTATGGAGGTTGGAGTTGGAGGGCCTCCTCACTCAAGGTCAGTGTGCCCACGGAGCCAACCCTGCAACTTCAGGGCATGTTTGGTGGTTAGGATCACCACGTGGGGTCCTTTTACCTTAGGAGGGAGGTGGCCTTTTGGGCTGCTGATTTCCAGGTTTTCGGATACTGCCAGTATCTTGGCCAGATGTGGCGGTGGGCCAATCCCCTTGGTGACCGTAGTTTATCCTACCTGGATCGCATTCTTGCATTGTTCCATTTCAAGTGGTCCCAGGTTTTGCACTAATACTCCAATGGCGATTTACCGTTCACCAGGAATGTAAGGTCAAAGGGTTTAGCTAAATTAGGGAGTTCCAGGGCAAGGGTCTGAATTGACTGCTCTTTCCATTCTTGAAAGGCCACTTCTGCATTCTATTCAAAAGGATCATCACCTTTTCCTTTCAGTGTTTCATATAGAGGCCGAGCTAGTAGACTGTAGTTAGGGATCCAGAAGCAGCAAACCCTGGCCTCCCCAGGAACCCCTAAGCTGTCTTCTAGTTTTAGAAATGGGTAAGGCTGTAAATTGTTTCTTCCCTTTCCTGGGATGGGCTTCTCCGACCTTCTGTGAGAATGAAGCCCAGGCAGGTCACCGTAGTCTGTGATATTTGAGCTTTTTCTTGGACAACTTGTATCCTTTATTGGCTTCGTAGTTCAGAGGTCTCCTTAGTAGGGCTGGCGATCAGAATGTCGTCTGCATATTGAAGGAGTGTTTCCTTTTCCAGAGGTAGAACTTTTAGGTCTTTAGCTGAGCTTTCCCCAAAGATGGTGTGGGAATTTTTGAACCCTTGGGACAACACGGCCCGGAAGTATTGTTTTAGTTGTATGTTGAGTCCTGCCACTCACAAGCCAAAATTTCTTGTGACTCTGGGACTAATAGAATACAAAAGAAGGCATCATTGAAGACTAATACAGAATACCATGTCCTGGTGGTTGGTAGAATGAGCAGCAGGGTGTAGGGTTTAGGAACTACTGGAGGTATATCCTCAGTGGCTTAACTGACTGTCCTGACATCCTTTACCAGGACTCCAGCAGCCCATGGGGCTCTCGAGGTCAGGCCAATCCCAGGATATGGAGCTCACCTGGGCAGGTACCCCAACCCAGCCCACGGGGCTCTCATGTTCAGGACCCTCCCAGGATATGGTGTTCCCTGGGCAGGTCCCCCTGCAGCCCATGGGGCTCTCGTGGTCAGGCCCCTCCCAGGATACAGAGCTACCCTTGCAGGTACCATGGCAGGGCTGGGAACACAGGAACCGTGCATATCGCCCTCATTGCAGAGCACTCCCAGCTCACCTGTCACTCAGATCTGACACAGAGCACCTCAGAGCAGGACTTGAACTAACAAACAGCAGCTCCGACAGGTCTGTGACCCTGGGCATCACTCTGTGTGGCCTCCCTCCACCTGGTCTTCCAGAGACTTCCACTGCACCCGGGGCACCAGGCCTCTGTCTCCACCCACCACACACCCCTCCTCTCCCTGACTCCTGGGTTCCTCTCATTAGGAGAGGGTTTTCTTGAAGTTGTCTCCCACTCATGGGCCAGATAATATAATTAGAAAACAAGCCAGAGCTGCAGCCCCTTGTCTATCCTGACTCTCAGGAGCCCACACCTGTTCCTTGGACCTGGCCGATTCAGCAAGTTCCAGTTTCTGCAACTGTGAGCCCCTGAGGGGTGATTATTGGCTGGCCTGGGAAGCCTGACCGTGCCGGCCAGCCCTCCCCAGGTGTGCCTGGGTTCAGATCAATATAAACACCGCTCCAGGCAGCAAGAGCCCCTGCAGCTGTGCCTGACGCCATTTTCTCTGCCCTGTCAGCAGTCTTGGGGCTGGACTGGTGGGAGGGAGTGAGAGGCCACGGCTTTGTGGGTGGCCCAGTGTGAGTGGGGCTCTGCTGGACTTTCTGCAGCAGTTGCCAAGATGCCACCTGCTAAAGAAGAGGATGTGTCACCCATACCTGCCGCTGGAATTTCTCCCTGGGCAGAGGTGAGTGAGGAAGAAAGCAGTGGGGGCCGGGACAGCAGGGGTATCTCAGGCAGGGAAATGGAAAGCTTCCAGGAGAGCACCCAGGGCCAGGACCACCCTGGCTGGCCTGCAGGCACCAAGTCGGCTGGCATGCTGTCGCTCATGTGGCTCCATGGCCCTTCCTCTAGGCTTTCAAGTCCTTGTACATATTCAGGTGTTTTACCTGGGAAGGGTGGGAACATTTCAGCAGCAGCTGGCCTGGGGCTCAGCCCACGTTTACTCACAGATGCCTCGGCACGGTCCCCCAGCTTTGCAATGAGGACGCTTGTTGCGTGGGGCCTGCTGGCTGAATGGGAGATGATTCCCCACCACTGACCAACTTCAGAATTGCTTACAACTGGAGCAAGTGCCCTGATACGGTTTTCCTCTGTGTAACTGGTGGGTTCTGTTTTTTTTTCTTTTTTTCGTTTTTGGTTCAAGGTAGATTTTATTCCTCTTTTTTGTATTTACAGATATAAGCATGGAAATAATTTATTCATATAAATACATGTATGTGAAGGGAAGAATATTTTCTCTGTTTTACTTTTTGTAATTTGAATTTTATTTTATTTTTTTATACAGCAGGTTCTTTTTGGTTATCTCTTTTATACATATAAATGTATATATGCCAATCCCAATCTCTCAACTCCTCCCACCACCACCCCCCAACAGCTTTCCCCCCTTGGTGTCCATACGTTTGTTGTCTACATCTGTTGCTCTATTTCTGCCTTGCAAAACGGTTCATCTGTAAAATTTGTCTAGGTTCCACATATAGGCATTAATAGACAAGATTTGTTTTTCTATTTCTGACTTACTTCACTCTGTATGACAGTCTCTAGATCCATCAACGTCTCTACAAATGACCCAATTTCATTCCTTTTTATGGCTTAGTAATATTCCATTTTATATATGTACCACTTCTTTATGCATTCGTCTGTCTGTGGGCATTTAGGTTGCTTCCATTACCTGGATATTGTAAATAGTGATGCAATGAACATTGCGGTGAATGTCTCTTTTTGATTTATGGTTTTGTCTGGGTATATGCCCAGTAGTGGGATTGCTGTATCATATGGTAATTCTATTCTTAGTTTTATAAGAAACTCCATAATGTTCTCCACAGTGACTGTATCAATTTACATTCCCAACAATAGTGCAAGAGGGTTCCTTATCTCCACACCCTTTCCAGCATTTGTTGTTTGTAGATTTTCTGATGATGCCCATTCTAACATGTGTGAGGTGATACACCATGGATGAGTCTATTTCGTTGAGCAAAGAGTAGGTCTTGTCTAGTACATATTTGGCTTATGGAACGGTATGTGTGCTAATTTCAATCTCTGGTTTTATACAGCACCCCAACTCAACATTCCCCTTAAGCAAGCATAAGTGTTTATCTAAATGTGAGACTCTGTTCGGTTTTGTATTTCAGTTTATGTGTAGCCAAGTTTACACTCCCTCTATTAGTGATATCTTATGATACTTATCTTTCTCTGTGTGACGTATTTCTCTTAGAATCATCATATTTAAATCCACTCAATTTGCTGCTACAGGCCTGATGACATTGATTTCATTGCTGAGTGATATTCCGTTGTACGTAAGTAGCACAACTCCTTTATCCATTTTTTTCTTTCTGGGATATTTAATTTGTACTGGACTCGAGTTTCTTGTAAACACAGCAGCCCTAAATTTTGTGCTGGCTGTGTCTTGTTGATTTTAATTTTCCTAAGCTATAGGGCTAAAAGTGGAAGTACCCTAGGCTCTGTAGCTTTGTTTTTCAGATGTTTCAGGATACACCATAAACATCTCCAGAGTGTCTGTTGGCAATTTACATCCCGCCCATCAGCATAACAAGGCTCCCTGTTCTCCATGGCCTGTCCTGTGTTTCTGGTTTTTACATTTTTTTCAGATGGCCCTTTTGACGAATGGGAAATGAGACTTCATTGTAGTGCGGATTTCCATTGCTGGAGTGCTTGGTTGGCCAAAAAGGGCATATGCGTTTTTTCCTGAATATATTCAGGAAAAAATGTTTACGCACTTTTGTCCAAGTGCATCAGTGTCAAAGATCTGCCGCTTTTCACATGCTTTAAATGCAATTCCAATCTACCTCCTGAAATATGATTCCTGCAATTCTGCCTCGTTTTCAAGTCCTCTTTGCAGACTTACTTCAATATATTTTTGCCAATAGGTGTCATTTATATCTCTGCAGGTTTGTGAATTACAGTGCCTGTGATTTCCTTTCTTAACTCGTTTCCTTGAAAGCTGGCCACAGAACCGCAGGTTTGCTTTAGGCCATAATCAGGGTCCGACACGGCACTCTGAGCCTTTGGTTAATTCCTCTTCCTGGTGGGAAATTAGAGTTAAATGTGCCCCTCCGGACACCTGCCTCACTCCCAGCCCCTTGGTTATGTGTGTCCTGTAGTTTGAGGCCACATGTGCTGGGTTCCTCACCTTTGGCTGATGTGGTCCCACTGGTGTGAGGACACTCCTGCCTGGTTCCCATCCCCTTGGTGATGTGGACCCTCCGGTGAGAGTCTGATCCTGGCTGGGTTCCTCACACTTCTGAGAGGTGGGCCCTCTTCTCTGAGGTCACTCCTGCCTGGCTGGCCCACCCCGCCTTGACGACGTCGGCTCTCTCGTGGGAGTTGGTGCCTGCTGCGAGTCTCCTCCCCTTGGTAATGAGGGCCCTCTGGCGTCAGGCCCTAACTCCTGGCCTCCCAAAATTTTCTGATGTGCGCCCTGTGGTGCGAGTACACTCCTGCCAGGTTCCCAACACCATGGGAATGTGGGCCTTCTGCTCTGAGGTCCCAACGGTGGGTTGCTCAGTTTCATGATGAGGGCCCTCTGGTGTGAGTTCACTCCGGCCTGGATCCCATAGCCTCGCTGCTCCTGGCCACCTGCGGGGAGGTTACAACTGCGGGATTCCTCACCTTTTTTCTTCTATGGGCCCTCTGTTTTGAGACTCCTCCTGCCTGCCTCACTCCCAGTCCCTTGGTGATGTGTCTCCTCTGGTTTGAGGCCACGTGTGCTGGGTCCCTCACCTTTCGATGATGTGGCCCCACTGGTGTGAGGACACTCTTGCCTGGTTCCTATCCCCTTGGTGATGTGGGCTCTCTGGTGAGAGTCTGATCCTGGCTGGGTTCCTCACCCTTCTGTGAGGTGGGCCCTCTGCTGTGAGGTCACTCCTGCCTGGCTGGCACAGCCCGCCTGGGCAACATTGGCCCTCTTGTGGCAGTTGGAGCATGCTGGGAGCCTCCTCCCCTCGGTGATGAGGGCCCTCTGGCGTCAGGCCCTAACTGCTGGGTACCCACATTTTCTGATACGTGCTAAGTGGTGCGAGGACACTCCTGCGAGGTTCCCATCCCCATGGGGATGTGGGCCTTCTGCTCTGAGGTCCCAATGGCTGGGTTGCTCACAGTTTCATGATGTGGGCCCTCTGCTGTGAGTTCACTGCAGCCTGGATCACATAGACTCGGTGCTCTGGGCCGCCTGCTGGGAGGTTCCCACTGCAGGATTCCTCACCTTTTTTATTCTATTGGCCCTGTGTTGTGAGGCTACTCATGCCTGCCTCAATCCGAGCCCCTCGGAGATGTGGGTCCTCTGGTTTAGGCCTCATGTGCTGGTTTCCTCACCTTTCTATGATGTGGTCACCCTGGTGTGAAGACAGTCCTGCCTGGTTCTGATCCCCTTGGTGATGTGGGCCCTCTGGTGAGAGTCTTATCCTGGCTGGGTTCCTCACCCTTCTGTGAGGTAGGCCCTCTGCTGTGAGGTCACTCCTGCCTGGCTGTCACACGTCACCTTGTCGACATGGGCCCTCAGTTGGGAGTTGGTGCCTGCTTGGAGTCTCCTCCCCTTGGTAATGAGGGCCCTCTGGCGTCAGACCCTAACTTCTGGGCTCCCACAATTCTCTGATGTGTGCCCTGAGGTGCGAGTACACTTATGCCATGTTCCCAACCACATAGGAATGTGGGCCTTCTGCTCTGAGGTCCCAAAGCCTGGGTTGCTCACAGTTTCATGATGAGGGCCCTCTGTTTTGAGTTCAGTCAGGTCTGGATCCCATAGCCTCGCTGCTCCTGGCCGCCTGCTGGGAGGTTCCAACTGCGGGATTCCTCACCTTTTTTCTTCTATGGGCCCTCTGTTTTGAGACTCCTCCTGCCTGCCTCACTCCCAGCCCCTTGGTGATGTGTGTCCTCTGGTTTGAGGCCACGTGTGCTGGGTCACTCACATTTCGTTGATGAGGTCCCACTGGTGTGAGGACACTCCAGCCTGGTTCCCATTCTCTTGGTGATGTGGGCCCTCTGGTGAGAGTCTGATCCTCCTTGGGTTCCTCACACTTTTGTGAGGTGGGCCCTCTGCTCTGAGGTCACTCTTGCCTGGCTGGCACACCCCGCATTGGCGACGGCGGCCCACTGGTAGCAGTTGGAGCCTGCTGGGAGCCTCCTCTCCTCGGTGATGAGAGCCCTCTGGTGTCAGGCCCTAACTGCTGGGCTCCCCACATTTTCTGATGTGTGCCCACTGGTGCGATGACACTCCTACTTGGTTCCCTTCCCCATGGGGATGTGGGCCTTGTGCTCTGAGGTCACAACGGCTGGTTTGCTCACAGTTTCATGATGAGGGCCCTCTGTTGTGAGTTCATCACTGCCTGGATCCCATAGCCTCGGTGCTCTGGGCCGCCTGCTGGGATGTTCCAACTGCTGGATTCCTCACCTTTTTTATACAATGGGCCATGTGTTGTGAGGTTAATCCTGCCTGCCTCGCTCCAAGACCCATGGTGATGTGGGTCCTCTGGTTTGAGGCCACATTTTCTTGTTACCTCAACTTTTGATGATATGGCCCCACGGGTGTGATGACACTCCTGCCTGGTTCACAGCCCCTTGCTGATGTGGGCACTCTGGTGAGAGTCTGATCCTGGCTGGGTTCCTTACCCTTCTGTGAGGTGGGCCCTCTGATGTGAGGTCACTCCTGCCTGGCTGGCTCACGTCGCCTTGATGATGTGGGCCCTCTGTTGGCCACTAAAGCATTCTGGGAGCCTCCTACCCTCTTTAATGAGGGCCCTGGAAAAAACGCAGATGCACATTTTGACCAAGTGCATCATTGTCCAGGATCTGCCTCTTCTCCTATGCTTTCAGAGCACTTCCCGTCTACGTCCTGAAATCATATTCCAGGAATACTGCCCCGCTTTCAAGTCCTCCTCGCAGCCTTACTTCAATATATTTTTGTATGATACCTGTCATTAATAACTCTGCAGGTTTGTTAAATACAGTGTCCCTGAGCTCCTTTCTTCAACACGCTTTCTTGTGAGCTGGCCGCAAAACCGCAGGATTGCTTCAGGCCGTAATCTGGTTTCGGCACGGCACGCTGAGCCTTTGGTAAATTCCTCTTTCTGGTGAGAAATGAGCATTCAATTTGCCCGTGGAGACACCTACAGCTAGTCTCTCATTGGTTCTCCCTATTCCTGTTCATCTTGTGCAGAAATTGCAAACTGTGCCAAACAGGAGGTTAAAGGCACTGACTCTCCAAGTGGGTAGAGGGTTAGTAAAGCATCTGGAATGGTGAACCCGAGTACCAGGGAACGAAACCTGAGAGCCATTTAAAATGGTTTCCCAGTCTCACAGTGGACAATACTCTGGGTTTCCCATGCATGTTTTAGCTGAAGGAAGAATTCCTTAAACCTGGAGATTATTGACCCATGGAATGGGTACCATGCAGTATGACTAAAAAGGGTCTGAATTTGCTCACCGAACCTCACCAATGCTATCAGTTCGAAGTGTCCAGCCTTATGCCTCACCCAGCTCTGGGTGTAGATGTGGTAAATCCAGGTTTCATCACAAACCCTGAATCAATTATTTAAGAATTGCTGTCTCTTTCACTGTCATTGTGTTTTGTTTTTGTAATTTAGTTTGATAATGGGATTTATCGGATTTTCACTGCTGCGTTCATGCCGCTGTACAAACGCTTGATTCTCCTACAGAGAAATATAAATCCACGGGTTTTAAGATTCTTACTAGTCAGGTATATTCCTAGGCGTCGAATATGTGGTGTTGAGTCCATGTCGTTGAACAAGGAGTAGGTCTTGACTATTACATATTTGGCTTATGGAACGGTATCTGTGCTATTTTCAATCTCTGGTTTTATGCAGCACCCCAACTCACCTTTGCCCTTAAGCAAGCATAAGTTGGTTTTCTAAATTTGAGTCCCTGTTCTGTTTTGTAATTCAGTTCATGTGTAGCCAAGTTTACATTCCGTGTATTAGTGATATCTTATGATGTTTCATTTTCTGTGTGACTTATTTCACTTAGAATCACTGTAGCTGAATCCACTCATTATGCCGTGATGGGCCTGATGACATAGATTTCATTGCTGAGTGATATTCCATTGTACGTACGAACCACAACTTCTTTATCCATTTTTCACATTCTGGGATATTTAACTTGTACCGTAGATGAGGTTCTTGTAAACAGAGCCGTCCGAAAATTTGGGGTGGCTGTGTGTTTTTGATTTTAATTTCCATAAGCTATAGGACCATAACTGGAAGTGCCGTAGGCTCCGTTGCTTTGTTTTTTAGGTGTTTCAGGAAACACCATACACTTCTCCGGGGTGGCTGTTGGCAATTTACATCCCGCCCATCAGCATAACAAGGCTCCCTGTTCTCCATGGCCTGTGCTGTCTTTCTGGATTTTACACTTTTTTTAGATGGCCCTTTTGACCGGGGGGCTGTGAGACTTCATTGTAGTGCATAATTCTTTAACATGCTTGCATGGTTGGCCAAAAAGGGCGTATGCGTTTTTTCCTGAATATATTCAGGAAAAAACGCATACGCCCTTTTTGGCCAAGTGCATCATTGTCGACGTTCTGCCTCTTTTCCTATGCTTTAAATGCAATTCCAGTCTACCCCCTGAAATCGTTTTCTTGCAATTCTGCCCACTTACAAGTCCTCTTCGCAGCCTTCCTTCAATATATTTTTGGACGATAGCTGTCATTTATAACTCTGCAGGTTTGTGAATTACAGTGCCCCTGAGCTCCTTTCTTCAACTCGCTTTCTTGTGAGCTGGCCGCAAACACACATGATTGCTTCAGGCCCTAATTTGGTTCCGGCACGGCATGCTGAGCCTTTGGTGAATTCCTCCTCCTGGTGGAAATGAGCGTTAAATTTGCCTGTGCAGACACCTCCAGCTAGTGTCTCATTGATTCCCCCTATTCCTGTTCATCTTGCGCAGATATTGCAAACTGTGCGAAACAGGAGGTTAAAGGCACTGAGTCTCCAAGTGGGGAGAGTGTTAGTAAAGGGTCTGGAATGGTGAACCCGAGTAAAAGGGGAAGAAAACTGAGATGCATTTGAAAACGTTTCCCGGTCACATGGTGCACCATACTTGGGTTTTCCATGCATGTTTTAGCTGAAGGAAGAATCCCTCAATCCTGGAGAGTTGGGACCCATGGAATGGGTACCATGCAGTATGACTTCAAAGGGTCTGCACTTGCTCATCGAACCTCACCAATGCTATCAGCCCGAAGTGTCCAACCTTATGTCTCACTCAGCTCTGGGTGTAGATGTGGTAAATCCAGGTTGCATCACAAGCCCTGAATGAATTATTTAAAAATTGCTCTCTATTTCACTGTCATTGTGTTTTGTTTCTGTAATTCATTTTGATAATGGGATTTATCGGATTTTCTCTGCTGCATTCTTGCAGCTGTACACACGCTTGATTCTCTTATGGAGACATATAAATCCATGGGTTTGTAGATTCTTACTAGTCAGGTGTATTCCTAGGCGTTGAATATGGGGTGTTTAGTCGATTTCGTTGAGCAAGTAGTAGGTCTTGACTATTACATATTTGGCTTATGGAAATGTATCTGTGCTAATTTCTATCTCTGGTATATGCAGCACACCAACTTAACTTTCCCCTTAAGAAAGCATAAGTTGGTTTTCTAAATTTGAGACCCTGTTCTGTTTTGTAGTTCAGTTCATGTGTAGCAAAATTTACATTCCGTGTATTAGTGATATCTTATGATGTTTCATTTTCTGTGTGACTTATTTCACTTAGAATTATCGTACCTGAATCCACTCATTATGCCGTGACGGGCCTGATGACATAGATTTCATTGCTGAGTGATATTCCATTGTACATGCGTACCACATTTTCTTCATACATTTTTCACGTTCTGGGATATTTAACTTGTACCGTAGACAAGGTTCTTGTAAAAATAGATGTCCAAAACTTTGGGGTGGCTGTGTCTTTTTGATTTTATTTTCCCTAAGCTATAGGACCATAAGTGGAAGTGCCATAGGCTCCGTTGCTTTGTTTTTTAGGTGTTTCAGGGTACACCGTACACTTTTCCAGAGTGGCTGTTGGCAATTTACATCCCGCCCATCAGCATAACAAGGCTCCCTGTTCTCCATGGCCTGTCCTGTGTTTCTGGTTTTTACACATTTTTCAGATGGCCCTTTTGACGAATGGGAAATGAGACTTCATTGTAGTGCGGATTTCCATTGCTCGAGTGCTTGGTTGGCCAAAAAGGGCATATGTGTTTTTTCCTGAATATATTCAGGAAAAAATGTTTACGCACTTTTGTCCAAGTGCATCACTGTCAAAGATCTGCCGCTTTTCACATGCTTTAAACGCAATTCCAATCTACCTCCTGAAATATGATTCCTGCAATTCTGCCTCGTTTTGAAGTCCTCTTTGCAGACTTACTTCAGTATATTTTTGCCAATAGCTGTCATTTATAACTCTGCAGGTTTGTGAATTACAGTGCCTGTGATTTCCTTTCTTAACTCGTTTCCTTGAAAGCTGGCCACAGAACCGCAGGTTTGCTTTAGGCCATAATCAGGGTCTGGCACGGCACTCTGAGCCTTTGGTTAATTCCTCTTCCTGGTGGGAAATTAGAGTTAAATGTGCCCCTCCGGACACCTGCCTCACTCCCAGCCCCTTGGTGATGTGTGTCCTGTGGTTTGAGGCCACATGTGCTGGGTTCCTCACCTTTGGCTGATGTGGCCCCACTGGTGTGAGGACACTCCTGCCTGGTTCCCATCCCCTTGGTGATGTGGGCCATCCGGTGAGAGTCTGATCCTGGTTGGGTTCCTCACACTTCTGTGAGGTGGGCCCTCTTCTCTGACGTCACTCCTGCCTGGCTGGCACACCCCGCCTTGGCGAAGTCGGCCCTCTGGTGGGATTTGGTGCCTGCTGGGGGTCTCCTGCCCTCGGTAATGAGGGCCCTCTGGCGTCAGGCCCTAATTCCTGGGCTCCCAATATTTTCTGATATGCGCCCTGTGGTTCGAGTACACTCGTGCCAGGTTCCCAACCCCATGGGAATGTGGGCCTTCTGCTCTGAGGTCCCAACCGTGGGTTGCTCAGTTTCATGATGAGGGCCCTCTGCTGTGAGTTCTCTCCGGCCTGGATCCCATAGCCTCGCTGATCCTGGCCACCTGCTGGGAGGTTCCAACTGCGGGATTCCTCACCTTTTTTTCTTCTATGGACCCTCTCTTTTGAGACTCCTCCTGCCTGCCTCACTCCCAGTCCCTTGGTGATGTGTGTCCTCTGGTGTGAGGCCACGTGTGCTGGGTCCCTCGCCTTTGGATGATGTGGCCACACTGGTGTGAGGACACTCCTGCCTGCTTCCTATCCCCTTGATGATGTGGGCCCTCTGGTGAGAGTCTGATCCTGGCTGGGTTCCTCACCCTTCTGTGAGGTGGGCCCTCTGCTGTGAGGTCACTCCTGCCTGGCTGGCACACCCCACCTGGGCAACATCGGCCCTCTTGTGGCACTTGGAGCCTGCTGGGAGCCTCCTCCCCTCGGTGATGGGGGCCCTCTAGCGTCAGGCCCTAACTGCTGGGTACCCACATTTTCTGATACGTGCTTAGTGGTGCGAGGACACTCCTGCGAGGTTCCCATCCCCATGGGCATGTGGGCCTTCTGCTCTAAGGTCCCAACACCTGTGTTGTTCACCGTTTCATGATGTTGTCTCTCTGGTGTTAGTTCACTCAGGCCTAGATCCCATAGACTCTGTGCTCTGAGCCGACTGCTGGGAGGTTCCTACTGCTGGATTCCTTACCTTTTTTATTCTTTGGGTCCTGTGTTTTTATGCTCCTACTTCCTGACTCACTCCCAGCCCCTTTGTGATGTAGGTCCTCTGGTTTAAGGCCACATGTACCGGTTTCCTCACCTTTATTGATGTGGCCCCACTGGTGTGAGGACACTCCTGCCTGGTTCCCATCCCCTTGGTGATTGGGGCCCTCTTGTGAGAGTCTGATCCTGTCTGGATTCCTCACACTTCTGGGAGGTGGGCCCTCTGCTGTGAGGTCACTCCTGCCTGGCTGGCACACGTCACGTTGGCGATGTGGGCCCTCAGTTGGGAGTTGGTGCCTGCTGGGAGTCTCCTCCCCTCGGTAATGAGGGCCCTCTGGCGTCAGGCCCTAACTCATGGGCTCCCAAAATTTTCTGATGTGCGCCCTGTCGTGTGAGTACACTCCAGCCAGGGTCCCTTCCCTAGGGGATGTGGGCTTTCTGCTCTGTGGTCCCAACGGCTGGGTTGCTCACAGTGTCAGAATGTGGGCCCTCTGTTTTGAGTTCAGTCAGGCCTGGATCCCATAGCCTCGCTGCTCCTGGCCGCCTGCTGGGAGGTTCCAACTGCGGGATTCCTCACCTTTTTTACGCAATGGGCCCTCTGTTTTGAGGCTCCTCCTGCCTGCCTCACTCCCAGCCCCTTGGTGATGTGTGTCCTGTAGTTTGAGGCCACGTGTGCTGGGTCCGTCACATTTCGGTGATGTGGCCCCACTGGTGTGAGGACACTCCTGCCTGGTTTCCATTCCCTTGGTGATGTGGGCCCTCTGGTGAGAGTCTGATCCTCTTTGGGTTCCTCACACTTTTGTGTGGTTGGCCCTCTGCTCTGAGGTCACTCCTGCCTGGCTGGCACACCCCGCATTGGCGACGTCGGCCCTCTGGTAGCAGTTGGAGCTTGCTGGGAGCCTCCTCTCCTCAGTGATGAGGGCCCTCTGGCGTCCGGCCCTAACTGCTGGGCTCCCCACATTTTCTGTTGTGTGCCCACTGGTGCGATGACACTCCTGCTTGGTTCCCTTCCCCATGGGGATGTGGGCCTTGTGCTCTGAGGTCACAACGGCTGGGTTGCTTACAGTATCACGATGAGGGCCCTCTGTTGTGAGTTCATCACTGCCTGGATCCCATAGCCTCGGTGCTCTGGGCCGCCTGCTGGGATGTTCCAACTGCTGGATTCCTCACCTTTTTATACAATGGGCCATGTGTTTTGAGGTTAATCCTGCCTGCCTCGCTCTGAGACCCATGGTGATGTGGGTCTTCTGGTTTGAGGCCACATGTGCTGGGTACCTCAACTTTCGATGATGTGGCCCCACGGGTGTGAGGACACTCGTGCCTGATTCCCAGCCCCTTGCTTATGTGGGCACTCTGGTGAGAGTCTGATCATGACTGGGTTCCTTACCCTTCTGTGAGGTGGGCGCTCTGATGTGAGGTCACTCCTGCCTGGATGGCTCACGTCGCCTTGGTGACATAGGCCCTCTGTTGACCACTGAAGCATGCTGGGAGCCTCCTACCCTCTTTAATGAGGGCCCTGGAAGAAACGCATATGCCCTTTTTGACCAAGTGCATCATTGTCGAAGTTCTGCCTCTTCTCCTATACTTTCAGAGGACTTCCCATCTACCTCCTGAAATCGTGTTCCTGGAATTCTGCCCCGCGTTCAAGTCCTCTTTTCAGCCTTACTTCAATATATTTTTGGACGATAGCTGTCATTTATAACTCTGCAGGTTTGTGAATTACAGTGCCCCTGAGCTCCATTCTTCAACTCGCTTTCTTGTGAGCTGGCCGCAAAACCGCAGGATTGCTTCAGGCCCTAATCTGGTTCCGGCACGGCATGTTGAGCCTTTGGCTAATTCCTCTTCCTGATGGGAAATGAGCGTTAAATTTGCTCGTGCAGACACCTACAGCTAGTCTCTCATTGGTTCTCCCTATTCCTGTTCATCTTGCTCAGAAATTCCAAACTGTGCCAAACAGGAGGTTAAAGGCACTGACTCTCCAATTGGGGAAAGAGTTAGTAAAGCGTCTGGAATGGTAAAACCGAGTATGAGGGGAAGAAAACTGAGATGCATTTAAAAAGGTTTCCCGGTCACACGGTGGACCATATTCTGGGTTTCCCATGCGTGTTTTACCTGAAGGAAGAATCCCTTAAACCTGGAGAGGTGGGACCCATGCAATGGGTGCCATGCAGTATGACTTCAAATGGCCTGCATTTTCTCACCGAACCTCACCAATGCTATCAGCCCAAAGTGTCGAACCTTATGTCTCACTCAGCTCTAGGTGTAGATGTGGTAAATCCAGGTTGCATCACAAGCCCTGAATGAATTATTTAAGAATTGCTCTCTATTTCACTGTCATTGTGTTTGTTTTTGTAGTTTATTTTGATAATGGGATTTATCGGATTTTCTCTGCTGCCTTCATGCAGCTGTACACACACTTGATTCTCTTACGGAGACATATAAATCCATGGGTTTGAAGATTCTTACTAGTCATGTGTAATCCTAGGATTTGAATATGGTGTGTTTAGTCCATTTCGTTGAGCAACGTGTAAGTCTTGACTCTTACATATTTGGCTTATGGAAAGGTATGTGTGCTAATTTCTATCTCTGGTTTTATGCAGCACCCCACCTAACCTTTCCCCATAAGCAAGCATAAGTTGGTGTTCTAAATTTGAGACCCTGTTCTGTTTTGTAATTCAGTTCATGTGTAGCCAAGTTTACATTCCGTGTATGAGTGATATCTTATGATGTTTCATTTTCTGTGTGACTTATTTCACTTAGAATCATCGTACCTGGATCCACTCAATATGCCGCGACGGGCCTGATGACATAGATTTCATTGGTGAGTGATATTCCATTGTACGTGCGTACCACAACTTCTTTAACCATTTTTCACATTCTGGGATATTTAACTTGTACCGTAGACGACGTTCTTGTAAACAGAGCTGTCCCAAACTTTGGGGTGGCTGTGTGTTTTTGATTTTAATTTCCCTAAGCTATAGGACCATAAGTGGAAGTGACATAGGCTCTGTTGCTTTGTTTCCTACGTGTTTCAGGAAACCCCATACACTTCTCCAGAGTGGCTGTTTGCAATTTACATCCCCCCCATCAGCATAACAAGTCTCCCTGTTCTCCATGACCTGTCCTGCCTTTCTGGATTTTACACTTTTTCAGATGCCCCTTTTGACCGGGGGGCAGTGAGACTTCATTGTAGTGCAGATTTCATTTACACGCTTGCTTGGTTGGCCAAAAAGGGCGTATGCGTTTATTCCTCAATATATTCAGGAAAAAACGCATACGCCCTTTTTCGCCAAGTGCATCATTGTCGACATTCTGCCTCTTTTCCTATGCTTTAAGTGCAATTCCAGTCTACCCCCTGAAATCGTTTTCCTGAAATTCTGCCCCGCTTTCAAGTCCTCTTCGAAGACTTACTTCAGTACATTTTTGGACGATACCTGTCATTCATAACTCTGCATGTTTGTGAATTACAGTGCCCCTGAGCTCCTTTCTTCAACTCGCTTTCTTGTGAGCTGGCCGCAAAACCGCAGGATTGCTTCAGGCCCTAATCTGTTTCCGGCATGGCATGCTGAGCCTTTGGTTAATTCCTCTTCCTGGTGGGAAATGGGCGTTCCATTTTACCGTGCACACACCTACAGCTAGTCTCTCATTGCTTCTCCCTATTCCTGTTCATCTTGCGCAGAAATTGCAAACTGTGCCAAACAGGAGGTTAAGGGCACTGACTCTCCAAGTGGGGAGAGTGTTACTAAAGCGTCTGGAATGGTGAACCCGAGTACCAGGGGCGAAAACTGAGATGCATTTGAAAACGTTTCCTGGTCACACAGTGCACAGTACTGTGGGTTTCCCATGCATGTTTTAGCTGAAGGAAGAATCCCTTAAACCTGGAGAGTTGGGACCCATGGAATGGGAACCATGCAGTATGACTTCAAAGGGTCTGCGTTTGCTCACCGAACCTCACCAATGCTATCAGCCCGAAGTGTACAGCCTTATGTCTCACCCAGCTCTGGATGTAGATGTGGTAAATCCAGGTTGCATCACAAGCCCTGAATGAATTATTTAAGAATTGCTCTCTATTTCACTGTCATTGTGTTTGGTTTTTGAAATTCATTTTGATAATGGGATTTATCGGATGTTCACTGCTGCGTTCAGGCCGCTGTACACACGCTTGATTTCCTTATGGAGACATATAAATCCATGGGTTTTAAGATTCTTACTTGTCAGGTATCTTCCCAGGCGTTGAATATGGGGTGTTGAGTCCATTTCGTTGAGCAAGGTGTAGGTCTTGTCTATTATATATTTCTCTTATGGAACGGTATCTGTGCTAATTTCAATCTCTGGTTTAATGCAGCACCCCAACTCACCTTTCCCCATAAGCAAGCATAAGTTGGTTTTCTAAATTTGAGACCCTCTTCTGTTTTGTAATTCAGTTCATGTGTAGCCAAGTTTACATTCCGTGTATTAGTGATATCTTACGATATTTCTTTTTCTGTGTGACTTATTTCTCGTAGAACCATCGTACCTGAATCCACTCATTATGCCGCTATGGGCCTGATGACGTAGATTTCATTGCTGAGTGATATTCCATTGTACATGCGTACCACAACTTCTTTATCCATTTTTTGCTTTCTCGGATATTTAACTTGTACCGTAGACGAGGTTCTTGTAAACAGAGCCGTCCCAAACTCTGGGGTGGCTGTGTGTTTTTGATTTTAATTTCCCTAAGCTATAGGACCATAAGTGGAAGTGCCATAGGCTGTGTTGCTTTGTTTCCTACGTGTTTCTGGAAACACCATACACTTCTCCAGATTGGTTGTTGGCAATTTACATCCCGCCCATCAGCATGACAAGGCTCCCTGTTCTCCATGACCTGTCTTGACTTTCTGGATTTTACATTTTTTTCAGATGGCCCTTTTGACCGGGGGGCAGTTAGACTTCATTGTAGTGCAGATTTCCATTACACACTTGCTTGGTTGGCCAAAAAGTGCGTATGCGTTTTTTCCTGAATATATTCAGGAAAAAACGCATACGCCCTCTTTGGCCAAGTGCATCATTGTCGACATTCTGCCTCTTTTCCTATGCTGTTAGTACAATTCCAGTCTACCCCCTGAAATCGTTTTCCTGAAATTCTGCCCCGCTTTCAAGTCCTCTTCGAAGACTTACTTCAATACATTTTTGGACGATAGCTGTCATTCATAACTCTGCAGGTTTGTGAATTACAGTGCCCCTGAGCTCATTTCTTCAACTCGCTTTCTTGTGAGCTGGTCGCAAAACCGCAGGATTGCTTCAGGCCCTAATCTGTTTCCGGCAGGGCACGCTGAGCCTTTGGTAAATTCCTCTTCCTGGTGGGAAATGAGCGTTCCATTTGCCCGTGCAAACACCTACAGCTAGTCTCTCATTGCTTCTCCCTATTCCTGTTCATCTTGTGCAGAAATTGCAAAATGTGCCAAACAGGAGTTTAATGGCACTGACTCTCCAAGTGGGGAGAGTGTTAGTAAAGCGTTCAAATGTTGAACCCGAGTACCAGGGGACGAAAACTGAGATGCATTTGAAGACGTTTCCCAATCACATGGTGGACCATACTCTGGGATTTCCATGCATGTTTTAGCTGAAGGAAGAATCCCTTAAACCTGGAGAGTTGGGACCCATGGAATGTGTACCGTGCAGTATGACTTCAAAGGGTCTGCGTTTGTTCACCGAACCTCACCAATGCTATCAGCCCGAAGTGTCCAGCCTTATGTCTCATCCAGCTCTGGGTGTAGATGTGGTAAATACAGGTTGCATCACAAGCCCTGAATGAATTATTTAAGAATTGCTCTCTATTTCACTGTCATTGTGTTTTGTTTTTGAAATTTATTTTGATAATGGGATTTATCGGATTTTCACTGCTGCGTTTAGGCCGCTGTACACACGCTTCATTTCCTTATGGAGACATATAAATCCATGGGTTTTAAGATTCTTACTTGTCAGGTATCTTGCCAGGCGTTGAATATGGGGTGTTGAGTCCATTTCGTTGAGCAAGGAGTAGGGCTTGTCTATTATATATTTGGCTTATGGAACGGTGTCTGTGCTAATTTCAATCTCTGGTTTTATGCAGCACCCCAACTCACCTTTCCCCATAAGCAAGCATAAGTTGGTTTTCTAAATTTGAGACCCTGTTCTGTTTTGTAATTCAGTTTATGTGTAGCCAAGTTTACATTCCGTGTATTACTGATATATTATGATGTTTCTTTTTCTGTGTGAATTATTTCTCGTAGAATCATCGTACCTGAATCCACTCATTATGCCGCTATGGGCCTGAAGACGTAGATTTCATTGCTGAGTGATATTCCATTGTACGTGCGTACCAGAACTTCTTTATCCATTTTTTCCTTTCTCGGATATTTAACTTGTACCATAGACAAGGTTCTTGTAAACAGAGCCATCCCAAACTCTGGGGTGGCTGTGTGTTTTTGATTTTAATTTCCCTAAGCTATAGGACCATAAGTGGAAGTGCCATAGGCTCTGTTGCTTTGTTTCCTACGTGTTTCAGGATACACCATACATTTCTCCAGCGTGGCTGTTGGCAATTTACATCCCGCCCATCAGCATAACAAGGCTCCCTGTACTCCATGACCTGTCCTGTCTTTCTGGATTTTACACTTTTTTCAGATGGCCCTTTTGACCGGGGGGCAGTGAGACTTCATTGTAGTGCAGATTTCCTTTACACGCTTGCTTGGTTGGCCAAAAAGTGCGTATGCGTTTTTTCCTGAATATATTCAGGAAAAAACGCATACGCCCTTTTTGGCCAAGTGCATCATTGTTGACATTCTGCCTCTTTTCCTACGCTTTAAGTGCAATTCCAGTCTACCCCCTGAAATCGTTTTCCTGAAATTCTGCCCTGCTTTTAAGTCCTCTTTGAAGACTTACTTCAGTACATTTTTGGACGATAGCTGTCATTCATAACTCTGCAGGTTTGTGAATTACAGTGCCCCTGAGCTCCTGTCTTCAACTCCTTTTCTTGTGAGCTGGCCGCAAAACCGCAGGATTGCTTCAGGCCCTAATCTGTTTCCGGCATGGCACGCTGAGCCTTTGGTTAATTCCTCTTCCTGGTGGGAAATGAGCGTTCAATTTGCCCGTGCAGACACCAACAGCTAGTCTCTCATTGGTTCTCCCTATGCCTGTTCATCTTGCGCAGAATTTACAAACTGTGCCAAACAGGAGGTTAAAGGCACTGACTCTCCAAGTGGGGAGAGTGTTAGTAAAGCGTCTGGAATGGTGAACCCGAGTACCAGGGGACGAAAACTGAGATGCATTTGAAAACGTTTCCCAATCACACGGGGGATGATAGTCTAGGTTTCCCATTCATGTTTTAGCTGAAGGAAGAATCCCTTAAAGCTGGAGAGTTGGGACACATGGAATGGGTACCATGCAGTATGACTTCAAAGGGTCTGCGTTTGCTCACCGAACCTCACCAATGCTATCAGCCCGAAGTGCCCAGCCTTATGTCTCACCCAGCTCTGGGTGTAGATGTGGGAAATCCAGGTTGCATCACAAGCCCTGAATGAATTATTTAAGAATTGCTCTCTATTTCACTGTCATTGTGTTTTGTTTTTGAAATTTATTTTGATAATGGGATTTATCGGATTTTCACTGCTGCGTTTAGGCCGCTGTACACATGCTTGATTTCCTTATGGAGACATATAAATCCATGGGTTTTAAGATTCTTACTTGTCAGGTATCTTGCCAGGCGTTGAATATGGGGTGTTGAGGCCATTTTGTTGAGCAAGGAGTAGGGCTTGTCTATTATATATTTGGCTTATGGAACGGTGTCTGTGCTAATTTCAATCTCTGGTTTTATGCAGCACCCCAACTCACCTTTCCCCATAAGCAAGCATAAGTTGGTTTTCTAAATTTGAGACCCTGTTCTGTTTTGTAATTCAGTTTATGTGTAGCCAAGTTTACATTCCGTGTATTACTGGTATATTATGATGTTTCTTTTTCTGTGTGACGTATTTCTCGTAGAATCATCATACCTGAATCCACTCATTATGCCGCTATGGGAGTGAAGACGTAGATTTCATTGCTGAGTGATATTCCATTGTACGTGCGTACCAGAACTTCTTTATCCATTTTTTCCTTTCTCGGATATTTAACTTGTTCCGTAGACAACGTTCTTGTAAACAGAGCCATCCCAAACTTTGGGGTGGCTGTGTGTTTTTGATTTTAATTTCCCTAAGCTATAGGACCATAAGTGGAAGTGACATAGGCTGTGTTGCTTTGTTTCCTACGTGTTTCAGGATACACCATACATTTCTCCAGGGTGGCTGTTGGCACTTTACATCCCACCCATCAGCATAACAAGGCTCCCTGTTCTCCAAGACCTGTCCTGCCTTTCTGGATTTTACACTTTTTTCAGATGGCCCTTTTGACCGGGGGGCAGTGAGACTTCATTGTAGTGCAGATTTCTTTACACGCTTGCTTGGTTGGCCAAAAAGGTCGTATGCGTTTTTTCCTGAATATATTCAGGAGAAAACGCATACGCCCTTTTAGGCCAAGTGCATCATTGTCGACATTCTGCCTCTTTTCCTACGCTTTAAGTGCAATTCCAGTCTACCCCCTGAAATCGTTTTCCTGAAATTCTGCCCTGCTTTTAAGTCCTCTTTGAAGACTTACTTCAGTACATTTTTGGACGATAGCTGTCATTCATAACTCTGCAGGTTTGTGAATTACAGTGCCCCTGAGCTCCTGTCTTCAACTCCTTTTCTTGTGAGCTGGCCGCAAAACCGCAGGATTGCTTCAGGCCCTAATCTGTTTCCGGCATGGCACGCTGAGCCTTTGGTTAATTCCTCTTCCTGGTGGGAAATGAGCGTTCAATTTGCCCGTGCAGACACCAACAGCTAGTCTCTCATTGGTTCTCCCTATGCCTGTTCATCTTGCGCAGAATTTACAAACTGTGCCAAACAGGAGGTTAAAGGCACTGACTCTCCAAGTGGGGAGAGTGTTAGTAAAGCGTCTGGAATGGTGAACCCGAGTACCAGGGGACGAAAACTGAGATGCATTTGAAAACGTTTCCCAATCACACGGGGGATGATAGTCTAGGTTTCCCATTCATGTTTTAGCTGAAGGAAGAATCCCTTAAAGCTGGAGAGTTGGGACACATGGAATGGGTACCATGCAGTATGACTTCAAAGGGTCTGCGTTTGCTCACCGAACCTCACCAATGCTATCAGCCCGAAGTGCCCAGCCTTATGTCTCACCCAGCTCTGGGTGTAGATGTGGGAAATCCAGGTTGCATCACAAGCCCTGAATGAATTATTTAAGAATTGCTCTCTATTTCACTGTCATTGTGTTTTGTTTTTGAAATTTATTTTGATAATGGGATTTATCGGATTTTCACTGCTGCGTTTAGGCCGCTGTACACATGCTTGATTTCCTTATGGAGACATATAAATCCATGGGTTTTAAGATTCTTACTTGTCAGGTATCTTGCCAGGCGTTGAATATGGGGTGTTGAGGCCATTTTGTTGAGCAAGGAGTAGGGCTTGTCTATTATATATTTGGCTTATGGAACGGTGTCTGTGCTAATTTCAATCTCTGGTTTTATGCAGCACCCCAACTCACCTTTCCCCATAAGCAAGCATAAGTTGGTTTTCTAAATTTGAGACCCTGTTCTGTTTTGTAATTCAGTTTATGTGTAGCCAAGTTTACATTCCGTGTATTACTGGTATATTATGATGTTTCTTTTTCTGTGTGACGTATTTCTCGTAGAATCATCATACCTGAATCCACTCATTATGCCGCTATGGGAGTGAAGACGTAGATTTCATTGCTGAGTGATATTCCATTGTACGTGCGTACCAGAACTTCTTTATCCATTTTTTCCTTTCTCGGATATTTAACTTGTTCCGTAGACAACGTTCTTGTAAACAGAGCCATCCCAAACTTTGGGGTGGCTGTGTGTTTTTGATTTTAATTTCCCTAAGCTATAGGACCATAAGTGGAAGTGACATAGGCTGTGTTGCTTTGTTTCCTACGTGTTTCAGGATACACCATACATTTCTCCAGGGTGGCTGTTGGCACTTTACATCCCACCCATCAGCATAACAAGGCTCCCTGTTCTCCAAGACCTGTCCTGCCTTTCTGGATTTTACACTTTTTTCAGATGGCCCTTTTGACCGGGGGGCAGTGAGACTTCATTGTAGTGCAGATTTCTTTACACGCTTGCTTGGTTGGCCAAAAAGGTCGTATGCGTTTTTTCCTGAATATATTCAGGAGAAAACGCATACGCCCTTTTAGGCCAAGTGCATCATTGTCGACATTCTGCCTCTTTTCCTATGCTTTAAGTGCAATTCCAGTCTACCCCCTGAAATCGTTTTCCTGAAATTCTGCCCCGCTTTCAAGTCCTCTTTGAAGACTTACTTCAGTACATTTTTGGACGATAGCTGTCATTCATAACTCTGCAGGTTTGTGAATTACAGTGCCCCTGAGCTCCTTTCTTCAACTCGTTTTCTTGTGAGCTGGCCGCAAAACCGCAGGATTGCTTCAGGCCCTAATATGTTTCCGGCCGGGCACGCTGAGCCTTTGGTTAATTCCTCTTCCTTGTGGGAAATGATCGTTCCATTTGCCCGAGCAGACACCAACAGCTAGTCTCTCATTGGTTCTCCCTATGCCTGTTCATCTTGCGCAGAAATTGCAAACTGTGCCAAACAGGAGGTTAAAGGCACTGACTCTCCAAGTGGGGAGAGTGTTAGTAAAGCGTCTGGAATGGTGAACCCGAGTACCAGGGGACGAAAACTGAGATGCATTTGAAAACGTTTCGCAATCACACAGTGGGCCATACTCTGGGATACCCATGCATGTTTTAGCTGAATGAAGAATCCCTTAAACCTGGAGAGTTGGGACCCATGGGATGGGTACCATGAAGTATGACTTCAAATGGCCTGCGTTTGCTCACCAAACCTCACCAATGCTATCAGCCCGAAGTGCCCAGCCTTATGTCTCACCCAGCTCTGGGTGTAGATGTGGTACATCCAGGTTGCATCACAAACCCTGAATGAATTATTTAAGAATTGCTCTCTATTTCACTGTCATTGTGTTTTGTTTTTGAAATTTATTTTGATAATGGGATTTATCGGATTTTCACTGCTGCGTTTAGGCCGCTGTACACACGCTTGATTTCCTTATGGAGACATATAAATCCATGGGTTTTAAGATTCTTACTTGTCAGGTATCTTGCCAGGCGTTGAATATGGGGTGTTGAGTCCATTTCTTTCAGCAAGGAGTAGGTCTTGACTATTATATATTTGGCTTATGGAAAGGTATCTGTGCTAATTTCAATCTCTGGTTTTATGCAGCACCCCAACTCACCTTTCCCGTTAAGCAAGCATAAGTTGGTTTTCTAAATTTGAGACCCTGTTCTGTTTTGTAATTCAGTTCATGTGTAGCCAAGTTTTCATTTTGTGTATTAGGGATACCATATGATGTTTCTTTTTCCGTGTGACTTTTTTCTCATAGAATCATCATACCTGAATAAATTCATTATGCCACTACGGGCCTGATGACGTAGATTTCATTGCTGAGTGATATTCCACTGTACGCGCATACCACAATTTCTTTATGCATTTTTTGCTTTCTTGGATA
This sequence comes from Delphinapterus leucas, assembly GCF_059928025.1. NCBI lineage: Eukaryota > Metazoa > Chordata > Mammalia > Artiodactyla > Monodontidae > Delphinapterus > Delphinapterus leucas. The sequence continues at coordinate 6,870,978 of NW_028322245.1, forward strand.
TTTAACTTGTACCGTAGACGAGGTTCTTGTAAACAGAGCCGTCCCAAACTTTGGGGTGGCTGTGTGTTTTTGATTTTAATTTCCCTAAGCTATAGGACCATAAGTGGAAGTGCCATAGGCTGTGTTCTCTGTTTCCTACGTGTTTCAGGAAACACCATACACTTCTCCAGAGTGGCTGTTGGCAATTTACATCCCGCCCATCAGCATAACAAGGCTCCCTGTTCTCCATGACCTGTCCTGTCTTTCTGGATTTTACACTTTTTTCAGATGGCCCTTTTGACCGGGGGGCAGTGAGACTTCATTGTAGTGCAGATTTCCTTTACACGCTTGCTTGGTTGGCCAAAAAGGGCGTATGCGTTTTTTCCTGAATATATTCAGGAAAAAACCCATACGCCCTTTTTGGCCAAGTGCATCATTGTCGACATTCTGCCTCTTTTCCTATGCTTTAAGTGCAATTCCAGTCTACCCCCTGAAATAGTTTTCCTGAAATTCTGCCCCGCTTTCAAGTCCTCTTTGAAGACTTACTTCAGTACATTTTTGGACGATAGCTGTCATTCATAACTCTGCAGTTTTGTGAATTACAGTGCCCCTGAGCTCCTTTCTTCAACTCGTTTTCTTGTGAGCTGGCCGCAAAACCGCAGGATTGCTTCAGGCCCTAATATGTTTCCGGCATGGCACGCTGAGCCTTTGGTTAATTCCTCTTCCTGGTGGGAAATGAGCGTTCAATTTGCCCGTGCAGACACCAACAGCTAGTCTCTCATTGGTTCTCCCTATGCCTGTTCATCTTGCGCAGAAATTGTAAACTGTGCCAAACAGGAGTTTAAATGCACTGACTCTCCAAGTGGGGAGAGTGTTAGTAAAGCGTCTGGAATGGTGAACACAAGTACCAGGGGACGAAAACTGAGATGCATTTGAAAACATTTCACAATCACACGGCGGACGATAGTCTGGGTTTCCCATGCATGTTTTAGCTGAAGGAAGAATCCCTTAAACCTAGAGAGTTGCGACCCATGGAATGGGTAGCATGCAGTATGACTTCAAAGGGTCTGCGTTTGCTCACCGAACCTCACCAATGCTATCAGCCCGAAGTGTCCAGCCTTATGTCTCACTCAGCTCTGGGTGTAGATGTGGTAAATCCAGGTTGCATCACAAGTCCTGAATGAATTATTTAAGAATTGCTCTCTATTTCACTGTCATTGTGTTTTGTTTTTGAAATTTATTTTAATAATGGGATTTATCGGATGTTCACTGCTGCATTTAGGCCGCTGTACACACGCTTGATTTCCTTATGGAGACATATAAATCCATGGGTTTTAAGATTCTTACTTGTCAGGTATCTTGCCAGGCGTTGAATATGGGGTGTTGAGTCCATTTCGTTGAGCAACGAGTAGGTCTTGTCTATTATATATTTGGCTTATGGAACGGTATGTGTGCTAATTTCAATCTCTGGTTTTATGCAGCACCCCAACTCACCTTTCCCCATAAGCAAGCATAAGTTGGTTTTCTAAACTTGCGACCCTGTTCTGTTTTGTAATTCAGTACATGTGTAGCCAAGTTTACATTCCGTGTATTACGGATATATTATGATGTTTCTTTTTCTGTGTGACTTATTTCTCGTAGAATCATCATACCTGAATCCACTCATTATGCCGCTACGGGCCTGAAGACGTAGATTTCCTTGCTGAGTGATATTCCATTGTACGTGCGTACCACAACTTCTTTATCCATTTAATGCTTTCTTGGATATTTAACTTGTACCGTAGACGAGGTTCTTGTAAACAGAGCCGTCCCAAACTTTGGGGTGGCTGTGTCTTTTGATTTTAATTTCCCTAAGCTATAGGACCATAAGTGGAAGTGCCATAGGCTGTGTTGCTTTGTTTCCTACGTGTTTCAGGAAACAGCATACAGTTCTCCAGAGTGGCTGTTGGCAATTTACATCCCGCCCATCAGCATAACAAGGCTCCCTGTTCTCCATGACCTGTCCTGCCTTTCTGGATTTTACACTTTTCTCAGATGGCCCTTTTTCCTGAATATATTCAGGAAAAAACGCATATGCCCTTTTTAGCCAAGTGCATCATTGTCGACATTCTGCCTCTTTTCCTATGCTTTAAGTGCAATTCCAGTCTGCCCCCTGAAATCGTTTTCCTGAAATTCTGCCCGGCTTTCAAGTCCTCTTCGAAGACTTACATCAGTACATTTTGGACGATAGCTGTCATTCATAACTCTGCAGGTTTGTGAATTACAGTGCCCCTGAGCTCCTTTCTTCAACTCGCTTCCTTGTGAGCTGGCCACCAAAGCGCAGGATTGCTTCAGGCCCTAATCTGTTTCCGGCAGGGCAAGCTGAGCCTTTGGTTAATTCCTCTTCTGGTGGGAAATGAGCGTTCCATTTGCCCGTGCAGACACCAACAGCTAGTCTCTCATTGGTTCTCCTTATTGCTGTTCATCTTGCGCAGAAATTGCAAACTGTGCCAAAGAGGAGGTTAAAGGCACTGACTCTCCAAGTGGGGATATTGTTAGTAAAGCGTCTGGAATGGTGAACCCGAGTACCAGGGGACGAAACCTGAGATGCATTTGAAAACGTTTCCCGGTCACACAGTGTAGTGTACTGTGGGTTTCCCATGCATGTTTTAGCTGAAGGAAGTGTCCCTTAAACCTGGAGAGTTGGGACCCATGGAAGGGGTACCATGCAGTATGACTTCAAAGGGTCTGCGTTTGCTCAACGAACCTCACCAATGCTATCAGCCCGAAGGGTCCAGCCTTATGTCTCACCCAGCTCTGGGTGTAGATGTGGTAAATCCAGGTTGCATCACAAGCCCTGAATGAATTATTTAAGAATTGCTCTCTATTTCACTGTCATTCTCTTTTGTTTTTGAAATTCATTTTGATAATGGGATTTATCGGATGTTCACTGCTGCGTTTAGGCCGCTGTACACATGCTTGATTTCCTTATGGAGACATATAAATCCATGGGTTTTAAAATTCTTACTTGTCAGGTATCTTCCCAGAGTTGAATATGGGGTGTTGAGTCCATTTCGTTGAGCAAGGAGTAGGTCTTGTCTATTATATATTTGGCTTATGGAACGGTATCTGTGCTAATTTCAATCTCTGCTTTTATGCAGCACCCCAACTCACTTTTACCCATAAGCAAGCATAAGTTGGTTTTCTAAATTTGAGACTCTGTTCTGTTTTGTAATTCAGTTCATGTGTAGCCAAGTTTACATTCCGTGTATTAGTGATATCTTATGATGTTTCTTTTTCTGTGTGACTAATTTCTCGTAGAATCATCGTACCTGAATCCACTCATTATGCCGATAGGACCTGATGACGTAGATTTCATTGCTGAGTGATATTCCATTGTACGTGCGTACCACAACTTCTTTATCCATTTTTGCTTTCTCGGATATTTAACTTGTACCGTAGACGAAGTTCTTGTAAACAGAGCGGTCCCAAATTTTGGGTTGGCTGTGTCTTTTTGATTTTAATTTCCCTAAGCTATAAGACCATAAGTGGAAGTGCCATAGGCTGTGTTGCTTTGTTTCCTACGTGTTTCTGGAAACACCGTACACTTCTCCAGAGTGGTTGTTGGCAATTTACATCCCGCCCATCAGCATAACAAGGCTCCCTGTTCTCCATCACCTGTCCTGCATTTCTGGATTTTACACTTTTTTCAGATGGCCCTTTTGACCGGGGGGCAGTGAGACTTCATTGTAGTGCAGATTTCCTTTACACGCTTGCTTGGTTGGCCAAAAAGTGCGTATGCGTTTTTTCCTGAATATATTCAGGAAAAAACGCATACGCACTTTTTGGCCAAGTGCATCATTGTCGACATTCTGCCTCTTTTCCTATGCTTTAAGTGCAATTCCAGTCTACCCCCTGAAATCGTGTTCCTGGAATTCTGCCCCGCTTTCAAGTCCTCTTCGAAGACTTACTTCAATACATTTTTGGACGATAGGTGTCATTCATAACTCTGCAGGTTTCTGAATTACACTGCCCCTGAGCTCCTTTCTTCAACACGATTTCTTGTGAGCTGGCCAGAAAACCGCAGGATTGCTTCACGCCATAATCTCTTTCTGGCAGGGCACGCTGAGCCTTTGTTTAATTCCTCTTCCTGGTGGGAAATGAGCGTTCCATTTGCCCGTACAGACACCTACATCTAGTCTCTCATTGGTTCTCCCTATTCCTGTTCATCTTGCGCAGAAATTGCAAACTGTGCTAAACAGGAGGTTAAAGGCACTGACTCTCCAAGTGGGGAGAGTGTTAGTAAAGCGTCTGGAATGGTGAACCCGAGTACCAGGGGTGAAAATTGAGATGCATTTGAAAACGTTTCCCAATCACACGGTGGTCCATACTCTGGGTTTCCCATGCATGTTTTAGCTGAAGGAAAAATCCCTTAAACCTGGAGAGTTGGGACTCATGGAATGGGTACCATGCAGTATGACTTCAAAGGGTCTGTGTTTGCTCACCGAACCTCACCAATGCTATCAGCCCGAAGTGTCCAGCCTTATGTCTCACCCAGCTCTGGGTGTAGAAGTGTTAAATCCAGGTTGCATCACAAGACCTTAATGAATTATTTAAGAATTGCTCTCTATTTCACTGTCATTGTGTTTTGTTTTTGAAATTTATTTTGATAATGGGATTTATCGGATTTTCACTGCTGCATTTAGGTCGCTGTACACGCTCTTGATTTCATTATGTAGACATATAAATCCATGGGTTTTAAGATTCTTACTTGTCAGGTATCTTCCCAGGCGTTGAATATGGGGTGTTGAGTCCATTTCGTTGAGCAAGGAGTAGGTCTTGTCTATTATATATTTGGCTTATGGAACGGTATCTGTGCTAATTTCAATCTCTGGTTTTATGCAGCACCCCAACTCACCTTTCCCCGTAAGCAAGCAGAAGTTGGTTTTCTCACTTTCAGACCCTGTTCTGTTTTGTAATTCAGTTCATGTGTACCCAAGTTTACATTCCGTTTATTAGGGATATCTAATGATGTTTCTTTTTCTGTGTGACTTATTTCTCGTAGAATCATCATAACTGAATCCACTCATTATGCCGCTAGGGTCCTGATGACGTAGATTTCATTGCTGAGTGATATTCCATTGTACGTGCGTACCACAACTTCTTTATCCATTTTTTGCTTTCTTGGATATTTAACTTGTACCGTAGACGAGGTTCTTGTAAACAGAGCCGTCCCAAACTTTGGAGTGACTGTGTCTTTTTGATTTTAATTTCCCTAAGCTATAGGACCATAAGTGGAAGTGCCATAGGCTGTGTTGCCTTGTTTCCTACCTGTTTCAGGAAACACCATACACTTCTCCAGAGTGGCTGTTGGCAATTTACATCCGCCCATCAGCATAAAAAGGCTCCCTGTTCTCCATGACCTGTCCTGGCTTTCTGGATTTTACACTTTATTCAGATGGCCCTTTTGACCGGGGGGCAGTGAGACTTCATTGGAGTGAAGATTTCCTTTACACGCTTGCTTGGTTGGCCAAAACGGGCGTATGCATTTTTTCTTGCAGGAAAAAAAGTATACGCCCTTTTTGGCCAAATGTATCATTGTCGACATTCTGCCTATTTTCCTATGCTTTAAGTGCAATTCCAGTCTACCCCCTGAAATCGTTTTCCGGAAATTCTTCCACGCTTTCAAGTCCTCTTCGAAGACTTACTTCAGTACATATTTGGACGATAGCTGTCATTCATAACTCTGCAGGTTTGTGAATTACAGTGCCCCTGAGCTCCTTTCTTCAACTCGCTTTCTTGTGAGCTGGCCGCAAAACCACAGGATTCCTTCAGGCCCTAATCTCTTTCTGGCAGGGCACGCTGAGCCTTTGGTTAATTCCTCTTCCTGGTGGGAAATGAGCGTTCCATTTGCCCGTGCAGACACCTACAGCTAGTCTCTCATTGGTTCTCCCTATTCCTGTTCATCTTGCGCAGAAATTGCAAACTGTGCCAAACAGGAGGTTAATGGCACTGACTCTCCAAGTGGGGAGAGTGTTAGTAAAGCGTCTGGAATGGTGAACCCGAGTACCAGGGAACGAAAACTGAGATGCATTTGAAAACGTTTCCCAATCACACGGTGGACCATACTCTGGGTTTCCCATGCATGTTTTAACTGAAGGAAGAATCCCTTAAACCTGGAGAGTTGGGACCCATGGAATGGGTATCATGCAGTATGACTTCAAAGGGTCTGCGTTTGCTCACCGAACCTCACCAATGCTATCAGCGCGAAGTGTCCAGCCTTATGTCTCACCCAGCTATGGGTGTAGATGTGGTAAATCCAGGTGGCATCACAAGCCCTGAATGAATTATTTAAGATTGCTCTCTATTTCACTGTCATTGTGTTTTGTTTTTGAAATTTATTTTGATAATGGGATTTATCGGATGTTCACTGTTGCATTTAGGCCGCTGTACACAGGCTTGATTTCCTTATGGAGACATATAAAACCATGTGTTTTAAGATTCTTACTTGTCACGTATCTTCCCAGGCGTTGAATATGGGGTGTTGAGTCCATTTCGTTGAGCAAGGAGTAGGTCTTGTCTATTATATATTTGGCTTATGGAAAGGTATCTGTGCTAATTTCAATCTCTGGTTTTATGCAGCACCCCAACTCACCTTTCCCCATAAGCAAGCATAAGTTGGTTTTCTCAATTTGAGACCCTGTTCTGTTTTGTAATTCACTACATGTGTAGCCAAGTTTACATTCCGTGTATTAGTGATATCTTATGATATTTCTTTTCCTGTGTGACTTATTTCTCGTAGAATCATGGTACCTGAATCCACTCATTATGCCGCTAGGGACCTGATGACGTAGATTTCATTGCTGAGTGATATTCCATTGTACGTGAGTACCACAACATCTTTATCCATTTTTTGCTTTCTCGGATATTTAACTTGTACCGTAGACGAGGTTCCTGTAAACAGACCCGTCCCAAATTTTGGGGTGGCTGTGTCTTTTTGATTTTAATTTCCCTAAGCTATAGTACCATAAGTGGAAGTGACATAGGCTGTGTTGCTTTGTTTCCTACGTGTTTCTGGAAACACCATACACTTCTCCAGAGTGGTTGTTGGCAATTTACATCCCGCCCATCAGCATAACAAGGCTCCCTGTTCTCCATGACCTGTCCTGCCTTTCTGGATTTTACACTTTTTTCAGATGGCCCTTTTGACCGGGGGGCAGTGAGACTTCATTGTAGTGCAGATTTCCTTTACACGCTTGCTTGGTTGGCCAAAAAGGGCGTATGCGTTTTTTCCTGAATATATTCAGGAAAAAACGCATACGCCCTTTTTGGCCAAGTGCATCATTGTCGACATTCTGCTTCTTTCCCTATGCTTTAAGTGCAATTCCAGTCTACCCCTGAAATCGTGTTCCTGAAATTCTGCCCCGCTTTCAAGTCCTCTTCGAAGACTTACTTCCATACATTTTTGGACGATAGCTGTCATTCATAACTCTGCAGGTTTCTGAATTACACTGCCCCTGAGTTCCTTTCTTCAAATCGCTTTCTTGTGAGCTGGCCGCAAAACCACAGTATTGCTTCACGCCATAATCTCTTTCTGGCAGGGCACGCTGAGCCTTTGGTTAATTCCTCTTCCTGGTGGGAAATGAGCGTTCCATTTGCCCGTGCAGACACCTACATCTAGTCTCTCATTGGTTCTCCCTATTCCTGTTCATCTTGCGCAGAAATTGCAAACTGTGCCAAACAGGAGGTTAAAGGCACTGACTCTCCAAGTGGGGAGAGTGTTAGTAAAGCGTCTGGAATGGTGAACCCGAGTACCAGGGGACGAAAACTGACATGCATTTGAAAACGTTTCCCAATCACACGGTGGACCATACTCTGGGTTTCCCATGCATGTTTTAGCTGAAGGAAGAATCCCTTAAACCTGGAGAGTTGGGACTCATGGAATGGGTACCATGCAGTATGACTTCAAAGGGTCTGCGTTTGCTCACCGAACCTCACCAATGCTATCAGCCCGAAGTGTCCAGCCTTATGTCTCACCCAGCTCTGGGTGTAGAAGTGGTAAATCCAGGTTGCATCACAAGCCCTGAATGAATTATTTAAGAATTGCTCTCTATTTCACTGTCATTGTGTTTTGTTTTTGAAATTTATTTTGATAATGGGATTTATTGGATTTTCACTGCTGCATTTAGGCCGCTGTACACACTCTTGATTTCCTTATGGAGACATATAAATCCATGGGTTTTAAGATTCTTACTTGTCAGGTATCTTCCCAGGCGTTGAATATGGGGTGTTGAGTCCATTTCGTTGAGCAAGGAGTAGGTCTTGTCTATTATATATTTGGCTTATGGAACGGTATCTGTGCTAATTTCAATCTCTGGTTTTATGCAGCACCCCAACTCACCTTTCCCCGTAAGCAAGCATAAGATGGTTTTCTCAATTTGAGACCCTGTTCTGTTTTGTAATTCAGTTCATGTGTAGCCAAGTTTACATTCCGTGTATTAGGGATATCTAATGATGTTTCTTTTTCTGTGTGACTTATTTCTCGTAGAATCATGGTACCTGAATCCACTCATTATGCCGCTAGGGACCTGATGACGTAGATTTCATTGCTGAGTGATATTCCATTGTACGTGCATACCACAACTTCTTTATCCATTTGTTGCTTTCTTGGATATTTAACTTGTACCGTAGACGAGGTTCTTGTAAACAGAGTCGTCCGAAAATTTGGGGTGGCTGTGTGTTTTTGATTTTAATTTCCCTAAGCTATAGGACCATAAGTGGAAGTGCCATAGGCTGTGTTGCTTTGTTTCCTACCTGTTTCAGGAAACACCATACACTTCTCCAGAGTGGCTGTTGGCAATTTTCATCCGCCCATCAGCATAACAAGGCTCCCTGTTCTCCATGACCTGTCCTGCCTTTCTGGATTTTACACTTTTTTCAGATGGCCCTTTTGACCGGGGGGCAGTGAGACTTCATTGTAGTGCAGATTTCCTTTACACGCTTGCTTGGTTGGCCAAAAAGTGCGTATGCGTTTTTTCCTGAATATATTCAGGAAAAAACGCATACGCCCTTTTTGGCCAAGTGTATCATTGTCGACATTCTGCCTCTTTTCCTATGCTTTAAGTGCAATTCCAGTCTACCCCCTGAAATCGTTTTCCTAAAATTCTGCCCCGCTTTCAAGTCCTCTTCGAAGACTTACTTCAGTACATTTTTGGACGATAGCTGTCATTCATAACACTGCAGGTTTGTGAATTACAGTGCCCTTGAGCTCCTTTCTTCAACTCTCTTTCTTGTGAGCTGGCCGCAAATCCGCAGGATTCCTTCAGGCCCTAATCTGTTTCTGGCAGGGCACGGTGAGCCTTTGGGTATTACTCTTCCTGGTGGGAAATGAACGTTCCATTTGCCCGTGCAGACACCTACAGCTAGTCTCTCATTGGTTCTCCCTATTCCTGTTCATCTTGCGCAGAAATTGCAAATTGTGCCAAACCGGAGGTTAAAGGCACTGACTCTCCAAGTGGGGAGAGTGTTAGTAAAGCGTCTGGAATGGTGAACCCGAGTACCAGGGGACGAAAACTGAGATGCAATTGAAAACGTTTCCCAATCACACGGTTGACCATACTCTGGGTTTCCCATGCATGTTTTAACTGAAGAAGAATCCCTTAAACCTGGAGAGTTGGGACCCATGGAATGGGTACCATGCAGTATGACTTCAAAGTGTCTGCGTTTGCTCACCAAACCTCACCAATGCTATCAGCCCGAAGTGTCCAGCCTTATGTCTCACCCAGCTCTGGGTGTAGATGTGGTAAATCCAGGTTGCATCACAAGCCCTGAATGAATTATTTAAGAATTGTTCTCTATTTCACTGTTATTGTGTTTTGTTTTTGAAATTTATTTTGATAATGGGATTTATCGGATTTTCATTGCTGCGTTTAGGCCACTGTACACACTCTTGATTTCCTTATGGAGACATATAAATCCATGGGTTTTAAGATTTTACTTGTCAGGTATCTTCCCAGGCGTTGAATATGGGGTGTTGAGTCCATTTCGTTGAGCAAGGTGTAGGTCTTGTCTATTATATATTTGGTTTATGGAACGGTATCTATGCTAATTTCAATCTCTGGTTTTATGCAGCACCCCAACTCACCTTTCCCCATAAGCAAGCATAAGTTGGTTTTCTCAATTTGAGACCCTGTTCTGTTTTGTAATTCAGTTCATGTGTAGCCAAGTTTACATTCCGTGTATTAGTGATATCTTATGATGTTTCTTTTTCTGTGTGACTTATTTCTCGTAGAATCATCGTACCTGAATCCACTCATTATGCCGCTACGCGCCTGATGACGTAGATTTCATTGCTGAGTGATATTCCATTGTACGTGAGTACCACAACATCTTTATCCATTTTTTGCTTTCTCGGATATTTAACTTGTACCGTAGACGAGGTTCCTGTAAACAGACCCGTCCCAAATTTTGGGGTGGCTGTGTCTTTTTGATTTTAATTTCCCTAAGCTATAGTACCATAAGTGGAAGTGACATAGGCTGTGTTGCTTTGTTTCCTACGTGTTTCTGGAAACACCATACACTTCTCCAGAGTGGTTGTTGGCAATTTACATCCCGCCCATCAGCATAACAAGGCTCCCTGTTCTCCATGACCTGTCCTGCCTTTCTGGATTTTACAATTTTTTCAGATGGCCCTTTTGACCGGGGGGCAGTGAGACTTCATTGTAGTGCAGATTTCATTTACACGCTTGCTTGGTTGGCCAAAAAGGGCGTATGCGTTTTTTCCTGAATATATTCAGGAAAAAACGCATACGCCCTTTTTGGCCAAGTGCATCATTGTCGACATTCTGCTTCTTTTCCTATGCTTTAAGTGCAATTCCAGTCTACCCCTGAAATCGTGTTCCTGAAATTCTGCCCCGCTTTCAAGTCCTCTTCGAAGACTTACTTCCATACATTTTTGGACGATAGCTGTCATTCATAACTCTGCAGGTTTCTGAATTACACTGCCCCTGAGTTCCTTTCTTCAACTCGCTTTCTTGTGAGCTGGCCGCAAAACCGCAGGATTCCTTCAGGCCCTAATCTGTTTCTGGCAGGGCACGGTGAGCCTTTGGGTATTCCTCTTCCTGGTGGGAAATGATCGTTCCATTTGCCCGTGCAGACACCTACAGCTAGTCTCTCATTGGTTCTCCCTATTCCTGTTCATCTTGCGCAGAAATTGCAAATTGTGCCAAACCGGAGGTTAAAGGAACTGACTCTCCAAGTGGGGAGAGTGTTAGTAAAGCGTCTGGAATGGTGAACCCGAGTACCAGGGGACGAAAACTGAGATGCAATTGAAAACGTTTCCCAATCACACGGTTGACCATACTCTGGGTTTCCCATGCATGTTTTAACTGAAGAAGAATCCCTTAAACCTGGAGAGTTGGGACCCATGGAATGGGTACCATGCAGTATGACTTCAAAGTGTCTGCGTTTGCTCACCAAACCTCACCAATGCTATCAGCCCGAAGTGTCCAGCCTTATGTCTCACCCAGCTCTGGGTGTAGGTGTGGTAAATCCAGGTTGCATCACAAGCCCTGAATGAATTATTTAAGAATTGTTCTCTATTTCACTGTTATTGTGTTTTGTTTTTGAAATTTATTTTGATAATGGGATTTATTGGATTTTCACTGCTGCATTTAGGCCGCTGTACACACTCTTGATTTCCTTATGGAGACATATAAATCCATGGGTTTTAAGATTCTTACTTGTCAGGTATCTTCCCAGGCGTTGAATATGGGGTGTTGAGTCCATTTCGTTGAGCAAGGAGTAGGGCTAGTCTATTATATATTTGGCTTATGGAACGGTATCTGTGCTAATTTCAATCTCTGGTTTTATGCAGCACCCCAACTCACCTTTCCCCATAAGCAAGCATAAGTTGGTTTTCTAAATTTGAGACCCTGTTCTGTTTTGTATTTCAGTTCATGTGTAGGCAACTTTACATTCCGTGTATTAGTGATATCTTATGATGTTTCTTTTTCTGTGTGACTTATTTCTCGTAGAATCATCGTACCTGAATCCACTCATTATGCCGCTACGGGCCTGATGACGTAGATTTCATTGCTGAGTGATATTCCATTGTACGTGCGTACCACAACTTCTTTATCCATTTTTTGCTTTCTGGGATATTTTACTTGTACCGTAGACGAGGTTCTTGTAAACAGAGCCGTCCCAAACTCTGGGGTGGATGTGTGTTTTTGAATTTAATTTCCCTAAGCTATAGGACTATAAGTGGAAGTGCCATAGGCTGTGTTGCTTTGTTTCCTACGTGTTTCTGGAAAAACCATACACTTCTCCAGAGTGGTTGTTGGCAACTTACATCCCGCCCATCAGCATGACAAGGCTCCCTGTTCTCCATGACCTGTCCTGTCTTTCTGGATTTGACACTTTTTTCAGATGGCCCTTTTGACCGGGGGGCAGTGAGACTTCATTGTAGTGCAGATTTATTTACACGCTTGCTTGGTTGGCCAAAAAGTGCGTATGCGTTTTTTCTGAATATATTCAGGAAAAAACGCATACGCCCTTTTTGGCCAAGTGCATCATTGTTGACATTCTGGCTCTTTTCCTACGCTTTAAGTGCAATTCCAGTCTACCCCCTGAAATCGTTTTCCTGAAATTCTGCCCCGCTTTCAAGTCCTCTTTGAAGACTTACTTCAGTACATTTTTGGACGATAGCTGTCATTCATAACTCTGCAGGTTTGTGAATTACAGTGCCCCTGCGCTCCTTTCTTCAACCTGTTTTCTTGTGAGCTGGCCGCAAAACCGCAGGATTGCTTCAGGCCCTAATATGTTTCCGGCCGGGCACGCGGAGCCTTTGGTTAATTCCTCTTCCTGGTGGGAAATGAGCGTTCAATTTGCCCGTGCAGACACCAACAGCTAGTCCCTCATTGCTTCTCCCTATTCCTGTTCATCTTGCGCAGAAATTGCAAACTGTGCCAAACAGGAGGTTAATGGCACTGACTCTCCAAGTGGGGAGAGTGTTAGTAAAGCGTTCAAATGGTGAACCCGAGTACCAGGGGACGAAAACTAAGATGCATTTGAAAACGTTTCCCAATTACATGTTGGACCATACTCTGGGTTTCCCATGCATGTTTTAGCTGAAGGAAGAATCCCTTAAACCTGGAGAGTTGGGACCCATGGAATGGGTACCATGCAGTATGACTTCAAAGGGTCTGCGTTTGCTCACCGAACCTCACCAATGCTATCAGCCCGAAGTGTCCAGCCTTATGTCGCATCCACCTCTGGGTGTAGATGTGGTAAATACAGGTTGCATCACAAGCCCTGAATGAATTATTTAAGAATTGCTCTCTATTTCACTGTCATTGTGTTTTGTTTTTGAAATTCATTTTGATAATGGGATTTATCGGATTTTCACTGCTGCTTTTAGGCCACTGTACACACGCTTGATTTCCTTATGGAGACATATAAATCAATGGGTTTTAAGATTCTTACTTGTCAGGTATCTTCCCAGGCGTTGAATATAGGGTGTTGAGTCCATTTCGTTGAGCAAGGAGTAGGTTTTGTCTATTATATATTTGGCTTATGGAATGGTATCTGTGCTAATTTCAATCTCTGGTTTTATGCAGCATCCCAACTGACCTTTCCCCATAAGCAAGCATAAGTTGGTTTGCTAAATTTGAGACCCTGTTCTGTTTTGTAATTCAGTTCATGGGTAGCCAAGTTTACATTCCGTGTATTAGTGATAACTTATGATGTTTCTTTTTCTGTCTGACTTATTTCTCATAGAATCATCGTACCTGAATCCACTCATTATGCCGCTACGGTCCTGATGACGTAGATTTCATTGCTGAGAGATATTCCATTGTACGTGCGTACCACAACTTCTTCATCCATTTTATGCTTTCTCGGATATTTAACTTCTACCGTAGATGAGGTTCTTGTAAACAGAGCCATCCCAAACTTTGGGGTGGCTGTGTGTTTTTGATTTTAATTTCCCTAAGCTATAGGACCATAAGTGGAAGTGCCATAGGCTGTGTTGCTTTGTTTCCTACGTGTTTCAGGAAACACCATACACTTTTCCAGAGTGGCTGTTGGCAATTTAAATCCGCCCATCAGCATAACAAGGCTCCCTGTTCTCCATGACCTGTCCTGCCTTCCTGGATTTTACACTTTTTTCAGATGGCCCTTTTGACCCGGGGGCAGTGAGACTTCATTGTAGTGCAGATTTCCTTTACACGCTTGCTTGGTTGGCCAAAAAGGGCGTATGCGTTTTTTCCTGAATATATTCAGGAAAAAACGCATATGCCCATTTTGGCCAAGTGCATCATTGTCAACATTCTGCCTCTTTTCCTATGCTTTAAGTGCAATTCCAGTCTACCCCCTGAAATCGTTTTCCTGAAATTCTGCCCCGCTTTCAAGTCCTCTTCGAAGACTTACTTCTATACATTTTTGGACGATAGCTCTCATTCATAACTCTGCAGGTTTGTGAATTACAGTGCCCCTGAGCTCCTTTCTTCAACTCGCTTTCTTGTGAGCTGGCCGCAAAACCGCAGGATTGCTTCAGGCCCTAATCTCTTTCCGGCAGGGCACGCTGAGCCTTTGGTTAATTCCTCTTCCTGGTGGGAAATGAGCGTTCCATTTGCCCGTGCAGACACCTACAGCTAGTCTCTCATTGCTTCTCCCTATTCCTGTTCATCTTGCGCAGAAATTGCAAAGTGTGCCAAACAGGAGTTTAAATGCACTGACTCTCCAAGTGGGGAGAGTGTTAGTAAAGCGTCTGGAATGGTGAACCCGAGTACCAGGGTACGAAAACTGAGATGCATTTGAAAACGTTTCCCAATCACACGGCGGACGATAGTCTGGGTTTCCCATGCATGTTTTAGCTGAAGGAAGAATCCCTTAAACCTGGAGAGTTGGGACCCATGGAATGGGTACCATGCAGTATGACTTCAAAGGGTCTGCGTTTGCTCACCGAACCTCACCAATGCTATCAGCCCGAAGTGTCCAGCCTTATGTCTCACCCAGCTCTGGGTGTAGATGTGGGAAATCCAGGTTGCATCACAAGCCCTGAATGAATTATTTAAGAATTGCTCTCTATTTCACTTTCATTGTGTTTTGTTTTTGAAATTTATTTTGATAATGGGATTTATCGGATTTTCACTGCTGCATTTAGGCCGCTGTACACACGCTTGATTTCCATATGGAGACATATAAATCCATGGGTTTTAAGATTCTTACTTGTCAGGTATCTTGCCAGGCGTTGAATATGGGGTGTTGAGGCCATTTGGTTGAGCAAGGAGTAGGTCTTGTCTATTATATATTTGGCTTATGGAACGGTATCTGTGCTAATTTCAATCTCTGGTTTTATGCAGCACCCCAACTCACCTTTCCCCATAAGCAAGCATAAGTTGGTTTTCTAAATTTGAGACCCTGTTCTGTTTTGTAATTCAGTTCATGGGTAGCCAAGTTTACATTCCGTGTATTAGTGATATCTTATGATGTTTCTTTTTCTGTGTGACTTATTTCTCGTAGAATCATCATACCTGAATCCACTCATTATGCCGCTACGGGCCTGATGACGTAGATTTCATTGCTGAGTGATATTCCATTGTACGTGCGTACCACAAATTCTTTATCCATTTTTTACTTTCTGGGATATTTTACTTGTACCGTAGACGAGGTTCTTGTAAACAGAGCCGTCCCAAACTCTGGGGTGGCTGTGTGTTTTTGATTTTAATTTCCCTAAGCTATAGGACCATAAGTGGAAGTGCCATAGGCTGTGTTGCTTTGTTTCCTACGTGTTTCTGGAAACACCATACACTTCTCCAGAGTGGTTGTTGGCAATTTACATCCCGCCCATCAGCATGACAAGGCTCCCTGTTCTCCATGACCTGTCCTGCCTTTCTGGATTTTACACTTTTTTCAGATGGCCCTTTTGACCGGGGGGGCAGTGAGACTTCATTGTAGTGCAGATTTCCTTTACACGCTTGCTTGGTTGGCCAAAAAGTGCGTATGCGTTTTTTCCTGAATATATTCAGGAAAAAACGCATACGCCCTTTTTGGCCAAGTGCATCGTTGTCGACATTCTGCCTCTTTTCCTATGCTTTTAGTACAATTCCAGTCTACCCCCTGAAATCGTTTTCCTGAAATTCTGCCCCGCTTTCAAGTCCTCTTGGAAGACTTACTTCAATACATTTTTGGATGATAGCTGTCATTCATAACTCTGCAGGTTTGTGAATTACAGTGCCCCTGAGCTCATGTCTTCAACTCGCTTTCTTGTGAGCTGGCCGCAAAACCGCTGGATTGCTTCAGGCCAAAGTCTCTTTCCGGCAGGGCATGCTGAGCCTTTGTTTAATTCCTCTTCCTGGTCGGAAATGAGCGCTCCTTTTGCCCGTGCAGGCACATACATCTAGTCTCTCATTGGTTCTCCCTATTCCTGTACATCTTGCGCAGAAATTGCAAACTGTGCCAAACAGGAGGTTAATGGCACTGACTCTCCAAGTGGGGAGAGTGTTAGTAAAGCGTCTGGAATGGTGAACCCGAGTACCAGGGGACGAAATCTGAGATGCATTTGAAAACGTTTCCCAATCACATGGTGGACCATACTCTGGGTTTCCCATGCATGATTTAGCTGAAGGAAGAATCCCTTAAACTTGGAGAGTTGGGACCCATGGAATGGGTACCATGCAGTGTGACTTCAAAGGGTCTGCGTTTGTTCACCGAACCTCACCAATGCTATCAGCCCGAAGTGTCCAGCCTTATGTCTCATCCACCTCTGGGTGTAGATGTGGTAAATCCAGGTTGCATCACAAGCCCTGAATGACTTATTTAAGAATTGCTCTCTATTTCACTGTCATTGTGTTTTGTTTTTGAAATTCATTTTGATAATGGGATTTATCGGATTTTCACTGCTGCTTTTAGGCCACTGTACACACGCTTGATTTCCTTATGGAGACATATAAATCCATGGGTTTTAAGATTCTTACTTGTCAGGTATCTTCCCAGGCGTTGAATATAGGGTGTTGAGTCCATTTCGTTGAGCAAGGAGTAGGTTTTGTCTATTATATATTTGGCTTATTGAACGGTATCTGTGCTAATTTCAATCTCTGGTTTTATGCAGCATCCCAACTGACCTTTCCCCATAAGCAAGCATAAGTTGGTTTGCTAAATTTGAGACCCTGTTCTGTTTTGTAGTTCAGTTCATGGGTAGCCAAGTTTACATTCCGTGTATTAGTGATAACTTATGATGTTTCTTTTTCTGTCTGACTTATTTCTCATAGAATCATCGTACCTGAATCCACTCATTATGCCGCTACGGGCCTGATGACGTAGATTTCATTGCTGAGTGATATTCCATTGTACGTGCGTACCACAACTTCTTTATCCATTTCTTACTTTCTGGGATATTTTACTTGTACCGTAGACGAGGTTCTTGTAAACAGAGCCGTCCCAAACTCTGGGGTGGCTGTGTGTTTTTGATTTTAATTTCCCTAAGCTATAGGACCATAAGTGGAAGTGCCATAGGCTGTGTTGCTTTGTTTCCTACGTGTTTCTGGAAACACCATACACTTCTCCAGAGTGGTTGTTGGCAATTTACATCCCGCCCATCAGCATGACAAGGCTCCCTGTTCTCCATGACCTGTCCTGCCTTTCTGGATTTTACAATTTTTTCAGATGGCCCTTTTGACCGGGGGGCAGTGAGACTTCATTGTAGTGCAGATTTCCTTTACACGCTTGCTTGGTTGGCCAAAAAGGGCGTATGCGTTTTTTCCTGAATATATTCAGGAAAAAACGCATACGCCCTTTTTGGCCAAGTGCATCATTGTCGACATTCTGCCTCTTTTCCTATGCTTTAAGTGCAATTCCAGTCTACCCCCTGAAATCGTTTTCCTGAAATTCTGCCCCGCTTTCAAGTCCTTTTCGAAGACTTACTTCTATATATTTTTGGACGATAGCTGTCATTCATAACTCTGCAGGTTTGTGAATTACAGTGCCCCTGAGTACGTTTCTTCAACTCGCTTTCTTGTGAGCTGGCCGCAAAACCGCAGGATTGCTTCAGGCCCTAATCTCTTTCCGGCAGGGCACGCTGAGCCTTTGGTTAATTCCTCTTCCTGGTGGGAAATGAGCGTTCCATTTGCCCGTGCAGACACCTAGAGCTAGTCTCTCATTGCTTCTCCCTATTCCTGTTCATCTTGCACAGAAATTGCAAAGTGTGCCAAACAGGAGGTTAAATGCACTGACTCTCCAAGTGGGGAGAGTGTTAGTAAAGCGTCTGGAATGGTGAACCCGAGTACCAGGGGACGAAAACTGAGATGCATTTGAAAACGTTTCTCAATCACACGGCGGACCATACTATGGGTTTCCCATGCATGTTTTAGCTGAAGGAAGAATCCCTTAAACCTGGAAATTTGGAACCCATGGAATGGGTACCATGCAGTATGACTTCAAAGGGTCTGCGTTTGCTCACCGAACCTCACCAATGCTATCAGCCCGAAGTGTCCAGCCTTATGTCTCACCCAGCTCTGGGTGTAGATGTGGTAAATCCAGGTTGCATCACAAGCCCTGAATGAATTATTTAAGAATTGCTCTCTATTTCACTGTCATTTTGTTTTGTTTTTGAAATTTATTTTGATAATGGGATTTATCGGATTTTCACTGCTGCGTTTAGGCCGCTGTACACACGCTTGATTTCCTTATGGAGACATATAAATCCATGGGTTTTAAGATTCTTACTTGTCAGGTATCTTGCCAGGCGTTGAATATGGGGTGTTGAGTCCATTTCGTTGAGCAAGGGGTAGGGCTTGTCTATTATATATTTGGCTTATGGAACGGTATCTGTGCTAATTTCAATCTCTGGTTTTATGCAGCACCCCAACTCACCTTTCCCCATAAGCAAGCATAAGTTGGTTTTCTAAATTTGAGACCCTGTTCTGTTTTGTAATTCAGTTCATGGGTAGCCAAGTTTACATTCCGTGTATTAGTGATATCTTACGATGTTTCTTTTTCTGTGTGACTTATTTCTCGTAGAATCATCATACCTGAATCCACTCATTATGCCGCTACGGGCCTGATGACGTAGATTTCATTGCTGAGTGATATTCCATTGTACGTGCGTACCACAACTTCTTTATCCATTTCTTACTTTCTGGGATATTTTACTTGTACCGTAGACGAGGTTCTTGTAAACAGAGCCGTCCCAAACTCTGGGGTGGCTGTGTGTTTTTGATTTTAATTTCCCTAAGCTATAGGACCATAAGTGGAAGTGCCATAGGCTGTGTTGCTTTGTTTCCTACGTGTTTCTGGAAAAACCATACACTTCTCCAGAGTGGTTGTTGGCAATTTACACCCCGCCCATCAGCATGACAAGGCTCCCTGTTCTCCATGACCTGTCCTGTCTTTCTGGATTTTACACTTTTTTCAGATGGCCCTTTTGACCGGGGGGCAGTGAGACTTCATTGTAGTGCAGATTTCCTTTACACGCTTGCTTGGTTGGCCAAAAAGGGCGTATGCGTTTTTTCCTGAATATATTCAGGAAAAAACGCATACGCCCTTTTTGGCCAAGTGCATCGTTGTCGACATTCTGCCTCTTTTCCAATGCTTTTAGTACAATTCCTGTCTACCCCCTGAAATCGTTTTCCTGAAATTCTGCCCCGCTTACAAGTCCTCTTCGAAGACTTACTTCAATACATTTTTGGACGATAGCTGTCATTCATAACTCTGCAGGTTTGTGAATTACAGTGCCCTGAGCTCATGTCTTCAACTCGCTTTCTTGTGAGCTGGCCGCAAAACCGCAGGATTGCTTCAGGCCAAAGTCTCTTTCCGGCAGGGCATGCTGAGCCTTTGTTTAATTCCTCTTCCTGGTCGGAAATGAGCGCTCCTTTTGCTCGTGCAGGCACCTACAGCTAGTCTCTCATTGGTTCTCCCTATTCCTGTATATCTTGCGCAGAAATGGCAAACTGTGCCAAACAGGAGGTTAATGGCACTGACTCTCCAAGTGGGGAGAGTGTTAGTAAAGCGTCTGGAATGGTGAACCCGAGTACCAGGGGACGAAAACTGAGATGCATTTGAAAACATTTACCCGTCACACAGTGCACTGTACTGTGGGTTTCCCATGCATGTTTTAGCTGAAGGAAGAATCCCTTAAACCTGGAGAGTTGGGACCCATGGAATGGGTACCATGCAGTATGACTTCAAAGGGTCTGCGTTTGCTCACCGAACCTCACCAATGCTATCAGCCCGAAGTGCGCAGCCTAATGTCTCACCCAGCTCTGGGTGTAGATGTGGGAAATCCAGGTTGCATCACAAGCCCTGAAGGAATTATTTAAGAATTGCTCTCTATTTCACTGTCATTGTGTTTTGTTTTTGAAATTTATTTTGATAATGGGATTTATCGGATTTTCACTGCTGTGTTTAGGCCGCTGTACACACGCTTGATTTCCTTATGGAGACATATAAATCCATGCGTTTTAAGATTCTGACTTGTCAGGTATCTTGCCAGGTGTTGAATATGGGGTGTTGAGTCCATTTCGTAGAGCAAGGAGTAGGTCTTGTCTATTATATATTTGGCTTATGGAACGGTATCTGTGCTAATTTCAATCTCTGGTTTTATGCAGCACCCCAACTCACCTTTCCCCATAAGCAAGCATAAGTTTTTTTTCTAAATTTGAGACCCTGTTCTGTTTTGTAATTCAGTTTATGTGTAGCCAAGTTTACAATCCGTGTATTACTGATATATTATGATGTTTCTTTTCCTGTGTGACTTATTTCTCGTGGAATCATCGTACCTGAATCCACTCATTATGCCGCTACGGGCCTGAAGACGTAGATTTCATTGCTGAGTGATATTCCATTGTACGTGCGTACCAGAACTTCTTTATCCATTTTTTCCTTTCTCGGATATTTAACTTGTACCGCAGACAAGGTTCTTGTAAACAGAGCCATCCCAAGCTTTGGGGTGGCTGTGTGTTTTTGATTTTAATTTCCCTAAGCTATAGGACCATAAGTGGAAGTGACATAGGCTGTGTTGCTTTGTTTCCTACGTGTTTCAGGATACACCATACATTTCTCCAGAGTGGCTGTTGGCAATTTACATCCCGCCCATCAGCATAAAAAGGCTCCCTGTTTTCCATGACCTGTCCTGTCTTTCTGGATTTTACTCTTTTTTCAGATGGCACTTTTGACCGGGGGGCAGTGAGACTTCATTGTAGTGCAGATTTCCTTTACACGCTTGCTTGGTTGGCCAAAAAGGGCGTATGCGTTTTTTCCTGAATATATTCAGGAAAAAACGCATACGCCCTTTTTGGCCAAGTGCATCATTGTCGACATTCTGCCTCTTTTCCTATGCTTTAAGTGCAATTCCAGTCTACCCCCTGAAATCGTTTTCCTGAAATTCTGCCCCGCTTTCAAGTCCTCTTCGAAGACTTACTTCAATCCATTTATGGACGATAGCTGTCATTCATAACTCTGCAGGTTTGTGAATTACAGTGCCCCTGAGCTCCTTTCCTCAACACGCTTTCTTGTGAGCTGGCCGCAAAACCGCAGGATTGCTTCAGGCCCTAATCTGTTTCTGGCAGGGCACGCTGAGCCTTTGGTTAATTCCTCTTCCTGGTGGGAAATGAGCGTTCCATTTGCCCGTGCAGACACCTACAGCTAGTCTCTCATTGCTTCTCCCTATTCCTGTTCATCTTGCACAGAAATTGCAAACTGTGCCAAACAGGAGGTTAATGGCACTGACTCTCCAAGTGGGGAGAGTGTTAGTAAAGCGTTCAAATGTTGAACCCGAGTACCAGGGGACGAAACCTGAGATGCATTTGAAAACGTTTCCCAATCACACGGTGGACCATACTCTGGGTGTCCCATGCATGTTTTAGCTGAAGGAAGAATCCCTTAAACCTGGAGAGTTGGGACCCATGGAATGGGTACCATGCAGTATGACTTCAAAGGGTCTGCGTTTGCTCACCGAACCTCACCAATGCTATCAGCCCGAAGTGTCCAGCCTTATGTCTCATCCAGCTCTGGGTGTAGATGTGGTAAATCCAGGTTGCATCACAAGCCCTGAATGAATTATTTAAGAATTGCTCTCTATTTCACTGTCATTGTGTTTTGTTTTTGAAATTCATTTTGATAATGGGATTTATCGGATTTACACTGCTGCGTTTAGGCCACTGTATACACGCTTGATTTCCTTATGGAGACATATAAATCCATGGGTTTTAAGATTCTTACTTGTCAGGTATCTTCCCAGGCGTTGAATATAGGGTGTTGAGTCCATTTCGTTGAGCAAGGAGTAGGTTTTGTCTATTATATATTTGGCTTATGGAACGGTATCTGTGCTAATTTCAATATCTGGTTTTATGCAGCATCCCAACTGACCTTTCCCCATAAGCAAGCATAAGTTGGTTTGCTAAATTTGAGACACTGTTCTGTTTTGTAATTCATTTCATGGGTAGCCAAGTTTACATTCCGTGTATTAGTGATAACTTAT
This sequence comes from Delphinapterus leucas, assembly GCF_059928025.1. Lineage (NCBI taxonomy): Eukaryota > Metazoa > Chordata > Mammalia > Artiodactyla > Monodontidae > Delphinapterus > Delphinapterus leucas. Next base: position 6,893,413 of record NW_028322245.1, read on the forward strand.
GATGTTTCTTTTTCTGTCTGACTTATTTCTCATAGAATCATCGTACCTGAATCCACTCATTATGCCGCTACGGTCCTGATGACGTAGATTTCATTGCTGAGTGATATTCCATTGTACGTGCGAACCACAACTTCTTCATCCATTTTATGCTTTCTCGGATATTTAACTGCTACCGTAGATGAGGTTCTTGTAAACAGAGCCATCCCAAACTTTGGGGTGGCTGTGTGTTTTTGATTTTAATTTCCCTAAGCTATAGGACCATAAGTGGAAGTGCCATAGGCTGTGTTGCTTTGTTTCCTACGTGTTTCCGGAAACACCATACAGTTTTCCAGAGTGGCTGTTGGCAATTTAAATCCGCCCATCTGCATAACAAGGCTCCCTGTTCTCCAATACCTGTCCTGCCTTTCTGGATTTTACACTTTTTTCAGATGGCCCTTTTGACCGGGGGGCAGTGAGACTTCATTGTAGTGCGGATTTCTTTACACGCTTGCTTCGTTGGCCAAAAAGGGCGTATGCATTTTTTCCTGAATATATTCAGGAAAAAACGCATACGCCCTTTTTGGCCCAGTGCATCATTGTCGACATTCTGCCTCTTTTCCTATGCTTTAAGTGCAATTCCAGTCTACCCCCTGAAATCGTTTTCCTGAAATTCTGCCCCGCTTTCAAGTCCTCTCCGAAGACTTACTTCTATACATTTTTGGACAATAGGTGTCATTCATAACTCTGCAGGTTTGTGAATTACAGTGCCCCTGAGCTCCTTTCTTCAACTCCTTTTCTTGTGAGCTGGCCGCAAAACCGCAGGATTGCTTCAGGCGCTAATATGTTTCCGGCCGGGCACGCTGAGCCTTTGGTTAATTCCTCTTCCTGGTGGGAAATGATCGTTCCATTTGCCCGTGCAGACACCAACAGCTAGTCTCTCATTGGTTCTCCCTGTGCCTGTTCATCTTGCGCAGAAATTGCAAACTGTGCCAAACAGGAGGTTAAAGGCACTGACTCTCCAAGTGGGGAGAGTGTTAGTAAAGCGTCTGGAATGGTGAACCCGAGTACCAGGGGACGAAAACTGAGATGCATTTGAAAACGTTTCCCGGTCACACAGTGCACTGTACTGTGGGTTTCCCATGCATGTTTTAGCTGAAGGAAGAATCCCTTAAACCTGGAGAGTTGGGACCCATGGAATGGGTACCATGCAGTATGACTTCAAAGGGTCTGCGTTTGCTCACCGAACCTCACCAATGCTATCAGCCCGAAGTGCCCAGCCTTATGTCTCACCCAGCTCTGGGTGTAGATGTGGTAAATCCAGGTTGCATCACAAGCCCTGAATGAATTATTTAAGAATTGCTCTCTATTTCACTGTCATTGTGTTTGGTTTTTGAAATTTATTTTGATAATGGGATTTATCGGATTTTCACTGCTGCGTTTAGGCCGCTGTACACACGCTTGATTTCCTTATGGAGACATATAAATCCATGGGTTTTAAGATTCTTACTTGTCAGGTATCTTGCCAGGCGTTGAATATGGGGTGTTGAGTCCATTTCGTTGAGCAAGGAGTAGGTCTTGTCTATTATATATTTGGCTTATGGAACGGTATCTGTGCTAATTTCAATCTCTGGTTTTATGCAGCACCCCAACTCACCTTTCCCCATAAGCAAGCATAAGTTGGTTTTCTAAATTTGAGACCCTGTTCTGTTTTGTAATTCAGTTCATGTGTAGCCAAGTTTACATTCAGTGTATTAGTGATATCTTATGATGTTTCATATTCTGTGTGACTTATTTCTCATAGAATCATCGTACCTGAATCCACTCATTATGCCACTACAGGCCTGATGACGTAGATTTCATTGCTGTGTGATATTCCATTGTACGTATGTAGCACAACTTCTTTATCCATTTTTTGCTTTCTCGGATATTTAACTTGTACCTTAGACAAGGTTCTTGTAAACAGAGCCGTCCCAAACTTTGGGGTGGCTGTGTGTTTTTGATTTTCATTTCCGTAAACTATAGGACTACAAGTGGAAGTGCCATAGGCTGTGTTGCTTTGTTTCCTACGTGTTTCAGGAAACACCATACACTTCTCCAGAGTGGCTGTTGCAAATTTACATCCTGCCCATCAGCATAACAAGGCTCCCTGTTCTCCATGACCTGTCCTGCCTTTCTGGATTTTACACGTTTTTCAGATGGCCCTTTTGACCGGGGGGCAGTGAGACTACATTGTAGTGCAGATTTCTTTTACACGCTGGCCTGGTTGTCCAAAAAGTGCGTATGCGTTTTTTCCTGAATATATTCAGGAAAAAACGCATACGCCCTTTTTGGCCAAGTGCATCATTGTCGACATTCTGCCTCTTTTCCTATGCTTTAAGTGCAATTCCAGCCTACCCCCTGAAATCGTTTTCCTGAAATTCTGCCCCGCTTTCAAGTCCTCTTCGAAGACTTACTTCAGTACATTTTTGGACGATAGCTGTCATTCATAACTCTGCAGGTTTGTGAATTACAGTGCCCCTGAGCTCCTTTCCTCAACACGCTTTCTTGTGAGCTGGCCGCAAAACCGCAGGATTGCTTCAGGCCCTAATCTGTTTCTGGCAGGGCATGCTGAGCCTTTGGTTAATTCCTCTTCCTGGTGGGAAATGAGCATTCCATTTGCCCGTGCAGACACCTACAGCTAGTCTCTCATTGGTTCTCCCTATTCCTGTTCATCTTGGGCAGAAATTGCAAACTGTGCCAAACAGAAGGTTAAAGTCCCTGACTCTCCAAGTGGGGAGAGTGTTAGTAAAGCTTCTGGAATGTTGAACCCGAGTACCAGGGTTCGAAAACTGAGATGCATTTGAAAACGTTTCCCAATCACACGGTGGACCATACTCTGGGTTTCCCATGCATGTTTTCGCTGAAGGAAGAATCCCTTAAACGTGGAGAGTTGGGACCCATGGAATGGGTACCATGCAGTATGACTTCAAAGGGTCTGCGTTTGCTCACCGAACCTCACCAATGCTATCAGCCCGAAGTGTCCAGCCTTATGTCTCACCCAGCTCTGGGTGTAGATGTGGTAAATCCAGGTTGCATCACAAGCCCTGAATGAATTATTTAAGAATTGCTCTCTATTTCACTGTCATTGTGTTTTGTTTTTGAAATTTATTTTGATAATGGGATTTATCGGATTTTCACTGCTGCCTTTAGGCCGCTGTACACACGCTTGATTTCCTTATGGAGACATATAAATCCATGGGTTTTAAGATTCTTACTTGTCAGGTATCTTGCCAGGCGTTGAATATGGGGTGTTGAGTCCATTTCGTTGAGCAAGGAGTAGGTCTTGTCTATTATATATTTGGCTTATGGAACGGTATCTGTGCTAATTTCAATCTCTGGTTTTATGCAGCACCCCAACTCACCTTTCCCCATAAGCAAGCATAAGTTGGTTTTCTAAATTTGAGACCCTGTTCTGTTTTGTAATTCAGTTTATGTGTAGCTAAGTTTACATTCCGTGTATTACTGATATATTATGATGTTTCTTTTTCTGTGTGACTTATTTCTCGTAGAATCATCGTACCTGAATCCACTCATTATGCCACTATGGGCCTGAAGACGTAGATTTCATTGCTGAGTGATATTCCATTGTACGTGCGTACCACAACTTCTTTATCCATTTTTTCCTTTCTCGGATATTTAACTTGTACCGTAGACAAGGTTCTTGTAAACAGAGCCATCCCAAACTTTGGGGTGGCTGTGTGTTTTTGATTTTAATTTCCCTAAGCTATAGGACCATAAGTGGAAGTGACATAGGCTGTGTTGCTTTGTTTCCTACGTGTTTCAGGATACACCATACATTTCTCCAGAGTGGCTGTTGGCAATTTACATCCCGCCCATCAGCATAACAAGGCTCCCTGTTCTCCATGACCTGTCCTGTCTTTCTGGATTTTAGTCTTTATTCAGATGGCCCTTTTGACCGGGGGGCAGTGAGACTTCATTGTAGTGCAGATTTCCTTTACACGCTTGCTTGGTTGGCCAAAAAGTGCGTATGCGTTTTTTCCTGAATATATTCAGGAAAAAACGCATACGCCCTTTTTGGCCAAGTGCATCATTGTCGACATTTTGCCTCTTTTCCTATGCTTTAAGTGCAATTCCAGTCTACCCCCTGAAATCGTTTTCCTGAAATTCTGCCCCGCTTTCAAGTCCTCTTTGAAGACTTACTTCAGTACATTTTTGGACGATAGCTGTCATTCATAACTCTGCAGGTTTGTGAATTACAGTGTCCCTGAAGCCCTTTCTTCAACTCGTTTTCTTGTGAGCTGGCCGCAAAACCGCAGGATTGCTTCAGGCCCTAATCTGTTTCCGGCATGGCACGCTGAGCCTTTGGTTAATTCCTCTTCCTGGTGGGAAATGAGCGTTCCATTTGCCCGTGCAGACACCTACAGCTAGTCTCTCATTGGTTCTCCCTATTCCTGTTCATCTTGCGCAGAATTTGCAAACTGTGCCAAACAGGAGGTTAAAGTCCCTGACTCTCCAAGTGGGGAGAGTGTTAGTAAAGCGTCTGGAATGGTGAACCCGAGTACCAGGGTTCGAAAACTGAGATGCATTTGAAAACGTTTCCCAATCACACGGTGGACCATACTCTGGGTTTCCCATGCATGTTTTAGCTGAAGGAAGAATCCCTTAAACCTGGAGAGTTGGGACCCATGGAAAGGGTACCATGCATTATGACCTCAAAGGGTCTGCGTTTGCTCACCGAACCTCACCAATGCTATCAGCCCGAAGTGTCCAGCCTTATGTCTAACCCAGCTCTGGGTGTAGATGTGGTAAATCCAAGTTGCATCACAAGCCCTGAATGAATTATTTAAGAATTGCTCTCTATTTCACTGTCATTGTGTTTTGTTTTTAAAATTTATTTTGATAATGGGATTTATCGGATTTTCACTGCTGCGTTCAGGCCGCTGTACACACGCTTGATTTCCTTATGGAGACATATAAATCCATAGGTTTTAAGATTCTTACTTGTCAGGTATCTTCCCACTCGTTGAGTCCGTTTCGTTGATCAAGGAATAGGTGTTGTCTATTATATATTTGGCTTATGGAACGGTATCTGTGCTAATTTCAATCTCTGGTTTGATGCAGCACCCCAACTCACCTTTCCGCATAAGCAAGCATAAGTTGATTTTCTCAATTTGAGACCATTTTCTGTTTTGTAATTCAGTTCATGTATAGCCATGTTTACATTCCGTGTATTAGTCATATCTTATGATGTTTCGTTTTCTGTGTGACTTATTTCTCGTAGAATCATCGTACCTGAATCCACTCATTATGCCGCTACGGGCCTGATGACGTAGATTTCATTGCTGAGTGATATTCCATTGTACGTGCATACCACAACATCTTTATCCATTTTTTGCTTTCTCAGATATTTAAATTGTACCGTAGACGAGGTTCTTGTAAACAGAGCCGTCCCAAACTTTGGGGTGGCTGTGTGTTTTTGATTTTAATTTCCCTAAGCTATAGGACCATAAGTGGAAGTGCCATAGGCTGTGTTGCTTTGTTTCCTATGTGTTTCAGGAAACACCATACACTTCTCCAGAGTGGCTGTTGGCAATTTACATCCCGCCCATCAGCATAACAAGGCTCCCTGTTCTCCATGACCCCTCCTGCCTTTCTGGAGTTTACACTTTTTTCAGATGGCCCTTTTGACTGGGGGGCAGAGAGACTTCATTGTAGTGCAGATTTCCTTTACATGCTGGCTTGGTTGGCCAAAAAGGGCGTATGCGTTTTTTCCTGAATATATTCAGGAAAAAACGCATACGCCCTTTTTGGCCAAGTGCATCATTGTCGACATTCTGCCTCTTTTCCTATGCTTTAAGTGCCAATCCAGTCTACCCCCTGAAATCGTTTTCCTGAAATTCTGCCCCACTTTCAAGTCCTCTTCGAAGACTTACTTCAGTACATTTTTGGACGATAGCTGTCATTCATAACTCTGCAGGTTTGTGAATTACAGTGCCCCTGAGCTCCTTTCCTCAACACGCTTTCTTGTGAGCTGGCCGCAAAACCGCAGGATTGCTTCAGGCCCTAATCTGTTTCTGGCAGGGCATGCTGAGCCTTTGGTTAATTCCTCTTCCTGGTGGGAAATGAGCATTCCATTTGCCCGTGCAGACACCTACAGCTAGTCTCTCATTGGTTCTCCCTATTCCTGTTCATCTTGGGCAGAAATTGCAAACTGTGCCAAACAGAAGGTTAAAGTCCCTGACTCTCCAAGTGGGGAGAGTGTTAGTAAAGCTTCTGGAATGTTGAACCCGAGTACCAGGGTTCGAAAACTGAGATGCATTTGAAAACGTTTCCCAATCACACGGTGGACCATACTCTGGGTTTCCCATGCATGTTTTCGCTGAAGGAAGAATCCCTTAAACGTGGAGAGTTGGGACCCATGGAATGGGTACCATGCAGTATGACTTCAAAGGGTCTGCGTTTGCTCACTGAACCTCACCAATGCTATCAGCCCGAAGTGTCCAGCCTTATGTCTCACCCAGCTCTGGGTGTAGATGTGGTAAATCCAGGTTGCATCACAAGCCCTGAATGAATTATTTAAGAATTGCTCTCTATTTCACTGTCATTGTGTTTTGTTTTTGAAATTTATTTTGATAATGGGATTTATCGGATTTTCACTGCTGCATTTAGGCCGCTGTACACACGCTTGATTTCCTTATGGAGACATATAAATCCATAGGTTTTAAGATTCTTAATTGTCAGGTATATTCCCATGCGTTGAATATGGGGTTTTGTGTCCATTTCGTTGAGCAAGGTGTAGGTATTGTCTATTATATATTTGGCTTATGGAATGGTATCTGTGCTAATTTCAATCTCTGCTTTTATGCAGCACCCCAACTCACCTTTCCCCATAAGCAAGCATAAGTTGGTTTTTTAAATTTGAGACCCTGTTCTGTTTTGTAATTCAGTTCATGTGTGGCCAAGTTTACATTCCGTGTATTAGTGATATCTTATGATGTTTCTTTTTCTGTGTGACTTATTTCTCGTAGAATCATCGTACCTGAATCCACTCATTATGCCGCTACGGGCCTGATGACGTAGGTTTCATTGCTGAGTTATATTCCATTGTACATGCGTACCACAACTTCTTTATCCATTTTTTGCTTTCTCGGATATTTAACTTGTACCGTAGACGAGGTTCTTGTAAACAGAGCCATCCCAAATTTTGGGGTGGCTGTGTATTTTTGATTTTAATTTCTCTATGCTATAGGACCATAAGTGGAAGTGCCATCGGCTGTGTTGCTTTGTTTCCTACGTGTTTCAGGAAACACCATACACTTCTCCAGAGTGACTGTTGGCAATTTACATCCCGCCCATCAGCATAACAAGGCTCCCTGTTCTCCATGACCTGTCATGCCTTTCTGGAATTTACACATTTTTCAGATGGCCCTTTTGACCGGGGGGCAGTGAGACTTCATTGTAGTACACATTTCCTTTACACGGTTGCTTGGTTGGCCAAAAAGTGCGTATGCGTTTTTTCCTGAATATATTCAGGAAAAAACGCATACACCCTTTTTGGCCAAGTGCATCATTGTCGACATTCTGCCTCTAATCTTATTCTTTAAGTGCAATTCCAGTCTACCCCCTGAAATCGTTTTCCTGAAATTCTATCCGATTTCAAGTCCTCTTCGAAGACTTACTTCAAAACATTTTTGGACGATAGCTGTCATTCATTACTCTGTAGTTTTGTGAATTACAGTGCCCCTGAGCTCCTTTCTTCAACTCGCTTTCTTGTGAGCTGGCCGCAAACCCGCAGGATTGCTTCAGGCCCTAATATGGTTCCGGCATGGCATGCTGAGCCTTTGGTTAATTCCTCTTCCTGGTGGGAAATGAGCGTTAAATTTCCATGTTCAGACACCTTCACATGAGTCGTCATGGTGCCCCTTTGCCCCGGTTATCTCTATGTAGGTTGGAGTTGGAAGGCCTCCTCACTCAAGATCAGTGTGCCCACGGAGCCAACCCTGCAACTTCAGGGCATGGTTGGGGGTTAGGATCACCACGAGGGTTCCTTTTTCCTTAGGAGGGAGGTGGCCTTTTGGGCTGCTGATTTCCAGGTTATCAGATACTGCCAGTATCTTGGCCAGATGTGGCAGTGGGCCAAGCCCCTTGGTGACCATAGTTTATCCTACCTGGATCGCATTCTTGCATTGTTCCATTTCAAGTGGTCCCAGGTTTTGCACTAATACTCCAATGGCGATTCACGGTTCACCAGGAATGTAAAGGTCAAAGGCTTTAGCTAAATTAGGGAGTTCCAGGGCAAGGGTCTGAATTGACTGCTCTTTCCATTCTTGAAAGGCCACTTCTGCATTCTATTCAAAAGGATCATCACCTTTTCCTTTCAGTGTTTCATATAGAGGCCGAGCTAGTAGACTGTAGTTAGGGATCCAGAAGCAGAAAACCCTGGCCTCCCCAGGAACCCCTAAGCTGTCTTCTAGTTTCAGAAATGGGTAAGGCTGTAAATTGTTTCTTCCCTTTCCTGGGATGGGCTTCTCCGACCTTCTGTGAGAATGAAGCCCAGGCAGGTCACCGTAGTCTGTGATATTTGAGCTTTTTCTTGGACAACTTGTATCCTTTATTGGCTTGGTAGTTCAGAGGTCTCCTTAGTAGGGCTGGCGATCAGAATGTCGTCTGCATATTGAAGGAGTGTTTCCTTTTCCAGAGGTAGAACTTTTAGGTCTTTAGCTGAGCTTTCCCCAAAGATGGTGTGGGAATTTTTGAACCCTTGGGGCAACACGGCCCGGAAGTATTGTTTTAGTTGTATGTTGAGTCCTGCCACTCACAAGCCAAAATTTCTTGTGACTCTGGGACTAATAGAATACAAAAGAAGGCATCATTGAAGACTAATACAGAATACCATGTCCTGGTGGTTGGTAGAATGACCAGCAGGGTGTAGGATTTAGGAACTACTGGAGGTATATCCTCGGTGGCTTCACTGACTGTCCTGACATCCTTTACCAGGACTCCAGCAGCCCATGGGGCTCTCGAGGTCAGGCCAATCCCAGGATATGGAGCTCACCTGGGCAGGTACCCCACCCCAGCCCACGGGGCTCTCGTGTTCAGGACCCTCCCAGGATATGGTGTTCCCTGGGCAGGTCCCCCTGCAGCCCATGGGGCTCTCGTGGTCAGGCCCCTCCCAGGATACAGAGCTACCCTTGCAGGTACCATGGCAGGGCTGGGAACACAGGAACCGTGCATATCGCCCACATTGCAGAGCACTCCCAGCTCACCTGTCACTCAGATCTGACACAGAGCACCTCAGAGCAGGACTTGAACTAACAAACAGCAGCTCCGACAGGTCTGTGACCCTGGGCATCACTCTGTGTGGCCTCCCTCCACCTGGTCTTCCAGAGACTTCCACTGTACCCGGGGCACCAGGCCTCTGTGTCCACCCACCACCCACCCCTCCTCTCCCTGACTCCTGGGTTCCTCTCATTAGGAGAGGGTTTTCTTGAAGTTGTCTCCCACTCATGGGCCAGATAATATAATTAGAAAACAAGCCAGAGCTGCAGCCCCTTGTCTATCCTGACTCTCAGGAGCCCACACCTGTTCCTTGGACCTGGCCGATTCAGCATTTCCAGTTTCTGCAACTGTGAGCCCCTGAGGGGTGATTATTGGCTGGCCTGGGAAGCCTGACCGTGCCGGCCAGCCCTCCCCAGGTGTGCCTGGGTTCAGATCAATATAAACACCGCTCCAGGCAGCAAGAGCCCCTGCAGCTGTGCCTGACGCCATTTTCTCTGCCCTGTCAGCAGTCTTGGGGCTGGACTGGTGGGAGGGAGTGAGAGGCCACGGCTTTGTGGGTGGCCCAGTGTGAGTGGGGCTCTGCTGGACTTTCTGCAGCAGTTGCCAAGATGCCACCTGCTAAAGAAGAGGATGTGTCACCCATACCTGCCGCTGGAATTTCTCCCTGGGCAGAGGTGAGTGAGGAAGAAAGCAGTGGGGGCCGGGACAGCAGGGGTATCTCAGGCAGGGAAATGGAAAGCTTCCAGAAGAGCACCCAGGACCAGGACCATCCTGGCTGGCCTGCAGGCACCAAGTCGGCTGGCATGCTGTCGCTCATGTGGCTCCATGGCCCTTCCTCTAGGCTTTCAAGTCCTTGTACATATTCAGGTGTTTTACCTGGGAAGGGTGGGAACATTTCAGCAGCAGCTGGCCTGGGGCTCAGCCCACGTTTACTCACAGATGCCTCGGCACGGTGCCCCAGCTTTGCAATGAGGACGCTTGTTGCGTGGGGCCTGCTGGCTGAATGGGAGATGATTCCCCACCACTGACCAACTTCAGAATTGTTTACAACTGGAGCAAGTGCCCTGATACGGTTTTCCTCTGTGTAGCTGGTGGGTTCTGTTTTTTTTTCTTTTTTGGTTCAAGGTAGATTTTATTCCTCTTTTTTGTATTTACAGATATAAGCATGGAAATAATTTATTCATATAAATACATGTATGTGAAGGGAAGAATATTTTTTCTGTTTTACTTTTTGTAATTTGAATTTTATTTTATTTTTTTATACAGCAGGTTCTTTTTGGTTATCTATTTTATACATATAAATGTATACATGCCAATCCCAATCTCTCAACTCCTCCCACCACCACCCCCCAACAGCTTTCCCCCCTTGGTGTCCATACGTTTGTTGTCTACATCTGTTGCTCTATTTCTGCCTTGCAAAACGGTTCATCTGTACAATTTGTCTAGGTTCCACATATAGCCATTAATAGACAAGATTTCTTTTTCTCTTTCTGACTTACTTCACTCTGTATGACAGTCTCTAGATCCATCAACGTCTCTACAAATGACCCAATTTCATTCCTTTTTATGGCTTAGTAATATTCCATTTTATATATGTACCACGTCTTTATGCATTCGTCTGTCTGTGGGCATTTAGGTTGCTTCCATTACCTGGATATTGTAAATAGTGATGCAATGAACATTGCGGTGAATGTCTCTTTTTGATTTATGGTTTTGTCTGGGTATATGCCCAGTAGTGGGACTGCTGTATCGTATGGTAATTCTATTCTTAGTTTTATAAGAAACTCCATAACTTTCTCCACAATAGCGGAAGAGGGTTCCTTATCTCCACACCCTTTCCAGCATTTGTTGTTTGTAGATTTTCTGATGATGCCCATTCTAACAGGTGTGAGGTGATACACCATGGATGAGTCTATTTCGTTGAGCAAAGAGTAGGTCTTGTCTATTACATATTTGGCTTATGGAACGGTATGTGTGCTAATTTCAATCTCTGGTTTTATACAGCACCGCAACTCAACTTTCCCCTTAAGCAAGCATAAGTTTTTATCTAAATGTGAGACTCTGTTCGGTTTTGGAATTCAGTTTATGTGTAGCCAAGTTACACTCTCTCTATTAGTGATATCTTATGATAATTACCTTTCTCTGTGTGACATATTTCTCTTAGAATCATCATACTTAAATCCACTCAATTTGCTGCTACAGGCCTGATGACATTGATTTCATTGCTGAGTGATATTCCATTGTACGTAAGTAGCACAACTCCTTTATCCATATTTTTCTTTCTGGGATATTTAATTTGTACTGGACTCAAGGTTCTTGTAAACACAGCAGCCCTAAATTTGGTGTTGGCTGTGTCTTGTTGATTTTAATTTTCCTAAGCTATAGGGCCAAAAGTGGAAGTGCCCTAGGGTCTGTAGCTTTGTTTTTCAGATGTTTCAGGATACACCATAAACATCTCCAGAGTGTCTGTTGGCAATTTACATCCCGCCCATCAGCATAACAAGGCTCCCTGTTCTCCATGGCCTGTCCTGTGTTTCTGGTTTTTACACATTTTTCAGATGGCCCTTTTGACGAATGGGAAATGAGACTTCATTGTAGTGCGGATTTCCATTGCTCGAGTGCTTGGTTGGCCAAAAAGGGCATATGTGTTTTTTCCTGAATATATTCAGGAAAAAATGTTTACGCACTTTTGTCCAAGTGCATCACTGTCAAAGATCTGCCGCTTTTCACATGCTTTAAACGCAATTCCAATCTACCTCCTGAAATATGATTCCTGCAATTCTGCCTCGTTTTGAAGTCCTCTTTGCAGACTTACTTCAGTATATTTTTGCCAATAGCTGTCATTTATAACTCTGCAGGTTTGTGAATTACAGTGCCCGTGATTTCCTTTCTTAACTCGTTTCCTTGAAAGCTGGCCACAGAACCGCAGGTTTGCTTTAGGCCATAATCAGGGTCTGGCACGGCACTCTGAGCCTTTGGTTAATTCCTCTTCCTGGTGGGAAATTAGAGTTAAATGTGCCCCTCCGGACACCTGCCTCACTCCCAGCCCCTTGGTGATGTGTGTCCTGTGGTTTGAGGCCACATGTGCTGGGTTCCTCACCTTTGGCTGATGTGGCCCCACTGGTGTGAGGACACTCCTGCCTGGTTCCCATCCCCTTGGTGATGTGGGCCATCCGGTGAGAGTCTGATCCTGGTTGGGTTCCTCACACTTCTGTGAGGTGGGCCCTCTTCTCTGACGTCACTCCTGCCTGGCTGGCACACCCCGCCTTGGCGAAGTCGGCCCTCTGGTGGGATTTGGTGCCTGCTGTGTGTCTCCTGCCCTCGGTAATGAGGGCCCTCTGGCGTCAGGCCCTAATTCCTGGGCTCCCAATATTTTCTGATATGCGCCCTGTGGTTCGAGTACACTCCTGCCAGGTTCCCAACCCCATGGGAATGTGGGCCTTCTGCTCTGAGGTCCCAACCGTGGGTTGCTCAGTTTCATGATGAGGGCCCTCTGCTGTGAGTTCTCTCCGGCTTGGATCCCATAGCCTCGCTGCTCCTGGCCACCTGCTGGGAGGTTCCAACTGCGGGATTCCTCACCTTTTTTCTTCTATGGACCCTCTGTTTTGAGACTCCTCCTGCCTGCCTCACTCCCAGTCCCTTGGTGATGTGTATCCTCTGGTTTGAGGCCACGTGTGCTGGGTCCCTCGCCTTTCGATGATGTGGCCACACTGGTGTGAGGACACTCCTGCCTGCTTCCTATCCCCTTGATGATGTGGGCCCTCTGGTGAGAGTCTGATCCTGGCTGGGTTCCTCACCCTTCTGTGAGGTGGGCCCTCTGCTGTGAGGTCACTCCTGCCTGGCTGGCACACCCCACCTGGGCAACATCGGCCCTCTTGTGGCACTTGGAGCCTGCTGGGAGCCTCCTCCCCTCGGTGATGGGGGCCCTCTAGCGTCAGGCCCTAACTGCTGGGTACCCACATTTTCTGATACGTGCTAAGTGGTGCGAGGACACTCCTGCGAGGTTCCCATCCCCATGGGCATGTGGGCCTTCTGCTCTAAGGTCCCAACACCTGTGTTGTTCACCGTTTCATGATGTTGGCTCTCTGGTGTTAGTTCACTCAGGCCTAGATCCCATAGACTCTGTGCTCTGAGCCGACTGCTGGGAGGTTCCTACTGCTGGATTCCTTACCTTTTTTATTCTTTGGGTCCTGTGTTTTTATGCTCCTACTTCCTGACTCACTCCCAGCCCCTTTGTGATGTAGGTCCTCTGGTTTAAGGCCACATGTACCGGTTTCCTCACCTTTATTGATGTGGCCCCACTGGTGTGAGGACACTCCTGCCTGGTTCCCATCCCCTTGGTGATTGGGGCCCTCTTGTGAGAGTCTGATCCTGTCTGGATTCCTCACACTTCTGGGAGGTGGACCCTCTGCTGTGAGGTCACTCCTGCCTGGCTGGCACACGTCACGTTGGCGATGTGGGCCCTCAGTTGGGAGTTGGTGCCTGCTGGGAGTCTCCTCCCCTCGGTAATGAGGGCCCTCTGGCGTCAGGCCCTAACTCATGGGCTCCCAAAATTTTCTGATGTGCGCCCTGTCGTGTGAGTACACTCCAGCCAGGGTCCCTTCCCTAGGGGATGTGGGCTTTCTGCTCTGTGATCCCAACGGCTGGGTTGCTCACAGTGTCAGAATGTGGGCCCTCTGCTCTGAGTTCACTCCGGCATGGATCCCATAACCTCGGTGCTCTGGGCCACCTGCTTGGAGCTTCCAACTGCGGGGTTCCTCACCTTTTTTATTCTATGGGCCCTCTGTTCTGAGTCTCCTCCTGCATGCCTCACTCCCAGCCCTTTCGTGATGTGCGTCCCCTTGTTTGAGGCCACATGTGCTGTGTTCCTCACCTTTCGCTGATGTGGCCCCACTGGTGTGAGGACACTCCTGCCTTGTTCCGATCCCCTTGGTGATGTGGGCCCTCTGGTGAGAGTCTTATCCTGGCTGGGTTCCTCACCCTTCTGTGAGGTAGGCCCTCTGCTGTGAGGTCACTCCTGCCTGGCTGGCCCACGTCACCTTGGCGACGTGGGCCCTCAGTTGGGAGTTGGTGCCTGCTGGGAGTCTCCTCCCCTCGGTAATGAGGGCCCTCTGGCGTCAGACCCTAACTCCTGGGCTCCCAAACTTTTCTGTTGTGCGCCCTGTGGTGCTAGTACACTCCTGCCAGGTTCCCAACCCCATGGGAATGTGGGCCTTCTGCTCTGAGGTCCCAACTGTGGGTTGCTCAGTTTCTTGATGAGGGCCCTCTGGTGTGAGTTCACTCCAGCATGGATCCCATAGCCTCGCTGCTCCTGGCCACCTGCGGGGAAGTTCCAACTGCGGGATTCCTCACCTTTTTCCTTCTATGGGCCCTCTGTTTTGAGACTCCTCCTGCCTGCCTCACTCCCAGCCCCTTGGTGATGTGTGTCCTCTGGTTTGAGGCCACGTGTGCTGGGTCCCTCACCTTTCGATGATGTGGCCCCACTGGTGTGAGGACACTCCTGCCTGGTTCCTATCCCCTTGGTGATGTGGGCCCTCTGGTGAGAGTCTGATCCTGACTGGGTTCCTCACCCTTCTGTGAGGTGGGCCCTCTGCTGTGAGGTCACTCCTGCCTGGCTGGCACACCCCGCCTTGGCAATGTCGGCCCTCTTGTGGCAGTTGGAGCCTACTGGGAGCCTCCTCCCCTCGGTGATGAGGGCCCTCTGGCGTCAGGCCCTAACTGCTGGGTACCCACATTTTCTGATACGTGCTAAGTTGTGCGAGGACACTCGTGCCATGTTCCCAACCCCATGGTGATGTGGGCCTTCTGCTCTGAGGTCCAAACGGCTGGGTTGCTCACAGTTTCATGATGTGGGCCCTCTGCTGTGAGTTCACTGTGGCCTGGATCGCATAGACTCGGTGCTCTGGGCCGCCCACTGGGAGGTTCCCACTGCAGGATTCCTCAGCTTTTTTATTCTATTCACCCTGTGTTGTGAGGCTACTCATGCCTGCCTCACTCCGAACCCCTTGGAGATCTGGGTCCTCTGGTTTAGGCCACATGTGCTGGGTTCCTCACCTTTCTATGATGTGGTCACCCTGGTGTGAAGATAGTCCTGCCTGGTTCTGATGCCCTTGGTGATGTGGGCCCTCTGGTGAGAGTCTTATCCTGGCTGGGTTCCTCACCATTCTGTGAGTTAGGCACTCATCTGTGAGGTCACTCCTGCCTGGCTGTTGCACGTCACCTTGGCGACATGGTCCCTCCGTAGGGAGTTGGTGCCTGCTGGGGGTCTCCTGCCCTCGGTAATGAGGGCCCTCTGGCGTCAGGCCCTAATTCCTGGGCTCCCAATATTTTCTGATATGCGCCCTGTGGTTCGAGTACACTCCTGCCAGGTTCCCAACCCCATGGGAATGTGGGCCTTCTGCTCTAAGGTCCCAACGGCTGGGTTGCTCACAGTTTCATGATGAGGGCCCTCTGTTTTGTGTTCAGTCAGGCCTGGATCCCATAGCCTCGCTGCTCCTGGCCGCCTGCTGGGAGGTTCCAACTGCGGGATTCCTCACCTTTTTTACGCAATGGGCCCTCGGTTTTGAGACTCCTCCTGCCTGCCTCACTCCCAGCCCCTTGGTGATGTGTGTCCTGTAGTTTGAGGCCACGTGTGCTGGGTCCGTCACATTTCGGTGATGTGGCTCCACTGGTGTGAGGACACTCCTGCCTGGTTTCCATTCCCTTGGTGATGTGGGCCCTCTGGTGAGAGTCTGATCCTCTTTGGGTTCCTCACACTTTTGTGTGGTTGGCCCTCTGCTCTGAGGTCACTGCTGCCTGGCTGGCACACCCCGCATTGGCGACGTCGGCCTTCTGGTAGCAGTTGGAGCTTGCTGGGAGCCTCCTCTCCTCAGTGATGAGGGCTCTCTGGCGTCCGGCCCTAACTGCTGGGCTCCCCACATTTTCTGTTGTGTGCCCACTGGTGCGATGACACTCCTGCTTGGTTCCCTTCCCCATGGGGATGTGGGCCTTGTGCTCTGAGGTCACAACGGCTGGGTTGCTTACAGTATCACGATGAGGGCCCTCTGTTGTGAGTTCATCACTGCCTGGATCCCATAGCCTCGGTGCTCTGGGCCGCCTGCTGGGATGTTCCAACTGCTGGATTCCTCACCTTTTTATACAATGGGCCATGTGTTTTGAGGTTAATCCTGCCTGCCTCGCTCTGAGACCCATGGTGATGTGGGTCTTCTGGTTTGAGGCCACATGTGCTGGGTACCTCAACTTTCGATGATGTGGCCCCACGGGTGTGAGGACACTCGTGCCTGATTCCCAGCCTCTTGCTTATGTGGGCACTCTGGTGAGAGTCTGATCATGACTGGGTTCCTTACCCTTCTGTGAGGTGGGCGCTCTGATGTGAGGTCACTCCTGCCTGAATGGCTCATGTCGCCTTGGCGACGTAGGCCCTCTGTTGGCCACTGAAGCATGCTGGGAGCCTCCTACCCTCTTTAATGAGGGCCCTGGAAGAAACGCATATGCCCTTTTTGACCAAGTGCATCATTGTCGAAGTTCTGCCTCTTCTCCTATACTTTCAGAGGACTTCCCGTCTACCTCCTGAAATCGTATTCCTGGAATTCTGCCCCGCGTTCAAGTCCTCTTTGCAGCCTTACTTCAATATATTTTTGGACGATAGCTGTCATTTATAACTCTGCAGGTTTGTGAATTACAGTGCCCCTGAGCTCCATTCTTCAACTCGCTTTCTTGTGAGCTGGCCGCAAAACCGCAGGATTGCTTCAGGCCCTAATCTGGTTCCGGCACGGCATGTTGAGCCTTTGGCTAATTCCTCTTCCTGATGGGAAATGAGCATTAAATTTGCTCGTGCAGACACCTACAGCTAATCTCTCATTGGTTCTCCCTATTCCTGTTCATCTTGCTCAGAAATTCCAAACTGTGCCAAACAGGAGGTTAAAGGCACTGACTCTCCAATTGGGGAAAGAGTTAGTAAAGCGTCTGGAATGGTAAAACCGAGTATGAGGGGAAGAAAACTGAGATGCATTTAAAAAGGTTTCCCGGTCACACGGTGGACCATATTCTGGGTTTCCCAAGCGTGTTTTACCTGAAGGAAGAATCCCTTAAACCTGGAGAGGTGGGACCCATGCAATGGGTACCATGCAGTATGATTTCAAAGGGCCTGCATTTTCTCACCGAACCTCACCAATGCTATCAGCCCAAAGTGTCAAACCTTATGTCTCACTCAGCTCTAGGTGTAGATGTGGTAAATCCAGGTTGCATCACAAGCCCTGAATGAACTATTTAAGAATTGCTCTCTATTTCACTGTCATTGTGTTTGTTTTTGTAGTTTATTTTGATAATGGGATTTATCGGATTTTCTCTGCTGCCTTCATGCAGCTGTACACACACTTGATTCTCTTACGGAGACATGTAAATCCATGGGTTTGAAGATTCTTACTAGTCATGTGTAATCCTAGGAGTTGAATATGGTGTGTTTAGTCCATTTCGTTGAGCAAGGTGTAGGTCTTGACTATTACATATTTGGCTTATGGAAAGGTATGTGTGCTAATTTCTATCTCTGGTTTTATGCAGCACCCCACCTCACCTTTCCCCATAAGCAAGCATAAGTTGGTGTTCTAAATTTGAGACCCTGTTCTGTTTTGTAATTCAGTTCATGTGTAGCCAAGTTTACATTCCGTGTATTAGTGATATCTTATGATGTTTCATTTTCTGTGTGACTTATTTCACTTAGAATCATCGTACCTGGATCCACTCAATATGCCGCGACGGGCCTGATGACATAGATTTCATTGGTGAGTGATATTCCATTGTACGTGCGTACCACAACTTCTTTATCCATTTTTCACATTCTGGGATATTTAACTTGTACCGTAAACGACGTTCTTGTAAACAGAGCTGTCGCAAACATTGGGGTGGCTGTGTGTTTTTGATTTTAATTTCCCTAAGCTATAGGACCATAAGTGGAAGTGACATAGGCTGTGTTGCTTTGTTTCCTACGTGTTTCAGGATACACCATACATTTCTCCAGAGTGGCTGTTGGCAATTTACATCCCGCCCATCAGCATAACAAGGCTCCCTGTTCTCCATGACCTGTCCTGCCTTTCTGGATTTTACACTTTTTTCAGATGGCCCTTTTGACCGGGGGGCAGTGAGACTTCATTGTAGTGCAGATTTCCTTTACACGCTTGCTTGGTTGGCCAAAAAGGGCATATGCGTTTTTTCCTGAATATATTCAGGAAAAAACGCCTACGCCCTTTTTGGCCAAGTGCATCATTGTTGACATTCTGCCTCTTTTCCTATGCTTTAAGTGCAATTCCAGTCTACCCCCTGAAATCGTTTTCCTGAAATTCTGCCCCGCTTTCAAGTCCTCTTTGAAGACTTACTTCAGTACATTTTTGGACGATAGCTGTCATTCATAACTCTGCAGGTTTGTGAATTACAGTGTCCCTGAGCTCCTTTCTTCAACTCCTTTTCTTGTGAGCTGGCCGCAAAACCGCAGGATTGCTTCAGGCCCTAATCTGTTTCCGGCAGGGCACGCTGAGCCTTTGGTTAATTCCTCTTCCTGGTGGGAAATGATCGTTCAATTTGCCCGTGCAGACACCAACAGCTAGTCTCTCATTGGTTCTCCCTATGCCTGTTCATCTTGCGCAGAAATTGCAAACTGTGCCAAACAGGAGGTTAAAGGCACTGACTCTCCAAGTGGGGAGAATGTTAGTAAAGTGTCTGGAATGGTGAATCCGAGTACCAGGGTTCGAAAACTGAGATATATTTGAAAACGTTTCCCAATCACACGGTGGACAATACTCTTGGTTTCCCATGCATGTCTTAGCTGAAGGAAGAATCCCTTAAACCTGGAGAGCTGGGACCCATGGAATGGGTACCATGCAGTATGACTACAAAGGGTCTGCGTTTGCTCACCGAACCTCACAAATGCTATCAGCCCGAAGTGTCCAGCCTTATATCTCACCCAGCTCTGGGTGTAGATGTGGTAAATCCAGGTTGAATCACAAGCCCTGAATGAATTATTTAAGAATTGCTCTCTATTTCACTGTCAATGTGTTTCGGATTTGAAATTTATTTTGATAATGGGATTTATCGGATTTTCACTGCTGCGTTTAGGCCGCTGTACACACGCTTGATTTCCTTATGGAGACATATAAATCCATGGGTTTTAAGATTCTTACTTGTCAGGTATATTCCCAGGCTTTGAGTCCGTTTCGTTGAGCAAGGAGTAGGTCTTGTCTATTATGTATTTGGCTTATGGAACGGTATCTGTGCTAATTTCAATCTCTGGTTTTATGCAGCACCCCAACTCACCTTTCCGCATAAGCAAGCATAAGTTGGTTGTCTCAATTTGAGACCGTTTTCTGTTTTGTAATTCAGTTCATGTGTAGCCAAGTTTACATTCCGTGTATTAGTCATATCTTATGATGTTTCTTTTTCTGTGTGACTTATTTTTCGTAGAATCATCGTACCTGAATCCACTCATTATGGCGCTACGGGCCTGATGATGTAGATTTCATTGCTGTGTGATATTCCATTGTACGTACGTAGCGCACCTTCTTTATCCATTTTTTGCTTTCTCGGATATTTAACATGTAACGTAGACGAGGTTCCTGTAAACGGAGCCGTCCCAAATTTTGGGGTGGCTGTGTGTTTTTGATTTTAATTTCCCTAAGTTATAGGTCCATAAGTGGAAGTGCCATAGGCTGTGTTGCTTTGTTTCCTATGTGTTTCAGGAAACACCATACACTTCTCCAGAGTGGCTGTTGGCAATTTACATCCCGCCCATCAGCATAACAAGGCTCCCTGTTCTCCATGACCTGTCCTGCCTTTCTGGATTTTACACTTTTTTCAGATGGCCCTTTTGACCGGGGGGCAATGAGACTTCATTGTAGTGCAGATTTCCTTTACACGCTTGCTTGGTTGGCCAAAAAGCGCGTATGCGTTTTTTCTTGAATATATTCAGGAAAAAACGCATACGCCATTTTTGGCCAAGTGTATCATTGTTGACATTCTGCCTCTTTTCCTATGCTTTAAGTGCAATTCCAGTCTACCCCCTGAAATCATTTTCCTGAAATTCTGCCCCGCTTTCAAGTCCTCTTCGAAGACTTACTTCAGTACATTTTTGGACGATAGCTGTCATTCATAACACTGCAGGTTTGTGAATTACAGTGCCCTTGAGCTCCTTTCTTCAACTCGCTTTCTTGTGAGCTGGCCGCAAAACCGCAGTATTCCTTCAGGCCCTAATCTGTTTCTGGCAGGGCACGGTGAGCCTTTGGTGTATTCCTCTTCCTGGTGGGAAATGAGCGTTCCATTTGCCCGTGCAGACACCTACAGCTAGTCTCTCATTGGTTCTCCCTATTCCTGTTCATCTTGTGCAGAAATTGCAAACTGTGCCAAACAGGAGGTTAAAGGCACTGACTCTCCAAGTGGGGAGAGTGTTAGTTAAGTGTCTGGAATGGTGAACCCGAGTACCAGGGAACGAAAACTGAGATGCATTTGAAAACGTTTCCCAATCACACGGTGGACCATACTCTGGGTTTCCCATGCATGTTTTAACGGAAGGGAGAATCCCTTAAACCTGGAGAGTTGGGACCCATGGAATGGGAATCATGCAGTATGACTTCAAAGGGTCTGACTTTGCTCACCGAACCTCACCAATGCTATCAGCGCGAAGTGTCCAGCCTTTTGTCTGACCCAGCTCTGGGTGTAGATGTGGTAAATCCAGGTGGCATCACAAGCCCTGAATGAATTATTTAAGAATTGCTCTCTATTTCACTGTCATTGTGTTTTGTTTTTGAAATTTATTTTGATAATTGGATTTATCGGATGTTCACTGTTGACTTTAGGCCGATGTACACACGCTTCATTTCCTTATGGAGACATATAAATCCATGGGTTTTAAGATTCTTACTTGTCAGGTATCTTCCCAGGCGTTAAATATGGGGAGTTGAGACCATTTCGTTGAGCAAGGAGTAGGTTTTGTCTATTATATATTTGGCTTATGGAACGGTATATGTGCTAATTTCAATCTCCGGTTTTATGCAGCACCCCAACTCACCTTTCCCCACAAGCAAGCATAAGTTGGTTTTCTAAACCTGAGGCCCTGTTCTGTTTGGTAATTCAGTACATGTGTAGCCAAGTTTACATTCCGTGTAATAGGGATATCTTATGATGTTTCTTTTTCTGTGAGACTTATTTCTCGTACAATCATCATACCTGAATCCACTCATTATGCCGCGATGGGCCTGATGACGTAGATTTCATTGCTGAGTGATATTCCACTGTACGTGCATACCACAACTTCTTTATCCATTTTTTGTTTTCTTGGATATTCAACTTGTACCGTAGACGAGATTCTTGTAAACAGAGCCATCCCAAACTTTGGGGTGGCTGTGTGTTTTTGATTTTAATTTCCCTAAGCTATAGGACCATAAGTGGAAGGGCCATAGGCTGTGTTGCTTTGTTTCCTATGTGTTTCAGGAAACACCATACACTTCTCCAGAGTGGCTGTTGGCAATTTACATCCCGCCCATCAGCATAACAAGGCTCCCTGTTCTCCATGACCTGTCCTGCCTTTCTGGATTTTACACTTTTTTCAGATGGCCCTTTTGACCGGGGGGCAGTGAGACTTCATTGTAGTGCAGATTTCCTTTACACGCTTGCTTGGTTGGCCAAAAAGGGCGTATGCGTTTTTTCCTGAATATATTCAGGAAAAAACGCATACGCCCTTTTTGGCCAAGTGTATCATTGTCGACATTCTGCCTCTTTTCCTATGCTTTAAGTGCAATTCCAGTCTACCCCCTGAAATCGTTTTCCTAAAATTCTACCCCGCTTTCAAGTCCTCTTCGAAGACTTACTTCAGTACATTTTTGGACGATAGCTGTCATTCCTAACACTGCAGGTTTGTGAATTACAGTGCCCTTGAGCTCCTTTCTTCAACTCGCTTTCTTGTGAGCTGGCCGCAAAACCGCAGGATTCCTTCAGGCCCTAATCTCTTTCTGGCAGGGCACGGTGAGCCTTTGGGTATTCCTCTTCCTGGTGGGAAATGAACGTTCCATTTGCCCGTGCAGACACCTACAGCTAGTCTCTCATTAGTTCTCCCTATTCCTGTTCATCTTGCGCAGAAATTGCAAATTGTGCCAAACCGGAGGTTAAAGGCACTGACTCTCGAAGTGGGGAGAGTGTTAGTAAAGCGTCTGGAATGGTGAACCCGAGTACCAGGGGACGAAAACTGAGATGCAATTGAAAACGTTTCCCAATCACACGGTTGACCATACTCTGGGTTTCCCATGCATGTTTTAACTGAAGAAGAATCCCTTAAACCTGGAGAGTTGGGACCCATGGAATGGGTACCATGCAGTATGACTTCAAAGTGTCGGCGTTTGCTCACCACACCTCACCAATGCTATCAGCCCTAAGTGTCCAGCCTTATGTCTCACCCAGCTCTGGGTGTAGATGTGGTAAATCCAGGTTGCATCACAAGCCCTGAATGAATTATTTAAGGATTGTTCTCTATTTCACTGTTATTGTGTTTTGTTTTTGAAATTTATTTTGATAATGGGATTTATCGGATTTTCATTGCTGCGTTTAGGCCACTGTACACACTCTTGATTTCCTTATGGAGACATATAAATCCATGGGTTTTAAGATTTTACTTGTCAGGTATCTTCCCAGGCGTTGAATATGGGCTGTTGAGTCCATTTCGTTGAGCAAGGTGTAGGTCTTGTCTATTATATATTTCGTTTATGGAACGGTATCTGTGCTAATTTCAATCTCTGGTTTTATGCAGCACCCCAACTCACCTTTCCCCATATGCAAGCATAAGTTGGTTTTCTAAATTTGAGACCCTGTTCTGTTTTGTATTTCAGTTCATGTGTAGCCAACTTTACATTCCGTGTATTAGTGATATCTTATGATGTTTCTTTTTCTGTGTGACTTATTTCTCGTAGAATCATCGTACCTGAATCCACTCATTATGCCGCTACGGGCCTGATGACGTAGATTTCATTGCTGAGTGATATTCCATTGTACGTGAGTACCACAACATCTTTATCCATTTTTTGCTTTCTCGGATATTTAACTTGTACCGTAGACGAGGTTCCTGTAAACAGACCCGTCCCAAATTTTGGGGTGGCTGTGTCTTTTTGATTTTAATTTCCCTAAGCTATAGTACCATAAGTGGAAGTGCCATAGGCTGTGTTGCTTTGTTTCCTACGTGTTTCTGGAAACACCATACACTTCTCCAGAGTGGTTGTTGGCAATTTACATCCCGCCCATCAGCATAACAAGGCTCCCTGTTCTCCATGACCTGTCCTGCCTTTCTGGATTTTACACTTTTTTCAGATGGCCCTTTTGACCGGGGGGCAGTGAGACTTCATTGTAGTGCAGATTTCGTTTACACGCTTGCTTGGTTGGCCAAAAAGGGCGTATGCGTTTTTTCCTGAATATATTCAGGAAAAAACGCATATGCCCTTTTTGGCCAAGTGCATCATTGTCGACATTCTGCTTCTTTTCCTATGCTTTAAGTGCAATTCCAGTCTACCCCCTGAAATCGTGTTCCTGAAATTCTGCCCCGCTTTCAAGTCCTCTTCGAAGACTTACTTCCATACATTTTTGGACGATAGCTGTCATTCATAACTCTGCAGGTTTCTGAATTACACTGCCCCTGAGTTCCTTTCTTCAACTCGCTTTCTTGTGAGCTGGCCGCAAAACCACAGGATTGCTTCACGCCATAATCTCTTTCTGGCAGGGCACGCTGAGCCTTTGGTTAATTCCTCTTCCTGCTGGGAAATGAGCGTTCCATTTGCCCGTGCAGACACCTACATCTAGTCTCTCATTGGTTCTCCCTATTCCTGTTCATCTTGCGCAGAAATTGCAAACTGTGCCAAACAGGAGGTTAAAGGCACTGACTCTCCAAGTGGGGAGAGTGTTAGTAAAGCGTCTGGAATGGTGAACCCGAGTACCAGGGGACGAAAACTGAGATGCAATTGAAAACGTTTCCCAATCACACGGTTGACCATACTCTGGGTTTCCCATGCATGTTTTAGCTGAAGGAAGAATCCCTTAAACCTGGAGAGTTGGGACTCATGGAATGGGTACCATGCAGTATGACTTCAAAGGGTCTGCGTTTGCTCACCGAACCTCACCAATGCTATCACCCCGAAGTGTCCAGCCTTATGTCTCACCCAGCTCTGGGTGTAGAAGTGGTAAATCCAGGTTGCATCACAAGCCCTGAATGAATTATTTAAGAATTGCTCTCTATTTCACTGTCATTGTGTTTTGTTTTTGAAATTTATTTTGATAATGGGATTTATCGGATTTTCACTGCTGCATTTAGGCCGCTGTACACACTCTTGATTTCCTTATGGAGACATATAAATCCATGGGTTTTAAGATTCTTACTTGTCAGGTATCTTCCCAGGCGTTGAATATGGGGTGTTGAGTCCATTTCGTTGAGCAAGGAGTAGGTCTTGTTATTATATATTTGGCTTATGGAACGGTATCTGTGCTAATTTCAATCTCTGGTTTTATGCAGCACCCCAACTCACCTTTCCCCGTAAGCAAGCATAAGATGGTTTTCTCAATTTGAGACCCTGTTCTGTTTTGTAATTCAGTTCATGTGTAGCCAAGTTTACATTCCGTGTATTAGGGATATCTAATGATGTTTCTTTTTCTGTGTGACTTATTTCTCGTAGAATCATGGTACCTGAATCCACTCATTATGCCGCTAGGGACCTGATGACGTAGATTTCATTGCTGAGTGATATTCCATTGTACGTGCATACCACAACTTCTTTATCCATTTGTTGCTTTCTTGGATATTTAACTTGTACCGTAGACGAGGTTCTTGTAAACAGAGTCGTCCGAAAATTTGGGGTGGCTGTGTGATTTTGATTTTAATTTCTCTATGCTATAGGACCATAAGTGGAAATGCCATAGGCTGTGTTGCTTTTTTTCTTACGTGTTTCAGGAAACACCATACACTTCTCCAGAGTGGCTGTTGGCAATTTACATCCCGCCCATCAGCATAACAAGGCTCCCTGTTCTCCATGACCTGTCCTGCCTTGCTGGAATTTACACATTTTTCAGATGGCCCTTTTGACCGGGGGGCAGTGAGACTTCATTGTAGTGCACATTTCCTTTACACGCTTGCTTGGTTGGCCAAAAAGTGCGTATGCGTTTTTTCCTGAATATATTCAGGAAAAAACGCATACGCCCTTTTTGGCCAAGTGCATCATTGTCGACATTCTGCCTCTAATCTTATTCTTTAAGTGCAATTCCAGTCTACCTCCTGAAATCTTTTTCCTGAAATTCTGCCCCGATTTCAAGTCCTCTTCGAAGACTTACTTCAAAACATTTTTGGACGATAGCTGTCATTCATTACTCTGCAGGTTTGTGAATTACAGTGCCCCTGAGCTCCTTTCTTCAACTCGCTTTCTTGTGAGCTGGCCGCAAACCCGCAGGATTGCTTCAGGCCCTAATATAGTTCCGGCATGGCATGCTGAGCCTTTGGTTAATTCCTCTTCCTGGTGGGAAATGAGCGTTAAATTTGCATGTGCAGACACCTTCACATGAGTCGTCATGGTGCCCCTTTGCCCCGGTTATCTCTATGGAGGTTGGAGTTGGAGGGCCTCCTCACTCAAGATCAGTGTGCCCACGGAGCCAACCCTGCAACTTCAGGGCATGGTTGGGGGTTAGGATCACCAGGAGGGTTCCTTTTCCCTTAGGAGGGAGGTGGCTTTTGGGCTGCTGATTTCCAGGTTATCAGATACTGCCAGTATCTTGGCCAGATGTGGCGGTGGGCCAAGCCCCTTGGTGACCGTAGTTTATCCTACCTGGATCGCATTCTTGCATTGTTCCATTTCAAGTGGTCCCAGGTTTTGCACTAATACTCCAATGGCGATTCACTGTTCACCAGGAATGTAAAGGTCAAAGGGTTTAGCTAAATTAGGGAGTTCCAGGGCAAGGGTCTGAATTGACTGCTCTTTCCATTCTTGAAAGGCCACTTCTGCATTCTATTCAAAAGGATCATCACCTTTTCCTTTCAGTGTTTCATATAGAGGCCGAGCTAGTAGACTGTAGTTAGGGATCCAGAAGCAGCAAACCCTGGCCTCCCCAGGAACCCCTAAGCTGTCTTCTAGTTTTAGAAATGGGTAAGGCTGTAAATTGTTTCTTCCCTTTCCTGGGATGGGCTTCTCCGACCTTCTGTGAGAATGAAGCCCAGGCAGGTCACCGTAGTCTGTGATATTTGAGCTTTTTCTTGGACAACTTGTATCCTTTATTGGCTTCGTAGTTCAGAGGTCTCCTTAGTAGGGCTGGCGATCAGAATGTCGTCTGCATATTGAAGGAGTGTTTCCTTTTCCAGAGGTAGAACTTTTAGGTCTTTAGCTGAGCTTTCCCCAAAGATGGTGTGGGAAATTTTGAACCCTTGGGGCAACACGGCCCGGAAGTATTGTTTTAGTTGTATGTTGAGTCCTGCCACTCACAAGCCAAAATTTCTTGTGACTCTGGGACTAATAGAATACAAAAGAAGGCATCATTGAAGACTAATACAGAATACCATGTCCTGGTGGTTGGTAGAATGACCAGCAGGGTGTAGGATTTAGGAACTACTGGAGGTATATCCTCGGTGGCTTCACTGACTGTCCTGACATCCTTTACCAGGACTCCAGCAGCCCATGGGGCTCTCGCGGTCAGGCCAATCCCAGGATACAGAGCTACCCTTGCAGGTACCATGGCAGGGCTGGGAACACAGGAACCGTGCATATCGCCCTCATTGCAGAGCACTCCCAGCTCACCTGTCACTCAGATCTGACACAGAGCACCTCAGAGCAGGACTTGAACTAACAAACAGCAGCTCCGACAGGTCTGTGACCCTGGGCATCACTCTGTGTGGCCTCCCTCCACCTGGTCTTCCAGAGACTTCCACTGCACCCGGGGCACCAGGCCTCTGTCTCCACCCACCAGCCACCCCTCCTCTCCCTGACTCCTGGGTTCCTCTCATTAGGAGAGGGTTTTCTTGAAGTTGTCTCCCACTCATGGGCCAGATAATATAATTAGAAAACAAGCCAGAGCTGCAGCCCCTTGTCTATCCTGACTCTCAGGAGCCCACACCTGTTCCTTGGACCTGGCCGATTCAGCATTTCCAGTTTCTGCAACTGTGAGCCCCTGAGGGGTGATTATTGGCTGGCCTGGGAAGCCTGACCGTGCCGGCCAGCCCTCCCCAGGTGTGCCTGGGTTCAGATCAATATAAACACCGCTCCAGGCAGCAAGAGCCCCTGCAGCTGTGCCTGACGCCATTTTCTCTGCCCTGTCAGCAGTCTTGGGGCTGGACTGGTGGGAGGGAGTGAGAGGCCACGGCTTTGTGGGTGGCCCAGTGTGAGTGGGGCTCTGCTGGACTTTCTGCAGCAGTTGCCAAGATGCCACCTGCTAAAGAAGAGGATGTGTCACCCATACCTGCCGCTGGAATTTCTCCCTGGGCAGAGGTGAGTGAGGAAGAAAGCAGTGGGGGCCGGGACAGCAGGGGTATCTCAGGCAGGGAAATGGAAAGCTTCCAGAAGAGCACCCAGGACCAGGACCATCCTGGCTGGCCTGCAGGCACCAAGTCGGCTGGCATGCTGTCACTCATTTGGCTCCATGGCCCTTCCTCTAGGCTTTCAAGTCCTTGTACATATTCAGGTGTTTTACCTGGGAAGGGTGGGAACATTTCAGCAGCAGCGGGCCTGGGGCTCAGCCCACGTTTACTCACAGATGCCTCGGCACGGTGCCCCAGCTTTGCAATGAGGACGCTTGTTGCGTGGGGCCTGCTGGCTGAATGGGAGATGATTCCCCACCACTGACCAACTTCAGAATTGTTTACAACTGGCGCAAGTGCCCTGATACGGTTTTCCTCTGTGTAGCTGGTGGGTTCTGTTTTTTTTTCTTTTTTGGTTCAAGGTAGATTTTATTCCTCTTTTTTGTATTTACAGATATAAGCATGGAAATAATTTATTCATATAAATACATGTATGTGAAGGGAAGAATATTTTTTCTGTTTTACTTTTTGTAATTTGAATTTTATTTTATTTTTTTATACAGCAGGTTCTTTTTGGTTATCTATTTTATACATATAAATGTATACATGCCAATCCCAATCTCTCAACTCCTCCCACCACCACCCCCCAACAGCTTTCCCCCCTTGGTGTCCATACGTTTGTTGTCTACATCTGTTGCTCTATTTCTGCCTTGCAAAACGGTTCATCTGTACAATTTGTCTAGGTTCCACATATAGCCATTAATAGACAAGATTTCTTTTTCTCTTTCTGACTTACTTCACTCTGTATGACAGTCTCTAGATCCATCAACGTCTCTACAAATGACCCAATTTCATTCCTTTTTATGGCTTAGTAATATTCCATTTTATATATGTACCACATCTTTATGCATTCGTCTGTCTGTGGGCATTTAGGTTGCTTCCATTACCTGGATATTGTAAATAGTGATGCAATGAACATTGCGGTGAATGTCTCTTTTTGATTTATGGTTTTGTCTGGGTATATGCCCAGTAGTGGGACTGCTGTATCATATGGTAATTCTATTCTTAGTTTTATAAGAAACTCCATAACTTTCTCCACAGTGACTGTATCAATTTCATTCCCAACAATAGCAGAAGAGGGTTCCTTATCTCCACACCCTTTCCAGCATTTGTTGTTTGTAGATTTTCTGATGATGCCCATTCTAACAGGTGTGAGGTGATACACCATGGATGAGTCTATTTCGTTGAGCAAAGAGTAGGTCTTGTCTATTACATATTTGGCTTATGGAACGGTATGTGTGCTAATTTCAATCTCTGGTTTTATACAGCACCGCAACTCAAATTTCCCCTTAAGCAAGCATAAGTTTTTATCTAAATGTGAGACTCTGTTCGGTTTTGGAATTCAGTTTATGTGTAGCCAAGTTTACACTCTCTCTATTAGTGATATCTTATGATAATTACCTTTCTCTGTGTGACATATTTCTCTTAGAATCATCATACTTAAATCCACTCAATTTGCTGCTACAGGCCTGATGACATTGATTTCATTGCTGAGTGATATTCCATTGTACGTAAGTAGCACAACTCCTTTATCCATATTTTTCTTTCTGGGATATTTAATTTGTACTGGACTCAAGGTTCTTGTAAACACAGCAGCCCTAACTTTGGTGTTGGCTGTGTCTTGTTGATTTTAATTTTCCTAAGCTATAGGGCCAAAAGTGGAAGTGCCCTAGGGTCTGTAGCTTTGTTTTGCAGATGTTTCAGGATACACCATAAACATCTCCAGAGTGTCTGTTGGCAATTTACATCCCGCCCATCAGCATAACAAGGCTCCCTGTTCTCCATGGCCTGTCCTGTGTTTCTGGTTTTTACACTTTTTTCAGATGGCCCTTTTGACGAATGGGAAATGAGACTTCATTGTAGTGCGGATTTCCATTGCTCGAGTGCTTGGTTGGCCAAAAAGGGCATATGTGTTTTTTCCTGAATATATTCAGGAAAAAATGTTTACGCACTTTTGTCCAAGTGCATCACTGTCAAAGATCTGCCGCTTTTCACATGCTTTAAATGCAATTCCAATCTACCTCCTGAAATATGATTCCTGCAATTCTGCCTCGTTTTCAAGTCCTCTTTGCAGACTTACTTCAGTATATTTTTGCCAATAGCTGTCATTTATAACTCTGCAGGTTTGTGAATTACAGTGCCCGTGATTTCCTTTCTTAACTCGTTTCCTTGAAAGCTGGCCACAGAACCGCAGGTTTGCTTTAGGCCATAATCAGGGTCTGGCACGGCACTCTGAGCCTTTGGTTAATTCCTCTTCCTGGTGGGAAATTAGAGTTAAATGTGCCCCTCCGGACACCTGCCTCACTCCCAGCCCCTTGGTGATGTGTGTCCTGTGGTTTGAGGCCACATGTGCTGGGTTCCTCACCTTTGGCTGATGTGGCCCCACTGGTGTGAGGACACTCCTGCCTGGTTCCCATCCCCTTGGTGATGTGGGCCATCCAGTGAGTCTGATCCTGGTTGGGTTCCTCACACTTCTGTGAGGTGGGCCCTCTTCTCTGAGGTCACTCCTGCCTGGCTGGCACACCCCGCCTTGACGAAGTCGGCCCTCTGGTGGGATTTGGTGCCTGCTGGGTGTCTCCTGCCCTCGGTAATGAGGGCCCTCTGGCGTCAGGCCCTAATTCCTGGGCTCCCAATATTTTCTGATATGCGCCCTGTGGTTCGAGTACACTCGTGCCAGGTTCCCAACCCCATGGGAATGTGGGCCTTCTGCTCTGAGGTCCCAACCGTGGGTTGCTCAGTTTCATGATGAGGGCCCTCTGCTGTGAGTTCTCTCCGGCCTGGATCCCATAGCCTCGCTGCTCCTGGCCACCTGCTGGGAGGTTCCAACTGCGGGATTCCTCACCTTTTTTCTTCTATGGACCCTCTGTTTTGAGACTCCTCCTGCCTGCCTCACTCCCAGTCCCTTGGTGATGTGTGTCCTCTGGTGTGAGGCCACGTGTGCTGGGTCCCTCGCCTTTCGATGATGTGGCCACACTGGTGTGAGGACACTCCTGCCTGCTTTCTATCCCCTTGATGATGTGGGCCCTCTGGTGAGAGTCTGATCCTGGCTGGGTTCCTCACCCTTCTGTGAGGTGGGCCCTCTGCTGTGAGGTCACTCCTGCCTGGCTTGCACACCCCACCTGGGCAACATCGGCCCTCTTGTGGCACTTGGATTCCTGCTGGGAGCCTCCTACCCTCGGTGATGGGGGCCCTCTAGCGTCAGGCCCTAACTGCTGGGTACCCACATTTTCTGATACATGCTAAGTGGTGCTAGGACACTCCTGCGAGGTTCCCATCCCCATGGGCATGTGGGCCTTCTGCTCTAAGGTCCCAACACCTGTGTTGTTCACCGTTTCATGATGTTGGCTCTCTGGTGTTAGTTCACTCAGGCCTAGATCCCATAGACTCTGTGCTCTGAGCCGACTGCTGGGAGGTTCCTACTGCTGGATTCCTTACCTTTTTTATTCTTTGGGTCCTGTGTTTTTATGCTCCTACTTCCTGACTCACTCCCAGCCCCTTTGTGATGTAGGTCCTCTGGTTTAAGGCCACATGTACCGGTTTCCTCACCTTTATTGATGTGGCCCCACTGGTGTGAGGACACTCCTGCCTGGTTCCCATCCCCTTGGTGATTGGGGCCCTCTTGTGAGAGTCTGATCCTGTCTGGATTCCTCACACTTCTGGGAGGTGGGCCCTCTGCTGTGAGGTCACTCCTGCCTGGCTGGCACACGTCACGTTGGCGATGTGGGCCCTCAGTTGGGAGTTGGTGCCTGCTGGGAGTCTCCTCCCCTCGGTAATGAGGGCCCTCTGGCGTCAGGCCCTAACTCATGGGCTCCCAAAATTTTCTGATGTGCGCCCTGTCGTGTGAGTACACTCCAGCCAGGGTCCCTTCCCTAGGGGATGTGGGCTTTCTGCTCTGTGGTCCCAACGGCTGGGTTGCTCACAGTGTCAGAATGTGGGCCCTCTGTTTTGAGTTCAGTCAGGCCTGGATCCCATAGCCTCGCTGCTCCTGGCCGCCTGCTGGGAGATTCCAACTGCGGGATTCCTCACCTTTTTTACGCAATGGGCCCTCTGTTTTGAGGCTCCTCCTGCCTGCCTCACTCCCAGCCCCTTGGTGATGTGTGTCCTGTAGTTTGAGGCCACGTGTGCTAGGTCCGTCACATTTCGGTGATGTGGCCCCACTGGTGTGAGGACACTCCTGCCTGGTTTCCATTCCCTTGGTGATGTGGGCCCTCTGGTGAGAGTCTGATCCTCTTTGGGTTCCTCATACTTTTGTGTGGTTGGCCCTCTGCTCTGAGGTCACTCCTGCCTGGCTGGCACACCCCGCATTGGCGACGTCGGCCCTCTGGTAGCAGTTGGAGCTTGCTGGGAACCTCCTCTCCTCAGTGATGAGGGCCCTCTGGCGTCCGGCCCTAACTGCTGGGCTCCCCACATTTTCTGTTGTGTGCCCACTGGTGCGATGACACTCCTGCTTGGTTCCCTTCCCCATGGGGATGTGGGCCTTGTGCTCTGAGGTCACAACGGCTGGGTTGCTTACAGTATCACGATGAGGGCCCTCTGTTGTGAGTTCATCACTGCCTGGATCCCATAGCCTCGGTGCTCTGGGCCGCCTGCTGGGATGTTCCAACTGCTGGATTCCTCACCTTTTTATATAATGGGCCATGTGTTTTGAGGTTAATCCTGCCTGCCTCGCTCTGAGACCCATGGTGATGTGGGTCTTCTGGTTTGAGGCCACATGTGCTGGGTACCTCAACTTTCGATGATGTGGCCCCACGGGTGTGAGGACACTCGTGCCTGATTCCCAGCCCCTTGCTTATGTGGGCACTCTGGTGAGAGTCTGATCATGACTGGGTTCCTTACCCTTCTGTGAGGTGGGCGCTCTGATGTGAGGTCACTCCTGCCTGGATGGCTCACCTCGCCTTGGCGACGTAGGCCCTCTGTTGGCCACTGAAGCATGCTGGGAGCCTCCTACCCTCTTTAATGAGGGCCCTGGAAGAAACGCATATGCCCTTTTTGACCAAGTGCATCATTGTCGAAGTTCTGCCTCTTCTCCTATACTTTCAGAGGACTTCCCGTCTACCTCCTGAAATCGTATTCCTGGAATTCTGCCCCGCGTTCAAGTCCTCTTTGCAGCCTTACTTCAATATATTTTTGGATGATAGCTGTCATTTATAACTCTGCAGGTTTGTGAATTACAGTGCCCCTGAGCTCCATTCTTCAACTCGCTTTCTTGTGAGCTGGCCGCAAAACCGCAGGATTGCTTCAGGCCCTAATCTGGTTCCGGCACGGCATGTTGAGCCTTTGGCTAATTCCTCTTCCTGATGGGAAATGAGCGTTAAATTTGCTCGTGCAGACACCTACAGCTAATCTCTCATTGGTTCTCCCTATTCCTGTTCATCTTGCTCAGAAATTCCAAACTGTGCCAAACAGGAGGTTAAAGGCACTGACTCTCCAATTGGGGAAAGAGTTAGTAAAGCGTCTGGAATGGTAAAACCGAGTATGAGGGGAAGAAAACTGAGATGCATTTAAAAAGGTTTCCCGGTCACACGGTGGACCATATTCTGGGTTTCCCATGCGTGTTTTACCTGAAGGAAGAATCCCTTAAACCTGGAGAGGTGGGACCCATGCAATGGGTACCATGCAGTATGACTTCAAATGGCCTGCATTTTCTCACCGAACCTAACCAATGCTATCAGCCCAAAGTGTCGAACCTTATGTCTCACTCAGCTCTAGGTGTAGATGTGGTAAATCCAGGTTGCATCACAAGCCCTGAATGAATTATTTAAGAATTGCTCTCTATTTCACTGTCATTGTGTTTGTTTTTGTAGTTTATTTTGATAATGGGATTTATCGGATTTTCTCTGCTGCCTTCATGCAGCTGTACACACACTTGATTCTCTTACAGAGACATATAAATCCATGGGTTTGAAGATTCTTACTAGTCATGTGTAATCCTAGGAGTTGAATATGGTGTGTTTAGTCCATTTCGTTGAGCAAGATGTAAGTCTTGACTATTACATATTTGGCTTATGGAAAGGTATGTGTGCTAATTTCTATCTCTGGTTTTATGCAGCACCCCACCTCACCTTTCCCCATAAGCAAGCATAAGTTGGTGTTCTAAATTTGAGACTCTGTTCTGTTTTGTAATTCAGTTCATGTGTAGCCAAGTTTACATTCCGTGTATTAGTGATATCTTATGATGTTTCATTTTCTGTGTGACTTATTTCACTTAGAATCATCGTACCTGGATCCACTCAATATGCCGCGACGGGCCTGATGACATAGATTTCATTGGTGAGTGATATTCCATTGTACGTGCGTACCACAACTTCTTTAACCATTTTTCACATTCTGGGATATTTAACTTGTACCGTAGACGACGTTCTTGTAAACAGAGCTGTCCCAAACTTTGGGGTGGCTGTGTGTTTTTTATTTTAATTTCCCTAAGCTATAGGACCATAAGTGGAAGTGCCATAGGCTCTGTTGCTTTGTTTCCTACTTGTTTCAGGAAACCCCATACACTTCTCCAGAGTGGCTGTTTGCAATTTACATCCCCCCCATCAGCATAACAAGGCTCCCTGTTCTCCATGACCTGTCCTGCCTTTCTGGATTTTACACTTTTTCAAATGCCCCTTTTGACCGGGGGGCAGTGAGACTTCATTGTAGTGCAGATTTCATTTACCTGCTTGCTTGCTTGGCCAAAAATGGCGTATGCGTTTTTTCCTGAATATATTCAGGAAAAAACGCATACGCACTTTTTGGCCAGTGCATCATTGTCGACATTCTGCCTCTATTCCTATGCTTTAAGTGCAATTCCAGTCTACCCCCTGAAATCGTTTTCCTGAAATTCTGCCCCGCTTTCAAGTCCTCTTCGAAGACTTACTTCAATACATTTTTGGACGATAGCTGTCATTCATAACTCTGCAGGTTTGTGAATTACTGTGCCCCTGAGCTCGTTTCCTCAACTCGCTTTCTTGTGAGCTGGCCGAAAAACCGCAGGATTGCTGCAGGCCGTAATCTGTTTCCATCAGGGCACGCTGAGCCTTTGGTG
Organism: Delphinapterus leucas; assembly: GCF_059928025.1. Classification (NCBI taxonomy): domain Eukaryota; kingdom Metazoa; phylum Chordata; class Mammalia; order Artiodactyla; family Monodontidae; genus Delphinapterus; species Delphinapterus leucas. The sequence continues at coordinate 6,928,266 of NW_028322245.1, forward strand.
AATTCCTCTTCCTGGTGCGAAATGATCGTTCCATTTGCCCGTGCAGACACCTACAGCTAGTCTCTCATTGGTTCTCCCTATTCCTGTTAATCTTGCGTAGAAATTGCAAACTGTGCCGAACAGGAGGTTAAAGGCACTGACTCTCCAAGTGGGGAGAGTGTTAGTAAAGCGTCTGGAATGGTGAACCCGAGTACCAGGGGACGAAAACTGAGATGCATTTGAAAACGTTTCCCAATCACACGGTGGACCATACTATGGGTTTCCCATGCATGTTTTAGCTGAAGGAAGAATCCCTTAAACCTGGAAATTTGGAACCCATGGAATGGGTACCATGCAGTGTGACTTCAAAGGGTCTGCGTTTGCTCACCGAACCTCACCAATGCTATCAGCCCGAATTGTCCAGCCTTCTGTCTCACCCAGCTCTGGGTGTAGATGTGGGAAATCCAGGTTGCATCACAAGCCCTGAATGAATTATTTAAGAATTGCTCTCTATTTCACTGTCATTTTGTTTTGTTTTTGAAATTTATTTTGATAATGGGATTTATCGGATTTTCACTGCTGCGTTTAGGCCGCTGTACACACGCTTGATTTCCTTATGGAGACATATAAATCCATGGGTTTTAAGATTCTTACTTGTCAGGTATCTTGCCAGGCGTTGAATATGGGGTGTTGAGTCCATTTCGTTGAGCAAGGAGTAGGTCTTGTCTATTATATATTTGGCTTATGGAACGGTATCTGTGCTAATTTCAATCTCTGGTTTTATGCAGCACCCCAACTCACCTTTCCCCATAAGCAAGCATAAGTTGGTTTTCTAAATTTGAGACCCTGTTCTGTTTTGTAATTCAGTTCATGGGTAGCCAAGTTTACATTCCGTGTATTAGTGATTTCTTATGATGTTTCTTTTTCTGTGTGACTTATTTCTCGTAGAATCATCATACCTGAATCCACTCATTATGCCGCTACGGGCCTGATGACGTAGATTTCATTGCTGAGTGATATTCCATTGTACGTGCGTACCACAACTTCTTTATCCATTTTTTACTTTCTGGGATATTTTACTTGTACCGTAGACGAGGTTCTTGTAAACAGAGCCGTCCCAAACTCTGGGGTGGCTGTGTGTTTTTGATTTTAATTTCCCTAAGCTATAGGACCATAAGTGGAAGTGCCATAGGCTGTGTTGCTTTGTTTCCTACGTGTTTCTGGAAACACCATACACTTCTCCAGAGTGGTTGTTGGCAATTTACATCCCGCCCATCAGCATGACAAGGCTCCCTGTTCTCCATGACCTGTCCTGCCTTTCTGGATTTTACACTTTTTTCAGATGGCCCTTTTGACCGGGGGGGCAGTGAGACTTCATTGTAGTGCAGATTTCCTTTACACGCTTGCTTGGTTGGCCAAAAAGGGCGTATGCGTTTTTTCCTGAATATATTCAGGGAAAAACGCATACGCCCTTTTTGGCCAAGTGCATCGTTGTCGACATTCTGCCTCTTTTCCTATGCTTTTAGTACAATTCCAGTCTACCCCCTGAAATCGTTTTCCTGAAATTCTGCCCCGCTTTCAAGTCCTCTTCGAAGACTTACTTCAATACACTTTTGGACGATAGCTGTCATTCATAACTCTGCAGGTTTGTGAATTACAGTGCCCCTGAGCTCATGTCTTCAACTCGCTTTCTTGTGAGCTAGACGCAAAACCGCAGGATTGCTTCAAGCCAAAGTCTCTTTCCGGCAGGGCATGCTGAGCCTTTGTTTAATTCCTCTTCCTGTTCGGAAATGAGCGTTCCTTTTGCCCGTGCAGGCACCTACAGCTAGTCTCTCATTGGTTCTCCCTATTCCTGTACATCTTGCGCAGAAATTGCAAACTGTGCGAAACAGGAGGTTAATGGCACTGACTCTCCAAGTGGGGAGAGTGTTAGTAAAGCGTCTGGAATGGTGAACCCGAGTACCAGGGGACGAAAACTGAGATGCATTTGAAAACGTTTCCCAATCACATGGCGGACGATAGTCTGGGTTTCCCATGCATGTTTTAGCTGAAGGAAGAATCCCTTAAACCTGGAGAGTTGGGACCCATGGAATGGGTACCATGCAGTATGACTTCAAAGGGTCTGCGTTTGCTCACCGAACCTCACCAATGCTATCAGCCCGAAGTGTCCAGCCTTATGTCTCACCCAGCTCTGGGTGTAGATGTGGGAAATCCAGGTTGCATCACAAGCCCTGAATGAATTATTTAAGAATTGCTCTCTATTTCACTGTCATTGTGTTTTGTTTTTGAAATTTATTTTTATAATGGGATTTATCGGATTTTCACTGCTGCGTTTAGGCCGCTGTACACACTCTTGATTTCCTTATGGAGACATATAAATCCATGGGTTTTAAGATTCTTACTTGTCAGGTATCTTGCCAGGCGTTGAATATGGGGTGTTGAGTCCATTTCGTTGAGCAAGGAGTAGGTCTTGTCTATTATATATTTGGCTTATGGAATGGTATCTGTGCTAATTTCAATCTCTGGTTTTATGCAGCACCCCAACTCACCTTTCCCCATAAGCAAGCATAAGTTGGTTTTCTAAATTTGAGACCCTGTTCTGTTTTGTAATTCAGTTCATGGGTAGCCAAGTTTACATTCCGTGTATTAGTGATATCTTATGATGTTTCATTTTCTGTGTGACTTATTTCTCGTAGAATCATCATACCTGAATCCACTCATTATGCCGCTACGGGCCTGATGACATAGATTTCATTGCTGAGTGATATTCCATTGTACGTGCGTACCACAACTTCTTTATCCATTTTTTACTTTCTGGGATATTTTACTTGTACCGTAGACGAGGTTCTTGTAAACAGAGCCGTCCCAAACTCTGGGGTGGCTGTGTGTTTTTGATTTTAATTTCCCTAAGCTATAGGACCATAAGTGGAAGTGCCATAGGCTGTGTTGCTTTGTTTCCTACGTGTTTCTGGAAACACCATACACTACTCCAGAGTGGTTGTTGGCAATTTACATCCCGCCCATCAGCATGACAAGGCTCCCTGTTCTCCATGACCTGTCCTGCCTTTCTGGATTTTACACTTTTTTCAGATGGCCCTTTTGACCGGGGGGGCAGTGAGACTTCATTGTAGTGCAGATTTCCTTTACACGCTTGCTTGGTTGGCCAAAAAGGGCGTATGCGTTTTTTCCTGAATATATTCAGGAAAAAACGCATACGCACTTTTTGGCCAAGTGCATCTTTGTCGACATTCTGCCTCGTTTCCTATGCTTTAAGTACAATTCCAGTCTACCCCCTGAAATCGTTTTCGTGAAATTCTGCCCCGCTTTCAAGTCCTCTTGGAAGACTTACTTCAATACATTTTTGGACGATAGCTGTCATTCATAACTCTGCAGGTTTGTGAATTACAGTGCCCCTGAGCTCCTTTCTTCAACTCGTTTTCTTGTGAGCTTGCCGCAAAACCGCAGGATTGCTTCAGGCCAAAGTCTCTTTCCGGTAGGGCACGCTGAGCCTTTGTTTAATTCCTCTTCCTGGTCGGAAATGAGCGTTCCATTTGCCCGTGCAGACACCTACAGCTAGTCTCTCATTGCTTCTCCCTATTCCTGTTCATCTTGCGCAGAAATTGCAAACTGTGCCAAACAGGAGGTTAATGGCACTGACTCTCCAAGTGGGGAGAGTGTTAGTAAAGCGTTCAAATGTTGAACCCGAGTACCAGGGGACGAAAACTGAGATGCATTTGAAAACGTTTCCCAATCACATGGTGGACCATACTCTGAGTTTCCCATGCATGTTTTAGCTGAAGGAAGAATCCCTTAAACCTGGAGAGTTGGGACCCCTGGAATGGGTACCATGCAGTGTGACTTCAAAGGGTCTGCGTTTGCTCACCGAACCTCACCAATGCTATCAGCCCGAAGTGTCCAGCCTTATGTCTCATCCAGCTCTGGGTGTAGATGTGGTAAACCCAGGTTGCATCACAAGCCCTGAATGAATTATTTAAGAATTGCTCTCTATTTCACTGTCATTGTGTTTTGTTTTTGAAATTCATTTTGATAATGGGATTTATCGGATTTTCACTGCTGCTTTTAGGCCACTGTACACACGCTTGATTTCCTTATGGAGACATATAAATCCATGGGTTTTAAGATTCTTACTTGTCATTATCTTGCCAGGCGTTGAATATGGGGTGTTGAGTCCATTTCGCTGAGCAAGGAGTAGGTCTTGTCTATTATATATTTGGCTTATGGAACGGTATCTGTGCTAATTTCAATCTCTGGTTTTATGCAGCACCCCAACTCACCTTTCCCCATAAGCAAGCATAAGTTGGTTTTCTAAATTTGAGACCCTGTTCTGTTTTGTAATTCAGTTCATGGGTAGCCAAGTTTACATTCCGTGTATTAGTGATAACTTATGATGTTTCTTTTTCTGTCTGACTTATTTCTCATAGAATCATCGTACCTGAATCCACTCATTATGCCGCTACGGTCTTGATGATGTAGATTTCATTGCTGAGTGATATTCCATTGTACGTGCGTACCACAACTTCTTTATCCATTTTATGCTTTCTCGGATATTTAACTTCTACCGTAGATGAGGTTCTTGTAAACAGAGCCATCCCAAACTTTGGGGTGGCTGTGTGTTTTTGATTTTAATTTCCCTAAGCTATAGGACCATAAGTGGAAGTGCCATAGGCTGTGTTGCTTTGTTTCCTACGTGTTTCAGGAAACACCATACACTTTTCCAGAGTGGCTGTTGGCAATTTAAATCCGCCCATCAGCATAACAAGGCTCCCTGTTCTCCATGACCTGTCCTGCCTTTCTGGATTTTACACTTTTTTCATATGGCCCTTTTGACCGGGGGGCAGTGAGACTTCATTGTAGTGCAGATTTCCTTTACACGCTTGCTTGGTTGGCCAAAAAGGGCGTATGCGTTTTGTCCTGAATATATTCAGGAAAAAACGCATACGCCCTTTTTGGCCAAGTGCATCATTGTCAACATTCTGCCTCTTTTCCTATGCTTTAAGTGCAATTCCAGTCTACCCCCTGAAATCGTTTTCCTGAAATTCTGCCCCGCTTCCAAGTCCTCTTCGAAGACTTACTTCTATACATTTTTGGACGATAGCTGTCATTCATAACTCTGCAGGTTTGTGAATTACAGTGCCCCTGAGCCCCTTTCTTCAACTCGCTTTCTTGTGAGCTGGCCGCAAAACCGCAGGATTGCTTCAGGCCCTAATCACTTTCCAGCAGGGCACGCTGAGCCTTTGGTTAATTCCTCTTCCTGGTGGGAAATGAGCCTTCCATTTGCCCGTGCAGACACCTACAGCTAGTCTCTCATTGCTTCTCCCTATTCCTGTTCATCTTGCGCAGAAATTGCAAAGTGTGCCAAACAGGAGGTTAAATGCACTGACTCTCCAAGTGGGGAGAGTGTTAGTAAAGTGTCTGGAATGGTGAACCTGAGTACCAGGGGACGAAAACTGAGATGCATTTGAAAACGTTTCCCAATCACACGGTGGACCATACTATGGGTTTCCCATGCATGTTTTATCTAAAGGAAGAATCCCTTAAACCTGGAAATTTGGAACCCATGGAATAGGTACCATGCAGTATGACTTCAAACGGTCTGCGTTTGCTCACCGAACCTCACCAATGCTATCAGCCCGAAGTGTCCAGCCTTATGTCTCACCCAGCTCTGGATGTAGATGTGCGAAATCCAGGTTGCATCACAAGCCCTGAATGAATTATTTAAGAATTGCTCTCTATTTCACTGTCATTTTGTTTTGTTTTTGAAATTTATTTTGATAATGGGATTTATCGGATTTTCACTGCTGCGTTTAGGCCGCTGTACACACGCTTGATTTCCTTATGGAGACATATAAATCCATGGGTTTTAAGATTCTTACTTGTCAGGTATCTTGCCAGGCGTTGAATATGGGGTGTTGAGTCCATTTCGTTGAGCAAGGAGTAGGTCTTGTCTATTATATATTTGGCTTATGGAACGGTATCTGTGCTAATTTCAATCTCTGGTTTTATGCAGCACCCCAACTCACCTTTCCGCATAAGCAAGCATAAGTTGGTTTTCTAAATTTTAGACCCTGTTCTGTTTTGTAATTCAGTTCATGGTTAGCCAAGTTTACATTCCGTGTATTAGTGATATCTTATGATGTTTCTTTTTCTGTGTGACTTATTTCCTGTAGAATCATCATATCTGAATCCACTCATTATGCCGCTACGGGCCTGATGACATAGATTTTATTGCTGAGTGATATTCCATTGTACGTGCGTACCACAATTTCTTTATCCATTTTTTACTTTCTGGGATATTTTACTTGTACCGTTGTCGAGGTTCTTGTAAACAGAGCCGTCCCAAACTCTGGGGTGGCTGTGTGTTTTTGATTTTAATTTCCCTAAGCTATAGGACCATAAGTGGAAGTGCCATAGGCTGTGTTGCATTGTTTCCTACGTGTTTCTGGAAACACCATACACTTCTCCAGAGTGGTTGTTGGCAATTTACATCCCGCCCATCAGCATGACAAGGCTCCCTGTTCTCCATGACCTATCCTGCCTTTCTGGATTTTACACTTTTTTCAGATGGCCCTTTTGACCGGGGGGGCAGTGAGACTTCATTGTAGTGCAGATTTCCTTTACACGCTTGCTTGGTTGGCCAAAAAGGGCGTATGCGTTTTTTCCTGAATATATTCAGGAAAAAACGCATACGCCGTTTTTGGCCAAGTGCATCGTTGTCGACATTCTGCCTCTTTTCCTATGCTTTTAGTACAATTCCAGTCTACCCCCTGAAATCGTTTTCCTGAAATTCTGCCCCGCTTTCAAGTCCTCTTGGAAGACTTACTTCAATACACTTTTGGACGATAGCTGTCATTCATAACTCTGCAGGTTTGTGAATTACAGTGCCCCTGAGCTCATGTCTTCAACTCGCTTTCTTGTGAGCTGGCCGCAAAACCGCAGGATTGCTTCAGGCCAAAGTCTCTTTCCGGTAGGGCACGCTGAGCCTTTGTTTAATTCCTCTTCCTGGTGGGAAATGAGCGTTCCATTTGCCCGTGCAGACACCTACAGCTAGTCTCTCATTGCTTCTCCCTATTCCTGTACATCTTGCGCAGAAATTGCAAACTGTGCCAAACAGGAGATTAATGGCACTGACTCTCCAAGTGGGGAGAGTGTTAGTAAAGCGTTCAAATGTTGAACCCGAGTACCAGGGGACGAAAACTGAGATGCATTTGAAAACGTTTCCCAATCACATGGTGGACCATACTCTGGGTTTCCCATGCATGTTTTAGCTGAAGGAAGAATCCCTTAAACCTGGAGAGTTGGGACCCATGGAATGGGTAACATGCAGTGTGACTTCAAAGGGTCTGCGTTTGCTCACCGAACCTCACCAATGCTATCAGCCCGAAGTGTCCAGCCTATGTCTCATCCAGCTCTGGGTGTAGATGTGGTAAATCCAGGTTGCATCACAAGCCCTGAATGAATTATTTAAGAATTGCTCTCTATTTCACTGTCATTGTGTTTTGTTTTTGAAATTCATTTTGATAATGGGATTTATCGGATTTTCACTGCTGCTTTTAGGCCACTGTACACACGCTTGATTTCCTTATGGAGACATATAAATCCATGGGTTTTAAGATTCTTACTTGTCAGGTATCTTCCCAGGCGTTGAATATAGGGTGTTGAGTCCATTTCGTTGAGCAAGGAGTAGGTTTTGTCTATTATATATTTGGCTTATGGAACGGTATCTGTGCTAATTTCAATCTCTGGTTTTATGCAGCATCCCAACTGACCTTTCCCCATAAGCAAGCATAAGTTGGTTTGCTAAATTTGAGACCCTGTTCTGTTTTGTAATTCAGTTCATGGGTAGCCAAGTTTACATTCCGTGTATTAGTGATAACTTATGATGTTTCTTTTTCTGTCTGACTTATTTCTCATAGAATCATCGAACCTGAATCCACTCATTATGCCGCTACGGTCCTGATGACGTAGATTTCATTGCTGAGTGATATTCCATTGTACGTGCGTACCACAACTTCTTTATCCATTTTATGCTTTCTCGGATATTTAACTTCTACCGTAGATGAGGTTCTTGTAAACAGAGCCATCCCAAACTTTGGGGTGGCTGTGTGTTTTTGATTTTAATTTCCCTAAGCTATAGGACCATAAGTGGAAGTGCCATAGGCTGTGTTGCTTTGTTTCCTACGTGTTTCAGGAAACACCATACACTTTTCCAGAGTGGTTGTTGGCAATTTACATCCCGCCCATCAGCATGACAAGGCTCCCTGTTCTCCATGACCTGTCCTGCCTTTCTGGATTTTACACTTTTTTCAGATGGCCCTTTTGACCGGGGGGGCAGTGAGACTCCATTGTAGCGCAGATTTCCTTTACACGCTTGCTTGGTTGGCCAAAAAGTGCGTATGCGTTTTTTCCTGAATATATTCAGGAAAAAACGCATACGCCCTTTTTGGCCAAGTGCATCTTTGTCGACATTCTGCCTCGTTTCCTATGCTTTTAGTACAATTCCAGTCTACCCCCTGAAATCGTTTTCGTGAAATTCTGCCCCGCTTTCAAGTCCTCTTGGAAGACTTACTTCAATACATTTTTGGACGATAGCTGTCATTCATAACTCTGCAGGTTTGTGAATTACAGTGCCCCTGAGCTCATGTCTTCAACTCGCTTTCTTGTGAGCTGGACGCAAAACCGCAGGATTGCTTCAGGCCAAAGTCTCTTTCCGGCAGGGCACACTGAGCCTTTGTTTAATTCCTCTTCCTGGTCGGAAATGAGCGTTCCATTTGCCCGTGCAGACACCTACAGCTAGTCTCTCATTGCTTCTCCCTATTCCTGTTCATCTTGCGCAGAAATTGCAAACTGTGCCAAACAGGAGGTTAATGGCACTGACTCTCCAAGTGGGGAGAGTGTTAGTAAAGCGTTCAAATGTTGAACCCGAGTACCAGGGGACGAAAACTGAGATGCATTTGAAAACGTTTCCCAATCACATAGTGGACCATACTCTGAGTTTCCCATGCATGTTTTAGCTGAAGGAAGAATCCCTTAAACCTGGAGAGTTGGGACCCATGGAATGGGTACCATGCAGTGTGACTTCAAAGGGTCTGCGTTTGCTCACCGAACCTCACCAATGCTATCAGCCCGAAGTGTCCAGCCTTATGTCTCATCCAGCTCTGGGTGTAGATGTGGTAAATCCAGGTTGCATCACAAGCCCTGAATGAATTATTTAAGAATTGCTCTCTATTTCACTGTCATTGTGTTTTGTTTTTGAAATTCATTTTGATAATGGGATTTATCGGATTTTCACTGCTGCTTTTAGGCCACTGTACACACGCTTGATTTCCTTATGGAGACATATAAATCCATGGGTTTTAAGATTCTTACTTGTCATTATCTTGCCAGGCGTTGAATATGGGGTGTTGAGTCCATTTCGCTGAGCAAGGAGTAGGTCTTGTCTATTATATATTTGGCTTATGGAACGGTATCTGTGCTAATTTCAATCTCTGGTTTTATGCAGCACCCCAACTCACCTTTCCCCATAAGCAAGCATAAGTTGGTTTTCTAAATTTGAGACCCTGTTCTGTTTTGTAATTCAGTTCATGGGTAGCCAAGTTTACATTCCGTGTATTAGTGATATCTTATGATGTTTCATTTTCTGTGTGACTTATTTCTCGTAGAATCATCATACCTGAATCCACTCATTATGCCGCTACGGGCCTGATGACATAGATTTCATTGCTGAGTGATATTCCATTGTACGTGCGTACCACAACTTCTTTATCCATTTTTTACTTTCTGGGATATTTTACTTGTACCGTAGACGAGGTTCTTGTAAACAGAGCCGTCCCAAACTCTGGGGTGGCTGTGTGTTTTTGATTTTAATTTCCCTAAGCTATAGGACCATAAGTGGAAGTGCCATAGGCTGTGTTGCTTTGTTTCCTACGTGTTTCTGGAAACACCATACACTACTCCAGAGTGGTTGTTGGCAATTTACATCCCGCCCATCAGCATGACAAGGCTCCCTGTTCTCCATGACCTATCCTGCCTTTCTGGATTTTACACTTTTTTCAGATGGCCCTTTTGACCGGGGGGGCAGTGAGACTTCATTGTAGTGCAGATTTCCTTTACACGCTTGCTTGGTTGGCCAAAAAGGGCGTATGCGTTTTTTCCTGAATATATTCAGGAAAAAACGCATACGCACTTTTTGGCCAAGTGCATCTTTGTCGACATTCTGCCTCGTTTCCTATGCTTTAAGTACAATTCCAGTCTACCCCCTGAAATCGTTTTCGTGAAATTCTGCCCCGCTTTCAAGTCCTCTTGGAAGACTTACTTCAATACATTTTTGGACGATAGCTGTCATTCATAACTCTGCAGGTTTGTGAATTACAGTGCCCCTGAGCTCCTTTCTTCAACTCGTTTTCTTGTGAGCTTGCCGCAAAACCGCAGGATTGCTTCAGGCCAAAGTCTCTTTCCGGCAGGGCACGCTGAGCCTTTGTTTAATTCCTCTTCCTGGTCGGAAATGAGCGTTCCATTTGCCCGTGCAGACACCTACAGCTAGTCTCTCATTGCTTCTCCCTATTCCTGTTCATCTTGCGCAGAAATTGCAAACTGTGCCAAACAGGAGGTTAATGGCACTGACTCTCCAAGTGGGGAGAGTGTTAGTAAAGCGTTCAAATGTTGAACCCGAGTACCAGGGGACGAAAACTGAGATGCATTTGAAAACGTTTCCCAATCACATGGTGGACCATACTCTGAGTTTCCCATGCATGTTTTAGCTGAAGGAAGAATCCCTTAAACCTGGAGAGTTGGGACCCCTGGAATGGGTACCATGCAGTGTGACTTCAAAGGGTCTGCGTTTGCTCACCGAACCTCACCAATGCTATCAGCCCGAAGTGTCCAGCCTTATGTCTCATCCAGCTCTGGGTGTAGATGTGGTAAACCCAGGTTGCATCACAAGCCCTGAATGAATTATTTAAGAATTGCTCTCTATTTCACTGTCATTGTGTTTTGTTTTTGAAATTCATTTTGATAATGGGATTTATCGGATTTTCACTGCTGCTTTTAGGCCACTGTACACACGCTTGATTTCCTTATGGAGACATATAAATCCATGGGTTTTAAGATTCTTACTTGTCATTATCTTGCCAGGCGTTGAATATGGGGTGTTGAGTCCATTTCGCTGAGCAAGGAGTAGGTCTTGTCTATTATATATTTGGCTTATGGAACGGTATCTGTGCTAATTTCAATCTCTGGTTTTATGCAGCACCCCAACTCACCTTTCCCCATAAGCAAGCATAAGTTGGTTTTCTAAATTTGAGACCCTGTTCTGTTTTGTAATTCAGTTCATGGGTAGCCAAGTTTACATTCCGTGTATTAGTGATAACTTATGATGTTTCTTTTTCTGTCTGACTTATTTCTCATAGAATCATCGTACCTGAATCCACTCATTATGCCGCTACGGTCCTGATGATGTAGATTTCATTGCTGAGTGATATTCCATTGTACGTGCGTACCACAACTTCTTTATCCATTTTATGCTTTCTCGGATATTTAACTTCTACCGTAGATGAGGTTCTTGTAAACAGAGCCATCCCAAACTTTGGGGTGGCTGTGTGTTTTTGATTTTAATTTCCCTAAGCTATAGGACCCTAAGTGGAAGTGCCATAGGCTGTGTTGCTTTGTTTCCTACGTGTTTCAGGAAACACCATACACTTTTCCAGAGTGGCTGTTGGCAATTTAAATCCGCCCATCAGCATAACAAGGCTCCCTGTTCTCCATGACCTGTCCTGCCTTTCTGGATTTTACACTTTTTTCATATGGCCCTTTTGACCGGGGGGCAGTGAGACTTCATTGTAGTGCAGATTTCCTTTACACGCTTGCTTGGTTGGCCAAAAAGGGCGTATGCGTTTTGTCCTGAATATATTCAGGAAAAAACGCATACGCCCTTTTTGGCCAAGTGCATCATTGTCAACATTCTGCCTCTTTTCCTATGCTTTAAGTGCAATTCCAGTCTACCCCCTGAAATCGTTTTCCTGAAATTCTGCCCCGCTTCCAAGTCCTCTTCGAAGACTTACTTCTATACATTTTTGGACGATAGCTGTCATTCATAACTCTGCAGGTTTGTGAATTACAGTGCCCCTGAGCCCCTTTCTTCAACTCGCTTTCTTGTGAGCTGGCCGCAAAACCGCAGGATTGCTTCAGGCCCTAATCACTTTCCAGCAGGGCACGCTGAGCCTTTGGTTAATTCCTCTTCCTGGTGGGAAATGAGCCTTCCATTTGCCCGTGCAGACACCTACAGCTAGTCTCTCATTGCTTCTCCCTATTCCTGTTCATCTTGCGCAGAAATTGCAAAGTGTGCCAAACAGGAGGTTAAATGCACTGACTCTCCAAGTGGGGAGAGTGTTAGTAAAGTGTCTGGAATGGTGAACCTGAGTACCAGGGGACGAAAACTGAGATGCATTTGAAAACGTTTCCCAATCACACGGTGGACCATACTATGGGTTTCCCATGCATGTTTTATCTAAAGGAAGAATCCCTTAAACCTGGAAATTTGGAACCCATGGAATAGGTACCATGCAGTATGACTTCAAACGGTCTGCGTTTGCTCACCGAACCTCACCAATGCTATCAGCCCGAAGTGTCCAGCCTTATGTCTCACCCAGCTCTGGATGTAGATGTGCGAAATCCAGGTTGCATCACAAGCCCTGAATGAATTATTTAAGAATTGCTCTCTATTTCACTGTCATTTTGTTTTGTTTTTGAAATTTATTTTGATAATGGGATTTATCGGATTTTCACTGCTGCGTTTAGGCCGCTGTACACACGCTTGATTTCCTTATGGAGACATATAAATCCATGGGTTTTAAGATTCTTACTTGTCAGGTATCTTGCCAGGCGTTGAATATGGGGTGTTGAGTCCATTTCGTTGAGCAAGGAGTAGGTCTTGTCTATTATATATTTGGCTTATGGAACGGTATCTGTGCTAATTTCAATCTCTGGTTTTATGCAGCACCCCAACTCACCTTTCCGCATAAGCAAGCATAAGTTGGTTTTCTAAATTTTAGACCCTGTTCTGTTTTGTAATTCAGTTCATGGGTAGCCAAGTTTACATTCCGTGTATTAGTGATATCTTATGATGTTTCTTTTTCTGTGTGACTTATTTCCTGTAGAATCATCATATCTGAATCCACTCATTATGCCGCTACGGGCCTGATGACATAGATTTCATTGCTGAGTGATATTCCATTGTACGTGCGTACCACAATTTCTTTATCCATTTTTTACTTTCTGGGATATTTTACTTGTACCGTTGTCGAGGTTCTTGTAAACAGAGCCGTCCCAAACTCTGGGGTGGCTGTGTGTTTTTGATTTTAATTTCCCTAAGCTATAGGACCATAAGTGGAAGTGCCATAGGCTGTGTTGCATTGTTTCCTACGTGTTTCTGGAAACACCATACACTTCTCCAGAGTGGTTGTTGGCAATTTACATCCCGCCCATCAGCATGACAAGGCTCCCTGTTCTCCATGACCTATCCTGCCTTTCTGGATTTTACACTTTTTTCAGATGGCCCTTTTGACCGGGGGGGCAGTGAGACTTAATTGTAGTGCAGATTTCCTTTACACGCTTGCTTGGTTGGCCAAAAAGGGCGTATGCGTTTTTTCCTGAATATATTCAGGAAAAAACGCATACGCCGTTTTTGGCCAAGTGCATCGTTGTCGACATTCTGCCTCTTTTCCTATGCTTTTAGTACAATTCCAGTCTACCCCCTGAAATCGTTTTCCTGAAATTCTGCCCCGCTTTCAAGTCCTCTTGGAAGACTTACTTCAATACACTTTTGGACGATAGCTGTCATTCATAACTCTGCAGGTTTGTGAATTACAGTGCCCCTGAGCTCATGTCTTCAACTCGCTTTCTTGTGAGCTGGCCGCAAAACCGCAGGATTGCTTCAGGCCAAAGTCTCTTTCCGGTAGGGCACGCTGAGCCTTTGTTTAATTCCTCTTCCTGGTGGGAAATGAGCGTTCCATTTGCCCGTGCAGACACCTACAGCTAGTCTCTCATTGCTTCTCCCTATTCCTGTACATCTTGCGCAGAAATTGCAAACTGTGCCAAACAGGAGATTAATGGCACTGACTCTCCAAGTGGGGAGAGTGTTAGTAAAGCGTTCAAATGTTGAACCCGAGTACCAGGGGACGAAAACTGAGATGCATTTGAAAACGTTTCCCAATCACATGGTGGACCATACTCTGGGTTTCCCATGCATGTTTTAGCTGAAGGAAGAATCCCTTAAACCTGGAGAGTTGGGACCCATGGAATGGGTAACATGCAGTGTGACTTCAAAGGGTCTGCGTTTGCTCACCGAACCTCACCAATGCTATCAGCCCGAAGTGTCCAGCCTATGTCTCATCCAGCTCTGGGTGTAGATGTGGTAAATCCAGGTTGCATCACAAGCCCTGAATGAATTATTTAAGAATTGCTCTCTATTTCACTGTCATTGTGTTTTGTTTTTGAAATTCATTTTGATAATGGGATTTATCGGATTTTCACTGCTGCTTTTAGGCCACTGTACACACGCTTGATTTCCTTATGGAGACATATAAATCCATGGGTTTTAAGATTCTTACTTGTCAGGTATCTTCCCAGGCGTTGAATATAGGGTGTTGAGTCCATTTCGTTGAGCAAGGAGTAGGTTTTGTCTATTATATATTTGGCTTATGGAACGGTATCTGTGCTAATTTCAATCTCTGGTTTTATGCAGCATCCCAACTGACCTTTCCCCATAAGCAAGCATAAGTTGGTTTGCTAAATTTGAGACCCTGTTCTGTTTTGTAATTCAGTTCATGGGTAGCCAAGTTTACATTCCGTGTATTAGTGATAACTTATGATGTTTCTTTTTCTGTCTGACTTATTTCTCATAGAATCATCGAACCTGAATCCACTCATTATGCCGCTACGGTCCTGATGACGTAGATTTCATTGCTGAGTGATATTCCATTGTACGTGCGTACCACAACTTCTTTATCCATTTTATGCTTTCTCGGATATTTAACTTCTACCGTAGATGAGGTTCTTGTAAACAGAGCCATCCCAAACTTTGGGGTGGCTGTGTGTTTTTGATTTTAATTTCCCTAAGCTATAGGACCATAAGTGGAAGTGCCATAGGCTGTGTTGCTTTGTTTCCTACGTGTTTCAGGAAACACCATACACTTTTCCAGAGTGGTTGTTGGCAATTTACATCCCGCCCATCAGCATGACAAGGCTCCCTGTTCTCCATGACCTGTCCTGCCTTTCTGGATTTTACACTTTTTTCAGATGGCCCTTTTGACCGGGGGGGCAGTGAGACTTCATTGTAGTGCAGATTTCCTTTACACGCTTGCTTGGTTGGCCAAAAAGGGCGTATGCGTTTTTTCCTGAATATATTCAGGAAAAAACGCATACGCCCTTTTTGGCCAAGTGCATCTTTGTCGACATTCTGCCTCGTTTCCTATGCTTTTAGTACAATTCCAGTCTACCCCCTGAAATCGTTTTCGTGAAATTCTGCCCCGCTTTCAAGTCCTCTTGGAAGACTTACTTCAATACATTTTTGGACGATAGCTGTCATTCATAACTCTGCAGGTTTGTGAATTACAGTGCCCCTGAGCTCATGTCTTCAACTCGCTTTCTTGTGAGCTGGACGCAAAACCGCAGGATTGCTTCAGGCCAAAGTCTCTTTCCGGCAGGGCACACTGAGCCTTTGTTTAATTCCTCTTCCTGGTCGGAAATGAGCGTTCCATTTGCCCGTGCAGACACCTACAGCTAGTCTCTCATTGCTTCTCCCTATTCCTGTTCATCTTGCGCAGAAATTGCAAACTGTGCCAAACAGGAGGTTAATGGCACTGACTCTCCAAGTGGGGAGAGTGTTAGTAAAGCGTTCAAATGTTGAACCCGAGTACCAGGGGACGAAAACTGAGATGCATTTGAAAACGTTTCCCAATCACATAGTGGACCATACTCTGAGTTTCCCATGCATGTTTTAGCTGAAGGAAGAATCCCTTAAACCTGGAGAGTTGGGACCCATGGAATGGGTACCATGCAGTGTGACTTCAAAGGGTCTGCGTTTGCTCACCGAACCTCACCAATGCTATCAGCCCGAAGTGTCCAGCCTTATGTCTCATCCAGCTCTGGGTGTAGATGTGGTAAATCCAGGTTGCATCACAAGCCCTGAATGAATTATTTAAGAATTGCTCTCTATTTCACTGTCATTGTGTTTTGTTTTTGAAATTCATTTTGATAATGGGATTTATCGGATTTTCACTGCTGCTTTTAGGCCACTGTACACACGCTTGATTTCCTTATGGAGACATATAAATCCATGGGTTTTAAGATTCTTACTTGTCATTATCTTGCCAGGCGTTGAATATGGGGTGTTGAGTCCATTTCGCTGAGCAAGGAGTAGGTCTTGTCTATTATATATTTGGCTTATGGAACGGTATCTGTGCTAATTTCAATCTCTGGTTTTATGCAGCACCCCAACTCACCTTTCCCCATAAGCAAGCATAAGTTGGTTTTCTAAATTTGAGACCCTGTTCTGTTTTGTAATTCAGTTCATGGGTAGCCAAGTTTACATTCCGTGTATTAGTGATAACTTATGATGTTTCTTTTTCTGTGTGACTTATTTCTCATAGAATCATCGTACCTGAATCCACTCATTATGCCGCTACGGTCCTGATGACGTTGATTTCATTGCTGAGTGATATTCCATTGTACGTGCGTACCACAACTTCTTTATCCATTTTATGCTTTCTCGGATATTTAACTTCTACCGTAGATGAGGTTCTTGTAAACAGAGCCATCCCAAACTTTGGGGTGGCTGTGTGTTTTTGATTTTAATTTCCCTAAGCTATAGGACCATAAGTGGAAGTGCCATAGGCTGTGTTGCTTTGTTTCCTACGTGTTTCAGGAAACACCATACACTTTTCCAGAGTGGCTGTTGGCAATTTAAATCCGCCCATCAGCATAACAAGGCTCCCTGTTCTCCATGACCTGTCCTGCCTTTCTGGATTTTACACTTTTTTCAGATGGCCCTTTTGACCGGGGGGCAGTGAGACTTCATTGTAGTGCAGATTTCCTTTACACGCTTGCTTGGTTGGCCAAAAAGGGCGTATGCGTTTTTTCCTGAATATATTCAGGAAAAAACGCATACGCCCTTTTTGGCCAAGTGCATCATTGTCAACATTCTGCCTCTTTTCCTATGCTTTAAGTGCAATTCCAGTCTACCCCCTGAAATCGTTTTCCTGAAATTCTGCCCCGCTTCCAAGTCCTCTTCGAAGACTTACTTCTATACATTTTTGGACGATAGCTGTCATTCATAACTCTGCAGGTTTGTGAATTACAGTGCCCCTGAGCCCCTTTCTTCAACTCGCTTTCTTGTGAGCTGGCCGCAAAACCGCAGGATTGCTTCAGGCCCTAATCACTTTCCAGCAGGGCACGCTGAGCCTTTGGTTAATTCCTCTTCCTGGTGGGAAATGAGCGTTCCATTTGCCCGTGCAGACACCTACAGCTAGTCTCTCATTGCTTCTCCCTATTCCTGTTCATCTTGCGCAGAAATTGCAAAGTGTGCCAAACAGGAGGTTAAATGCACTGACTCTCCAAGTGGGGAGAGTGTTAGTAAAGTGTCTGGAATGGTGAACCCGAGTACCAGGGGACGAAAACTGAGATGCATTTGAAAACGTTTCCCAATCACACGGTGGACCATACTATGGGTTTCCCATGCATGTTTTAGCTAAAGGAAGAATCCCTTAAACCTGGAAATTTGGAACCCATGGAATAGGTACCATGCAGTATGACTTCAAAGGGTCTGCGTTTGCTCACCGAACCTCACCAATGCTATCAGCCCGAAGTGTCCAGCCTTATGTCTCACCCAGCTCTGGGTGTAGATGTGGGAAATCCAGGTTGCATCACAAGCCCTGAATGAATTATTTAAGAATTGCTCTCTATTTCACTGTCATTTTGTTTTGTTTTTGAAATTTATTTTGATAATGGGATTTATCGGATTTTCACTGCTGCGTTTAGGCCGCTGTACACACGCTTGATTTCCTTATGGAGACATATAAATCCATGGGTTTTAAGATTCTTACTTGTCAGGTATCTTGCCAGGCGTTGAATATGGGGTGTTGAGTCCATTTCGTTGAGCAAGGAGTAGGTCTTGTCTATTATATATTTGGCTTATGGAACGGTATCTGTGCTAATTTCAATCTCTGGTTTTATGCAGCACCCCAACTCACCTTTCCGCATAAGCAAGCATAAGTTGGTTTTCTAAATTTTAGACCCTGTTCTGTTTTGTAATTCAGTTCATGGGTAGCCAAGTTTACATTCCGTGTATTAGTGATATCTTATGATGTTTCTTTTTCTGTGTGACTTATTTCCTGTAGAATCATCATATCTGAATCCACTCATTATGCCACTACGGGCCTGATGACATAGATTTCATTGCTGAGTGATATTCCATTGTACGTGCGTACCACAATTTCTTTATCCATTTTTTACTTTCTGGGATATTTTACTTGTACCGTTGTCGAGGTTCTTGTAAACAGAGCCGTCCCAAACTCTGGGGTGGCTGTGTGTTTTTGATTTTAATTTCCCTAAGCTATAGGACCATAAGTGGAAGTGCCATAGGCTGTGTTGCTTTGTTTCCTACGTGTTTCTGGAAACACCATACACTTCTCCAGAGTGGCTGTTGGCAATTGATATCCCGCCCATTAGCATGAAAAGGCTCCCTGTTCTCCATGACCTGTCCTGCCTTTCTGGATTTTACACTTTTTTCAGATGGCCCTTTTGACCGGGGGGGCAGTGAGACTTCATTGTAGTGCAGATTTCCTTTACACGCTTGCTTGGTTGGCCAAAAAGGGCGTATGCGTTTTTTTCTGAATATATTCAGGAAAAAACGCATACGCCCTTTTTGGACAAGTGCGTCGTTGTCGACATTCTGCCTCTTTTCCTATGCTTTTCGTACAATTCAAGTCTACCCCCTGAAATCGTTTTCCTGAAATTCTGCCCCGCTTTCAAGTCCTCTTTGAAGACTTACTTCAGTACATTTTTGGACGATAGCTGTCATTCATAACTCTGCAGGTTTGTGAATTACAGTGCCCCTGAGCTCATGTCTTCAACTCGCTTTCTTGTGAGCTGGCCGCAAAACCGCAGGATTGCTTCAGGCCATAATCTCTTTCCGGCAGGGCATGCTGAGCCTTTGTTTAATTCCTCTTCCTGGTGGGAAATGAGCGTTCCTTTTGCCCGTGCAGACACCTACAGCTAGTCTCTCATTGGTTCTCCCTATTCCTGTACATCTTGCGCAGAAATTGCAAACTGTGCGAAACAGGAGGTTAATGGCACTGACTCTCCAAGTGGGGAGAGTGTTAGTAAAGCGTCTGGAATGGTGAACCCGAGTACCAGGGGACGAAAACTGAGATGCATTTGAAAATGTTTCCCGGTCACACAGTGCAATGTACTGTGGGTTTCCCATGCATGTTTTAGCTGAAGGAAAAATCCCTTAAACCTGGAAATTTGGAACCCATGGAATGGGTACCATGCAGTATGACTTCAAAGGGTCTGCGTTTGCTCACCGAACCTCACCAATGCTATCAGCCCGAAGTGTCCAGCCTTATGTCTCACCCAGCTCTGGGTGTAGATGTGGGAAATCCAGGTTGCATCACAAGCCCTGAATGAATTATTTAAGAATTGCTCTCTATTTCACTGTCATTGTGTTTTGTTTTTGAAATTTATTTTGATAATGGGATTTATCGGATTTTCACTGCTGCCTTTAGGCCGCTGTACACACGCTTGATTTCCTTATGGAGACATATAAATCCATGGGTTTTAAGATTCTTACTTGTCAGGTATCTTGCCAGGCGTTGAATATGGGGTGTTGAGTCCATTTCGTTGAGCAAGGAGTAGGTCTTGTCTATTATATATTTGGCTTATGGAACGGTATCTGTGCTAATTTCAATCTCTGGTTTTATGCAGCACCCCAACTCACCTTTCCCCATAAGCAAGCATAAGTTGGTTTTCTAAATTTGAGACCCTGTTCTGTTTTGTAATTCTGTTTATGTGTAGCCAAGTTTACATTCCGTGTATTACTGATATATTATGATATTTTTTTTCTGTGTGACTTATTTCTCGTAGAATCATCGTACCTGAATCCACTCATTATGCCGCTATGGGCCTGAAGACGTAGATTTCATTGCTGAGTGATATTCCATTGTACGTGCGTACCAGAACTTCTTTATCCATTTTTTCCTTTCTCGGATATTTAACTTGTACCGTAGACAAGGTTCTTGTAAACAGAGCCATCCCAAACTCTGGGGTGGCTGTGTGTTTTTGATTTTAATTTCCCTAAGCTATAGGACCATAAGTGGAAGTGACATAGGCTGTGTTGCTTTGTTTCCCACGTGTTTCAGGATACACCATACATTTCTCCAGAGTGGTTGTTGGCAATTTACATCCCGCCCATCAGCATGACAAGGCTCCCTGTTCTCCATGACCTGTCCTGTCTTTCTGGATTTTATACTTTTTTCAGATGGCCCTTTTGACCGGGGGGCAGTGAGACTTCATTGTAGTGCAGATTTCCTTTACACACTTGCTTGGTTGGCCAAAAAGGGCGTATGCGTTTTTTCCTGAATATATTCAGGAAAAAACGCATACGCCCTTTTTGGCCAAGTGCATCATTGTTGACATTCTGCCTCTTTTTCTACGCTTTAAGTGCAATTCCAGTCTACCCCCTGAAATCGTTTTCCTGAAATTCTGCCCCGCTTTCAAGTCCTCTTTGAAGACTTACTTCAGTACATTTTTGGACGATAGCTGTCATTCATAACTCTGCAGGTTTGTGAATTACAGTGCCCCTGAGCTCCATTCTTCAACTCGTTTTCTTGTGAGCTGGCCGCAAAACCGCAGGATTGCTTCAGGCCCTAATATGTTTACGGCCGGGCACGCTGAGCCTTTGGTTAATTCCTCTTCCTGGTCGGAAATGAGCGTTCAATTTGCCCGTGCAGATACCAACAGCTAGTCTCTCATTGCTTCTCCCTATTCCTGTTCATCTTGCACAGAAATTGCAAAGTGTGCCAAACAGGAGGTTAATGGCACTGACTCTCCAAGTGGGGAGAGTGTTAGTAAAGCGTCTGGAATGGTGAAACCAAGTACCAGGGGACGAAAACTGAGATGCATTTGAAAACGTTTCCCGGTCACATAGCGGACGATAGTCTGGGTTTCCCATGCATGTTTTAGCTGAAGGAAGAATCCCTTAAACCTGGAGAGTTGGGACCCATGGAATGGGTACCATGAAGTATGACTTCAAAGGGTCTGCGTTTGCTCACCGAACTTCACCAATGCTATCAGCCCGAAGTGCCCAGCCTTATGTCTCACCCAGCTCTGGGTGTAGATGTGGAAAATCCAGGTTGCATCACAAGCCCTGAATGAATTATTTAAGAATTGCTCTCTATTTCACTGTCATTGTGTTTTGTTTTTGAAATTTATTTTGATAATGGGATTTATCGGATTTTCACTGCTGCGTTTAGGCCGCTGTACACACGCTTGATTTCCTTATGGAGACATATAAATCCATGGGTTTTAAGATTCTTACTTGTCAGGTATCTTCCCAGGCGTTGAATATGGGGTGTTGAGTCCATTTCGTTGAGCAAGGAGTAGGGCTTGTCTATTATATATTTGGCTTATGGAACGGTATCTGTGCTAATTTCAATCTCTGGTTTTATGCAGCACCCCAACTCACCTTTCCCCATAAGCAAGCATAAGTTGGTTTTCTAAATTTGAGACCCTGTTCTGTTTTGTAATTCAGTTCATGTGTATCCAACTTTACATTCCGTGTATTAGTGATATCTTATGATGTTTCTTTTTCTGTGTGTCTTATTTCTCGTAGAATCATCGTACCTGAATCCACTCATGCCGCTAAGGGCCTGATGACGTAGATTTCATTGCTGAGTGATATTCCATTGTACGTGCGTACCACAAATTGTTTATCCATTTTTTGCTTTCTGGGATATTTTACTTGTACCATAGACGAGGTTCTTGTAAACAGAGCCGTCCCAAACTCTGGGGTGGCTGTGTGTTTTTGATTTTAATTTCCCTAAGCTATAGGACCATAAGTGGAAGTGCCATAGGCTGTGTTGCTTTGTTTCCTACGTGTTTCTGGAAACACCATACACTTCTCCAGATTGGTTGTTGGCAATTTACATCCCGCCCATCAGCATGACAAGGCTCCCTGTTCTCCATGACCTGTCTTGACTTTCTGGATTTTACATTTTTTTCAGATGGCCCTTTTGACCGGGGGGCAGTTAGACTTCATTGTAGTGCAGATTTCCATTACACACTTGCTTGGTTGGCCAAAAAGTGCGTATGCGTTTTTTCCTGAATATATTCAGGAAAAAACGCATACGCCCTCTTTGGCCAAGTGCATCATTGTCGACATTCTGCCTCTTTTCCTATGCTGTTAGTACAATTCCAGTCTACCCCCTGAAATCGTTTTCCTGAAATTCTGCCCCGCTTTCAAGTCCTCTTCGAAGACTTACTTCAATACATTTTTGGACGATAGCTGTCATTCATAACTCTGCAGGTTTGTGAATTACAGTGCCCCTGAGCTCATTTCTTCAACTCGCTTTCTTGTGAGCTGGTCGCAAAACCGCAGGATTGCTTCAGGCCCTAATCTGTTTCCGGCAGGGCACGCTGAGCCTTTGGTAAATTCCTCTTCCTGGTGGGAAATGAGCGTTCCATTTGCCCGTGCAGACACCTACAGCTAGTCTCTCATTGCTTCTCCCTATTCCTGTTCATCTTGTGCAGAAATTGCAAAATGTGCCAAACAGGAGTTTAATGGCACTGACTCTCCAGTGGGGAGAGTGTTAGTAAAGCGTTCAAATGTTGAACCCGAGTACCAGGGGACGAAAACTGAGATGCATTTGAAGACGTTTCCCAATCACATGGTGGACCATACTCTGGGATTTCCATGCATGTTTTAGCTGAAGGAAGAATCCCTTAAACCTGGAGAGTTGGGACCCATGGAATGTGTACCATGCAGTATGACTTCAAAGGGTCTGCGTTTGTTCACCGAACCTCACCAATGCTATCAGCCCGAAGTGTCCAGCCTTATGTCTCATCCAGCTCTGGGTGTAGATGTGGTAAATACAGGTTGCATCACAAGCCCTGAATGAATTATTTAAGAATTGCTCTCTATTTCACTGTCATTGTGTTTTGTTTTTGAAATTTATTTTGATAATGGGATTTATCGGATTTTCACTGCTGCGTTTAGGCCGCTGTACACACGCTTCATTTCCTTATGGAGACATATAAATCCATGGGTTTTAAGATTCTTACTTGTCAGGTATCTTGCCAGGCGTTGAATATGGGGTGTTGAGTCCATTTCGTTGAGCAAGGAGTAGGGCTTGTCTATTATATATTTGGCTTATGGAACGGTATCTGTGCTAATTTCAATCTCTGGTTTTATGCAGCACCCCAACTCACCTTTCCCCATAAGCAAGCATAAGTTGGTTTTCTAAATTTGAGACCCTGTTCTGTTTTGTAATTCAGTTTATGTGTAGCCAAGTTTACATTCCGTGTATTACTGATATATTATGATGTTTCTTTTTCTGTGTGACTTATTTCTCGTAGAATCATCGTACCTGAATCCACTCATTATGCCGCTATGGGCCTGAAGACGTAGATTTCATTGCTGAGTGATATTCCATTGTACGTGCGTACCAGAACTTCTTTATCCATTTTTTCCTTTCTCGGATATTTAACTTGTACCATAGACAAGGTTCTTGTAAACAGAGCCATCCCAAACTCTGGGGTGGCTGTGTGTTTTTGATTTTAATTTCCCTAAGCTATAGGACCATAAGTGGAAGTGCCATAGGCTGTGTTGCTTTGTTTCCTACGTGTTTCAGGATACACCATACATTTCTCCAGCGTGGCTGTTGGCAATTTACATCCCGCCCATCAGCATAACAAGGCTCCCTGTACTCCATGACCTGTCCTGTCTTTCTGGATTTTACACTTTTTTCAGATGGCCCTTTTGACCGGGGGGCAGTGAGACTTCATTGTAGTGCAGATTTCTTTTACACGCTTGCTTGGTTGGCCAAAAAGGGCGTATGCGTTTTTTCCTGAATATATTCAGGAAAAAACGCATACGCCCTTTTTGGCCAAGTGCATCATTGTTGACATTCTGCCTCTTTTCCTACGCTTTAAGTGCAATTCCAGTCTACCCCCTGAAATCGTTTTCCTGAAATTCTGCCCCGCTTTTAAGTCCTCTTTGAAGACTTACTTCAGTACATTTTTGGACGATAGCTGTCATTCATAACTCTGCAGGTTTGTGAATTACAGTGCCCCTGAGCTCCTTTCTTCAACTCCTTTTCTTGTGAGCTGGCCGCAAAACCGCAGGATTGCTTCAGGCCCTAATCTGTTTCCGGCCGGGCACGCTGAGCCTTTGGTTAATTCCTCTTCCTGGTGGGAAATGAGCGTTCAATTTGCCCGTGCAGACACCAACAGCTAGTCTCTCATTGGTTCTCCCTATGCCTGTTCATCTTGCGCAGAATTTACAAACTGTGCCAAACAGGAGGTTAAAGGCACTGACTCTCCAAGTGGGGAGAGTGTTAGTAAAGCGTCTGGAATGGTGAACCCGAGTACCAGGGGACGAAAACTGAGATGCATTTGAAAACGTTTCCCAATCACACGGCGGATGATAGTCTGGGTTTCCCATTCATGTTTTAGCTGAAGGAAGAATCCCTTAAACCTGGAGAGTTGGGACCCATGGAATGGGTACCATGCAGTATGACTTCAAAGGGTCTGCGTTTGCTCACCGAACCTCACCAATGTTATCAGCCCGAAGTGCCCAGCCTTATGTCTCACCCAGCTCTGGGTGTAGATGTGGTAAATCCAGGTTGCATCACAAGCCCTGAATGAATGATTTAAGAATTGCTCTCTATTTCACTGTCATTGTGTTTTGTTTTTGAAATTTATTTTGATAATGGGATTTATCGGATTTTCACTGCTGCGTTTAGGCCGCTGTACACACGCTTGATTTCCTTATGGAGACATATAAATCCATGGGTTTTAAGATTCTTACTTGTCAGGTATCTTGCCAGGCGTTGAATATGGGGTGTTGAGTCCATTTCGTTGAGCAAGGAGTAGGGCTTGTCTATTATATATTTGGCTTATGGAACGGTATCTGTGCTAATTTCAATCTCTGGTTTTATGCAGCACCCCAACTCACCTTTCCCCATAAGCAAGCATAAGTTGGTTTTCTAAATTTGAGACCCTGTTCTGTTTTGTAATTCAGTTTATGTGTAGCCAAGTTTACATTCCGTGTATTACTGATATATTATGATGTTTCTTTTTCTGTGTGACTTATTTCTCGTAGAATCATCGTACCTGAATCCACTCATTATGCCGCTACGGGCCTGAAGACGTAGATTTCATTGCTGAGTGATATTCCATTGTACGTGCGTACCAGAACTTCTTTATCCATTTTTTCCTTTCTCGGATATTTAACTTGTACCGTAGACAAGGTTCTTGTAAACAGAGCCATCCCAAACTTTGGGGTGGCTGTGTGTTTGTGATTTTAATTTCCCTAAGCTATAGGACCATAAGTGGAAGTGACATAGGCTGTGTTGCTTTGTTTCCTACGTGTTTCAGGATACACCATACATTTCTCCAGAGTGGCTGTTGGCAATTTACATCCCGCCCATCAGCATAACAAGGCTCCCTGTTCTCCAAGACCTGTCCTGCCTTTCTGGATTTTACACTTTTTTCAGATGGCCCTTTTGACCGGGGGGCAGTGAGACTTCATTGTAGTGCAGATTTCCTTTACACGCTTGCTTGGTTGGCCAAAAAGGGCGTATGCGTTTTTTCCTGAATATATTCAGGAAAAAACGCATACGCCCTTTTTGGCCAAGTGCATCATTGTCGACATTCTGCCTCTTTTCCTATGCTTTAAGTGCAATTCCAGTCTACCCCCTGAAATCGTTTTCCTGAAATTCTGCCCCGCTTTCAAGTCCTCTTTGAAGACTTACTTCAGTACATTTTTGGACGATAGCTGTCATTCATAACTCTGCAGGTTTGTGAATTACAGTGCCCCTGAGCTCCTGTCTTCAACTCCTTTTCTTGTGAGCTGGCCGCAAAACCGCAGGATTGCTTCAGGCCCTAATATGTTTCCGGCCGGGCACGCTGAGCCTTTGGTTAATTCCTCTTCCTGGTGGGAAATGATCGTTCCATTTGCCCGTGCAGACACCAACAGCTAGCCTCTCATTGGTTCTCCCTATGCCTGTTCATCTTGCGCAGAAATTGCAAACTGTGCCAAACAGGAGGTTAAAGGCACTGACTCTCCAAGTGGGGAGAGTGTTAGTAAAGCGTCTGGAATGGTGAACCCGAGTACCAGGGGACGAAAACTGAGATGCATTTGAAAACGTTTCCCAATCACACGGCGGACGATAGTCTGGGTTTCCCATGCATGTTTTAGCTGAAGGAAGAATCCCTTAAACCTGGAGAGTTGGGACCCATGGAATGGGTACCATGCAGTATGACTTCAAAGGGTCTGCGTTTGCTCACCGAACCTCACCAATGTTATCAGCCCGAAGTGCCCAGCCTTATGTCTCACCCAGCTCTGGGTGTAGATGTGGTAAATCCAGGTTGCATCACAAGCCCTGAATGAATGATTTAAGAATTGCTCTCTATTTCACTGTCATTGTGTTTTGTTTTTGAAATTTATTTTGATAATGGGATTTATCGGATTTTCACTGCTGCGTTTAGGCCGCTGTACACACGCTTGATTTCCTTATGGAGACATATAAATCCATGGGTTTTAAGATTCTTACTTGTCAGGTATCTTGCCAGGCGTTGAATATGGGGTGTTGAGTCCATTTCGTTGAGCAAGGAGTAGGGCTTGTCTATTATATATTTGGCTTATGGAACGGTATCTGTGCTAATTTCAATCTCTGGTTTTATGCAGCACCCCAACTCACCTTTCCCCATAAGCAAGCATAAGTTGGTTTTCTAAATTTGAGACCCTGTTCTGTTTTGTAATTCAGTTTATGTGTAGCCAAGTTTACATTCCGTGTATTACTGATATATTATGATGTTTCTTTTTCTGTGTGACTTATTTCTCGTAGAATCAGCGTACCTGAATCCACTCATTATGCCGCTACGGGCCTGAAGACGTAGATTTCATTGCTGAGTGATATTCCATTGTACGTGCGTACCAGAACTTCTTTATCCATTTTTTCCTTTCTCGGATATTTAACTTGTACCGTAGACAAGGTTCTTGTAAACAGAGCCATCCCAAACTTTGGGGTGGCTGTGTGTTTGTGATTTTAATTTCCCTAAGCTATAGGACCATAAGTGGAAGTGACATAGGCTGTGTTGCTTTGTTTCCTACGTGTTTCAGGATACACCATACATTTCTCCAGAGTGGCTGTTGGCAATTTACATCCCGCCCATCAGCATAACAAGGCTCCCTGTTCTCCAAGACCTGTCCTGCCTTTCTGGATTTTACACTTTTTTCAGATGGCCCTTTTGACCGGGGGGCAGTGAGACTTCATTGTAGTGCAGATTTCCTTTACACGCTTGCTTGGTTGGCCAAAAAGGGCGTATGCGTTTTTTCCTGAATATATTCAGGAAAAAACGCATACGCCCTTTTTGGCCAAGTGCATCATTGTCGACATTCTGCCTCTTTTCCTATGCTTTAAGTGCAATTCCAGTCTACCCCCTGAAATCGTTTTCCTGAAATTCTGCCCCGCTTTCAAGTCCTCTTTGAAGACTTACTTCAGTACATTTTTGGACGATAGCTGTCATTCATAACTCTGCAGGTTTGTGAATTACAGTGCCCCTGAGCTCCTGTCTTCAACTCCTTTTCTTGTGAGCTGGCCGCAAAACCGCAGGATTGCTTCAGGCCCTAATATGTTTCCGGCCGGGCACGCTGAGCCTTTGGTTAATTCCTCTTCCTGGTGGGAAATGATCGTTCCATTTGCCCGTGCAGACACCAACAGCTAGCCTCTCATTGGTTCTCCCTATGCCTGTTCATCTTGCGCAGAAATTGCAAACTGTGCCAAACAGGAGGTTAAAGGCACTGACTCTCCAAGTGGGGAGAGTGTTAGTAAAGCGTCTGGAATGGTGAACCCGAGTACCAGGGGACGAAAACTGAGATGCATTTGAAAACGTTTCCCAATCACACGGCGGACGATAGTCTGGGTTTCCCATGCATGTTTTAGCTGAAGGAAGAATCCCTTAAACCTGGAGAGTTGGGACCCATGGAATGGGTACCATGCAGTATGACTTCAAAGGGTCTGCGTTTGCTCACCGAACCTCACCAATGTTATCAGCCCGAAGTGCCCAGCCTTATGTCTCACCCAGCTCTGGGTGTAGATGTGGTAAATCCAGGTTGCATCACAAGCCCTGAATGAATGATTTAAGAATTGCTCTCTATTTCACTGTCATTGTGTTTTGTTTTTGAAATTTATTTTGATAATGGGATTTATCGGATTTTCACTGCTGCGTTTAGGCCGCTGTACACACGCTTGATTTCCTTATGGAGACATATAAATCCATGGGTTTTAAGATTCTTACTTGTCAGGTATCTTGCCAGGCGTTGAATATGGGGTGTTGAGTCCATTTCGTTGAGCAAGGAGTAGGGCTTGTCTATTATATATTTGGCTTATGGAACGGTATCTGTGCTAATTTCAATCTCTGGTTTTATGCAGCACCCCAACTCACCTTTCCCCATAAGCAAGCATAAGTTGGTTTTCTAAATTTGAGACCCTGTTCTGTTTTGTAATTCAGTTTATGTGTAGCCAAGTTTACATTCCGTGTATTACTGATATATTATGATGTTTCTTTTTCTGTGTGACTTATTTCTCGTAGAATCAGCGTACCTGAATCCACTCATTATGCCGCTACGGGCCTGAAGACGTAGATTTCATTGCTGAGTGATATTCCATTGTACGTGCGTACCAGAACTTCTTTATCCATTTTTTCCTTTCTCGGATATTTAACTTGTACCGTAGACAAGGTTCTTGTAAACAGAGCCATCCCAAACTTTGGGGTGGCTGTGTGTTTGTGATTTTAATTTCCCTAAGCTATAGGACCATAAGTGGAAGTGACATAGGCTGTGTTGCTTTGTTTCCTACGTGTTTCAGGATACACCATACATTTCTCCAGAGTGGCTGTTGGCAATTTACATCCCGCCCATCAGCATAACAAGGCTCCCTGTTCTCCAAGACCTGTCCTGCCTTTCTGGATTTTACACTTTTTTCAGATGGCCCTTTTGACCGGGGGGCAGTGAGACTTCATTGTAGTGCAGATTTCCTTTACACGCTTGCTTGGTTGGCCAAAAAGGGCGTATGCGTTTTTTCCTGAATATATTCAGGAAAAAACGCATACGCCCTTTTTGGCCAAGTGCATCATTGTCGACATTCTGCCTCTTTTCCTATGCTTTAAGTGCAATTCCAGTCTACCCCCTGAAATCGTTTTCCTGAAATTCTGCCCCGCTTTCAAGTCCTCTTTGAAGACTTACTTCAGTACATTTTTGGACGATAGCTGTCATTCATAACTCTGCAGGTTTGTGAATTACAGTGCCCCTGAGCTCCTGTCTTCAACTCCTTTTCTTGTGAGCTGGCCGCAAAACCGCAGGATTGCTTCAGGCCCTAATATGTTTCCGGCCGGGCACGCTGAGCCTTTGGTTAATTCCTCTTCCTGGTGGGAAATGATCGTTCCATTTGCCCGTGCAGACACCAACAGCTAGCCTCTCATTGGTTCTCCCTATGCCTGTTCATCTTGCGCAGAAATTGCAAACTGTGCCAAACAGGAGGTTAAAGGCACTGACTCTCCAAGTGGGGAGAGTGTTAGTAAAGCGTCTGGAATGGTGAACCCGAGTACCAGGGGACGAAAACTGAGATGCATTTGAAAACGTTTCCCAATCACACGGCGGACGATAGTCTGGGTTTCCCATGCATGTTTTAGCTGAAGGAAGAATCCCTTAAACCTGGAGAGTTGGGACCCATGGAATGGGTACCATGCAGTATGACTTCAAAGGGTCTGCGTTTGCTCACCGAACCTCACCAATGTTATCAGCCCGAAGTGCCCAGCCTTATGTCTCACCCAGCTCTGGGTGTAGATGTGGTAAATCCAGGTTGCATCACAAGCCCTGAATGAATGATTTAAGAATTGCTCTCTATTTCACTGTCATTGTGTTTTGTTTTTGAAATTTATTTTGATAATGGGATTTATCGGATTTTCACTGCTGCGTTTAGGCCGCTGTACACACGCTTGATTTCCTTATGGAGACATATAAATCCATGGGTTTTAAGATTCTTACTTGTCAGGTATCTTGCCAGGCGTTGAATATGGGGTGTTGAGTCCATTTCGTTGAGCAAGGAGTAGGGCTTGTCTATTATATATTTGGCTTATGGAACGGTATCTGTGCTAATTTCAATCTCTGGTTTTATGCAGCACCCCAACTCACCTTTCCCCATAAGCAAGCATAAGTTGGTTTTCTAAATTTGAGACCCTGTTCTGTTTTGTAATTCAGTTTATGTGTAGCCAAGTTTACATTCCGTGTATTACTGATATATTATGATGTTTCTTTTTCTGTGTGACTTATTTCTCGTAGAATCAGCGTACCTGAATCCACTCATTATGCCGCTACGGGCCTGAAGACGTAGATTTCATTGCTGAGTGATATTCCATTGTACGTGCGTACCAGAACTTCTTTATCCATTTTTTCCTTTCTCGGATATTTAACTTGTACCGTAGACAAGGTTCTTGTAAACAGAGCCATCCCAAACTTTGGGGTGGCTGTGTGTTTGTGATTTTAATTTCCCTAAGCTATAGGACCATAAGTGGAAGTGACATAGGCTGTGTTGCTTTGTTTCCTACGTGTTTCAGGATACACCATACATTTCTCCAGAGTGGCTGTTGGCAATTTACATCCCGCCCATCAGCATAACAAGGCTCCCTGTTCTCCAAGACCTGTCCTGCCTTTCTGGATTTTACACTTTTTTCAGATGGCCCTTTTGACCGGGGGGCAGTGAGACTTCATTGTAGTGCAGATTTCCTTTACACGCTTGCTTGGTTGGCCAAAAAGGGCGTATGCGTTTTTTCCTGAATATATTCAGGAAAAAACGCATACGCCCTTTTTGGCCAAGTGCATCATTGTCGACATTCTGCCTCTTTTCCTATGCTTTAAGTGCAATTCCAGTCTACCCCCTGAAATCGTTTTCCTGAAATTCTGCCCCGCTTTCAAGTCCTCTTTGAAGACTTACTTCAGTACATTTTTGGACGATAGCTGTCATTCATAACTCTGCAGGTTTGTGAATTACAGTGCCCCTGAGCTCCTGTCTTCAACTCCTTTTCTTGTGAGCTGGCCGCAAAACCGCAGGATTGCTTCAGGCCCTAATATGTTTCCGGCCGGGCACGCTGAGCCTTTGGTTAATTCCTCTTCCTGGTGGGAAATGATCGTTCCATTTGCCCGTGCAGACACCAACAGCTAGCCTCTCATTGGTTCTCCCTATGCCTGTTCATCTTGCGCAGAAATTGCAAACTGTGCCAAACAGGAGGTTAAAGGCACTGACTCTCCAAGTGGGGAGAGTGTTAGTAAAGCGTCTGGAATGGTGAACCCGAGTACCAGGGGACGAAAACTGAGATGCATTTGAAAACGTTTCCCAATCACACGGCGGACGATAGTCTGGGTTTCCCATGCATGTTTTAGCTGAAGGAAGAATCCCTTAAACCTGGAGAGTTGGGACCCATGGAATGGGTACCATGCAGTATGACTTCAAAGGGTCTGCGTTTGCTCACCGAACCTCACCAATGTTATCAGCCCGAAGTGCCCAGCCTTATGTCTCACCCAGCTCTGGGTGTAGATGTGGTAAATCCAGGTTGCATCACAAGCCCTGAATGAATGATTTAAGAATTGCTCTCTATTTCACTGTCATTGTGTTTTGTTTTTGAAATTTATTTTGATAATGGGATTTATCGGATTTTCACTGCTGCGTTTAGGCCGCTGTACACACGCTTGATTTCCTTATGGAGACATATAAATCCATGGGTTTTAAGATTCTTACTTGTCAGGTATCTTGCCAGGCGTTGAATATGGGGTGTTGAGTCCATTTCGTTGAGCAAGGAGTAGGGCTTGTCTATTATATATTTGGCTTATGGAACGGTATCTGTGCTAATTTCAATCTCTGGTTTTATGCAGCACCCCAACTCACCTTTCCCCATAAGCAAGCATAAGTTGGTTTTCTAAATTTGAGACCCTGTTCTGTTTTGTAATTCAGTTTATGTGTAGCCAAGTTTACATTCCGTGTATTACTGATATATTATGATGTTTCTTTTTCTGTGTGACTTATTTCTCGTAGAATCAGCGTACCTGAATCCACTCATTATGCCGCTACGGGCCTGAAGACGTAGATTTCATTGCTGAGTGATATTCCATTGTACGTGCGTACCAGAACTTCTTTATCCATTTTTTCCTTTCTCGGATATTTAACTTGTACCGTAGACAAGGTTCTTGTAAACAGAGCCATCCCAAACTTTGGGGTGGCTGTGTGTTTGTGATTTTAATTTCCCTAAGCTATAGGACCATAAGTGGAAGTGACATAGGCTGTGTTGCTTTGTTTCCTACGTGTTTCAGGATACACCATACATTTCTCCAGAGTGGCTGTTGGCAATTTACATCCCGCCCATCAGCATAACAAGGCTCCCTGTTCTCCAAGACCTGTCCTGCCTTTCTGGATTTTACACTTTTTTCAGATGGCCCTTTTGACCGGGGGGCAGTGAGACTTCATTGTAGTGCAGATTTCCTTTACACGCTTGCTTGGTTGGCCAAAAAGGGCGTATGCGTTTTTTCCTGAATATATTCAGGAAAAAACGCATACGCCCTTTTTGGCCAAGTGCATCATTGTCGACATTCTGCCTCTTTTCCTATGCTTTAAGTGCAATTCCAGTCTACCCCCTGAAATCGTTTTCCTGAAATTCTGCCCCGCTTTCAAGTCCTCTTTGAAGACTTACTTCAGTACATTTTTGGACGATAGCTGTCATTCATAACTCTGCAGGTTTGTGAATTACAGTGCCCCTGAGCTCCTGTCTTCAACTCCTTTTCTTGTGAGCTGGCCGCAAAACCGCAGGATTGCTTCAGGCCCTAATATGTTTCCGGCCGGGCACGCTGAGCCTTTGGTTAATTCCTCTTCCTGGTGGGAAATGATCGTTCCATTTGCCCGTGCAGACACCAACAGCTAGCCTCTCATTGGTTCTCCCTATGCCTGTTCATCTTGCGCAGAAATTGCAAACTGTGCCAAACAGGAGGTTAAAGGCACTGACTCTCCAAGTGGGGAGAGTGTTAGTAAAGCGTCTGGAATGGTGAACCCGAGTACCAGGGGACGAAAACTGAGATGCATTTGAAAACGTTTCCCAATCACACGGCGGACGATAGTCTGGGTTTCCCATGCATGTTTTAGCTGAAGGAAGAATCCCTTAAACCTGGAGAGTTGGGACCCATGGAATGGGTACCATGCAGTATGACTTCAAAGGGTCTGCGTTTGCTCACCGAACCTCACCAATGTTATCAGCCCGAAGTGCCCAGCCTTATGTCTCACCCAGCTCTGGGTGTAGATGTGGTAAATCCAGGTTGCATCACAAGCCCTGAATGAATGATTTAAGAATTGCTCTCTATTTCACTGTCATTGTGTTTTGTTTTTGAAATTTATTTTGATAATGGGATTTATCGGATTTTCACTGCTGCGTTTAGGCCGCTGTACACACGCTTGATTTCCTTATGGAGACATATAAATCCATGGGTTTTAAGATTCTTACTTGTCAGGTATCTTGCCAGGCGTTGAATATGGGGTGTTGAGTCCATTTCGTTGAGCAAGGAGTAGGGCTTGTCTATTATATATTTGGCTTATGGAACGGTATCTGTGCTAATTTCAATCTCTGGTTTTATGCAGCACCCCAACTCACCTTTCCCCATAAGCAAGCATAAGTTGGTTTTCTAAATTTGAGACCCTGTTCTGTTTTGTAATTCAGTTTATGTGTAGCCAAGTTTACATTCCGTGTATTACTGATATATTATGATGTTTCTTTTTCTGTGTGACTTATTTCTCGTAGAATCAGCGTACCTGAATCCACTCATTATGCCGCTACGGGCCTGAAGACGTAGATTTCATTGCTGAGTGATATTCCATTGTACGTGCGTACCAGAACTTCTTTATCCATTTTTTCCTTTCTCGGATATTTAACTTGTACCGTAGACAAGGTTCTTGTAAACAGAGCCATCCCAAACTTTGGGGTGGCTGTGTGTTTGTGATTTTAATTTCCCTAAGCTATAGGACCATAAGTGGAAGTGACATAGGCTGTGTTGCTTTGTTTCCTACGTGTTTCAGGATACACCATACATTTCTCCAGAGTGGCTGTTGGCAATTTACATCCCGCCCATCAGCATAACAAGGCTCCCTGTTCTCCAAGACCTGTCCTGCCTTTCTGGATTTTACACTTTTTTCAGATGGCCCTTTTGACCGGGGGGCAGTGAGACTTCATTGTAGTGCAGATTTCCTTTACACGCTTGCTTGGTTGGCCAAAAAGGGCGTATGCGTTTTTTCCTGAATATATTCAGGAAAAAACGCATACGCCCTTTTTGGCCAAGTGCATCATTGTCGACATTCTGCCTCTTTTCCTATGCTTTAAGTGCAATTCCAGTCTACCCCCTGAAATCGTTTTCCTGAAATTCTGCCCCGCTTTCAAGTCCTCTTTGAAGACTTACTTCAGTACATTTTTGGACGATAGCTGTCATTCATAACTCTGCAGGTTTGTGAATTACAGTGCCCCTGAGCTCCTGTCTTCAACTCCTTTTCTTGTGAGCTGGCCGCAAAACCGCAGGATTGCTTCAGGCCCTAATATGTTTCCGGCCGGGCACGCTGAGCCTTTGGTTAATTCCTCTTCCTGGTGGGAAATGATCGTTCCATTTGCCCGTGCAGACACCAACAGCTAGTCTCTCATTGGTTCTCCCTATGCCTGTTCATCTTGCGCAGAAATTGCAAACTGTGCCAAACAGGAGGTTAAAGGCACTGACTCTCCAAGTGGGGAGAGTGTTAGTAAAGCGTCTGGAATGGTGAACCCGAGTACCAGGGGACGAAAACTGAGATGCATTTGAAAACGTTTCCCAATCACACGGCGGACGATAGTCTGGGTTTCCCATGCATGTTTTAGCTGAAGGAAGAATCCCTTAAACCTGGAGAGTTGGGACCCATGGAATGGGTACCATGCAGTATGACTTCAAAGGGTCTGCGTTTGCTCACCGAACCTCACCAATGTTATCAGCCCGAAGTGTCCAGCCTTATGTCTCACCCAGCTCTGGGTGTAGATGTGGTAAATCCAGGTTGCATCACAAGCCCTGAATGAATTGTTTAAGAATTGCTCTCTATTTCACTGTCATTGTGTTTTGTTTTTGAAATTTATTTTGATAATGGGATTTATCGGATTTTCACTGCTGCGTTTAGGCCGTTCTACACACGCTTGATTTCCTTATGGAGACATATAAATCCATGGGTTTTAAGATTCTTACTTGTCAGGTATCTTGCCAGGCGTTGAATATGGGGTGTTGAGTCCATTTCGTTGAGCAAGGAGTAGGGCTTGTCTATTATATATTTGGCTTATGGAAGGGTATCTGTGCTAATTTCAATATCTGGTTTTATGCAGCACCCCAACTCACCTTTCCCCATAAGCAAGCATAAGTTGGTTTTCTCAATTTGAGACCCTGTTCTGTTTTGTAATTCAGTTCATGTGTAGCCAAGTTTACATTCCGTGTATTAGTGATATCTTATGATGTTTCTATTTCTGTGTGACTTATTTCTAGTAGAATCATCGTACCTGAATCCACTCATTATGCCGCTACGGGCCTGATGACGTAGATTTCATTGCTGAGTGATATTCAATTGTACGTATGTAGCACAACACCTTTATCCATTTTTTGCTTTCTCGGATATTTAACTTGTACCGTAGACGAGGTTGTTGTAAACACAGCCGTCCCAAAATTTGGGGTGGCTGTGTGTTTTTGATTTTAATTTCGCTAAGCTACAGGACCATAAGTGGAAGTGCCATAGGCTGTGTTGCTTTGTTTCCTACGTGTTTCAGGAAAAACCATACACTTCTCCAGAGTGGCTGTTGGCAATTTACATCCCACCCATCTGCATAACAAGGCTCCCTGTTCTCCATGACCTGTCCTGCCTTTCTGGATTTTACACTTTTTTCAGATGGCCCTTTTGACGGGGGGCAGTGAGACTTCATTGTAGTGCAGATTTCCTTTACACGCTTGCTTGGTTGGCCAAAAAGGGCGTATGCGTTTTTTCCTGAATATATTCAGGAAAAAACGCATACGCCCTTTTTGGCCAAGTGCATCATTGTCGACATTCTGCCTCTTTTCCTATGCTTTAAGTGCAATTCCAGTCTACCCCCTGAAATCGTTTTCCTGAAATACTGCCCCGTTTTCAAGTCCTCTTCGAAGACTTACTTCAATACATTTTTGGACGATAGCTGTCATTCATAACTCTGCAGGTTTGTGAATTACAGTGCCCCTGAGCTCCTTTCTTCAACTCGCTTTCTTGTGAGCTGGCCGCAAAACCGCAGGATTGCTTCAGGCCCTAAACTGTTTCGGGGAGGGCACGCTGAGCCTTTGGTTAATTCCTCTTCCTGGTGGGAAATGAGCGTTCCATTTGCCCGTGCAGACACCTACAGCTAGTCTCTCATTGGTTCTCCCTATTCCTGTTCATCTTG
Source organism: Delphinapterus leucas (assembly GCF_059928025.1). NCBI lineage: Eukaryota > Metazoa > Chordata > Mammalia > Artiodactyla > Monodontidae > Delphinapterus > Delphinapterus leucas. The sequence continues at coordinate 6,965,034 of NW_028322245.1, forward strand.
CGCAGAAATTGCAAACTGTGCCAAAGAGGAGGTTGAAGGCACTCACTCTCCAAGTGGGGAGAGTGTTAGTAAAGCGTCTGGAATGGTGAACCCGAGTACCAGGGTTCGAAAACTGAGATGCATTTGAAAACGTTTCCCAATCACACGGTGGACCATACTCTGGGTTTCCCATGCATGTTTTAGCTGAAGGAAGAATCCCTTAAACCTGGAGAGTTGGGACCCATGGAATGGGTACCATGCAGTATGACTTCAAAGGGTCTGCGTTTGCTCACCGAACCTCACCAATGCTATCAGACCGAAGTGTCCAGCCTTATGTCTCACCCAGCTCTGGGTGTAGATGTGGTAAATCCAGGTTGCATCACAAGCCCTGAATGAATGATTTAAAAATTGCTCTCTATTTCACTGTCATTGTGTTTTGTTTTTGAAATTTATTTTGATAATGGGATTTATCGGATTTTCACTGCTGCGTTTAGGCCGCTGTACACACGCTTGAGTTCCTTATGGAGACATATAAATCCATGGGTTTTAAGATTCTTACTTGTCAGGTATCTTCCCAGGCGTTGAATATGGGGTGTTGAGTCCATTTCGTTGAGCAAGGAGTAGGTCTTGTCTGTTATATATTTGGCTTATGGAAAGGTATCTGTGCTAATTTCAATCTCTGGTTTTATGCAGCACCCCAACTCACCTTTCCCCATAAGCAAGCATAAGTTGGTTTTCTAAATTTGAGACCCTGTTCTGTTTTGTAATTCAGTTCATGTGTAGTCAAGTTTACATTCCGTGTATTAGTGATATCTTATGATGTTTCTTTTCCTGTGTGACTTATTTCTCGTAGAATCATCGTACCTGAATCCACTCATTATGCCGCTACTGGCCTGATGACGAAGATTTCATTGCTGAGTGATATTCCATTGTACGTGCGTACCACAACTTCTTTATCCATTTTTTGATTTCTCGGATATTTAACTTGTACTGTAGACAAGGTTCTTGTAAACAGAGCCGTCCCAAACTTTGGGGTGGCTGTGTCTTTTTGATTTTAATTTCCCTAAGCTATAGGACCATAAGTGGAAGTGCCATAGGCTGTGTTTCTTTGTTTCCTATGTGTTTCAGGAAACACCATACAATTTTCCAGAGTGGCTGTTGGCCATTTATATCACACAGGTCAGCATAACAAGGCTCCCTGTTCTCCATGACCTGTCCTGCCTTTCTGGATTTTACACTTTTTTCAGATGGCCCTTTTGACCGGGGGGCAGTGAGACTTCATTGTAGTGCAGATTTCCTTTACACGCTTGCTTGGTTGGCCAAAAAGGGCGTATGCGTTTTTTCCTGAATATATTCAGGAAAAAACGCATACGCCCTTTTTGGCCAAGTGCATCATTGTCGACATTCTGCCTCTTTTCCTATGCTTTAAGTGCAATTCCAGTCTACCCCCTGAAATCGTTTTCCTGAAATTCTGCCCCGCTTTCAAGTCCTCTTCGAAGACTTACTTCAATACATTTTTGGACGATAGCTGTCATTCATAACTCTGCAGGTTTGTGAATTACAGTGCCCCTGAGCTCCTTTCTTCAACTCGCTTTCTTGTGAGCTGGCCGAAAACCGAAGGATTGCTTCAGGCCCTAATCTGTTTCCGGCAGGGCACACTGAGCCTTTGTTTAATTCCTCTTCCTGGTGGGAAATGAGCGTTCCATTTGCCCGTGCAGACACCTACAGCTAGTCTCTCATTGGTTCTCCCTATTCCTGTTCATCTTGCGCAGAAATTGCAAACTGTGCCAAACAGGAGGTTAAAGGCCCTCACTCTCCAAGTGGGGAGAGTGTTAGTAAAGCGTCTGGAATGGTGAACCCGAGTACCAGGGTTCGAAAACTGAGATGCATTTGAAAACGTTTCCCAATCACACGGTGGACCATACTCTGGGTTTCCCATGCATGTTTTAGCTGAAGGAAGAATCCCTTAAACCTGGGGAGTTGGGACCATGGAATGGGTACCATGCAGTATGACTTCAAAGGGTCTGCGTTTGCTCACCGAACCTCACCAATGCTATCAGCCCGAAGTTTCCAGCCTTATGTCTCACCCAGCTCTGGGTGTAGATGTGGTAAATCCAGGTTGCATCACAAGCCCTGAATGAATTATTTAAGAATTGCTCTCTATTTCACTGTCATTGTGTTTTGTTTTTGAAATTTATTTTGATAATGGGATTTATCGGATTTTCACTGCTGCGTTTAGGCCGCTGTACACACGCTTGATTTCCTTATGGAGACATATAAATCCATGGGTTTTAAGATTCTTACTTGTCAGGTATATTCCCAGGCGTTGAATATGGGGTGTTGAGTCCATTTCGTTGAGTAAGGAGTAGGTCTTGTCTGTTATATATTTGGCTTATGGAAAGGTATCTGTGCTAATTTCAATCTCTGGTTTTATGCAGCACCCCAACTCAACTTTCCCCATAAGGAAGCATAAGTTGGTTTTCTAAATTTGAGACCCTGTTCTGTTTTGTAATTCAGTTCATGTGTAGCCAAGTTTACATTCCATGTATTAGTGATATCTTATGATGTTTCTTTTCCTGTGTGACTTATTTCTCGTAGAATCATCGTACCTGAATCCACTCATTATGCCGCTACGGGCCTGATGACGTAGATTTCATTGCTGAGTGATATTCCATTGTACGTGCGTACCACAACTTCTTTATCCATTTTTTGCTTTCTCGGATATTTAACTTGTACTGTAGACGAGGTTCTTGTAAACAGAGCCGTCCCAAACTTTGGGGTGGCTGTGTCTTTTTGATTTTAATTTCCCTAAGCTATAGGACCATAAGTGGAAGTGCCATAGGCTGTGTTTCTTTGTTTCCTATGTGTTTCAGGAAACACCATACAATTTTCCAGAGTGGCTGTTGGCAATTTATATCACACAGGTCAGCATAACAAGGCTCCCTGTTCTCCATGACCTGTCCTGCCTTTCTGGATTTTACACTTTTTTCAGATGGCCCTTTTGACCGGGGGGCAGTGGGACTTCATTGTAGTGCAGATTTCCTTTACACGCTTGCTTGGTTGGCCAAAAAGGGCGTATGCGTTTTTTCCTGAATATATTCAGGAAAAAACGCATACGCCCTTTTTGGCCAAGTGCATCATTGTCGACATTCTGCCTCTTTTCCTATGCTTTAAGTGCAAATCCAGTCTACCCCCTGAAATCGTTTTCCTGAAATTCTGCCCTGCTTTCAAGTCCTCTTCGAAGACTTACTTCAATACATTTTTGGACGATAGCTGTCATTCATAACTCTGCAGGTTTGTGAATTACAGTGCCCCTGAGCTCCTTTCTTCAACTCGCTTTCTTGTGAGCTGGCCGCAAAACCGCAGGATTGCTTCAGGCCCTAATCTGTTTCCAGCAGGGCACGCTGAGCCTTTGGTTAATTCCTCTTCCTGGTGGGAAATGAGCGTTCCATTTGCCCGTGCAGACACATACAGCTAGTCTCTCATTGCTTCTCCCTATTCCTGTTCATCTTGTGCAGAAATTGCAGACTGTGCCAAACAGGAGGTTAAAGGCACTGACTCTCCAAGTGGGGAGAGTGTTAGTAAAGCGTCTGGAATGGTGAACCCGAGTACCAGGGTTTGAAAACTGAGATGCATTTGAAAACGTTTCCCAATCACACGGTGGACCATACTCTGGGTTTCCCATGCATGTTTTAGCTGAAGGAAGAATCCCTTAAATCTTGAGAGTTGGGTCCCATGGAATGGGTACCATGCAGTATGACTTCAAAGGGTCTGGGTTTGCTCACCGAACCTACCAATGCTATCAGCCCGAAGTGTCCATCCTTATGTCTCACCCAGCTCTGGGTGTAGATGTGGTAAATCCAGGTTGCATCACAAGCCCTGAATGAATTATTTAAGAATTGCTCTCTATTTCACTGGCATTGTGTTTTGTTTTTGAAATTTATTTTGATAATGGGATTTATCAGATTTTCACAGCTGCGTTTAGGCCGCTGTACACACGCTTGATTTCCTTATGGAGACATATAAATCCATGGGTTTTAAGATTCTTACTTGTCAGGTATCTTCCAGGCGTTGAATATGGGGTGTTGAGTCCATTTCGTTGAGCAAGGAGTAGGTGTTGTCTATTATATATTTGGCTTATGGAACGGTATCTGTGCTAATTTCAATCTCTGGTTTTATGCAGCACCCCAACTCTCCTTTCCCCTTAAGCAAGCATAAGTTGGTTTTCTCAATTTGAGACCCTGTTCTGTTTTGTAATTCAGTTCATGTGTAGTCAAGTTTACATTCCGTGTATTAGTGATATCTTATGATGTTTCTTTTTCTGTATGACTTATTTCTCGCAGAATCATCGTACCTGAATCGACTCACTATGCCGCTACGGACCTGATGACGTAGATTTCATTGTTGAGTTATATTATATTGTACGTGCGTACCACAACTTATTTATCCATTTTTTGCTTTCTCGGAAATTTAACTTGTACCGTAGACAAGGTTCTTGTAAACAGAGCCATCCCAAACTTTGGCGTGGCTGTGTGTTTTTGATTTTAATGTCCCTAAGCTATAGGACCATAAGTGGAAGTGCCATAGGCTCTGTTGCTTTGTTTTTTAGGTGTTTCAGGGTACACCGTACACTTTTCCAGAGTGGCTGTTGGCAATTTACATCCCGACAATCAACATAACAAGGCTCCCTGTTCTCCAAGGCCTGGCCTGATTTTCTGGATTTTTCTCTTTTTTCAGATGGCCCTTTTGACCGGGGGGCAGTGAGACTTCATTGTAGTGCAGATTTCCTTTACACGCTTGCTTGGTTGGCCAAAAAGGGCGTATGCGTTTTTTCCTGAATATATTCAGGAAAAAACGCATACGCCCTTTTTGGCCAAGTGCATCATTGTCGTCGTTCTGCCTCTTTTCCTATGCTTTAAATGCAATTCCAGTCTACCCCCTGAAATCGTTTTCCTGAAATTCTGCCCCACTTTCAAGTCCTCTTCGCAGCCTTCCTTCAATATATTTTTAGACCATAGCTGTCATTTATAACTCTGCAGGTTTGTGAATTACAGTGCCCCTGAGCTCCTTTCTTCATCTCGCTTTCTTGTGAGCTGGCCGCAAACCCGCAGGAATGCTTCAGGCCCTAATCTGGTTCTGGCACGGCATGCTGAGCCTTTGGTTAATTCCTCTTCCTGGTGGGAAATGAGCGTTAAATTTGCCCGTGCAGACACCTTCACACGAGTCGTCATGGTGCCCCTTTGCCCCGGTTATCTCTATGGAGGTTGGAGTTGGAGGGCCTCCTCACTCAAGGTCAGTGTGCCCACGGAGCCAACCCTGCAACTTCAGGGCATGTTTGGTGGTTAGGATCACCACGTGGGGTCCTTTTACCTTAGGAGGGAGGTGGCCTTTTGGGCTGCTGATTTCCAGGTTTTCGGATACTGCCAGTATCTTGGCCAGATGTGGCGGTGGGCCAATCCCCTTGGTGACCGTAGTTTATCCTACCTGGATCGCATTCTTGCATTGTTCCATTTCAAGTGGTCCCAGGTTTTGCACTAATACTCCAATGGCGATTCACCGTTCACCAGGAATGTAAAGGTCAAAGGGTTTAGCTAAATTAGGGAGTTCCTGTGCAAGGGTCTGAATTGACTGCTCTTTCCATTCTTGAAAGGCCACTTCTGCATTCTATTCAAAAGGATCATCACCTTTTCCTTTCAGTGTTTCATATAGAGGCCGAGCTAGTAGACTGTAGTTAGGGATCCAGAAGCAGCAAACCCTGGCCTCCCCAGGAACCCCTAAGCTGTCTTCTAGTTTTAGAAATGGGTAAGGCTGTAAATTGTTTCTTCCCTTTCCTGGGATGGGCTTCTCCGACCTTCTGTGAGAATGAAGCCCAGGCAGGTCACCGTAGTCTGTGATATTTGAGCTTTTTCTTGGACAACTTGTATCCTTTATTGGCTTCGTAGTTCAGAGGTCTCCTTAGTAGGGCTGGCGATCAGAATGTCGTCTGCATATTGAAGGAGTGTTTCCTTTTCCAGAGGTAGAACTTTTAGGTCTTTAGCTGAGCTTTCCCCAAAGATGGTGTGGGAATTTTTGAACCCTTGGGACAACACGGCCCGGAAGTATTGTTTTAGTTGTATGTTGAGTCCTGCCACTCACAAGCCAAAATTTCTTGTGACTCTGGGACTAATAGAATACAAAAGAAGGCATCATTGAAGACTAATACAGAATACCATGTCCTGGTGGTTGGTAGAATGAGCAGCAGGGTGTAGGGTTTAGGAACTACTGGAGGTATATCCTCAGTGGCTTAACTGACTGTCCTGACATCCTTTACCAGGACTCCAGCAGCCCATGGGGCTCTCGAGGTCAGGCCAATCCCAGGATATGGAGCTCACCTGGGCAGGTACCCCAACCCAGCCCACGGGGCTCTCATGTTCAGGACCCTCCCAGGATATGGTGTTCCCTGGGCAGGTCCCCCTGCAGCCCATGGGGCTCTCGTGGTCAGGCCCCTCCCAGGATACAGAGCTACCCTTGCAGGTACCATGGCAGGGCTGGGAACACAGGAACCGTGCATATCGCCCTCATTGCAGAGCACTCCCAGCTCACCTGTCACTCAGATCTGACACAGAGCACCTCAGAGCAGGACTTGAACTAACAAACAGCAGCTCCGACAGGTCTGTGACCCTGGGCATCACTCTGTGTGGCCTCCCTCCACCTGGTCTTCCAGAGACTTCCACTGCACCCGGGGCACCAGGCCTTTGTCTCCACCCACCACCCACCCCTCCTCTCCCTGACTCCTGGGTTCCTCTCATTAGGAGAGGGTTTTCTTGAAGTTGTCTCCCACTCATGGGCCAGATAATATAATTAGAAAACAAGCCAGAGCTGCAGTCCCTTGTCTATCCTGACTCTCAGGAGCCCACACCTGTTCCTTGGACCTGGCCGATTCAGCAAGTTCCAGTTTCTGCAACTGTGAGCCCCTGAGGGGTGATTATTGGCTGGCCTGGGAAGCCTGACCGTGCCGGCCAGCCCTCCCCAGGTGTGCCTGGGTTCAGATCAATATAAACACCGCTCCAGGCAGCAAGAGCCCCTGCAGCTGTGCCTGACGCCATTTTCTCTGCCCTGTCAGCAGTCTTGGGGCTGGACTGGTGGGAGGGAGTGAGAGGCCACGGCTTTGTGGGTGGCCCAGTGTGAGTGGGGCTCTGCTGGACTTTCTGCAGCAGTTGCCAAGATGCCACCTGCTAAAGAAGAGGATGTGTCACCCATACCTGCCGCTGGAATTTCTCCCTGGGCAGAGGTGAGTGAGGAAGAAAGCAGTGGGGGCCGGGACAGCAGGGGTATCTCAGGCAGGGAAATGGAAAGCTTCCAGAAGAGCACCCAGGGCCAGGACCACCCTGGCTGGCCTGCAGGCACCAAGTCGGCTGGCATGCTGTCGCTCATGTGGCTCCATGGCCCTTCCTCTAGGCTTTCAAGTCCTTGTACATATTCAGGTGTTTTACCTGGGAAGAGTGGGAACATTTCAGCAGCAGCTGGCCTGGGGCTCAGCCCACGTTTACTCACAGATGCCTCGGCACGGTCCCCCAGCTTTGCAATGAGGACGCTTGTTGCGTGGGGCCTGCTGGCTGAATGGGAGATGATTCCCCACCACTGACCAACTTCAGAATTGCTTACAACTGGAGCAAGTGCCCTGATACGGTTTTCCTCTGTGTAACTGGTGGGTTCTGTTTTTTTTTCTTTTTTTCGTTTTTGGTTCAAGGTAGATTTTATTCCTCTTTTTTGTATTTACAGATATAAGCATGGAAATAATTTATTCATATAAATACATGTATGTGAAGGGAAGAATATTTTCTCTGTTTTACTTTTTGTAATTTGAATTTTATTTTATTTTTTTATACAGCAGGTTCTTTTTGGTTATCTCTTTTATACATATAAATGTATATATGCCAATCCCAATCTCTCAACTCCTCCCACCACCACCCCCCAACAGCTTTCCCCCCTTGGTGTCCATACGTTTGTTGTCTACATCTGTTGCTCTATTTCTGCCTTGCAAAACGGTTCATCTGTAAAATTTGTCTAGGTTCCACATATAGGCATTAATAGACAAGATTTGTTTTTCTATTTCTGACTTACTTCACTCTGTATGACAGTCTCTAGATCCATCAACGTCTCTACAAATGACCCAATTTCATTCCTTTTTATGGCTTAGTAATATTTCATTTTATATATGTACCACTTCTTTATGCATTCGTCTGTCTGTGGGCATTTAGGTTGCTTCCATTACCTGGATATTGTAAATAGTGATGCAATGAACATTGCGGTGAATGTCTCTTTTTGATTTATGGTTTTGTCTGGGTATATGCCCAGTAGTGGGATTGCTGTATCATATGGTAATTCTATTCTTAGTTTTATAAGAAACTCCATAATGTTCTCCACAGTGACTGTATCAATTTACATTCCCAACAATAGTGCAAGAGGGTTCCTTATCTCCACACCCTTTCCAGCATTTGTTGTTTGTAGATTTTCTGATGATGCCCATTCTAACATGTGTGAGGTGATACACCATGGATGAGTCTATTTCGTTGAGCAAAGAGTAGGTCTTGTCTAGTACATATTTGGCTTATGGAACGGTATGTGTGCTAATTTCAATCTCTGGTTTTATACAGCACCCCAACTCAACATTCCCCTTAAGCAAGCATAAGTGTTTATCTAAATGTGAGACTCTGTTCGGTTTTGTATTTCAGTTTATGTGTAGCCAAGTTTACACTCCCTCTATTAGTGATATCTTATGATACTTATCTTTCTCTGTGTGACGTATTTCTCTTAGAATCATCATATTTAAATCCACTCAATTTGCTGCTACAGGCCTGATGACATTGATTTCATTGCTGAGTGATATTCCGTTGTACGTAAGTAGCACAACTCCTTTATCCATTTTTTTCTTTCTGGGATATTTAATTTGTACTGGACTCGAGTTTCTTGTAAACACAGCAGCCCTAAATTTTGTGCTGGCTGTGTCTTGTTGATTTTAATTTTCCTAAGCTATAGGGCTAAAAGTGGAAGTACCCTAGGCTCTGTAGCTTTGTTTTTCAGATGTTTCAGGATACACCATAAACATCTCCAGAGTGTCTGTTGGCAATTTACATCCCGCCCATCAGCATAACAAGGCTCCCTGTTCTCCATGGCCTGTCCTGTGTTTCTGGTTTTTACATTTTTTTCAGATGGCCCTTTTGACGAATGGGAAATGAGACTTCATTGTAGTGCGGATTTCCATTGCTGGAGTGCTTGGTTGGCCAAAAAGGGCATATGCGTTTTTTCCTGAATATATTCAGGAAAAAATGTTTACGCACTTTTGTCCAAGTGCATCAGTGTCAAAGATCTGCCGCTCTTCACATGCTTTAAATGCAATTCCAATCTACCTCCTGAAATATGATTCCTGCAATTCTGCCTCGTTTTCAAGTCCTCTTTGCAGACTTACTTCAATATATTTTTGCCAATAGCTGTCATTTATATCTCTGCAGGTTTGTGAATTACAGTGCCCGTGATTTCCTTTCTTAACTCGTTTCCTTGAAAGCTGGCCACAGAACCGCAGGTTTGCTTTAGGCCATAATCAGGGTCCGACACGGCACTCTGAGCCTTTGGTTAATTCCTCTTCCTGGTGGGAAATTAGAGTTAAATGTGCCCCTCCGGACACCTGCCTCACTCCCAGCCCCTTGGTTATGTGTGTCCTGTAGTTTGAGGCCACATGTGCTGGGTTCCTCACCTTTGGCTGATGTGGCCCCACTGGTGTGAGGACACTCCTGCCTGGTTCCCATCCCCTTGGTGATGTGGACCCTCCGGTGAGAGTCTGATCCTGGCTGGGTTCCTCACACTTCTGAGAGGTGGGCCCTCTTCTCTGAGGTCACTCCTGCCTGGCTGGCCCACCCCGCCTTGACGACGTCGGCTCTCTCGTGGGAGTTGGTGCCTGCTGCGAGTCTCCTCCCCTTGGTAATGAGGGCCCTCTGGCGTCAGGCCCTAACTCCTGGCCTCCCAAATTTTTCTGATGTGCGCCCTGTGGTGCGAGTACACTCCTGCCAGGTTCCCAACACCATGGGAATGTGGGCCTTCTGCTCTGAGGTCCCAACGGTGGGTTGCTCAGTTTCATGATGAGGGCCCTCTGGTGTGAGTTCACTCCGGCCTGGATCCCATAGCCTCGCTGCTCCTGGCCACCTGCGGGGAGGTTACAACTGCGGGATTCCTCACCTTTTTTCTTCTATGGGCCCTCTGTTTTGAGACTCCTCCTGCCTGCCTCACTCCCAGCCCCTTGGTGATGTGTGTCCTCTGGTTTGAGGCCACGTGTGCTGGGTCCCTCACCTTTCGATGATGTGGCCCCACTGGTGTGAGGACACTCTTGCCTGGTTCCTATCCCCTTGAAGATGTGGGCTCTCTGGTGAGAGTCTGATCCTGGCTGGGTTCCTCACCCTTCTGTGAGGTGGGCCCTCTGCTGTGAGGTCACTCCTGCCTGGCTGGCACAGCCCGCCTGGGCAACATCGGCCCTCTTGTGGCAGTTGGAGCATGCTGGGAGCCTCCTCCCCTCGGTGATGAGGGCCCTCTGGCGTCAGGCCCTAACTGCTGGGTACCCACATTTTCTGATACGTGCTAAGTGGTGCGAGGACACTCCTGCGAGGTTCCCATCCCCATGGGGATGTGGGCCTTCTGCTCTGAGGTCCCAATGGCTGGGTTGCTCACAGTTTCATGATGTGGGCCCTCTGCTGTGAGTTCACTGCAGCCTGGATCACATAGACTCGGTGCTCTGGGCCGCCTGCTGGGAGGTTCCCACTGCAGGATTCCTCACCTTTTTTATTCTATTGGCCCTGTGTTGTGAGGCTACTCATGCCTGCCTCAATCCGAGCCCCTCGGAGATGTGGGTCCTCTGGTTTAGGCCTCATGTGCTGGTTTCCTCACCTTTCTATGATGTGGTCACCCTGGTGTGAAGACAGTCCTGCCTGGTTCTGATCCCCTTGGTGATGTGGGCCCTCTGGTGAGAGTCTTATCCTGGCTGGGTTCCTCACCCTTCTGTGAGGTAGGCCCTCTGCTGTGAGGTCACTCCTGCCTGGCTGTCACACGTCACCTTGTCGACATGGGCCCTCAGTTGGGAGTTGGTGCCTGCTTGGAGTCTCCTCCCCTTGGTAATGAGGGCCCTCTGGCGTCAGACCCTAACTTCTGGGCTCCCACAATTCTCTGATGTGTGCCCTGAGGTGCGAGTACACTTATGCCATGTTCCCAACCACATAGGAATGTGGGCCTTCTGCTCTGAGGTCCCAAAGCCTGGGTTGCTCACAGTTTCATGATGAGGGCCCTCTGTTTTGAGTTCAGTCAGGTCTGGATCCCATAGCCTCGCTGCTCCTGGCCGCCTGCTGGGAGGTTCCAACTGCGGGATTCCTCACCTTTTTTCTTCTATGGGCCCTCTGTTTTGAGACTCCTCCTGCCTGCCTCACTCCCAGCCCCTTGGTGATGTGTGTCCTCTGGTTTGAGGCCACGTGTGCTGGGTCACTCACATTTCGTTGATGAGGTCCCACTGGTGTGAGGACACTCCAGCCTGGTTCCCATTCTCTTGGTGATGTGGGCCCTCTGGTGAGAGTCTGATCCTCCTTGGGTTCCTCACACTTTTGTGAGGTGGGCCCTCTGCTCTGAGGTCACTCTTGCCTGGCTGGCACACCCCGCATTGGCGACGGCGGCCCACTGGTAGCAGTTGGAGCCTGCTGGGAGCCTCCTCTCCTCGGTGATGAGAGCCCTCTGGTGTCAGGCCCTAACTGCTGGGCTCCCCACATTTTCTGATGTGTGCCCACTGGTGCGATGACACTCCTACTTGGTTCCCTTCCCCATGGGGATGTGGGCCTTGTGCTCTGAGGTCACAACGGCTGGTTTGCTCACAGTTTCATGATGAGGGCCCTCTGTTGTGAGTTCATCACTGCCTGGATCCCATAGCCTCGGTGCTCTGGGCCGCCTGCTGGGATGTTCCAACTGCTGGATTCCTCACCTTTTTTATACAATGGGCCATGTGTTGTGAGGTTAATCCTGCCTGCCTCGCTCCAAGACCCATGGTGATGTGGGTCCTCTGGTTTGAGGCCACATTTTCTTGTTACCTCAACTTTTGATGATATGGCCCCACGGGTGTGATGACACTCCTGCCTGGTTCACAGCCCCTTGCTGATGTGGGCACTCTGGTGAGAGTCTGATCCTGGCTGGGTTCCTTACCCTTCTGTGAGGTGGGCCCTCTGATGTGAGGTCACTCCTGCCTGGCTGGCTCACGTCGCCTTGATGATGTGGGCCCTCTGTTGGCCACTAAAGCATTCTGGGAGCCTCCTACCCTCTTTAATGAGGGCCCTGGAAAAAACGCAGATGCACATTTTGACCAAGTGCATCATTGTCCAGGATCTGCCTCTTCTCCTATGCTTTCAGAGCACTTCCCGTCTACGTCCTGAAATCATATTCCAGGAATACTGCCCCGCTTTCAAGTCCTCCTCGCAGCCTTACTTCAATATATTTTTGTATGATACCTGTCATTAATAACTCTGCAGGTTTGTTAAATACAGTGTCCCTGAGCTCCTTTCTTCAACACGCTTTCTTGTGAGCTGGCCGCAAAACCGCAGGATTGCTTCAGGCCGTAATCTGGTTTCGGCACGGCACGCTGAGCCTTTGGTAAATTCCTCTTTCTGGTGAGAAATGAGCATTCAATTTGCCCGTGGAGACACCTACAGCTAGTCTCTCATTGGTTCTCCCTATTCCTGTTCATCTTGTGCAGAAATTGCAAACTGTGCCAAACAGGAGGTTAAAGGCACTGACTCTCCAAGTGGGTAGAGGTTTAGTAAAGCATCTGGAATGGTGAACCCGAGTACCAGGGAACGAAACCTGAGAGCCATTTAAAATGGTTTCCCAGTCTCACAGTGGACAATACTCTGGGTTTCCCATGCATGTTTTAGCTGAAGGAAGAATTCCTTAAACCTGGAGATTATTGACCCATGGAATGGGTACCATGCAGTATGACTAAAAAGGGTCTGAATTTGCTCACCGAACCTCACCAATGCTATCAGTTCGAAGTGTCCAGCCTTATGCCTCACCCAGCTCTGGGTGTAGATGTGGTAAATTCAGGTTTCATCACAAGCCCTGAATCAATTATTTAAGAATTGCTGTCTCTTTCACTGTCATTGTGTTTTGTTTTTGTAATTTGGTTTGATAATGGGATTTATCGGATTTTCACTGCTGCGTTCTTGCAGCTTTACACACGCTTGACTCTCTTATGGAGACATATAAATCCATGGGTTTGAAGATTCTGATCAGTCAGGTGTATTCCTAGGCTTTGAATATGGGGTGTTTAGTCCATTTCGTTGAGCAAGGGGTAGGTCTTGAGTATTATATATTTGGCTTATGGAAAGGTATCTGTGCTAATTTCTATCTCTGGTTTTATGCAGCACCCCAACTCACATTTCCCCTTAAGCAAGCATAAGTTGGTTTTCTAAATTTGAGACCCTGTTCTGTTTTGTAATTCAGTTCATGTGTAGCCAAGTTTACATTCCTTGTATTAGTGATATCTTATGATGTTTCATTTTCTGTGTGACTTATTTCACTTAGAATCATCGTACCTGAATCCACTCATTATGCCGCGATGGGCCTGATGACATAGATTTCATTGGTGAGTGATATTCCATTGTACGTACGTACCACAATTTCTTTATCCATTTTTCGCTTTCTTGGATATTTAACTTGTACCGTAGACGAGGTTCTTGTAAACAGAGCCGTCCGAAACTTTGGGGTGGCTGTGTGTTTTTGATTTTAATTTCACTAAGCTATAGGACCATAAGTGGAAGTGCTGTAGGCTCCATTGCTTGGTTTTTTAGGTGTTTGAGGAAACACCATACACTTCTCCAGAGTGGCTGTTGGCAAATTACATCCCGCCCATCAGCATAACAAGGCTCCCTCTTCTCCATGGTCTGTGCTGCCTTTCTGGATTTTACACTTTTTTCAGATGGCCCTTTTGACCGGGGCGCAGTGAGACTTCATTGTAGTGCAGATTTCCTTTACACGCTTGCTTGGTTGGCCAAAAAGGGCGTATGCGTTTTTACCTGAATATATTCAGGAAAAAACGCATACGCCCTTTTTGGCCAAGTGCATCATTGTCGTCGTTCTGCCTCTTTTCCTATGCTTTAAATGCAATTCCAGTCTACCCCCTGAAATCGTTTTCCTGAAATTCTGCCCCACTTTCAAGTCCTCTTCGCAGCCTTCCTTCAATATATTTTTAGACCATAGCTGTCATTTATAACTCTGCAGGTTTGTGAATTACAGTGCCCCTGAGCTCCTTTCTTCATCTCGCTTTCTTGTGAGCTGGCCGCAAACCCGCAGGAATGCTTCAGGCCCTAATCTGGTTCTGGCACGGCATGCTGAGCCTTTGGTTAATTCCTCTTCCTGGTGGGAAATGAGCGTTAAATTTGCCCGTGCAGACACCTTCACACGAGTCGTCATGGTGCCCCTTTGCCCCGGTTATCTCTATGGAGGTTGGAGTTGGAGGGCCTCCTCACTCAAGGTCAGTGTGCCCACGGAGCCAACCCTGCAACTTCAGGGCATGTTTGGTGGTTAGGATCACCACGTGGGGTCCTTTTACCTTAGGAGGGAGGTGGCCTTTTGGGCTGCTGATTTCCAGGTTTTCGGATACTGCCAGTATCTTGGCCAGATGTGGCGGTGGGCCAATCCCCTTGGTGACCGTAGTTTATCCTACCTGGATCGCATTCTTGCATTGTTCCATTTCAAGTGGTCCCAGGTTTTGCACTAATACTCCAATGGCGATTCACCGTTCACCAGGAATGTAAAGGTCAAAGGGTTTAGCTAAATTAGGGAGTTCCTGTGCAAGGGTCTGAATTGACTGCTCTTTCCATTCTTGAAAGGCCACTTCTGCATTCTATTCAAAAGGATCATCACCTTTTCCTTTCAGTGTTTCATATAGAGGCCGAGCTAGTAGACTGTAGTTAGGGATCCAGAAGCAGCAAACCCTGGCCTCCCCAGGAACCCCTAAGCTGTCTTCTAGTTTTAGAAATGGGTAAGGCTGTAAATTGTTTCTTCCCTTTCCTGGGATGGGCTTCTCCGACCTTCTGTGAGAATGAAGCCCAGGCAGGTCACCGTAGTCTGTGATATTTGAGCTTTTTCTTGGACAACTTGTATCCTTTATTGGCTTCGTAGTTCAGAGGTCTCCTTAGTAGGGCTGGCGATCAGAATGTCGTCTGCATATTGAAGGAGTGTTTCCTTTTCCAGAGGTAGAACTTTTAGGTCTTTAGCTGAGCTTTCCCCAAAGATGGTGTGGGAATTTTTGAACCCTTGGGACAACACGGCCCGGAAGTATTGTTTTAGTTGTATGTTGAGTCCTGCCACTCACAAGCCAAAATTTCTTGTGACTCTGGGACTAATAGAATACAAAAGAAGGCATCATTGAAGACTAATACAGAATACCATGTCCTGGTGGTTGGTAGAATGAGCAGCAGGGTGTAGGGTTTAGGAACTACTGGAGGTATATCCTCAGTGGCTTAACTGACTGTCCTGACATCCTTTACCAGGACTCCAGCAGCCCATGGGGCTCTCGAGGTCAGGCCAATCCCAGGATATGGAGCTCACCTGGGCAGGTACCCCAACCCAGCCCACGGGGCTCTCATGTTCAGGACCCTCCCAGGATATGGTGTTCCCTGGGCAGGTCCCCCTGCAGCCCATGGGGCTCTCGTGGTCAGGCCCCTCCCAGGATACAGAGCTACCCTTGCAGGTACCATGGCAGGGCTGGGAACACAGGAACCGTGCATATCGCCCTCATTGCAGAGCACTCCCAGCTCACCTGTCACTCAGATCTGACACAGAGCACCTCAGAGCAGGACTTGAACTAACAAACAGCAGCTCCGACAGGTCTGTGACCCTGGGCATCACTCTGTGTGGCCTCCCTCCACCTGGTCTTCCAGAGACTTCCACTGCACCTGGGGCACCAGGCCTTTGTCTCCACCCACCACCCACCCCTCCTCTCCCTGACTCCTGGGTTCCTCTCATTAGGAGAGGGTTTTCTTGAAGTTGTCTCCCACTCATGGGCCAGATAATATAATTAGAAAACAAGCCAGAGCTGCAGCCCCTTGTCTATCCTGACTCTCAGGAGCCCACACCTGTTCCTTGGACCTGGCCGATTCAGCAAGTTCCAGTTTCTGCAACTGTGAGCCCCTGAGGGGTGATTATTGGCTGGCCTGGGAAGCCTGACCGTGCCGGCCAGCCCTCCCCAAGTGTGCCTGGGTTCAGATCAATATAAACACCGCTCCAGGCAGCAAGAGCCCCTGCAGCTGTGCCTGACGCCATTTTCTCTGCCCTGTCAGCAGTCTTGGGGCTGGACTGGTGGGAGGGAGTGAGAGGCCACGGCTTTGTGGGTGGCCCAGTGTGAGTGGGGCTCTGCTGGACTTTCTGCAGCAGTTGCCAAGATGCCACCTGCTAAAGAAGAGGATGTGTCACCCATACCTGCCGCTGGAATTTCTCCCTGGGCAGAGGTGAGTGAGGAAGAAAGCAGTGGGGGCCGGGACAGCAGGGGTATCTCAGGCAGGGAAATGGAAAGCTTCCAGAAGAGCACCCAGGGCCAGGACCACCCTGGCTGGCCTGCAGGCACCAAGTCGGCTGGCATGCTGTCGCTCATGTGGCTCCATGGCCCTTCCTCTAGGCTTTCAAGTCCTTGTACATATTCAGGTGTTTTACCTGGGAAGGGTGGGAACATTTCAGCAGCAGCTGGCCTGGGGCTCAGCCCACGTTTACTCACAGATGCCTCGGCACGGTCCCCCAGCTTTGCAATGAGGACGCTTGTTGCGTGGGGCCTGCTGGCTGAATGGGAGATGATTCCCCACCACTGACCAACTTCAGAATTGCTTACAACTGGAGCAAGTGCCCTGATACGGTTTTCCTCTGTGTAACTGGTGGGTTCTGTTTTTTTTTCTTTTTTTCGTTTTTGGTTCAAGGTAGATTTTATTCCTCTTTTTTGTATTTACAGATATAAGCATGGAAATAATTTATTCATATAAATACATGTATGTGAAGGGAAGAATATTTTCTCTGTTTTACTTTTTGTAATTTGAATTTTATTTTATTTTTTTATACAGCAGGTTCTTTTTGGTTATCTCTTTTATACATATAAATGTATATATGCCAATCCCAATCTCTCAACTCCTCCCACCACCACCCCCCAACAGCTTTCCCCCCTTGGTGTCCATACGTTTGTTGTCTACATCTGTTGCTCTATTTCTGCCTTGCAAAACGGTTCATCTGTAAAATTTGTCTAGGTTCCACATATAGGCATTAATAGACAAGATTTGTTTTTCTATTTCTGACTTACTTCACTCTGTATGACAGTCTCTAGATCCATCAACGTCTCTACAAATGACCCAATTTCATTCCTTTTTATGGCTTAGTAATATTTCATTTTATATATGTACCACTTCTTTATGCATTCGTCTGTCTGTGGGCATTTAGGTTGCTTCCATTACCTGGATATTGTAAATAGTGATGCAATGAACATTGCGGTGAATGTCTCTTTTTGATTTATGGTTTTGTCTGGGTATATGCCCAGTAGTGGGATTGCTGTATCATATGGTAATTCTATTCTTAGTTTTATAAGAAACTCCATAATGTTCTCCACAGTGACTGTATCAATTTACATTCCCAACAATAGTGCAAGAGGGTTCCTTATCTCCACACCCTTTCCAGCATTTGTTGTTTGTAGATTTTCTGATGATGCCCATTCTAACATGTGTGAGGTGATACACCATGGATGAGTCTATTTCGTTGAGCAAAGAGTAGGTCTTGTCTAGTACATATTTGGCTTATGGAACGGTATGTGTGCTAATTTCAATCTCTGGTTTTATACAGCACCCCAACTCAACATTCCCCTTAAGCAAGCATAAGTGTTTATCTAAATGTGAGACTCTGTTCGGTTTTGTATTTCAGTTTATGTGTAGCCAAGTTTACACTCCCTCTATTAGTGATATCTTATGATACTTATCTTTCTCTGTGTGACGTATTTCTCTTAGAATCATCATATTTAAATCCACTCAATTTGCTGCTACAGGCCTGATGACATTGATTTCATTGCTGAGTGATATTCCGTTGTACGTAAGTAGCACAACTCCTTTATCCATTTTTTTCTTTCTGGGATATTTAATTTGTACTGGACTCGAGTTTCTTGTAAACACAGCAGCCCTAAATTTTGTGCTGGCTGTGTCTTGTTGATTTTAATTTTCCTAAGCTATAGGGCTAAAAGTGGAAGTACCCTAGGCTCTGTAGCTTTGTTTTTCAGATGTTTCAGGATACACCATAAACATCTCCAGAGTGTCTGTTGGCAATTTACATCCCGCCCATCAGCATAACAAGGCTCCCTGTTCTCCATGGCCTGTCCTGTGTTTCTGGTTTTTACATTTTTTTCAGATGGCCCTTTTGACGAATGGGAAATGAGACTTCATTGTAGTGCGGATTTCCATTGCTGGAGTGCTTGGTTGGCCAAAAAGGGCATATGCGTTTTTTCCTGAATATATTCAGGAAAAAATGTTTACGCACTTTTGTCCAAGTGCATCAGTGTCAAAGATCTGCCGCTCTTCACATGCTTTAAATGCAATTCCAATCTACCTCCTGAAATATGATTCCTGCAATTCTGCCTCGTTTTCAAGTCCTCTTTGCAGACTTACTTCAATATATTTTTGCCAATAGCTGTCATTTATATCTCTGCAGGTTTGTGAATTACAGTGCCCGTGATTTCCTTTCTTAACTCGTTTCCTTGAAAGCTGGCCACAGAACCGCAGGTTTGCTTTAGGCCATAATCAGGGTCCGACACGGCACTCTGAGCCTTTGGTTAATTCCTCTTCCTGGTGGGAAATTAGAGTTAAATGTGCCCCTCCGGACACCTGCCTCACTCCCAGCCCCTTGGTTATGTGTGTCCTGTAGTTTGAGGCCACATGTGCTGGGTTCCTCACCTTTGGCTGATGTGGCCCCACTGGTGTGAGGACACTCCTGCCTGGTTCCCATCCCCTTGGTGATGTGGACCCTCCGGTGAGAGTCTGATCCTGGCTGGGTTCCTCACACTTCTGAGAGGTGGGCCCTCTTCTCTGAGGTCACTCCTGCCTGGCTGGCCCACCCCGCCTTGACGACGTCGGCTCTCTCGTGGGAGTTGGTGCCTGCTGCGAGTCTCCTCCCCTTGGTAATGAGGGCCCTCTGGCGTCAGGCCCTAACTCCTGGCCTCCCAAATTTTTCTGATGTGCGCCCTGTGGTGCGAGTACACTCCTGCCAGGTTCCCAACACCATGGGAATGTGGGCCTTCTGCTCTGAGGTCCCAACGGTGGGTTGCTCAGTTTCATGATGAGGGCCCTCTGGTGTGAGTTCACTCCGGCCTGGATCCCATAGCCTCGCTGCTCCTGGCCACCTGCGGGGAGGTTACAACTGCGGGATTCCTCACCTTTTTTCTTCTATGGGCCCTCTGTTTTGAGACTCCTCCTGCCTGCCTCACTCCCAGCCCCTTGGTGATGTGTGTCCTCTGGTTTGAGGCCACGTGTGCTGGGTCCCTCACCTTTCGATGATGTGGCCCCACTGGTGTGAGGACACTCTTGCCTGGTTCCTATCCCCTTGAAGATGTGGGCTCTCTGGTGAGAGTCTGATCCTGGCTGGGTTCCTCACCCTTCTGTGAGGTGGGCCCTCTGCTGTGAGGTCACTCCTGCCTGGCTGGCACAGCCCGCCTGGGCAACATCGGCCCTCTTGTGGCAGTTGGAGCATGCTGGGAGCCTCCTCCCCTCGGTGATGAGGGCCCTCTGGCGTCAGGCCCTAACTGCTGGGTACCCACATTTTCTGATACGTGCTAAGTGGTGCGAGGACACTCCTGCGAGGTTCCCATCCCCATGGGGATGTGGGCCTTCTGCTCTGAGGTCCCAATGGCTGGGTTGCTCACAGTTTCATGATGTGGGCCCTCTGCTGTGAGTTCACTGCAGCCTGGATCACATAGACTCGGTGCTCTGGGCCGCCTGCTGGGAGGTTCCCACTGCAGGATTCCTCACCTTTTTTATTCTATTGGCCCTGTGTTGTGAGGCTACTCATGCCTGCCTCAATCCGAGCCCCTCGGAGATGTGGGTCCTCTGGTTTAGGCCTCATGTGCTGGTTTCCTCACCTTTCTATGATGTGGTCACCCTGGTGTGAAGACAGTCCTGCCTGGTTCTGATCCCCTTGGTGATGTGGGCCCTCTGGTGAGAGTCTTATCCTGGCTGGGTTCCTCACCCTTCTGTGAGGTAGGCCCTCTGCTGTGAGGTCACTCCTGCCTGGCTGTCACACGTCACCTTGTCGACATGGGCCCTCAGTTGGGAGTTGGTGCCTGCTTGGAGTCTCCTCCCCTTGGTAATGAGGGCCCTCTGGCGTCAGACCCTAACTTCTGGGCTCCCACAATTCTCTGATGTGTGCCCTGAGGTGCGAGTACACTTATGCCATGTTCCCAACCACATAGGAATGTGGGCCTTCTGCTCTGAGGTCCCAAAGCCTGGGTTGCTCACAGTTTCATGATGAGGGCCCTCTGTTTTGAGTTCAGTCAGGTCTGGATCCCATAGCCTCGCTGCTCCTGGCCGCCTGCTGGGAGGTTCCAACTGCGGGATTCCTCACCTTTTTTCTTCTATGGGCCCTCTGTTTTGAGACTCCTCCTGCCTGCCTCACTCCCAGCCCCTTGGTGATGTGTGTCCTCTGGTTTGAGGCCACGTGTGCTGGGTCACTCACATTTCGTTGATGAGGTCCCACTGGTGTGAGGACACTCCAGCCTGGTTCCCATTCTCTTGGTGATGTGGGCCCTCTGGTGAGAGTCTGATCCTCCTTGGGTTCCTCACACTTTTGTGAGGTGGGCCCTCTGCTCTGAGGTCACTCTTGCCTGGCTGGCACACCCCGCATTGGCGACGGCGGCCCACTGGTAGCAGTTGGAGCCTGCTGGGAGCCTCCTCTCCTCGGTGATGAGAGCCCTCTGGTGTCAGGCCCTAACTGCTGGGCTCCCCACATTTTCTGATGTGTGCCCACTGGTGCGATGACACTCCTACTTGGTTCCCTTCCCCATGGGGATGTGGGCCTTGTGCTCTGAGGTCACAACGGCTGGTTTGCTCACAGTTTCATGATGAGGGCCCTCTGTTGTGAGTTCATCACTGCCTGGATCCCATAGCCTCGGTGCTCTGGGCCGCCTGCTGGGATGTTCCAACTGCTGGATTCCTCACCTTTTTTATACAATGGGCCATGTGTTGTGAGGTTAATCCTGCCTGCCTCGCTCCAAGACCCATGGTGATGTGGGTCCTCTGGTTTGAGGCCACATTTTCTTGTTACCTCAACTTTTGATGATATGGCCCCACGGATGTGATGACACTCCTGCCTGGTTCACAGCCCCTTGCTGATGTGGGCACTCTGGTGAGAGTCTGATCCTGGCTGGGTTCCTTACCCTTCTGTGAGGTGGGCCCTCTGATGTGAGGTCACTCCTGCCTGGCTGGCTCACGTCGCCTTGATGATGTGGGCCCTCTGTTGGCCACTAAAGCATTCTGGGAGCCTCCTACCCTCTTTAATGAGGGCCCTGGAAAAAACGCAGA
This sequence comes from Delphinapterus leucas, assembly GCF_059928025.1. Taxonomy (NCBI): domain Eukaryota; kingdom Metazoa; phylum Chordata; class Mammalia; order Artiodactyla; family Monodontidae; genus Delphinapterus; species Delphinapterus leucas. The sequence continues at coordinate 6,986,603 of NW_028322245.1, forward strand.
TGCACATTTTGACCAAGTGCATCATTGTCCAGGATCTGCCTCTTCTCCTATGCTTTCAGAGCACTTCCCGTCTACGTCCTGAAATCATATTCCAGGAATACTGCCCCGCTTTCAAGTCCTCCTCGCAGCCTTACTTCAATATATTTTTGTATGATACCTGTCATTAATAACTCTGCAGGTTTGTTAAATACAGTGTCCCTGAGCTCCTTTCTTCAACACGCTTTCTTGTGAGCTGGCCGCAAAACCACAGGATTGCTTCAGGCCGTAATCTGGTTTCGGCACGGCACGCTGAGCCTTTGGTAAATTCCTCTTTCTGGTGAGAAATGAGCATTCAATTTGCCCGTGGAGACACCTACAGCTAGTCTCTCATTGGTTCTCCCTATTCCTGTTCATCTTGTGCAGAAATTGCAAACTGTGCCAAACAGGAGGTTAAAGGCACTGACTCTCCAAGTGGGTAGAGGGTTAGTAAAGCATCTGGAATGGTGAACCCGAGTACCAGGGAATGAAACCTGAGAGCCATTTAAAATGGTTTCCCAGTCTCACAGTGGACAATACTCTGGGTTTCCCATGCATGTTTTAGCTGAAGGAAGAATTCCTTAAACCTGGAGATTATTGACCCATGGAATGGGTACCATGCAGTATGACTAAAAAGGGTCTGAATTTGCTCACCGAACCTCACCAATGCTATCAGTTCGAAGTGTCCAGCCTTATGCCTCACCCAGCTCTGGGTGTAGATGTGGTAAATTCAGGTTTCATCACAAGCCCTGAATCAATTATTTAAGAATTGCTGTCTCTTTCACTGTCATTGTGTTTTGTTTTTGTAATTTAGTTTGATAATGGGATTTATCGGATTTTCACTGCTGCGTTCTTGCAGCTGTACACACGCTTGACTCTCTTATGGAGACATATAAATCCATGGGTTTGAAGATTCTGATCAGTCAGGTGTATTCCTAGGCTTTGAATATGGGGTGTTTAGTCCATTTCGTTGAGCAAGGGGTAGGTCTTGAGTATTATATATTTGGCTTATGGAAAGGTATCTGTGCTAATTTCTATCTCTGGTTTTATGCAGCACCCCAACTCACATTTCCCCTTAAGCAAGCATAAGTTGGTTTTCTAAATTTGAGACCCTGTTCTGTTTTGTAATTCAGTTCATGTGTAGCCAAGTTTACATTCCTTGTATTAGTGATATCTTATGATGTTTCATTTTCTGTGTGACTTATTTCACTTAGAATCATCGTACCTGAATCCACTCATTATGCCGCGATGGGCCTGATGACATAGATTTCATTGGTGAGTGATATTCCATTGTACGTACGTACCACAATTTCTTTATCCATTTTTCGCTTTCTTGGATATTTAACTTGTACCGTAGACGAGGTTCTTGTAAACAGAGCCGTCCGAAACTTTGGGGTGGCTGTGTGTTTTTGATTTTAATTTCACTAAGCTATAGGACCATAAGTGGAAGTGCTGTAGGCTCCGTTGCTTGGTTTTTTAGGTGTTTGAGGAAACACCATACACTTCTCCAGAGTGGCTGTTGGCAAATTACATCCCGCCCATCAGCATAACAAGGCTCCCTCTTCTCCATGGTCTGTGCTGCCTTTCTGGATTTTACACTTTTTTCAGATGGCCCTTTTGACCGGGGCGCAGTGAGACTTCATTGTAGTGCAGATTTCCTTTACACGCTTGCTTGGTTGGCCAAAAAGGGCGTATGCGTTTTTTCCTGAATATATTCAGGAAAAAACGCATACGCCCTTTTTGGCCAAGTGCATCATTGTCGTCGTTCTGCCTCTTTTCCTATGCTTTAAATGCAATTCCAGTCTACCCCCTGAAATCGTTTTCCTGAAATTCTGCCCCACTTTCAAGTCCTCTTCGCAGCCTTCCTTCAATATATTTTTAGACCATAGCTGTCATTTATAACTCTGCAGGTTTGTGAATTACAGTGCCCCTGAGCTCCTTTCTTCATCTCGCTTTCTTGTGAGCTGGCCGCAAACCCGCAGGAATGCTTCAGGCCCTAATCTGGTTCTGGCACGGCATGCTGAGCCTTTGGTTAATTCCTCTTCCTGGTGGGAAATGAGCGTTAAATTTGCCCGTGCAGACACCTTCACACGAGTCGTCATGGTGCCCCTTTGCCCCGGTTATCTCTATGGAGGTTGGAGTTGGAGGGCCTCCTCACTCAAGGTCAGTGTGCCCACGGAGCCAACCCTGCAACTTCAGGGCATGTTTGGTGGTTAGGATCACCACGTGGGGTCCTTTTACCTTAGGAGGGAGGTGGCCTTTTGGGCTGCTGATTTCCAGGTTTTCGGATACTGCCAGTATCTTGGCCAGATGTGGCGGTGGGCCAATCCCCTTGGTGACCGTAGTTTATCCTACCTGGATCGCATTCTTGCATTGTTCCATTTCAAGTGGTCCCAGGTTTTGCACTAATACTCCAATGGCGATTCACCGTTCACCAGGAATGTAAAGGTCAAAGGGTTTAGCTAAATTAGGGAGTTCCTGTGCAAGGGTCTGAATTGACTGCTCTTTCCATTCTTGAAAGGCCACTTCTGCATTCTATTCAAAAGGATCATCACCTTTTCCTTTCAGTGTTTCATATAGAGGCCGAGCTAGTAGACTGTAGTTAGGGATCCAGAAGCAGCAAACCCTGGCCTCCCCAGGAACCCCTAAGCTGTCTTCTAGTTTTAGAAATGGGTAAGGCTGTAAATTGTTTCTTCCCTTTCCTGGGATGGGCTTCTCCGACCTTCTGTGAGAATGAAGCCCAGGCAGGTCACCGTAGTCTGTGATATTTGAGCTTTTTCTTGGACAACTTGTATCCTTTACTGGCTTCGTAGTTCAGAGGTCTCCTTAGTAGGGCTGGCGATCAGAATGTCGTCTGCATATTGAAGGAGTGTTTCCTTTTCCAGAGGTAGAACTTTTAGGTCTTTAGCTGAGCTTTCCCCAAAGATGGTGTGGGAATTTTTGAACCCTTGGGACAACACGGCCCGGAAGTATTGTTTTAGTTGTATGTTGAGTCCTGCCACTCACAAGCCAAAATTTCTTGTGACTCTGGGACTAATAGAATACAAAAGAAGGCATCATTGAAGACTAATACAGAATACCATGTCCTGGTGGTTGGTAGAATGAGCAGCAGGGTGTAGGGTTTAGGAACTACTGGAGGTATATCCTCAGTGGCTTAACTGACTGTCCTGACATCCTTTACCAGGACTCCAGCAGCCCATGGGGCTCTCGAGGTCAGGCCAATCCCAGGATATGGAGCTCACCTGGGCAGGTACCCCAACCCAGCCCACGGGGCTCTCATGTTCAGGACCCTCCCAGGATATGGTGTTCCCTGGGCAGGTCCCCCTGCAGCCCATGGGGCTCTCGTGGTCAGGCCCCTCCCAGGATACAGAGCTACCCTTGCAGGTACCATGGCAGGGCTGGGAACACAGGAACCGTGCATATCGCCCTCATTGCAGAGCACTCCCAGCTCACCTGTCACTCAGATCTGACACAGAGCACCTCAGAGCAGGACTTGAACTAACAAACAGCAGCTCCGACAGGTCTGTGACCCTGGGCATCACTCTGTGTGGCCTCCCTCCACCTGGTCTTCCAGAGACTTCCACTGCACCCGGGGCACCAGGCCTTTGTCTCCACCCACCACCCACCCCTCCTCTCCCTGACTCCTGGGTTCCTCTCATTAGGAGAGGGTTTTCTTGAAGTTGTCTCCCACTCATGGGCCAGATAATATAATTAGAAAACAAGCCAGAGCTGCAGCCCCTTGTCTATCCTGACTCTCAGGAGCCCACACCTGTTCCTTGGACCTGGCCGATTCAGCAAGTTCCAGTTTCTGCAACTGTGAGCCCCTGAGGGGTGATTATTGGCTGGCCTGGGAAGCCTGACCGTGCCGGCCAGCCCTCCCCAGGTGTGCCTGGGTTCAGATCAATATAAACACCGCTCCAGGCAGCAAGAGCCCCTGCAGCTGTGCCTGACGCCATTTTCTCTGCCCTGTCAGCAGTCTTGGGGCTGGACTGGTGGGAGGGAGTGAGAGGCCACGGCTTTGTGGGTGGCCCAGTGTGAGTGGGGCTCTGCTGGACTTTCTGCAGCAGTTGCCAAGATGCCACCTGCTAAAGAAGAGGATGTGTCACCCATACCTGCCGCTGGAATTTCTCCCTGGGCAGAGGTGAGTGAGGAAGAAAGCAGTGGGGGCCGGGACAGCAGGGGTATCTCAGGCAGGGAAATGGAAAGCTTCCAGAAGAGCACCCAGGGCCAGGACCACCCTGGCTGGCCTGCAGGCACCAAGTCGGCTGGCATGCTGTCGCTCATGTGGCTCCATGGCCCTTCCTCTAGGCTTTCAAGTCCTTGTACATATTCAGGTGTTTTACCTGGGAAGGGTGGGAACATTTCAGCAGCAGCTGGCCTGGGGCTCAGCCCACGTTTACTCACAGATGCCTCGGCACGGTCCCCCAGCTTTGCAATGAGGACGCTTGTTGCGTGGGGCCTGCTGGCTGAATGGGAGATGATTCCCCACCACTGACCAACTTCAGAATTGCTTACAACTGGAGCAAGTGCCCTGATACGGTTTTCCTCTGTGTAACTGGTGGGTTCTGTTTTTTTTTCTTTTTTTCGTTTTTGGTTCAAGGTAGATTTTATTCCTCTTTTTTGTATTTACAGATATAAGCATGGAAATAATTTATTCATATAAATACATGTATGTGAAGGGAAGAATATTTTCTCTGTTTTACTTTTTGTAATTTGAATTTTATTTTATTTTTTTATACAGCAGGTTCTTTTTGGTTATCTCTTTTATACATATAAATGTATATATGCCAATCCCAATCTCTCAACTCCTCCCACCACCACCCCCCAACAGCTTTCCCCCCTTGGTGTCCATACGTTTGTTGTCTACATCTGTTGCTCTATTTCTGCCTTGCAAAACGGTTCATCTGTAAAATTTGTCTAGGTTCCACATATAGGCATTAATAGACAAGATTTGTTTTTCTATTTCTGACTTACTTCACTCTGTATGACAGTCTCTAGATCCATCAACGTCTCTACAAATGACCCAATTTCATTCCTTTTTATGGCTTAGTAATATTTCATTTTATATATGTACCACTTCTTTATGCATTCGTCTGTCTGTGGGCATTTAGGTTGCTTCCATTACCTGGATATTGTAAATAGTGATGCAATGAACATTGCGGTGAATGTCTCTTTTTGATTTATGGTTTTGTCTGGGTATATGCCCAGTAGTGGGATTGCTGTATCATATGGTAATTCTATTCTTAGTTTTATAAGAAACTCCATAATGTTCTCCACAGTGACTGTATCAATTTACATTCCCAACAATAGTGCAAGAGGGTTCCTTATCTCCACACCCTTTCCAGCATTTGTTGTTTGTAGATTTTCTGATGATGCCCATTCTAACATGTGTGAGGTGATACACCATGGATGAGTCTATTTCGTTGAGCAAAGAGTAGGTCTTGTCTAGTACATATTTGGCTTATGGAACGGTATGTGTGCTAATTTCAATCTCTGGTTTTATACAGCACCCCAACTCAACATTCCCCTTAAGCAAGCATAAGTGTTTATCTAAATGTGAGACTCTGTTCGGTTTTGTATTTCAGTTTATGTGTAGCCAAGTTTACACTCCCTCTATTAGTGATATCTTATGATACTTATCTTTCTCTGTGTGACGTATTTCTCTTAGAATCATCATATTTAAATCCACTCAATTTGCTGCTACAGGCCTGATGACATTGATTTCATTGCTGAGTGATATTCCGTTGTACGTAAGTAGCACAACTCCTTTATCCATTTTTTTCTTTCTGGGATATTTAATTTGTACTGGACTCGAGTTTCTTGTAAACACAGCAGCCCTAAATTTTGTGCTGGCTGTGTCTTGTTGATTTTAATTTTCCTAAGCTATAGGGCTAAAAGTGGAAGTACCCTAGGCTCTGTAGCTTTGTTTTTCAGATGTTTCAGGATACACCATAAACATCTCCAGAGTGTCTGTTGGCAATTTACATCCCGCCCATCAGCATAACAAGGCTCCCTGTTCTCCATGGCCTGTCCTGTGTTTCTGGTTTTTACATTTTTTTCAGATGGCCCTTTTGACGAATGGGAAATGAGACTTCATTGTAGTGCGGATTTCCATTGCTGGAGTGCTTGGTTGGCCAAAAAGGGCATATGCGTTTTTTCCTGAATATATTCAGGAAAAAATGTTTACGCACTTTTGTCCAAGTGCATCAGTGTCAAAGATCTGCCGCTCTTCACATGCTTTAAATGCAATTCCAATCTACCTCCTGAAATATGATTCCTGCAATTCTGCCTCGTTTTCAAGTCCTCTTTGCAGACTTACTTCAATATATTTTTGCCAATAGCTGTCATTTATATCTCTGCAGGTTTGTGAATTACAGTGCCCGTGATTTCCTTTCTTAACTCGTTTCCTTGAAAGCTGGCCACAGAACCGCAGGTTTGCTTTAGGCCATAATCAGGGTCCGACACGGCACTCTGAGCCTTTGGTTAATTCCTCTTCCTGGTGGGAAATTAGAGTTAAATGTGCCCCTCCGGACACCTGCCTCACTCCCAGCCCCTTGGTTATGTGTGTCCTGTAGTTTGAGGCCACATGTGCTGGGTTCCTCACCTTTGGCTGATGTGGCCCCACTGGTGTGAGGACACTCCTGCCTGGTTCCCATCCCCTTGGTGATGTGGACCCTCCGGTGAGAGTCTGATCCTGGCTGGGTTCCTCACACTTCTGAGAGGTGGGCCCTCTTCTCTGAGGTCACTCCTGCCTGGCTGGCCCACCCCGCCTTGACGACGTCGGCTCTCTCGTGGGAGTTGGTGCCTGCTGCGAGTCTCCTCCCCTTGGTAATGAGGGCCCTCTGGCGTCAGGCCCTAACTCCTGGCCTCCCAAAATTTTCTGATGTGCGCCCTGTGGTGCGAGTACACTCCTGCCAGGTTCCCAACACCATGGGAATGTGGGCCTTCTGCTCTGAGGTCCCAACGGTGGGTTGCTCAGTTTCATGATGAGGGCCCTCTGGTGTGAGTTCACTCCGGCCTGGATCCCATAGCCTCGCTGCTCCTGGCCACCTGCGGGGAGGTTACAACTGCGGGATTCCTCACCTTTTTTCTTCTATGGGCCCTCTGTTTTGAGACTCCTCCTGCCTGCCTCACTCCCAGCCCCTTGGTGATGTGTGTCCTCTGGTTTGAGGCCACGTGTGCTGGGTCCCTCACCTTTCGATGATGTGGCCCCACTGGTGTGAGGACACTCTTGCCTGGTTCCTATCCCCTTGAAGATGTGGGCTCTCTGGTGAGAGTCTGATCCTGGCTGGGTTCCTCACCCTTCTGTGAGGTGGGCCCTCTGCTGTGAGGTCACTCCTGCCTGGCTGGCACAGCCCGCCTGGGCAACATCGGCCCTCTTGTGGCAGTTGGAGCATGCTGGGAGCCTCCTCCCCTCGGTGATGAGGGCCCTCTGGCGTCAGGCCCTAACTGCTGGGTACCCACATTTTCTGATACGTGCTAAGTGGTGCGAGGACACTCCTGCGAGGTTCCCATCCCCATGGGGATGTGGGCCTTCTGCTCTGAGGTCCCAATGGCTGGGTTGCTCACAGTTTCATGATGTGGGCCCTCTGCTGTGAGTTCACTGCAGCCTGGATCACATAGACTCGGTGCTCTGGGCCGCCTGCTGGGAGGTTCCCACTGCAGGATTCCTCACCTTTTTTATTCTATTGGCCCTGTGTTGTGAGGCTACTCATGCCTGCCTCAATCCGAGCCCCTCGGAGATGTGGGTCCTCTGGTTTAGGCCTCATGTGCTGGTTTCCTCACCTTTCTATGATGTGGTCACCCTGGTGTGAAGACAGTCCTGCCTGGTTCTGATCCCCTTGGTGATGTGGGCCCTCTGGTGAGAGTCTTATCCTGGCTGGGTTCCTCACCCTTCTGTGAGGTAGGCCCTCTGCTGTGAGGTCACTCCTGCCTGGCTGTCACACGTCACCTTGTCGACATGGGCCCTCAGTTGGGAGTTGGTGCCTGCTTGGAGTCTCCTCCCCTTGGTAATGAGGGCCCTCTGGCGTCAGACCCTAACTTCTGGGCTCCCACAATTCTCTGATGTGTGCCCTGAGGTGCGAGTACACTTATGCCATGTTCCCAACCACATAGGAATGTGGGCCTTCTGCTCTGAGGTCCCAAAGCCTGGGTTGCTCACAGTTTCATGATGAGGGCCCTCTGTTTTGAGTTCAGTCAGGTCTGGATCCCATAGCCTCGCTGCTCCTGGCCGCCTGCTGGGAGGTTCCAACTGCGGGATTCCTCACCTTTTTTCTTCTATGGGCCCTCTGTTTTGAGACTCCTCCTGCCTGCCTCACTCCCAGCCCCTTGGTGATGTGTGTCCTCTGGTTTGAGGCCACGTGTGCTGGGTCACTCACATTTCGTTGATGAGGTCCCACTGGTGTGAGGACACTCCAGCCTGGTTCCCATTCTCTTGGTGATGTGGGCCCTCTGGTGAGAGTCTGATCCTCCTTGGGTTCCTCACACTTTTGTGAGGTGGGCCCTCTGCTCTGAGGTCACTCTTGCCTGGCTGGCACACCCCGCATTGGCGACGGCGGCCCACTGGTAGCAGTTGGAGCCTGCTGGGAGCCTCCTCTCCTCGGTGATGAGAGCCCTCTGGTGTCAGGCCCTAACTGCTGGGCTCCCCACATTTTCTGATGTGTGCCCACTGGTGCGATGACACTCCTACTTGGTTCCCTTCCCCATGGGGATGTGGGCCTTGTGCTCTGAGGTCACAACGGCTGGTTTGCTCACAGTTTCATGATGAGGGCCCTCTGTTGTGAGTTCATCACTGCCTGGATCCCATAGCCTCGGTGCTCTGGGCCGCCTGCTGGGATGTTCCAACTGCTGGATTCCTCACCTTTTTTATACAATGGGCCATGTGTTGTGAGGTTAATCCTGCCTGCCTCGCTCCAAGACCCATGGTGATGTGGGTCCTCTGGTTTGAGGCCACATTTTCTTGTTACCTCAACTTTTGATGATATGGCCCCACGGGTGTGATGACACTCCTGCCTGGTTCACAGCCCCTTGCTGATGTGGGCACTCTGGTGAGAGTCTGATCCTGGCTGGGTTCCTTACCCTTCTGTGAGGTGGGCCCTCTGATGTGAGGTCACTCCTGCCTGGCTGGCTCACGTCGCCTTGATGATGTGGGCCCTCTGTTGGCCACTAAAGCATTCTGGGAGCCTCCTACCCTCTTTAATGAGGGCCCTGGAAAAAACGCAGATGCACATTTTGACCAAGTGCATCATTGTCCAGGATCTGCCTCTTCTCCTATGCTTTCAGAGCACTTCCCGTCTACGTCCTGAAATCATATTCCAGGAATACTGCCCCGCTTTCAAGTCCTCCTCGCAGCCTTACTTCAATATATTTTTGTATGATACCTGTCATTAATAACTCTGCAGGTTTGTTAAATACAGTGTCCCTGAGCTCCTTTCTTCAACACGCTTTCTTGTGAGCTGGCCGCAAAACCGCAGGATTGCTTCAGGCCGTAATCTGGTTTCGGCACGGCACGCTGAGCCTTTGGTAAATTCCTCTTTCTGGTGAGAAATGAGCATTCAATTTGCCCGTGGAGACACCTACAGCTAGTCTCTCATTGGTTCTCCCTATTCCTGTTCATCTTGTGCAGAAATTGCAAACTGTGCCAAACAGGAGGTTAAAGGCACTGACTCTCCAAGTGGGTAGAGGGTTAGTAAAGCATCTGGAATGGTGAACCCGAGTACCAGGGAATGAAACCTGAGAGCCATTTAAAATGGTTTCCCAGTCTCACAGTGGACAATACTCTGGGTTTCCCATGCATGTTTTAGCTGAAGGAAGAATTCCTTAAACCTGGAGATTATTGACCCATGGAATGGGTACCATGCAGTATGACTAAAAAGGGTCTGAATTTGCTCACCGAACCTCACCAATGCTATCAGTTCGAAGTGTCCAGCCTTATGCCTCACCCAGCTCTGGGTGTAGATGTGGTAAATTCAGGTTTCATCACAAGCCCTGAATCAATTATTTAAGAATTGCTGTCTCTTTCACTGTCATTGTGTTTTGTTTTTGTAATTTAGTTTGATAATGGGATTTATCGGATTTTCACTGCTGCGTTCTTGCAGCTGTACACACGCTTGACTCTCTTATGGAGACATATAAATCCATGGGTTTGAAGATTCTGATCAGTCAGGTGTATTCCTAGGCTTTGAATATGGGGTGTTTAGTCCATTTCGTTGAGCAAGGGGTAGGTCTTGAGTATTATATATTTGGCTTATGGAAAGGTATCTGTGCTAATTTCTATCTCTGGTTTTATGCAGCACCCCAACTCACATTTCCCCTTAAGCAAGCATAAGTTGGTTTTCTAAATTTGAGACCCTGTTCTGTTTTGTAATTCAGTTCATGTGTAGCCAAGTTTACATTCCTTGTATTAGTGATATCTTATGATGTTTCATTTTCTGTGTGACTTATTTCACTTAGAATCATCGTACCTGAATCCACTCATTATGCCGCGATGGGCCTGATGACATAGATTTCATTGGTGAGTGATATTCCATTGTACGTACGTACCACAATTTCTTTATCCATTTTTCGCTTTCTTGGATATTTAACTTGTACCGTAGACGAGGTTCTTGTAAACAGAGCCGTCCGAAACTTTGGGGTGGCTGTGTGTTTTTGATTTTAATTTCACTAAGCTATAGGACCATAAGTGGAAGTGCTGTAGGCTCCGTTGCTTGGTTTTTTAGGTGTTTGAGGAAACACCATACACTTCTCCAGAGTGGCTGTTGGCAAATTACATCCCGCCCATCAGCATAACAAGGCTCCCTCTTCTCCATGGTCTGTGCTGCCTTTCTGGATTTTACACTTTTTTCAGATGGCCCTTTTGACCGGGGCGCAGTGAGACTTCATTGTAGTGCAGATTTCCTTTACACGCTTGCTTGGTTGGCCAAAAAGGGCGTATGCGTTTTTTCCTGAATATATTCAGGAAAAAACGCATACGCCCTTTTTGGCCAAGTGCATCATTGTCGTCGTTCTGCCTCTTTTCCTATGCTTTAAATGCAATTCCAGTCTACCCCCTGAAATCGTTTTCCTGAAATTCTGCCCCACTTTCAAGTCCTCTTCGCAGCCTTCCTTCAATATATTTTTAGACCATAGCTGTCATTTATAACTCTGCAGGTTTGTGAATTACAGTGCCCCTGAGCTCCTTTCTTCATCTCGCTTTCTTGTGAGCTGGCCGCAAACCCGCAGGAATGCTTCAGGCCCTAATCTGGTTCTGGCACGGCATGCTGAGCCTTTGGTTAATTCCTCTTCCTGGTGGGAAATGAGCGTTAAATTTGCCCGTGCAGACACCTTCACACGAGTCGTCATGGTGCCCCTTTGCCCCGGTTATCTCTATGGAGGTTGGAGTTGGAGGGCCTCCTCACTCAAGGTCAGTGTGCCCACGGAGCCAACCCTGCAACTTCAGGGCATGTTTGGTGGTTAGGATCACCACGTGGGGTCCTTTTACCTTAGGAGGGAGGTGGCCTTTTGGGCTGCTGATTTCCAGGTTTTCGGATACTGCCAGTATCTTGGCCAGATGTGGCGGTGGGCCAATCCCCTTGGTGACCGTAGTTTATCCTACCTGGATCGCATTCTTGCATTGTTCCATTTCAAGTGGTCCCAGGTTTTGCACTAATACTCCAATGGCGATTCACCGTTCACCAGGAATGTAAAGGTCAAAGGGTTTAGCTAAATTAGGGAGTTCCTGTGCAAGGGTCTGAATTGACTGCTCTTTCCATTCTTGAAAGGCCACTTCTGCATTCTATTCAAAAGGATCATCACCTTTTCCTTTCAGTGTTTCATATAGAGGCCGAGCTAGTAGACTGTAGTTAGGGATCCAGAAGCAGCAAACCCTGGCCTCCCCAGGAACCCCTAAGCTGTCTTCTAGTTTTAGAAATGGGTAAGGCTGTAAATTGTTTCTTCCCTTTCCTGGGATGGGCTTCTCCGACCTTCTGTGAGAATGAAGCCCAGGCAGGTCACCGTAGTCTGTGATATTTGAGCTTTTTCTTGGACAACTTGTATCCTTTACTGGCTTCGTAGTTCAGAGGTCTCCTTAGTAGGGCTGGCGATCAGAATGTCGTCTGCATATTGAAGGAGTGTTTCCTTTTCCAGAGGTAGAACTTTTAGGTCTTTAGCTGAGCTTTCCCCAAAGATGGTGTGGGAATTTTTGAACCCTTGGGACAACACGGCCCGGAAGTATTGTTTTAGTTGTATGTTGAGTCCTGCCACTCACAAGCCAAAATTTCTTGTGACTCTGGGACTAATAGAATACAAAAGAAGGCATCATTGAAGACTAATACAGAATACCATGTCCTGGTGGTTGGTAGAATGAGCAGCAGGGTGTAGGGTTTAGGAACTACTGGAGGTATATCCTCAGTGGCTTAACTGACTGTCCTGACATCCTTTACCAGGACTCCAGCAGCCCATGGGGCTCTCGAGGTCAGGCCAATCCCAGGATATGGAGCTCACCTGGGCAGGTACCCCAACCCAGCCCACGGGGCTCTCATGTTCAGGACCCTCCCAGGATATGGTGTTCCCTGGGCAGGTCCCCCTGCAGCCCATGGGGCTCTCGTGGTCAGGCCCCTCCCAGGATACAGAGCTACCCTTGCAGGTACCATGGCAGGGCTGGGAACACAGGAACCGTGCATATCGCCCTCATTGCAGAGCACTCCCAGCTCACCTGTCACTCAGATCTGACACAGAGCACCTCAGAGCAGGACTTGAACTAACAAACAGCAGCTCCGACAGGTCTGTGACCCTGGGCATCACTCTGTGTGGCCTCCCTCCACCTGGTCTTCCAGAGACTTCCACTGCACCCGGGGCACCAGGCCTTTGTCTCCACCCACCACCCACCCCTCCTCTCCCTGACTCCTGGGTTCCTCTCATTAGGAGAGGGTTTTCTTGAAGTTGTCTCCCACTCATGGGCCAGATAATATAATTAGAAAACAAGCCAGAGCTGCAGCCCCTTGTCTATCCTGACTCTCAGGAGCCCACACCTGTTCCTTGGACCTGGCCGATTCAGCAAGTTCCAGTTTCTGCAACTGTGAGCCCCTGAGGGGTGATTATTGGCTGGCCTGGGAAGCCTGACCGTGCCGGCCAGCCCTCCCCAGGTGTGCCTGGGTTCAGATCAATATAAACACCGCTCCAGGCAGCAAGAGCCCCTGCAGCTGTGCCTGACGCCATTTTCTCTGCCCTGTCAGCAGTCTTGGGGCTGGACTGGTGGGAGGGAGTGAGAGGCCACGGCTTTGTGGGTGGCCCAGTGTGAGTGGGGCTCTGCTGGACTTTCTGCAGCAGTTGCCAAGATGCCACCTGCTAAAGAAGAGGATGTGTCACCCATACCTGCCGCTGGAATTTCTCCCTGGGCAGAGGTGAGTGAGGAAGAAAGCAGTGGGGGCCGGGACAGCAGGGGTATCTCAGGCAGGGAAATGGAAAGCTTCCAGAAGAGCACCCAGGGCCAGGACCACCCTGGCTGGCCTGCAGGCACCAAGTCGGCTGGCATGCTGTCGCTCATGTGGCTCCATGGCCCTTCCTCTAGGCTTTCAAGTCCTTGTACATATTCAGGTGTTTTACCTGGGAAGGGTGGGAACATTTCAGCAGCAGCTGGCCTGGGGCTCAGCCCACGTTTACTCACAGATGCCTCGGCACGGTCCCCCAGCTTTGCAATGAGGACGCTTGTTGCGTGGGGCCTGCTGGCTGAATGGGAGATGATTCCCCACCACTGACCAACTTCAGAATTGCTTACAACTGGAGCAAGTGCCCTGATACGGTTTTCCTCTGTGTAACTGGTGGGTTCTGTTTTTTTTTCTTTTTTTCGTTTTTGGTTCAAGGTAGATTTTATTCCTCTTTTTTGTATTTACAGATATAAGCATGGAAATAATTTATTCATATAAATACATGTATGTGAAGGGAAGAATATTTTCTCTGTTTTACTTTTTGTAATTTGAATTTTATTTTATTTTTTTATACAGCAGGTTCTTTTTGGTTATCTCTTTTATACATATAAATGTATATATGCCAATCCCAATCTCTCAACTCCTCCCACCACCACCCCCCAACAGCTTTCCCCCCTTGGTGTCCATACGTTTGTTGTCTACATCTGTTGCTCTATTTCTGCCTTGCAAAACGGTTCATCTGTAAAATTTGTCTAGGTTCCACATATAGGCATTAATAGACAAGATTTGTTTTTCTATTTCTGACTTACTTCACTCTGTATGACAGTCTCTAGATCCATCAACGTCTCTACAAATGACCCAATTTCATTCCTTTTTATGGCTTAGTAATATTTCATTTTATATATGTACCACTTCTTTATGCATTCGTCTGTCTGTGGGCATTTAGGTTGCTTCCATTACCTGGATATTGTAAATAGTGATGCAATGAACATTGCGGTGAATGTCTCTTTTTGATTTATGGTTTTGTCTGGGTATATGCCCAGTAGTGGGATTGCTGTATCATATGGTAATTCTATTCTTAGTTTTATAAGAAACTCCATAATGTTCTCCACAGTGACTGTATCAATTTACATTCCCAACAATAGTGCAAGAGGGTTCCTTATCTCCACACCCTTTCCAGCATTTGTTGTTTGTAGATTTTCTGATGATGCCCATTCTAACATGTGTGAGGTGATACACCATGGATGAGTCTATTTCGTTGAGCAAAGAGTAGGTCTTGTCTAGTACATATTTGGCTTATGGAACGGTATGTGTGCTAATTTCAATCTCTGGTTTTATACAGCACCCCAACTCAACATTCCCCTTAAGCAAGCATAAGTGTTTATCTAAATGTGAGACTCTGTTCGGTTTTGTATTTCAGTTTATGTGTAGCCAAGTTTACACTCCCTCTATTAGTGATATCTTATGATACTTATCTTTCTCTGTGTGACGTATTTCTCTTAGAATCATCATATTTAAATCCACTCAATTTGCTGCTACAGGCCTGATGACATTGATTTCATTGCTGAGTGATATTCCGTTGTACGTAAGTAGCACAACTCCTTTATCCATTTTTTTCTTTCTGGGATATTTAATTTGTACTGGACTCGAGTTTCTTGTAAACACAGCAGCCCTAAATTTTGTGCTGGCTGTGTCTTGTTGATTTTAATTTTCCTAAGCTATAGGGCTAAAAGTGGAAGTACCCTAGGCTCTGTAGCTTTGTTTTTCAGATGTTTCAGGATACACCATAAACATCTCCAGAGTGTCTGTTGGCAATTTACATCCCGCCCATCAGCATAACAAGGCTCCCTGTTCTCCATGGCCTGTCCTGTGTTTCTGGTTTTTACATTTTTTTCAGATGGCCCTTTTGACGAATGGGAAATGAGACTTCATTGTAGTGCGGATTTCCATTGCTGGAGTGCTTGGTTGGCCAAAAAGGGCATATGCGTTTTTTCCTGAATATATTCAGGAAAAAATGTTTACGCACTTTTGTCCAAGTGCATCAGTGTCAAAGATCTGCCGCTCTTCACATGCTTTAAATGCAATTCCAATCTACCTCCTGAAATATGATTCCTGCAATTCTGCCTCGTTTTCAAGTCCTCTTTGCAGACTTACTTCAATATATTTTTGCCAATAGCTGTCATTTATATCTCTGCAGGTTTGTGAATTACAGTGCCCGTGATTTCCTTTCTTAACTCGTTTCCTTGAAAGCTGGCCACAGAACCGCAGGTTTGCTTTAGGCCATAATCAGGGTCCGACACGGCACTCTGAGCCTTTGGTTAATTCCTCTTCCTGGTGGGAAATTAGAGTTAAATGTGCCCCTCCGGACACCTGCCTCACTCCCAGCCCCTTGGTTATGTGTGTCCTGTAGTTTGAGGCCACATGTGCTGGGTTCCTCACCTTTGGCTGATGTGGCCCCACTGGTGTGAGGACACTCCTGCCTGGTTCCCATCCCCTTGGTGATGTGGACCCTCCGGTGAGAGTCTGATCCTGGCTGGGTTCCTCACACTTCTGAGAGGTGGGCCCTCTTCTCTGAGGTCACTCCTGCCTGGCTGGCCCACCCCGCCTTGACGACGTCGGCTCTCTCGTGGGAGTTGGTGCCTGCTGCGAGTCTCCTCCCCTTGGTAATGAGGGCCCTCTGGCGTCAGGCCCTAACTCCTGGCCTCCCAAATTTTTCTGATGTGCGCCCTGTGGTGCGAGTACACTCCTGCCAGGTTCCCAACACCATGGGAATGTGGGCCTTCTGCTCTGAGGTCCCAACGGTGGGTTGCTCAGTTTCATGATGAGGGCCCTCTGGTGTGAGTTCACTCCGGCCTGGATCCCATAGCCTCGCTGCTCCTGGCCACCTGCGGGGAGGTTACAACTGCGGGATTCCTCACCTTTTTTCTTCTATGGGCCCTCTGTTTTGAGACTCCTCCTGCCTGCCTCACTCCCAGCCCCTTGGTGATGTGTGTCCTCTGGTTTGAGGCCACGTGTGCTGGGTCCCTCACCTTTCGATGATGTGGCCCCACTGGTGTGAGGACACTCTTGCCTGGTTCCTATCCCCTTGAAGATGTGGGCTCTCTGGTGAGAGTCTGATCCTGGCTGGGTTCCTCACCCTTCTGTGAGGTGGGCCCTCTGCTGTGAGGTCACTCCTGCCTGGCTGGCACAGCCCGCCTGGGCAACATCGGCCCTCTTGTGGCAGTTGGAGCATGCTGGGAGCCTCCTCCCCTCGGTGATGAGGGCCCTCTGGCGTCAGGCCCTAACTGCTGGGTACCCACATTTTCTGATACGTGCTAAGTGGTGCGAGGACACTCCTGCGAGGTTCCCATCCCCATGGGGATGTGGGCCTTCTGCTCTGAGGTCCCAATGGCTGGGTTGCTCACAGTTTCATGATGTGGGCCCTCTGCTGTGAGTTCACTGCAGCCTGGATCACATAGACTCGGTGCTCTGGGCCGCCTGCTGGGAGGTTCCCACTGCAGGATTCCTCACCTTTTTTATTCTATTGGCCCTGTGTTGTGAGGCTACTCATGCCTGCCTCAATCCGAGCCCCTCGGAGATGTGGGTCCTCTGGTTTAGGCCTCATGTGCTGGTTTCCTCACCTTTCTATGATGTGGTCACCCTGGTGTGAAGACAGTCCTGCCTGGTTCTGATCCCCTTGGTGATGTGGGCCCTCTGGTGAGAGTCTTATCCTGGCTGGGTTCCTCACCCTTCTGTGAGGTAGGCCCTCTGCTGTGAGGTCACTCCTGCCTGGCTGTCACACGTCACCTTGTCGACATGGGCCCTCAGTTGGGAGTTGGTGCCTGCTTGGAGTCTCCTCCCCTTGGTAATGAGGGCCCTCTGGCGTCAGACCCTAACTTCTGGGCTCCCACAATTCTCTGATGTGTGCCCTGAGGTGCGAGTACACTTATGCCATGTTCCCAACCACATAGGAATGTGGGCCTTCTGCTCTGAGGTCCCAAAGCCTGGGTTGCTCACAGTTTCATGATGAGGGCCCTCTGTTTTGAGTTCAGTCAGGTCTGGATCCCATAGCCTCGCTGCTCCTGGCCGCCTGCTGGGAGGTTCCAACTGCGGGATTCCTCACCTTTTTTCTTCTATGGGCCCTCTGTTTTGAGACTCCTCCTGCCTGCCTCACTCCCAGCCCCTTGGTGATGTGTGTCCTCTGGTTTGAGGCCACGTGTGCTGGGTCACTCACATTTCGTTGATGAGGTCCCACTGGTGTGAGGACACTCCAGCCTGGTTCCCATTCTCTTGGTGATGTGGGCCCTCTGGTGAGAGTCTGATCCTCCTTGGGTTCCTCACACTTTTGTGAGGTGGGCCCTCTGCTCTGAGGTCACTCTTGCCTGGCTGGCACACCCCGCATTGGCGACGGCGGCCCACTGGTAGCAGTTGGAGCCTGCTGGGAGCCTCCTCTCCTCGGTGATGAGAGCCCTCTGGTGTCAGGCCCTAACTGCTGGGCTCCCCACATTTTCTGATGTGTGCCCACTGGTGCGATGACACTCCTACTTGGTTCCCTTCCCCATGGGGATGTGGGCCTTGTGCTCTGAGGTCACAACGGCTGGTTTGCTCACAGTTTCATGATGAGGGCCCTCTGTTGTGAGTTCATCACTGCCTGGATCCCATAGCCTCGGTGCTCTGGGCCGCCTGCTGGGATGTTCCAACTGCTGGATTCCTCACCTTTTTTATACAATGGGCCATGTGTTGTGAGGTTAATCCTGCCTGCCTCGCTCCAAGACCCATGGTGATGTGGGTCCTCTGGTTTGAGGCCACATTTTCTTGTTACCTCAACTTTTGATGATATGGCCCCACGGGTGTGATGACACTCCTGCCTGGTTCACAGCCCCTTGCTGATGTGGGCACTCTGGTGAGAGTCTGATCCTGGCTGGGTTCCTTACCCTTCTGTGAGGTGGGCCCTCTGATGTGAGGTCACTCCTGCCTGGCTGGCTCACGTCGCCTTGATGATGTGGGCCCTCTGTTGGCCACTAAAGCATTCTGGGAGCCTCCTACCCTCTTTAATGAGGGCCCTGGAAAAAACGCAGATGCACATTTTGACCAAGTGCATCATTGTCCAGGATCTGCCTCTTCTCCTATGCTTTCAGAGCACTTCCCGTCTACGTCCTGAAATCATATTCCAGGAATACTGCCCCGCTTTCAAGTCCTCCTCGCAGCCTTACTTCAATATATTTTTGTATGATACCTGTCATTAATAACTCTGCAGGTTTGTTAAATACAGTGTCCCTGAGCTCCTTTCTTCAACACGCTTTCTTGTGAGCTGGCCGCAAAACCGCAGGATTGCTTCAGGCCGTAATCTGGTTTCGGCACGGCACGCTGAGCCTTTGGTAAATTCCTCTTTCTGGTGAGAAATGAGCATTCAATTTGCCCGTGGAGACACCTACAGCTAGTCTCTCATTGGTTCTCCCTATTCCTGTTCATCTTGTGCAGAAATTGCAAACTGTGCCAAACAGGAGGTTAAAGGCACTGACTCTCCAAGTGGGTAGAGGTTTAGTAAAGCATCTGGAATGGTGAACCCGAGTACCAGGGAACGAAACCTGAGAGCCATTTAAAATGGTTTCCCAGTCTCACAGTGGACAATACTCTGGGTTTCCCATGCATGTTTTAGCTGAAGGAAGAATTCCTTAAACCTGGAGATTATTGACCCATGGAATGGGTACCATGCAGTATGACTAAAAAGGGTCTGAATTTGCTCACCGAACCTCACCAATGCTATCAGTTCGAAGTGTCCAGCCTTATGCCTCACCCAGCTCTGGGTGTAGATGTGGTAAATTCAGGTTTCATCACAAGCCCTGAATCAATTATTTAAGAATTGCTGTCTCTTTCACTGTCATTGTGTTTTGTTTTTGTAATTTGGTTTGATAATGGGATTTATCGGATTTTCACTGCTGCGTTCTTGCAGCTGTACACACGCTTGACTCTCTTATGGAGACATATAAATCCATGGGTTTGAAGATTCTGATCAGTCAGGTGTATTCCTAGGCTTTGAATATGGGGTGTTTAGTCCATTTCGTTGAGCAAGGGGTAGGTCTTGAGTATTATATATTTGGCTTATGGAAAGGTATCTGTGCTAATTTCTATCTCTGGTTTTATGCAGCACCCCAACTCACATTTCCCCTTAAGCAAGCATAAGTTGGTTTTCTAAATTTGAGACCCTGTTCTGTTTTGTAATTCAGTTCATGTGTAGCCAAGTTTACATTCCTTGTATTAGTGATATCTTATGATGTTTCATTTTCTGTGTGACTTATTTCACTTAGAATCATCGTACCTGAATCCACTCATTATGCCGCGATGGGCCTGATGACATAGATTTCATTGGTGAGTGATATTCCATTGTACGTACGTACCACAATTTCTTTATCCATTTTTCGCTTTCTTGGATATTTAACTTGTACCGTAGACGAGGTTCTTGTAAACAGAGCCGTCCGAAACTTTGGGGTGGCTGTGTGTTTTTGATTTTAATTTCACTAAGCTATAGGACCATAAGTGGAAGTGCTGTAGGCTCCGTTGCTTGGTTTTTTAGGTGTTTGAGGAAACACCATACACTTCTCCAGAGTGGCTGTTGGCAAATTACATCCCGCCCATCAGCATAACAAGGCTCCCTCTTCTCCATGGTCTGTGCTGCCTTTCTGGATTTTACACTTTTTTCAGATGGCCCTTTTGACCGGGGCGCAGTGAGACTTCATTGTAGTGCAGATTTCCTTTACACGCTTGCTTGGTTGGCCAAAAAGGGCGTATGCGTTTTTACCTGAATATATTCAGGAAAAAACGCATACGCCCTTTTTGGCCAAGTGCATCATTGTCGTCGTTCTGCCTCTTTTCCTATGCTTTAAATGCAATTCCAGTCTACCCCCTGAAATCGTTTTCCTGAAATTCTGCCCCACTTTCAAGTCCTCTTCGCAGCCTTCCTTCAATATATTTTTAGACCATAGCTGTCATTTATAACTCTGCAGGTTTGTGAATTACAGTGCCCCTGAGCTCCTTTCTTCATCTCGCTTTCTTGTGAGCTGGCCGCAAACCCGCAGGAATGCTTCAGGCCCTAATCTGGTTCTGGCACGGCATGCTGAGCCTTTGGTTAATTCCTCTTCCTGGTGGGAAATGAGCGTTAAATTTGCCCGTGCAGACACCTTCACACGAGTCGTCATGGTGCCCCTTTGCCCCGGTTATCTCTATGGAGGTTGGAGTTGGAGGGCCTCCTCACTCAAGGTCAGTGTGCCCACGGAGCCAACCCTGCAACTTCAGGGCATGTTTGGTGGTTAGGATCACCACGTGGGGTCCTTTTACCTTAGGAGGGAGGTGGCCTTTTGGGCTGCTGATTTCCAGGTTTTCGGATACTGCCAGTATCTTGGCCAGATGTGGCGGTGGGCCAATCCCCTTGGTGACCGTAGTTTATCCTACCTGGATCGCATTCTTGCATTGTTCCATTTCAAGTGGTCCCAGGTTTTGCACTAATACTCCAATGGCGATTCACCGTTCACCAGGAATGTAAAGGTCAAAGGGTTTAGCTAAATTAGGGAGTTCCTGTGCAAGGGTCTGAATTGACTGCTCTTTCCATTCTTGAAAGGCCACTTCTGCATTCTATTCAAAAGGATCATCACCTTTTCCTTTCAGTGTTTCATATAGAGGCCGAGCTAGTAGACTGTAGTTAGGGATCCAGAAGCAGCAAACCCTGGCCTCCCCAGGAACCCCTAAGCTGTCTTCTAGTTTTAGAAATGGGTAAGGCTGTAAATTGTTTCTTCCCTTTCCTGGGATGGGCTTCTCCGACCTTCTGTGAGAATGAAGCCCAGGCAGGTCACCGTAGTCTGTGATATTTGAGCTTTTTCTTGGACAACTTGTATCCTTTATTGGCTTCGTAGTTCAGAGGTCTCCTTAGTAGGGCTGGCGATCAGAATGTCGTCTGCATATTGAAGGAGTGTTTCCTTTTCCAGAGGTAGAACTTTTAGGTCTTTAGCTGAGCTTTCCCCAAAGATGGTGTGGGAATTTTTGAACCCTTGGGACAACACGGCCCGGAAGTATTGTTTTAGTTGTATGTTGAGTCCTGCCACTCACAAGCCAAAATTTCTTGTGACTCTGGGACTAATAGAATACAAAAGAAGGCATCATTGAAGACTAATACAGAATACCATGTCCTGGTGGTTGGTAGAATGAGCAGCAGGGTGTAGGGTTTAGGAACTACTGGAGGTATATCCTCAGTGGCTTAACTGACTGTCCTGACATCCTTTACCAGGACTCCAGCAGCCCATGGGGCTCTCGAGGTCAGGCCAATCCCAGGATATGGAGCTCACCTGGGCAGGTACCCCAACCCAGCCCACGGGGCTCTCATGTTCAGGACCCTCCCAGGATATGGTGTTCCCTGGGCAGGTCCCCCTGCAGCCCATGGGGCTCTCGTGGTCAGGCCCCTCCCAGGATACAGAGCTACCCTTGCAGGTACCATGGCAGGGCTGGGAACACAGGAACCGTGCATATCGCCCTCATTGCAGAGCACTCCCAGCTCACCTGTCACTCAGATCTGACACAGAGCACCTCAGAGCAGGACTTGAACTAACAAACAGCAGCTCCGACAGGTCTGTGACCCTGGGCATCACTCTGTGTGGCCTCCCTCCACCTGGTCTTCCAGAGACTTCCACTGCACCCGGGGCACCAGGCCTTTGTCTCCACCCACCACCCACCCCTCCTCTCCCTGACTCCTGGGTTCCTCTCATTAGGAGAGGGTTTTCTTGAAGTTGTCTCCCACTCATGGGCCAGATAATATAATTAGAAAACAAGCCAGAGCTGCAGCCCCTTGTCTATCCTGACTCTCAGGAGCCCACACCTGTTCCTTGGACCTGGCCGATTCAGCAAGTTCCAGTTTCTGCAACTGTGAGCCCCTGAGGGGTGATTATTGGCTGGCCTGGGAAGCCTGACCGTGCCGGCCAGCCCTCCCCAGGTGTGCCTGGGTTCAGATCAATATAAACACCGCTCCAGGCAGCAAGAGCCCCTGCAGCTGTGCCTGACGCCATTTTCTCTGCCCTGTCAGCAGTCTTGGGGCTGGACTGGTGGGAGGGAGTGAGAGGCCACGGCTTTGTGGGTGGCCCAGTGTGAGTGGGGCTCTGCTGGACTTTCTGCAGCAGTTGCCAAGATGCCACCTGCTAAAGAAGAGGATGTGTCACCCATACCTGCCGCTGGAATTTCTCCCTGGGCAGAGGTGAGTGAGGAAGAAAGCAGTGGGGGCCGGGACAGCAGGGGTATCTCAGGCAGGGAAATGGAAAGCTTCCAGAAGAGCACCCAGGGCCAGGACCACCCTGGCTGGCCTGCAGGCACCAAGTCGGCTGGCATGCTGTCGCTCATGTGGCTCCATGGCCCTTCCTCTAGGCTTTCAAGTCCTTGTACATATTCAGGTGTTTTACCTGGGAAGGGTGGGAACATTTCAGCAGCAGCTGGCCTGGGGCTCAGCCCACGTTTACTCACAGATGCCTCGGCACGGTCCCCCAGCTTTGCAATGAGGACGCTTGTTGCGTGGGGCCTGCTGGCTGAATGGGAGATGATTCCCCACCACTGACCAACTTCAGAATTGCTTACAACTGGAGCAAGTGCCCTGATACGGTTTTCCTCTGTGTAACTGGTGGGTTCTGTTTTTTTTTCTTTTTTTCGTTTTTGGTTCAAGGTAGATTTTATTCCTCTTTTTTGTATTTACAGATATAAGCATGGAAATAATTTATTCATATAAATACATGTATGTGAAGGGAAGAATATTTTCTCTGTTTTACTTTTTGTAATTTGAATTTTATTTTATTTTTTTATACAGCAGGTTCTTTTTGGTTATCTCTTTTATACATATAAATGTATATATGCCAATCCCAATCTCTCAACTCCTCCCACCACCACCCCCCAACAGCTTTCCCCCCTTGGTGTCCATACGTTTGTTGTCTACATCTGTTGCTCTATTTCTGCCTTGCAAAACGGTTCATCTGTAAAATTTGTCTAGGTTCCACATATAGGCATTAATAGACAAGATTTGTTTTTCTATTTCTGACTTACTTCACTCTGTATGACAGTCTCTAGATCCATCAACGTCTCTACAAATGACCCAATTTCATTCCTTTTTATGGCTTAGTAATATTTCATTTTATATATGTACCACTTCTTTATGCATTCGTCTGTCTGTGGGCATTTAGGTTGCTTCCATTACCTGGATATTGTAAATAGTGATGCAATGAACATTGCGGTGAATGTCTCTTTTTGATTTATGGTTTTGTCTGGGTATATGCCCAGTAGTGGGATTGCTGTATCATATGGTAATTCTATTCTTAGTTTTATAAGAAACTCCATAATGTTCTCCACAGTGACTGTATCAATTTACATTCCCAACAATAGTGCAAGAGGGTTCCTTATCTCCACACCCTTTCCAGCATTTGTTGTTTGTAGATTTTCTGATGATGCCCATTCTAACATGTGTGAGGTGATACACCATGGATGAGTCTATTTCGTTGAGCAAAGAGTAGGTCTTGTCTAGTACATATTTGGCTTATGGAACGGTATGTGTGCTAATTTCAATCTCTGGTTTTATACAGCACCCCAACTCAACATTCCCCTTAAGCAAGCATAAGTGTTTATCTAAATGTGAGACTCTGTTCGGTTTTGTATTTCAGTTTATGTGTAGCCAAGTTTACACTCCCTCTATTAGTGATATCTTATGATACTTATCTTTCTCTGTGTGACGTATTTCTCTTAGAATCATCATATTTAAATCCACTCAATTTGCTGCTACAGGCCTGATGACATTGATTTCATTGCTGAGTGATATTCCGTTGTACGTAAGTAGCACAACTCCTTTATCCATTTTTTTCTTTCTGGGATATTTAATTTGTACTGGACTCGAGTTTCTTGTAAACACAGCAGCCCTAAATTTTGTGCTGGCTGTGTCTTGTTGATTTTAATTTTCCTAAGCTATAGGGCTAAAAGTGGAAGTACCCTAGGCTCTGTAGCTTTGTTTTTCAGATGTTTCAGGATACACCATAAACATCTCCAGAGTGTCTGTTGGCAATTTACATCCCGCCCATCAGCATAACAAGGCTCCCTGTTCTCCATGGCCTGTCCTGTGTTTCTGGTTTTTACATTTTTTTCAGATGGCCCTTTTGACGAATGGGAAATGAGACTTCATTGTAGTGCGGATTTCCATTGCTGGAGTGCTTGGTTGGCCAAAAAGGGCATATGCGTTTTTTCCTGAATATATTCAGGAAAAAATGTTTACGCACTTTTGTCCAAGTGCATCAGTGTCAAAGATCTGCCGCTCTTCACATGCTTTAAATGCAATTCCAATCTACCTCCTGAAATATGATTCCTGCAATTCTGCCTCGTTTTCAAGTCCTCTTTGCAGACTTACTTCAATATATTTTTGCCAATAGCTGTCATTTATATCTCTGCAGGTTTGTGAATTACAGTGCCCGTGATTTCCTTTCTTAACTCGTTTCCTTGAAAGCTGGCCACAGAACCGCAGGTTTGCTTTAGGCCATAATCAGGGTCCGACACGGCACTCTGAGCCTTTGGTTAATTCCTCTTCCTGGTGGGAAATTAGAGTTAAATGTGCCCCTCCGGACACCTGCCTCACTCCCAGCCCCTTGGTTATGTGTGTCCTGTAGTTTGAGGCCACATGTGCTGGGTTCCTCACCTTTGGCTGATGTGGCCCCACTGGTGTGAGGACACTCCTGCCTGGTTCCCATCCCCTTGGTGATGTGGACCCTCCGGTGAGAGTCTGATCCTGGCTGGGTTCCTCACACTTCTGAGAGGTGGGCCCTCTTCTCTGAGGTCACTCCTGCCTGGCTGGCCCACCCCGCCTTGACGACGTCGGCTCTCTCGTGGGAGTTGGTGCCTGCTGCGAGTCTCCTCCCCTTGGTAATGAGGGCCCTCTGGCGTCAGGCCCTAACTCCTGGCCTCCCAAATTTTTCTGATGTGCGCCCTGTGGTGCGAGTACACTCCTGCCAGGTTCCCAACACCATGGGAATGTGGGCCTTCTGCTCTGAGGTCCCAACGGTGGGTTGCTCAGTTTCATGATGAGGGCCCTCTGGTGTGAGTTCACTCCGGCCTGGATCCCATAGCCTCGCTGCTCCTGGCCACCTGCGGGGAGGTTACAACTGCGGGATTCCTCACCTTTTTTCTTCTATGGGCCCTCTGTTTTGAGACTCCTCCTGCCTGCCTCACTCCCAGCCCCTTGGTGATGTGTGTCCTCTGGTTTGAGGCCACGTGTGCTGGGTCCCTCACCTTTCGATGATGTGGCCCCACTGGTGTGAGGACACTCTTGCCTGGTTCCTATCCCCTTGAAGATGTGGGCTCTCTGGTGAGAGTCTGATCCTGGCTGGGTTCCTCACCCTTCTGTGAGGTGGGCCCTCTGCTGTGAGGTCACTCCTGCCTGGCTGGCACAGCCCGCCTGGGCAACATCGGCCCTCTTGTGGCAGTTGGAGCATGCTGGGAGCCTCCTCCCCTCGGTGATGAGGGCCCTCTGGCGTCAGGCCCTAACTGCTGGGTACCCACATTTTCTGATACGTGCTAAGTGGTGCGAGGACACTCCTGCGAGGTTCCCATCCCCATGGGGATGTGGGCCTTCTGCTCTGAGGTCCCAATGGCTGGGTTGCTCACAGTTTCATGATGTGGGCCCTCTGCTGTGAGTTCACTGCAGCCTGGATCACATAGACTCGGTGCTCTGGGCCGCCTGCTGGGAGGTTCCCACTGCAGGATTCCTCACCTTTTTTATTCTATTGGCCCTGTGTTGTGAGGCTACTCATGCCTGCCTCAATCCGAGCCCCTCGGAGATGTGGGTCCTCTGGTTTAGGCCTCATGTGCTGGTTTCCTCACCTTTCTATGATGTGGTCACCCTGGTGTGAAGACAGTCCTGCCTGGTTCTGATCCCCTTGGTGATGTGGGCCCTCTGGTGAGAGTCTTATCCTGGCTGGGTTCCTCACCCTTCTGTGAGGTAGGCCCTCTGCTGTGAGGTCACTCCTGCCTGGCTGTCACACGTCACCTTGTCGACATGGGCCCTCAGTTGGGAGTTGGTGCCTGCTTGGAGTCTCCTCCCCTTGGTAATGAGGGCCCTCTGGCGTCAGACCCTAACTTCTGGGCTCCCACAATTCTCTGATGTGTGCCCTGAGGTGCGAGTACACTTATGCCATGTTCCCAACCACATAGGAATGTGGGCCTTCTGCTCTGAGGTCCCAAAGCCTGGGTTGCTCACAGTTTCATGATGAGGGCCCTCTGTTTTGAGTTCAGTCAGGTCTGGATCCCATAGCCTCGCTGCTCCTGGCCGCCTGCTGGGAGGTTCCAACTGCGGGATTCCTCACCTTTTTTCTTCTATGGGCCCTCTGTTTTGAGACTCCTCCTGCCTGCCTCACTCCCAGCCCCTTGGTGATGTGTGTCCTCTGGTTTGAGGCCACGTGTGCTGGGTCACTCACATTTCGTTGATGAGGTCCCACTGGTGTGAGGACACTCCAGCCTGGTTCCCATTCTCTTGGTGATGTGGGCCCTCTGGTGAGAGTCTGATCCTCCTTGGGTTCCTCACACTTTTGTGAGGTGGGCCCTCTGCTCTGAGGTCACTCTTGCCTGGCTGGCACACCCCGCATTGGCGACGGCGGCCCACTGGTAGCAGTTGGAGCCTGCTGGGAGCCTCCTCTCCTCGGTGATGAGAGCCCTCTGGTGTCAGGCCCTAACTGCTGGGCTCCCCACATTTTCTGATGTGTGCCCACTGGTGCGATGACACTCCTACTTGGTTCCCTTCCCCATGGGGATGTGGGCCTTGTGCTCTGAGGTCACAACGGCTGGTTTGCTCACAGTTTCATGATGAGGGCCCTCTGTTGTGAGTTCATCACTGCCTGGATCCCATAGCCTCGGTGCTCTGGGCCGCCTGCTGGGATGTTCCAACTGCTGGATTCCTCACCTTTTTTATACAATGGGCCATGTGTTGTGAGGTTAATCCTGCCTGCCTCGCTCCAAGACCCATGGTGATGTGGGTCCTCTGGTTTGAGGCCACATTTTCTTGTTACCTCAACTTTTGATGATATGGCCCCACGGGTGTGATGACACTCCTGCCTGGTTCACAGCCCCTTGCTGATGTGGGCACTCTGGTGAGAGTCTGATCCTGGCTGGGTTCCTTACCCTTCTGTGAGGTGGGCCCTCTGATGTGAGGTCACTCCTGCCTGGCTGGCTCACGTCGCCTTGATGATGTGGGCCCTCTGTTGGCCACTAAAGCATTCTGGGAGCCTCCTACCCTCTTTAATGAGGGCCCTGGAAAAAACGCAGATGCACATTTTGACCAAGTGCATCATTGTCCAGGATCTGCCTCTTCTCCTATGCTTTCAGAGCACTTCCCGTCTACGTCCTGAAATCATATTCCAGGAATACTGCCCCGCTTTCAAGTCCTCCTCGCAGCCTTACTTCAATATATTTTTGTATGATACCTGTCATTAATAACTCTGCAGGTTTGTTAAATACAGTGTCCCTGAGCTCCTTTCTTCAACACGCTTTCTTGTGAGCTGGCCGCAAAACCGCAGGATTGCTTCAGGCCGTAATCTGGTTTCGGCACGGCACGCTGAGCCTTTGGTAAATTCCTCTTTCTGGTGAGAAATGAGCATTCAATTTGCCCGTGGAGACACCTACAGCTAGTCTCTCATTGGTTCTCCCTATTCCTGTTCATCTTGTGCAGAAATTGCAAACTGTGCCAAACAGGAGGTTAAAGGCACTGACTCTCCAAGTGGGTAGAGGGTTAGTAAAGCATCTGGAATGGTGAACCCGAGTACCAGGGAACGAAACCTGAGAGCCATTTAAAATGGTTTCCCAGTCTCACAGTGGACAATACTCTGGGTTTCCCATGCATGTTTTAGCTGAAGGAAGAATTCCTTAAACCTGGAGATTATTGACCCATGGAATGGGTACCATGCAGTATGACTAAAAAGGGTCTGAATTTGCTCACCGAACCTCACCAATGCTATCAGTTCGAAGTGTCCAGCCTTATGCCTCACCCAGCTCTGGGTGTAGATGTGGTAAATTCAGGTTTCATCACAAGCCCTGAATCAATTATTTAAGAATTGCTGTCTCTTTCACTGTCATTGTGTTTTGTTTTTGTAATTTGGTTTGATAATGGGATTTATCGGATTTTCACTGCTGCGTTCTTGCAGCTGTACACACGCTTGACTCTCTTATGGAGACATATAAATCCATGGGTTTGAAGATTCTGATCAGTCAGGTGTATTCCTAGGCTTTGAATATGGGGTGTTTAGTCCATTTCGTTGAGCAAGGGGTAGGTCTTGAGTATTATATATTTGGCTTATGGAAAGGTATCTGTGCTAATTTCTATCTCTGGTTTTATGCAGCACCCCAACTCACATTTCCCCTTAAGCAAGCATAAGTTGGTTTTCTAAATTTGAGACCCTGTTCTGTTTTGTAATTCAGTTCATGTGTAGCCAAGTTTACATTCCTTGTATTAGTGATATCTTATGATGTTTCATTTTCTGTGTGACTTATTTCACTTAGAATCATCGTACCTGAATCCACTCATTATGCCGCGATGGGCCTGATGACATAGATTTCATTGGTGAGTGATATTCCATTGTACGTACGTACCACAATTTCTTTATCCATTTTTCGCTTTCTTGGATATTTAACTTGTACCGTAGACGAGGTTCTTGTAAACAGAGCCGTCCGAAACTTTGGGGTGGCTGTGTGTTTTTGATTTTAATTTCACTAAGCTATAGGACCATAAGTGGAAGTGCTGTAGGCTCCGTTGCTTGGTTTTTTAGGTGTTTGAGGAAACACCATACACTTCTCCAGAGTGGCTGTTGGCAAATTACATCCCGCCCATCAGCATAACAAGGCTCCCTCTTCTCCATGGTCTGTGCTGCCTTTCTGGATTTTACACTTTTTTCAGATGGCCCTTTTGACCGGGGCGCAGTGAGACTTCATTGTAGTGCAGATTTCCTTTACACGCTTGCTTGGTTGGCCAAAAAGGGCGTATGCGTTTTTACCTGAATATATTCAGGAAAAAACGCATACGCCCTTTTTGGCCAAGTGCATCATTGTCGTCGTTCTGCCTCTTTTCCTATGCTTTAAATGCAATTCCAGTCTACCCCCTGAAATCGTTTTCCTGAAATTCTGCCCCACTTTCAAGTCCTCTTCGCAGCCTTCCTTCAATATATTTTTAGACCATAGCTGTCATTTATAACTCTGCAGGTTTGTGAATTACAGTGCCCCTGAGCTCCTTTCTTCATCTCGCTTTCTTGTGAGCTGGCCGCAAACCCGCAGGAATGCTTCAGGCCCTAATCTGGTTCTGGCACGGCATGCTGAGCCTTTGGTTAATTCCTCTTCCTGGTGGGAAATGAGCGTTAAATTTGCCCGTGCAGACACCTTCACACGAGTCGTCATGGTGCCCCTTTGCCCCGGTTATCTCTATGGAGGTTGGAGTTGGAGGGCCTCCTCACTCAAGGTCAGTGTGCCCACGGAGCCAACCCTGCAACTTCAGGGCATGTTTGGTGGTTAGGATCACCACGTGGGGTCCTTTTACCTTAGGAGGGAGGTGGCCTTTTGGGCTGCTGATTTCCAGGTTTTCGGATACTGCCAGTATCTTGGCCAGATGTGGCGGTGGGCCAATCCCCTTGGTGACCGTAGTTTATCCTACCTGGATCGCATTCTTGCATTGTTCCATTTCAAGTGGTCCCAGGTTTTGCACTAATACTCCAATGGCGATTCACCGTTCACCAGGAATGTAAAGGTCAAAGGGTTTAGCTAAATTAGGGAGTTCCTGTGCAAGGGTCTGAATTGACTGCTCTTTCCATTCTTGAAAGGCCACTTCTGCATTCTATTCAAAAGGATCATCACCTTTTCCTTTCAGTGTTTCATATAGAGGCCGAGCTAGTAGACTGTAGTTAGGGATCCAGAAGCAGCAAACCCTGGCCTCCCCAGGAACCCCTAAGCTGTCTTCTAGTTTTAGAAATGGGTAAGGCTGTAAATTGTTTCTTCCCTTTCCTGGGATGGGCTTCTCCGACCTTCTGTGAGAATGAAGCCCAGGCAGGTCACCGTAGTCTGTGATATTTGAGCTTTTTCTTGGACAACTTGTATCCTTTATTGGCTTCGTAGTTCAGAGGTCTCCTTAGTAGGGCTGGCGATCAGAATGTCGTCTGCATATTGA
Organism: Delphinapterus leucas; assembly: GCF_059928025.1. Lineage (NCBI taxonomy): Eukaryota > Metazoa > Chordata > Mammalia > Artiodactyla > Monodontidae > Delphinapterus > Delphinapterus leucas. Next base: position 7,017,197 of record NW_028322245.1, read on the forward strand.
AGGAGTGTTTCCTTTTCCAGAGGTAGAACTTTTAGGTCTTTAGCTGAGCTTTCCCCAAAGATGGTGTGGGAATTTTTGAACCCTTGGGACAACACGGCCCGGAAGTATTGTTTTAGTTGTATGTTGAGTCCTGCCACTCACAAGCCAAAATTTCTTGTGACTCTGGGACTAATAGAATACAAAAGAAGGCATCATTGAAGACTAATACAGAATACCATGTCCTGGTGGTTGGTAGAATGACCAGCAGGGTGTAGGGTTTAGGAACTACTGGAGGTATATCCTCAGTGGCTTAACTGACTGTCCTGACATCCTTTACCAGGACTCCAGCAGCCCATGGGGCTCTCGAGGTCAGGCCAATCCCAGGATATGGAGCTCACCTGGGCAGGTACCCCAACCCAGCCCACGGGGCTCTCATGTTCAGGACCCTCCCAGGATATGGTGTTCCCTGGGCAGGTCCCCCTGCAGCCCATGGGGCTCTCGTGGTCAGGCCCCTCCCAGGATACAGAGCTACCCTTGCAGGTACCATGGCAGGGCTGGGAACACAGGAACCGTGCATATCGCCCTCATTGCAGAGCACTCCCAGCTCACCTGTCACTCAGATCTGACACAGAGCACCTCAGAGCAGGACTTGAACTAACAAACAGCAGCTCCGACAGGTCTGTGACCCTGGGCATCACTCTGTGTGGCCTCCCTCCACCTGGTCTTCCAGAGACTTCCACTGCACCCGGGGCACCAGGCCTTTGTCTCCACCCACCACCCACCCCTCCTCTCCCTGACTCCTGGGTTCCTCTCATTAGGAGAGGGTTTTCTTGAAGTTGTCTCCCACTCATGGGCCAGATAATATAATTAGAAAACAAGCCAGAGCTGCAGCCCCTTGTCTATCCTGACTCTCAGGAGCCCACACCTGTTCCTTGGACCTGGCCGATTCAGCAAGTTCCAGTTTCTGCAACTGTGAGCCCCTGAGGGGTGATTATTGGCTGGCCTGGGAAGCCTGACCGTGCCGGCCAGCCCTCCCCAGGTGTGCCTGGGTTCAGATCAATATAAACACCGCTCCAGGCAGCAAGAGCCCCTGCAGCTGTGCCTGACGCCATTTTCTCTGCCCTGTCAGCAGTCTTGGGGCTGGACTGGTGGGAGGGAGTGAGAGGCCACGGCTTTGTGGGTGGCCCAGTGTGAGTGGGGCTCTGCTGGACTTTCTGCAGCAGTTGCCAAGATGCCACCTGCTAAAGAAGAGGATGTGTCACCCATACCTGCCGCTGGAATTTCTCCCTGGGCAGAGGTGAGTGAGGAAGAAAGCAGTGGGGGCCGGGACAGCAGGGGTATCTCAGGCAGGGAAATGGAAAGCTTCCAGAAGAGCACCCAGGGCCAGGACCACCCTGGCTGGCCTGCAGGCACCAAGTCGGCTGGCATGCTGTCGCTCATGTGGCTCCATGGCCCTTCCTCTAGGCTTTCAAGTCCTTGTACATATTCAGGTGTTTTACCTGGGAAGGGTGGGAACATTTCAGCAGCAGCTGGCCTGGGGCTCAGCCCACGTTTACTCACAGATGCCTCGGCACGGTCCCCCAGCTTTGCAATGAGGACGCTTGTTGCGTGGGGCCTGCTGGCTGAATGGGAGATGATTCCCCACCACTGACCAACTTCAGAATTGCTTACAACTGGAGCAAGTGCCCTGATACGGTTTTCCTCTGTGTAACTGGTGGGTTCTGTTTTTTTTTCTTTTTTTCGTTTTTGGTTCAAGGTAGATTTTATTCCTCTTTTTTGTATTTACAGATATAAGCATGGAAATAATTTATTCATATAAATACATGTATGTGAAGGGAAGAATATTTTCTCTGTTTTACTTTTTGTAATTTGAATTTTATTTTATTTTTTTATACAGCAGGTTCTTTTTGGTTATCTCTTTTATACATATAAATGTATATATGCCAATCCCAATCTCTCAACTCCTCCCACCACCACCCCCCAACAGCTTTCCCCCCTTGGTGTCCATACGTTTGTTGTCTACATCTGTTGCTCTATTTCTGCCTTGCAAAACGGTTCATCTGTAAAATTTGTCTAGGTTCCACATATAGGCATTAATAGACAAGATTTGTTTTTCTATTTCTGACTTACTTCACTCTGTATGACAGTCTCTAGATCCATCAACGTCTCTACAAATGACCCAATTTCATTCCTTTTTATGGCTTAGTAATATTTCATTTTATATATGTACCACTTCTTTATGCATTCGTCTGTCTGTGGGCATTTAGGTTGCTTCCATTACCTGGATATTGTAAATAGTGATGCAATGAACATTGCGGTGAATGTCTCTTTTTGATTTATGGTTTTGTCTGGGTATATGCCCAGTAGTGGGATTGCTGTATCATATGGTAATTCTATTCTTAGTTTTATAAGAAACTCCATAATGTTCTCCACAGTGACTGTATCAATTTACATTCCCAACAATAGTGCAAGAGGGTTCCTTATCTCCACACCCTTTCCAGCATTTGTTGTTTGTAGATTTTCTGATGATGCCCATTCTAACATGTGTGAGGTGATACACCATGGATGAGTCTATTTCGTTGAGCAAAGAGTAGGTCTTGTCTAGTACATATTTGGCTTATGGAACGGTATGTGTGCTAATTTCAATCTCTGGTTTTATACAGCACCCCAACTCAACATTCCCCTTAAGCAAGCATAAGTGTTTATCTAAATGTGAGACTCTGTTCGGTTTTGTATTTCAGTTTATGTGTAGCCAAGTTTACACTCCCTCTATTAGTGATATCTTATGATACTTATCTTTCTCTGTGTGACGTATTTCTCTTAGAATCATCATATTTAAATCCACTCAATTTGCTGCTACAGGCCTGATGACATTGATTTCATTGCTGAGTGATATTCCGTTGTACGTAAGTAGCACAACTCCTTTATCCATTTTTTTCTTTCTGGGATATTTAATTTGTACTGGACTCGAGTTTCTTGTAAACACAGCAGCCCTAAATTTTGTGCTGGCTGTGTCTTGTTGATTTTAATTTTCCTAAGCTATAGGGCTAAAAGTGGAAGTACCCTAGGCTCTGTAGCTTTGTTTTTCAGATGTTTCAGGATACACCATAAACATCTCCAGAGTGTCTGTTGGCAATTTACATCCCGCCCATCAGCATAACAAGGCTCCCTGTTCTCCATGGCCTGTCCTGTGTTTCTGGTTTTTACATTTTTTTCAGATGGCCCTTTTGACGAATGGGAAATGAGACTTCATTGTAGTGCGGATTTCCATTGCTGGAGTGCTTGGTTGGCCAAAAAGGGCATATGCGTTTTTTCCTGAATATATTCAGGAAAAAATGTTTACGCACTTTTGTCCAAGTGCATCAGTGTCAAAGATCTGCCGCTCTTCACATGCTTTAAATGCAATTCCAATCTACCTCCTGAAATATGATTCCTGCAATTCTGCCTCGTTTTCAAGTCCTCTTTGCAGACTTACTTCAATATATTTTTGCCAATAGCTGTCATTTATATCTCTGCAGGTTTGTGAATTACAGTGCCCGTGATTTCCTTTCTTAACTCGTTTCCTTGAAAGCTGGCCACAGAACCGCAGGTTTGCTTTAGGCCATAATCAGGGTCCGACACGGCACTCTGAGCCTTTGGTTAATTCCTCTTCCTGGTGGGAAATTAGAGTTAAATGTGCCCCTCCGGACACCTGCCTCACTCCCAGCCCCTTGGTTATGTGTGTCCTGTAGTTTGAGGCCACATGTGCTGGGTTCCTCACCTTTGGCTGATGTGGCCCCACTGGTGTGAGGACACTCCTGCCTGGTTCCCATCCCCTTGGTGATGTGGACCCTCCGGTGAGAGTCTGATCCTGGCTGGGTTCCTCACACTTCTGAGAGGTGGGCCCTCTTCTCTGAGGTCACTCCTGCCTGGCTGGCCCACCCCGCCTTGACGACGTCGGCTCTCTCGTGGGAGTTGGTGCCTGCTGCGAGTCTCCTCCCCTTGGTAATGAGGGCCCTCTGGCGTCAGGCCCTAACTCCTGGCCTCCCAAATTTTTCTGATGTGCGCCCTGTGGTGCGAGTACACTCCTGCCAGGTTCCCAACACCATGGGAATGTGGGCCTTCTGCTCTGAGGTCCCAACGGTGGGTTGCTCAGTTTCATGATGAGGGCCCTCTGGTGTGAGTTCACTCCGGCCTGGATCCCATAGCCTCGCTGCTCCTGGCCACCTGCGGGGAGGTTACAACTGCGGGATTCCTCACCTTTTTTCTTCTATGGGCCCTCTGTTTTGAGACTCCTCCTGCCTGCCTCACTCCCAGCCCCTTGGTGATGTGTGTCCTCTGGTTTGAGGCCACGTGTGCTGGGTCCCTCACCTTTCGATGATGTGGCCCCACTGGTGTGAGGACACTCTTGCCTGGTTCCTATCCCCTTGAAGATGTGGGCTCTCTGGTGAGAGTCTGATCCTGGCTGGGTTCCTCACCCTTCTGTGAGGTGGGCCCTCTGCTGTGAGGTCACTCCTGCCTGGCTGGCACAGCCCGCCTGGGCAACATCGGCCCTCTTGTGGCAGTTGGAGCATGCTGGGAGCCTCCTCCCCTCGGTGATGAGGGCCCTCTGGCGTCAGGCCCTAACTGCTGGGTACCCACATTTTCTGATACGTGCTAAGTGGTGCGAGGACACTCCTGCGAGGTTCCCATCCCCATGGGGATGTGGGCCTTCTGCTCTGAGGTCCCAATGGCTGGGTTGCTCACAGTTTCATGATGTGGGCCCTCTGCTGTGAGTTCACTGCAGCCTGGATCACATAGACTTGGTGCTCTGGGCCGCCTGCTGGGAGGTTCCCACTGCAGGATTCCTCACCTTTTTTATTCTATTGGCCCTGTGTTGTGAGGCTACTCATGCCTGCCTCAATCCGAGCCCCTCGGAGATGTGGGTCCTCTGGTTTAGGCCTCATGTGCTGGTTTCCTCACCTTTCTATGATGTGGTCACCCTGGTGTGAAGACAGTCCTGCCTGGTTCTGATCCCCTTGGTGATGTGGGCCCTCTGGTGAGAGTCTTATCCTGGCTGGGTTCCTCACCCTTCTGTGATGTAGGCCCTCTGCTGTGAGGTCACTCCTGCCTGGCTGTCACACGTCACCTTGTCGACATGGGCCCTCAGTTGGGAGTTGGTGCCTGCTTGGAGTCTCCTCCCCTTGGTAATGAGGGCCCTCTGGCGTCAGACCCTAACTTCTGGGCTCCCACAATTCTCTGATGTGTGCCCTGAGGTGCGAGTACACTTATGCCATGTTCCCAACCACATAGGAATGTGGGCCTTCTGCTCTGAGGTCCCAAAGCCTGGGTTGCTCACAGTTTCATGATGAGGGCCCTCTGTTTTGAGTTCAGTCAGGTCTGGATCCCATAGCCTCGCTGCTCCTGGCCGCCTGCTGGGAGGTTCCAACTGCGGGATTCCTCACCTTTTTTCTTCTATGGGCCCTCTGTTTTGAGACTCCTCCTGCCTGCCTCACTCCCAGCCCCTTGGTGATGTGTGTCCTCTGGTTTGAGGCCACGTGTGCTGGGTCACTCACATTTCGTTGATGAGGTCCCACTGGTGTGAGGACACTCCAGCCTGGTTCCCATTCTCTTGGTGATGTGGGCCCTCTGGTGAGAGTCTGATCCTCCTTGGGTTCCTCACACTTTTGTGAGGTGGGCCCTCTGCTCTGAGGTCACTCTTGCCTGGCTGGCACACCCCGCATTGGCGACGGCGGCCCACTGGTAGCAGTTGGAGCCTGCTGGGAGCCTCCTCTCCTCGGTGATGAGAGCCCTCTGGTGTCAGGCCCTAACTGCTGGGCTCCCCACATTTTCTGATGTGTGCCCACTGGTGCGATGACACTCCTACTTGGTTCCCTTCCCCATGGGGATGTGGGCCTTGTGCTCTGAGGTCACAACGGCTGGTTTGCTCACAGTTTCATGATGAGGGCCCTCTGTTGTGAGTTCATCACTGCCTGGATCCCATAGCCTCGGTGCTCTGGGCCGCCTGCTGGGATGTTCCAACTGCTGGATTCCTCACCTTTTTTATACAATGGGCCATGTGTTGTGAGGTTAATCCTGCCTGCCTCGCTCCAAGACCCATGGTGATGTGGGTCCTCTGGTTTGAGGCCACATTTTCTTGTTACCTCAACTTTTGATGATATGGCCCCACGGGTGTGATGACACTCCTGCCTGGTTCACAGCCCCTTGCTGATGTGGGCACTCTGGTGAGAGTCTGATCCTGGCTGGGTTCCTTACCCTTCTGTGAGGTGGGCCCTCTGATGTGAGGTCACTCCTGCCTGGCTGGCTCACGTCGCCTTGATGATGTGGGCCCTCTGTTGGCCACTAAAGCATTCTGGGAGCCTCCTACCCTCTTTAATGAGGGCCCTGGAAAAAACGCAGATGCACATTTTGACCAAGTGCATCATTGTCCAGGATCTGCCTCTTCTCCTATGCTTTCAGAGCACTTCCCGTCTACGTCCTGAAATCATATTCCAGGAATACTGCCCCGCTTTCAAGTCCTCCTCGCAGCCTTACTTCAATATATTTTTGTATGATACCTGTCATTAATAACTCTGCAGGTTTGTTAAATACAGTGTCCCTGAGCTCCTTTCTTCAACACGCTTTCTTGTGAGCTGGCCGCAAAACCGCAGGATTGCTTCAGGCCGTAATCTGGTTTCGGCACGGCACGCTGAGCCTTTGGTAAATTCCTCTTTCTGGTGAGAAATGAGCATTCAATTTGCCCGTGGAGACACCTACAGCTAGTCTCTCATTGGTTCTCCCTATTCCTGTTCATCTTGTGCAGAAATTGCAAACTGTGCCAAACAGGAGGTTAAAGGCACTGACTCTCCAAGTGGGTAGAGGTTTAGTAAAGCATCTGGAATGGTGAACCCGAGTACCAGGGAACGAAACCTGAGAGCCATTTAAAATGGTTTCCCAGTCTCACAGTGGACAATACTCTGGGTTTCCCATGCATGTTTTAGCTGAAGGAAGAATTCCTTAAACCTGGAGATTATTGACCCATGGAATGGGTACCATGCAGTATGACTAAAAAGGGTCTGAATTTGCTCACCGAACCTCACCAATGCTATCAGTTCGAAGTGTCCAGCCTTATGCCTCACCCAGCTCTGGGTGTAGATGTGGTAAATTCAGGTTTCATCACAAGCCCTGAATCAATTATTTAAGAATTGCTGTCTCTTTCACTGTCATTGTGTTTTGTTTTTGTAATTTGGTTTGATAATGGGATTTATCGGATTTTCACTGCTGCGTTCTTGCAGCTGTACACACGCTTGACTCTCTTATGGAGACATATAAATCCATGGGTTTGAAGATTCTGATCAGTCAGGTGTATTCCTAGGCTTTGAATATGGGGTGTTTAGTCCATTTCGTTGAGCAAGGGGTAGGTCTTGAGTATTATATATTTGGCTTATGGAAAGGTATCTGTGCTAATTTCTATCTCTGGTTTTATGCAGCACCCCAACTCACATTTCCCCTTAAGCAAGCATAAGTTGGTTTTCTAAATTTGAGACCCTGTTCTGTTTTGTAATTCAGTTCATGTGTAGCCAAGTTTACATTCCTTGTATTAGTGATATCTTATGATGTTTCATTTTCTGTGTGACTTATTTCACTTAGAATCATCGTACCTGAATCCACTCATTATGCCGCGATGGGCCTGATGACATAGATTTCATTGGTGAGTGATATTCCATTGTACGTACGTACCACAATTTCTTTATCCATTTTTCGCTTTCTTGGATATTTAACTTGTACCGTAGACGAGGTTCTTGTAAACAGAGCCGTCCGAAACTTTGGGGTGGCTGTGTGTTTTTGATTTTAATTTCACTAAGCTATAGGACCATAAGTGGAAGTGCTGTAGGCTCCGTTGCTTGGTTTTTTAGGTGTTTGAGGAAACACCATACACTTCTCCAGAGTGGCTGTTGGCAAATTACATCCCGCCCATCAGCATAACAAGGCTCCCTCTTCTCCATGGTCTGTGCTGCCTTTCTGGATTTTACACTTTTTTCAGATGGCCCTTTTGACCGGGGCGCAGTGAGACTTCATTGTAGTGCAGATTTCCTTTACACGCTTGCTTGGTTGGCCAAAAAGGGCGTATGCGTTTTTACCTGAATATATTCAGGAAAAAACGCATACGCCCTTTTTGGCCAAGTGCATCATTGTCGTCGTTCTGCCTCTTTTCCTATGCTTTAAATGCAATTCCAGTCTACCCCCTGAAATCGTTTTCCTGAAATTCTGCCCCACTTTCAAGTCCTCTTCGCAGCCTTCCTTCAATATATTTTTAGACCATAGCTGTCATTTATAACTCTGCAGGTTTGTGAATTACAGTGCCCCTGAGCTCCTTTCTTCATCTCGCTTTCTTGTGAGCTGGCCGCAAACCCGCAGGAATGCTTCAGGCCCTAATCTGGTTCTGGCACGGCATGCTGAGCCTTTGGTTAATTCCTCTTCCTGGTGGGAAATGAGCGTTAAATTTGCCCGTGCAGACACCTTCACACGAGTCGTCATGGTGCCCCTTTGCCCCGGTTATCTCTATGGAGGTTGGAGTTGGAGGGCCTCCTCACTCAAGGTCAGTGTGCCCACGGAGCCAACCCTGCAACTTCAGGGCATGTTTGGTGGTTAGGATCACCACGTGGGGTCCTTTTACCTTAGGAGGGAGGTGGCCTTTTGGGCTGCTGATTTCCAGGTTTTCGGATACTGCCAGTATCTTGGCCAGATGTGGCGGTGGGCCAATCCCCTTGGTGACCGTAGTTTATCCTACCTGGATCGCATTCTTGCATTGTTCCATTTCAAGTGGTCCCAGGTTTTGCACTAATACTCCAATGGCGATTCACCGTTCACCAGGAATGTAAAGGTCAAAGGGTTTAGCTAAATTAGGGAGTTCCTGTGCAAGGGTCTGAATTGACTGCTCTTTCCATTCTTGAAAGGCCACTTCTGCATTCTATTCAAAAGGATCATCACCTTTTCCTTTCAGTGTTTCATATAGAGGCCGAGCTAGTAGACTGTAGTTAGGGATCCAGAAGCAGCAAACCCTGGCCTCCCCAGGAACCCCTAAGCTGTCTTCTAGTTTTAGAAATGGGTAAGGCTGTAAATTGTTTCTTCCCTTTCCTGGGATGGGCTTCTCCGACCTTCTGTGAGAATGAAGCCCAGGCAGGTCACCGTAGTCTGTGATATTTGAGCTTTTTCTTGGACAACTTGTATCCTTTATTGGCTTCGTAGTTCAGAGGTCTCCTTAGTAGGGCTGGCGATCAGAATGTCGTCTGCATATTGAAGGAGTGTTTCCTTTTCCAGAGGTAGAACTTTTAGGTCTTTAGCTGAGCTTTCCCCAAAGATGGTGTGGGAATTTTTGAACCCTTGGGACAACACGGCCCGGAAGTATTGTTTTAGTTGTATGTTGAGTCCTGCCACTCACAAGCCAAAATTTCTTGTGACTCTGGGACTAATAGAATACAAAAGAAGGCATCATTGAAGACTAATACAGAATACCATGTCCTGGTGGTTGGTAGAATGAGCAGCAGGGTGTAGGGTTTAGGAACTACTGGAGGTATATCCTCAGTGGCTTAACTGACTGTCCTGACATCCTTTACCAGGACTCCAGCAGCCCATGGGGCTCTCGAGGTCAGGCCAATCCCAGGATATGGAGCTCACCTGGGCAGGTACCCCAACCCAGCCCACGGGGCTCTCATGTTCAGGACCCTCCCAGGATATGGTGTTCCCTGGGCAGGTCCCCCTGCAGCCCATGGGGCTCTCGTGGTCAGGCCCCTCCCAGGATACAGAGCTACCCTTGCAGGTACCATGGCAGGGCTGGGAACACAGGAACCGTGCATATCGCCCTCATTGCAGAGCACTCCCAGCTCACCTGTCACTCAGATCTGACACAGAGCACCTCAGAGCAGGACTTGAACTAACAAACAGCAGCTCCGACAGGTCTGTGACCCTGGGCATCACTCTGTGTGGCCTCCCTCCACCTGGTCTTCCAGAGACTTCCACTGCACCCGGGGCACCAGGCCTTTGTCTCCACCCACCACCCACCCCTCCTCTCCCTGACTCCTGGGTTCCTCTCATTAGGAGAGGGTTTTCTTGAAGTTGTCTCCCACTCATGGGCCAGATAATATAATTAGAAAACAAGCCAGAGCTGCAGCCCCTTGTCTATCCTGACTCTCAGGAGCCCACACCTGTTCCTTGGACCTGGCCGATTCAGCAAGTTCCAGTTTCTGCAACTGTGAGCCCCTGAGGGGTGATTATTGGCTGGCCTGGGAAGCCTGACCGTGCCGGCCAGCCCTCCCCAGGTGTGCCTGGGTTCAGATCAATATAAACACCGCTCCAGGCAGCAAGAGCCCCTGCAGCTGTGCCTGACGCCATTTTCTCTGCCCTGTCAGCAGTCTTGGGGCTGGACTGGTGGGAGGGAGTGAGAGGCCACGGCTTTGTGGGTGGCCCAGTGTGAGTGGGGCTCTGCTGGACTTTCTGCAGCAGTTGCCAAGATGCCACCTGCTAAAGAAGAGGATGTGTCACCCATACCTGCCGCTGGAATTTCTCCCTGGGCAGAGGTGAGTGAGGAAGAAAGCAGTGGGGGCCGGGACAGCAGGGGTATCTCAGGCAGGGAAATGGAAAGCTTCCAGAAGAGCACCCAGGGCCAGGACCACCCTGGCTGGCCTGCAGGCACCAAGTCGGCTGGCATGCTGTCGCTCATGTGGCTCCATGGCCCTTCCTCTAGGCTTTCAAGTCCTTGTACATATTCAGGTGTTTTACCTGGGAAGGGTGGGAACATTTCAGCAGCAGCTGGCCTGGGGCTCAGCCCACGTTTACTCACAGATGCCTCGGCACGGTCCCCCAGCTTTGCAATGAGGACGCTTGTTGCGTGGGGCCTGCTGGCTGAATGGGAGATGATTCCCCACCACTGACCAACTTCAGAATTGCTTACAACTGGAGCAAGTGCCCTGATACGGTTTTCCTCTGTGTAACTGGTGGGTTCTGTTTTTTTTTCTTTTTTTCGTTTTTGGTTCAAGGTAGATTTTATTCCTCTTTTTTGTATTTACAGATATAAGCATGGAAATAATTTATTCATATAAATACATGTATGTGAAGGGAAGAATATTTTCTCTGTTTTACTTTTTGTAATTTGAATTTTATTTTATTTTTTTATACAGCAGGTTCTTTTTGGTTATCTCTTTTATACATATAAATGTATATATGCCAATCCCAATCTCTCAACTCCTCCCACCACCACCCCCCAACAGCTTTCCCCCCTTGGTGTCCATACGTTTGTTGTCTACATCTGTTGCTCTATTTCTGCCTTGCAAAACGGTTCATCTGTAAAATTTGTCTAGGTTCCACATATAGGCATTAATAGACAAGATTTGTTTTTCTATTTCTGACTTACTTCACTCTGTATGACAGTCTCTAGATCCATCAACGTCTCTACAAATGACCCAATTTCATTCCTTTTTATGGCTTAGTAATATTTCATTTTATATATGTACCACTTCTTTATGCATTCGTCTGTCTGTGGGCATTTAGGTTGCTTCCATTACCTGGATATTGTAAATAGTGATGCAATGAACATTGCGGTGAATGTCTCTTTTTGATTTATGGTTTTGTCTGGGTATATGCCCAGTAGTGGGATTGCTGTATCATATGGTAATTCTATTCTTAGTTTTATAAGAAACTCCATAATGTTCTCCACAGTGACTGTATCAATTTACATTCCCAACAATAGTGCAAGAGGGTTCCTTATCTCCACACCCTTTCCAGCATTTGTTGTTTGTAGATTTTCTGATGATGCCCATTCTAACATGTGTGAGGTGATACACCATGGATGAGTCTATTTCGTTGAGCAAAGAGTAGGTCTTGTCTAGTACATATTTGGCTTATGGAACGGTATGTGTGCTAATTTCAATCTCTGGTTTTATACAGCACCCCAACTCAACATTCCCCTTAAGCAAGCATAAGTGTTTATCTAAATGTGAGACTCTGTTCGGTTTTGTATTTCAGTTTATGTGTAGCCAAGTTTACACTCCCTCTATTAGTGATATCTTATGATACTTATCTTTCTCTGTGTGACGTATTTCTCTTAGAATCATCATATTTAAATCCACTCAATTTGCTGCTACAGGCCTGATGACATTGATTTCATTGCTGAGTGATATTCCGTTGTACGTAAGTAGCACAACTCCTTTATCCATTTTTTTCTTTCTGGGATATTTAATTTGTACTGGACTCGAGTTTCTTGTAAACACAGCAGCCCTAAATTTTGTGCTGGCTGTGTCTTGTTGATTTTAATTTTCCTAAGCTATAGGGCTAAAAGTGGAAGTACCCTAGGCTCTGTAGCTTTGTTTTTCAGATGTTTCAGGATACACCATAAACATCTCCAGAGTGTCTGTTGGCAATTTACATCCCGCCCATCAGCATAACAAGGCTCCCTGTTCTCCATGGCCTGTCCTGTTTTTCTGGTTTTTACACTTTTTTCAGATGGCCCTTTTGACGAATGGGAAATGAGACTTCATTGTAGTGCGGATTTCCATTGCTGGAGTGCTTGGTTGGCCAAAAAGGGCATATGCGTTTTTTCCTGAATATATTCAGGAAAAAATGTTTACGCACTTTTGTCCAAGTGCATCAGTGTCAAAGATCTGCCGCTCTTCACATGCTTTAAATGCAATTCCAATCTACCTCCTGAAATATGATTCCTGCAATTCTGCCTCGTTTTCAAGTCCTCTTTGCAGACTTACTTCAATATATTTTTGCCAATAGCTGTCATTTATATCTCTGCAGGTTTGTGAATTACAGTGCCCGTGATTTCCTTTCTTAACTCGTTTCCTTGAAAGCTGGCCACAGAACCGCAGGTTTGCTTTAGGCCATAATCAGGGTCCGACACGGCACTCTGAGCCTTTGGTTAATTCCTCTTCCTGGTGGGAAATTAGAGTTAAATGTGCCCCTCCGGACACCTGCCTCACTCCCAGCCCCTTGGTTATGTGTGTCCTGTAGTTTGAGGCCACATGTGCTGGGTTCCTCACCTTTGGCTGATGTGGCCCCACTGGTGTGAGGACACTCCTGCCTGGTTCCCATCCCCTTGGTGATGTGGACCCTCCGGTGAGAGTCTGATCCTGGCTGGGTTCCTCACACTTCTGAGAGGTGGGCCCTCTTCTCTGAGGTCACTCCTGCCTGGCTGGCCCACCCCGCCTTGACGACGTCGGCTCTCTCGTGGGAGTTGGTGCCTGCTGCGAGTCTCCTCCCCTTGGTAATGAGGGCCCTCTGGCGTCAGGCCCTAACTCCTGGCCTCCCAAATTTTTCTGATGTGCGCCCTGTGGTGCGAGTACACTCCTGCCAGGTTCCCAACACCATGGGAATGTGGGCCTTCTGCTCTGAGGTCCCAACGGTGGGTTGCTCAGTTTCATGATGAGGGCCCTCTGGTGTGAGTTCACTCCGGCCTGGATCCCATAGCCTCGCTGCTCCTGGCCACCTGCGGGGAGGTTACAACTGCGGGATTCCTCACCTTTTTTCTTCTATGGGCCCTCTGTTTTGAGACTCCTCCTGCCTGCCTCACTCCCAGCCCCTTGGTGATGTGTGTCCTCTGGTTTGAGGCCACGTGTGCTGGGTCCCTCACCTTTCGATGATGTGGCCCCACTGGTGTGAGGACACTCTTGCCTGGTTCCTATCCCCTTGAAGATGTGGGCTCTCTGGTGAGAGTCTGATCCTGGCTGGGTTCCTCACCCTTCTGTGAGGTGGGCCCTCTGCTGTGAGGTCACTCCTGCCTGGCTGGCACAGCCCGCCTGGGCAACATCGGCCCTCTTGTGGCAGTTGGAGCATGCTGGGAGCCTCCTCCCCTCGGTGATGAGGGCCCTCTGGCGTCAGGCCCTAACTGCTGGGTACCCACATTTTCTGATACGTGCTAAGTGGTGCGAGGACACTCCTGCGAGGTTCCCATCCCCATGGGGATGTGGGCCTTCTGCTCTGAGGTCCCAATGGCTGGGTTGCTCACAGTTTCATGATGTGGGCCCTCTGCTGTGAGTTCACTGCAGCCTGGATCACATAGACTCGGTGCTCTGGGCCGCCTGCTGGGAGGTTCCCACTGCAGGATTCCTCACCTTTTTTATTCTATTGGCCCTGTGTTGTGAGGCTACTCATGCCTGCCTCAATCCGAGCCCCTCGGAGATGTGGGTCCTCTGGTTTAGGCCTCATGTGCTGGTTTCCTCACCTTTCTATGATGTGGTCACCCTGGTGTGAAGACAGTCCTGCCTGGTTCTGATCCCCTTGGTGATGTGGGCCCTCTGGTGAGAGTCTTATCCTGGCTGGGTTCCTCACCCTTCTGTGAGGTAGGCCCTCTGCTGTGAGGTCACTCCTGCCTGGCTGTCACACGTCACCTTGTCGACATGGGCCCTCAGTTGGGAGTTGGTGCCTGCTTGGAGTCTCCTCCCCTTGGTAATGAGGGCCCTCTGGCGTCAGACCCTAACTTCTGGGCTCCCACAATTCTCTGATGTGTGCCCTGAGGTGCGAGTACACTTATGCCATGTTCCCAACCACATAGGAATGTGGGCCTTCTGCTCTGAGGTCCCAAAGCCTGGGTTGCTCACAGTTTCATGATGAGGGCCCTCTGTTTTGAGTTCAGTCAGGTCTGGATCCCATAGCCTCGCTGCTCCTGGCCGCCTGCTGGGAGGTTCCAACTGCGGGATTCCTCACCTTTTTTCTTCTATGGGCCCTCTGTTTTGAGACTCCTCCTGCCTGCCTCACTCCCAGCCCCTTGGTGATGTGTGTCCTCTGGTTTGAGGCCACGTGTGCTGGGTCACTCACATTTCGTTGATGAGGTCCCACTGGTGTGAGGACACTCCAGCCTGGTTCCCATTCTCTTGGTGATGTGGGCCCTCTGGTGAGAGTCTGATCCTCCTTGGGTTCCTCACACTTTTGTGAGGTGGGCCCTCTGCTCTGAGGTCACTCTTGCCTGGCTGGCACACCCCGCATTGGCGACGGCGGCCCACTGGTAGCAGTTGGAGCCTGCTGGGAGCCTCCTCTCCTCGGTGATGAGAGCCCTCTGGTGTCAGGCCCTAACTGCTGGGCTCCCCACATTTTCTGATGTGTGCCCACTGGTGCGATGACACTCCTACTTGGTTCCCTTCCCCATGGGGATGTGGGCCTTGTGCTCTGAGGTCACAACGGCTGGTTTGCTCACAGTTTCATGATGAGGGCCCTCTGTTGTGAGTTCATCACTGCCTGGATCCCATAGCCTCGGTGCTCTGGGCCGCCTGCTGGGATGTTCCAACTGCTGGATTCCTCACCTTTTTTATACAATGGGCCATGTGTTGTGAGGTTAATCCTGCCTGCCTCGCTCCAAGACCCATGGTGATGTGGGTCCTCTGGTTTGAGGCCACATTTTCTTGTTACCTCAACTTTTGATGATATGGCCCCACGGGTGTGATGACACTCCTGCCTGGTTCACAGCCCCTTGCTGATGTGGGCACTCTGGTGAGAGTCTGATCCTGGCTGGGTTCCTTACCCTTCTGTGAGGTGGGCCCTCTGATGTGAGGTCACTCCTGCCTGGCTGGCTCACGTCGCCTTGATGATGTGGGCCCTCTGTTGGCCACTAAAGCATTCTGGGAGCCTCCTACCCTCTTTAATGAGGGCCCTGGAAAAAACGCAGATGCACATTTTGACCAAGTGCATCATTGTCCAGGATCTGCCTCTTCTCCTATGCTTTCAGAGCACTTCCCGTCTACGTCCTGAAATCATATTCCAGGAATACTGCCCCGCTTTCAAGTCCTCCTCGCAGCCTTACTTCAATATATTTTTGTATGATACCTGTCATTAATAACTCTGCAGGTTTGTTAAATACAGTGTCCCTGAGCTCCTTTCTTCAACACGCTTTCTTGTGAGCTGGCCGCAAAACCGCAGGATTGCTTCAGGCCGTAATCTGGTTTCGGCACGGCACGCTGAGCCTTTGGTAAATTCCTCTTTCTGGTGAGAAATGAGCATTCAATTTGCCCGTGGAGACACCTACAGCTAGTCTCTCATTGGTTCTCCCTATTCCTGTTCATCTTGTGCAGAAATTGCAAACTGTGCCAAACAGGAGGTTAAAGGCACTGACTCTCCAAGTGGGTAGAGGGTTAGTAAAGCATCTGGAATGGTGAACCCGAGTACCAGGGAACGAAACCTGAGAGCCATTTAAAATGGTTTCCCAGTCTCACAGTGGACAATACTCTGGGTTTCCCATGCATGTTTTAGCTGAAGGAAGAATTCCTTAAACCTGGAGATTATTGACCCATGGAATGGGTACCATGCAGTATGACTAAAAAGGGTCTGAATTTGCTCACCGAACCTCACCAATGCTATCAGTTCGAAGTGTCCAGCCTTATGCCTCACCCAGCTCTGGGTGTAGATGTGGTAAATTCAGGTTTCATCACAAGCCCTGAATCAATTATTTAAGAATTGCTGTCTCTTTCACTGTCATTGTGTTTTGTTTTTGTAATTTGGTTTGATAATGGGATTTATCGGATTTTCACTGCTGCGTTCTTGCAGCTGTACACACGCTTGACTCTCTTATGGAGACATATAAATCCATGGGTTTGAAGATTCTGATCAGTCAGGTGTATTCCTAGGCTTTGAATATGGGGTGTTTAGTCCATTTCGTTGAGCAAGGGGTAGGTCTTGAGTATTATATATTTGGCTTATGGAAAGGTATCTGTGCTAATTTCTATCTCTGGTTTTATGCAGCACCCCAACTCACATTTCCCCTTAAGCAAGCATAAGTTGGTTTTCTAAATTTGAGACCCTGTTCTGTTTTGTAATTCAGTTCATGTGTAGCCAAGTTTACATTCCGTGTATTAGTGATATCTTATGATGTTTCATTTTCTGTGTGACTTATTTCACTTAGAATCATCGTACCTGAATCCACTCATTATGCCGCGATGGGCCTGATGACATAGATTTCATTGGTGAGTGATATTCCATTGTACGTACGTACCACAATTTCTTTATCCATTTTTCGCTTTCTTGGATATTTAACTTGTACCGTAGACGAGGTTCTTGTAAACAGAGCCGTCCGAAACTTTGGGGTGGCTGTGTGTTTTTGATTTTAATTTCACTAAGCTATAGGACCATAAGTGGAAGTGCTGTAGGCTCCGTTGCTTGGTTTTTTAGGTGTTTGAGGAAACACCATACACTTCTCCAGAGTGGCTGTTGGCAAATTACATCCCGCCCATCAGCATAACAAGGCTCCCTCTTCTCCATGGTCTGTGCTGCCTTTCTGGATTTTACACTTTTTTCAGATGGCCCTTTTGACCGGGGCGCAGTGAGACTTCATTGTAGTGCAGATTTCCTTTACACGCTTGCTTGGTTGGCCAAAAAGGGCGTATGCGTTTTTTCCTGAATATATTCAGGAAAAAACGCATACGCCCTTTTTGGCCAAGTGCATCATTGTCGTCGTTCTGCCTCTTTTCCTATGCTTTAAATGCAATTCCAGTCTACCCCCTGAAATCGTTTTCCTGAAATTCTGCCCCACTTTCAAGTCCTCTTCGCAGCCTTCCTTCAATATATTTTTAGACCATAGCTGTCATTTATAACTCTGCAGGTTTGTGAATTACAGTGCCCCTGAGCTCCTTTCTTCATCTCGCTTTCTTGTGAGCTGGCCGCAAACCCGCAGGAATGCTTCAGGCCCTAATCTGGTTCTGGCACGGCATGCTGAGCCTTTGGTTAATTCCTCTTCCTGTTGGGAAATGAGCGTTAAATTTGCCCGTGCAGACACCTTCACACGAGTCGTCATGGTGCCCCTTTGCCCCGGTTATCTCTATGGAGGTTGGAGTTGGAGGGCCTCCTCACTCAAGGTCAGTGTGCCCACGGAGCCAACCCTGCAACTTCAGGGCATGTTTGGTGGTTAGGATCACCACGTGGGGTCCTTTTACCTTAGGAGGGAGGTGGCCTTTTGGGCTGCTGATTTCCAGGTTTTCGGATACTGCCAGTATCTTGGCCAGATGTGGCGGTGGGCCAATCCCCTTGGTGACCGTAGTTTATCCTACCTGGATCGCATTCTTGCATTGTTCCATTTCAAGTGGTCCCAGGTTTTGCACTAATACTCCAATGGCGATTCACCGTTCACCAGGAATGTAAAGGTCAAAGGGTTTAGCTAAATTAGGGAGTTCCAGGGCAAGGGTCTGAATTGACTGCTCTTTCCATTCTTGAAAGGCCACTTCTGCATTCTATTCAAAAGGATCATCACCTTTTCCTTTCAGTGTTTCATATAGAGGCCGAGCTAGTAGACTGTAGTTAGGGATCCAGAAGCAGCAAACCCTGGCCTCCCCAGGAACCCCTAAGCTGTCTTCTAGTTTTAGAAATGGGTAAGGCTGTAAATTGTTTCTTCCCTTTCCTGGGATGGGCTTCTCCGACCTTCTGTGAGAATGAAGCCCAGGCAGGTCACCGTAGTCTGTGATATTTGAGCTTTTTCTTGGACAACTTGTATCCTTTACTGGCTTCGTAGTTCAGAGGTCTCCTTAGTAGGGCTGGCGATCAGAATGTCGTCTGCATATTGAAGGAGTGTTTCCTTTTCCAGAGGTAGAACTTTTAGGTCTTTAGCTGAGCTTTCCCCAAAGATGGTGTGGGAATTTTTGAACCCTTGGGACAACACGGCCCGGAAGTATTGTTTTAGTTGTATGTTGAGTCCTGCCACTCACAAGCCAAAATTTCTTGTGACTCTGGGACTAATAGAATACAAAAGAAGGCATCATTGAAGACTAATACAGAATACCATGTCCTGGTGGTTGGTAGAATGACCAGCAGGGTGTAGGGTTTAGGAACTACTGGAGGTATATCCTCAGTGGCTTAACTGACTGTCCTGACATCCTTTACCAGGACTCCAGCAGCCCATGGGGCTCTCGAGGTCAGGCCAATCCCAGGATATGGAGCTCACCTGGGCAGGTACCCCAACCCAGCCCACGGGGCTCTCATGTTCAGGACCCTCCCAGGATATGGTGTTCCCTGGGCAGGTCCCCCTGCAGCCCATGGGGCTCTCGTGGTCAGGCCCCTCCCAGGATACAGAGCTACCCTTGCAGGTACCATGGCAGGGCTGGGAACACAGGAACCGTGCATATCGCCCTCATTGCAGAGCACTCCCAGCTCACCTGTCACTCAGATCTGACACAGAGCACCTCAGAGCAGGACTTGAACTAACAAACAGCAGCTCCGACAGGTCTGTGACCCTGGGCATCACTCTGTGTGGCCTCCCTCCACCTGGTCTTCCAGAGACTTCCACTGCACCCGGGGCACCAGGCCTTTGTCTCCACCCACCACCCACCCCTCCTCTCCCTGACTCCTGGGTTCCTCTCATTAGGAGAGGGTTTTCTTGAAGTTGTCTCCCACTCATGGGCCAGATAATATAATTAGAAAACAAGCCAGAGCTGCAGCCCCTTGTCTATCCTGACTCTCAGGAGCCCACACCTGTTCCTTGGACCTGGCCGATTCAGCAAGTTCCAGTTTCTGCAACTGTGAGCCCCTGAGGGGTGATTATTGGCTGGCCTGGGAAGCCTGACCGTGCCGGCCAGCCCTCCCCAGGTGTGCCTGGGTTCAGATCAATATAAACACCGCTCCAGGCAGCAAGAGCCCCTGCAGCTGTGCCTGACGCCATTTTCTCTGCCCTGTCAGCAGTCTTGGGGCTGGACTGGTGGGAGGGAGTGAGAGGCCACGGCTTTGTGGGTGGCCCAGTGTGAGTGGGGCTCTGCTGGACTTTCTGCAGCAGTTGCCAAGATGCCACCTGCTAAAGAAGAGGATGTGTCACCCATACCTGCCGCTGGAATTTCTCCCTGGGCAGAGGTGAGTGAGGAAGAAAGCAGTGGGGGCCGGGACAGCAGGGGTATCTCAGGCAGGGAAATGGAAAGCTTCCAGAAGAGCACCCAGGGCCAGGACCACCCTGGCTGGCCTGCAGGCACCAAGTCGGCTGGCATGCTGTCGCTCATGTGGCTCCATGGCCCTTCCTCTAGGCTTTCAAGTCCTTGTACATATTCAGGTGTTTTACCTGGGAAGGGTGGGAACATTTCAGCAGCAGCTGGCCTGGGGCTCAGCCCACGTTTACTCACAGATGCCTCGGCACGGTCCCCCAGCTTTGCAATGAGGACGCTTGTTGCGTGGGGCCTGCTGGCTGAATGGGAGATGATTCCCCACCACTGACCAACTTCAGAATTGCTTACAACTGGAGCAAGTGCCCTGATACGGTTTTCCTCTGTGTAACTGGTGGGTTCTGTTTTTTTTTCTTTTTTTCGTTTTTGGTTCAAGGTAGATTTTATTCCTCTTTTTTGTATTTACAGATATAAGCATGGAAATAATTTATTCATATAAATACATGTATGTGAAGGGAAGAATATTTTCTCTGTTTTACTTTTTGTAATTTGAATTTTATTTTATTTTTTTATACAGCAGGTTCTTTTTGGTTATCTCTTTTATACATATAAATGTATATATGCCAATCCCAATCTCTCAACTCCTCCCACCACCACCCCCCAACAGCTTTCCCCCCTTGGTGTCCATACGTTTGTTGTCTACATCTGTTGCTCTATTTCTGCCTTGCAAAACGGTTCATCTGTAAAATTTGTCTAGGTTCCACATATAGGCATTAATAGACAAGATTTGTTTTTCTATTTCTGACTTACTTCACTCTGTATGACAGTCTCTAGATCCATCAACGTCTCTACAAATGACCCAATTTCATTCCTTTTTATGGCTTAGTAATATTTCATTTTATATATGTACCACTTCTTTATGCATTCGTCTGTCTGTGGGCATTTAGGTTGCTTCCATTACCTGGATATTGTAAATAGTGATGCAATGAACATTGCGGTGAATGTCTCTTTTTGATTTATGGTTTTGTCTGGGTATATGCCCAGTAGTGGGATTGCTGTATCATATGGTAATTCTATTCTTAGTTTTATAAGAAACTCCATAATGTTCTCCACAGTGACTGTATCAATTTACATTCCCAACAATAGTGCAAGAGGGTTCCTTATCTCCACACCCTTTCCAGCATTTGTTGTTTGTAGATTTTCTGATGATGCCCATTCTAACATGTGTGAGGTGATACACCATGGATGAGTCTATTTCGTTGAGCAAAGAGTAGGTCTTGTCTAGTACATATTTGGCTTATGGAACGGTATGTGTGCTAATTTCAATCTCTGGTTTTATACAGCACCCCAACTCAACATTCCCCTTAAGCAAGCATAAGTGTTTATCTAAATGTGAGACTCTGTTCGGTTTTGTATTTCAGTTTATGTGTAGCCAAGTTTACACTCCCTCTATTAGTGATATCTTATGATACTTATCTTTCTCTGTGTGACGTATTTCTCTTAGAATCATCATATTTAAATCCACTCAATTTGCTGCTACAGGCCTGATGACATTGATTTCATTGCTGAGTGATATTCCGTTGTACGTAAGTAGCACAACTCCTTTATCCATTTTTTTCTTTCTGGGATATTTAATTTGTACTGGACTCGAGTTTCTTGTAAACACAGCAGCCCTAAATTTTGTGCTGGCTGTGTCTTGTTGATTTTAATTTTCCTAAGCTATAGGGCTAAAAGTGGAAGTACCCTAGGCTCTGTAGCTTTGTTTTTCAGATGTTTCAGGATACACCATAAACATCTCCAGAGTGTCTGTTGGCAATTTACATCCCGCCCATCAGCATAACAAGGCTCCCTGTTCTCCATGGCCTGTCCTGTGTTTCTGGTTTTTACATTTTTTTCAGATGGCCCTTTTGACGAATGGGAAATGAGACTTCATTGTAGTGCGGATTTCCATTGCTGGAGTGCTTGGTTGGCCAAAAAGGGCATATGCGTTTTTTCCTGAATATATTCAGGAAAAAATGTTTACGCACTTTTGTCCAAGTGCATCAGTGTCAAAGATCTGCCGCTCTTCACATGCTTTAAATGCAATTCCAATCTACCTCCTGAAATATGATTCCTGCAATTCTGCCTCGTTTTCAAGTCCTCTTTGCAGACTTACTTCAATATATTTTTGCCAATAGCTGTCATTTATATCTCTGCAGGTTTGTGAATTACAGTGCCCGTGATTTCCTTTCTTAACTCGTTTCCTTGAAAGCTGGCCACAGAACCGCAGGTTTGCTTTAGGCCATAATCAGGGTCCGACACGGCACTCTGAGCCTTTGGTTAATTCCTCTTCCTGGTGGGAAATTAGAGTTAAATGTGCCCCTCCGGACACCTGCCTCACTCCCAGCCCCTTGGTTATGTGTGTCCTGTAGTTTGAGGCCACATGTGCTGGGTTCCTCACCTTTGGCTGATGTGGCCCCACTGGTGTGAGGACACTCCTGCCTGGTTCCCATCCCCTTGGTGATGTGGACCCTCCGGTGAGAGTCTGATCCTGGCTGGGTTCCTCACACTTCTGAGAGGTGGGCCCTCTTCTCTGAGGTCACTCCTGCCTGGCTGGCCCACCCCGCCTTGACGACGTCGGCTCTCTCGTGGGAGTTGGTGCCTGCTGCGAGTCTCCTCCCCTTGGTAATGAGGGCCCTCTGGCGTCAGGCCCTAACTCCTGGCCTCCCAAATTTTTCTGATGTGCGCCCTGTGGTGCGAGTACACTCCTGCCAGGTTCCCAACACCATGGGAATGTGGGCCTTCTGCTCTGAGGTCCCAACGGTGGGTTGCTCAGTTTCATGATGAGGGCCCTCTGGTGTGAGTTCACTCCGGCCTGGATCCCATAGCCTCGCTGCTCCTGGCCACCTGCGGGGAGGTTACAACTGCGGGATTCCTCACCTTTTTTCTTCTATGGGCCCTCTGTTTTGAGACTCCTCCTGCCTGCCTCACTCCCAGCCCCTTGGTGATGTGTGTCCTCTGGTTTGAGGCCACGTGTGCTGGGTCCCTCACCTTTCGATGATGTGGCCCCACTGGTGTGAGGACACTCTTGCCTGGTTCCTATCCCCTTGAAGATGTGGGCTCTCTGGTGAGAGTCTGATCCTGGCTGGGTTCCTCACCCTTCTGTGAGGTGGGCCCTCTGCTGTGAGGTCACTCCTGCCTGGCTGGCACAGCCCGCCTGGGCAACATCGGCCCTCTTGTGGCAGTTGGAGCATGCTGGGAGCCTCCTCCCCTCGGTGATGAGGGCCCTCTGGCGTCAGGCCCTAACTGCTGGGTACCCACATTTTCTGATACGTGCTAAGTGGTGCGAGGACACTCCTGCGAGGTTCCCATCCCCATGGGGATGTGGGCCTTCTGCTCTGAGGTCCCAATGGCTGGGTTGCTCACAGTTTCATGATGTGGGCCCTCTGCTGTGAGTTCACTGCAGCCTGGATCACATAGACTCGGTGCTCTGGGCCGCCTGCTGGGAGGTTCCCACTGCAGGATTCCTCACCTTTTTTATTCTATTGGCCCTGTGTTGTGAGGCTACTCATGCCTGCCTCAATCCGAGCCCCTCGGAGATGTGGGTCCTCTGGTTTAGGCCTCATGTGCTGGTTTCCTCACCTTTCTATGATGTGGTCACCCTGGTGTGAAGACAGTCCTGCCTGGTTCTGATCCCCTTGGTGATGTGGGCCCTCTGGTGAGAGTCTTATCCTGGCTGGGTTCCTCACCCTTCTGTGAGGTAGGCCCTCTGCTGTGAGGTCACTCCTGCCTGGCTGTCACACGTCACCTTGTCGACATGGGCCCTCAGTTGGGAGTTGGTGCCTGCTTGGAGTCTCCTCCCCTTGGTAATGAGGGCCCTCTGGCGTCAGACCCTAACTTCTGGGCTCCCACAATTCTCTGATGTGTGCCCTGAGGTGCGAGTACACTTATGCCATGTTCCCAACCACATAGGAATGTGGGCCTTCTGCTCTGAGGTCCCAAAGCCTGGGTTGCTCACAGTTTCATGATGAGGGCCCTCTGTTTTGAGTTCAGTCAGGTCTGGATCCCATAGCCTCGCTGCTCCTGGCCGCCTGCTGGGAGGTTCCAACTGCGGGATTCCTCACCTTTTTTCTTCTATGGGCCCTCTGTTTTGAGACTCCTCCTGCCTGCCTCACTCCCAGCCCCTTGGTGATGTGTGTCCTCTGGTTTGAGGCCACGTGTGCTGGGTCACTCACATTTCGTTGATGAGGTCCCACTGGTGTGAGGACACTCCAGCCTGGTTCCCATTCTCTTGGTGATGTGGGCCCTCTGGTGAGAGTCTGATCCTCCTTGGGTTCCTCACACTTTTGTGAGGTGGGCCCTCTGCTCTGAGGTCACTCTTGCCTGGCTGGCACACCCCGCATTGGCGACGGCGGCCCACTGGTAGCAGTTGGAGCCTGCTGGGAGCCTCCTCTCCTCGGTGATGAGAGCCCTCTGGTGTCAGGCCCTAACTGCTGGGCTCCCCACATTTTCTGATGTGTGCCCACTGGTGCGATGACACTCCTACTTGGTTCCCTTCCCCATGGGGATGTGGGCCTTGTGCTCTGAGGTCACAACGGCTGGTTTGCTCACAGTTTCATGATGAGGGCCCTCTGTTGTGAGTTCATCACTGCCTGGATCCCATAGCCTCGGTGCTCTGGGCCGCCTGCTGGGATGTTCCAACTGCTGGATTCCTCACCTTTTTTATACAATGGGCCATGTGTTGTGAGGTTAATCCTGCCTGCCTCGCTCCAAGACCCATGGTGATGTGGGTCCTCTGGTTTGAGGCCACATTTTCTTGTTACCTCAACTTTTGATGATATGGCCCCACGGGTGTGATGACACTCCTGCCTGGTTCACAGCCCCTTGCTGATGTGGGCACTCTGGTGAGAGTCTGATCCTGGCTGGGTTCCTTACCCTTCTGTGAGGTGGGCCCTCTGATGTGAGGTCACTCCTGCCTGGCTGGCTCACGTCGCCTTGATGATGTGGGCCCTCTGTTGGCCACTAAAGCATTCTGGGAGCCTCCTACCCTCTTTAATGAGGGCCCTGGAAAAAACGCAGATGCACATTTTGACCAAGTGCATCATTGTCCAGGATCTGCCTCTTCTCCTATGCTTTCAGAGCACTTCCCGTCTACGTCCTGAAATCATATTCCAGGAATACTGCCCCGCTTTCAAGTCCTCCTCGCAGCCTTACTTCAATATATTTTTGTATGATACCTGTCATTAATAACTCTGCAGGTTTGTTAAATACAGTGTCCCTGAGCTCCTTTCTTCAACACGCTTTCTTGTGAGCTGGCCGCAAAACCGCAGGATTGCTTCAGGCCGTAATCTGGTTTCGGCACGGCACGCTGAGCCTTTGGTAAATTCCTCTTTCTGGTGAGAAATGAGCATTCAATTTGCCCGTGGAGACACCTACAGCTAGTCTCTCATTGGTTCTCCCTATTCCTGTTCATCTTGTGCAGAAATTGCAAACTGTGCCAAACAGGAGGTTAAAGGCACTGACTCTCCAAGTGGGTAGAGGGTTAGTAAAGCATCTGGAATGGTGAACCCGAGTACCAGGGAACGAAACCTGAGAGCCATTTAAAATGGTTTCCCAGTCTCACAGTGGACAATACTCTGGGTTTCCCATGCATGTTTTAGCTGAAGGAAGAATTCCTTAAACCTGGAGATTATTGACCCATGGAATGGGTACCATGCAGTATGACTAAAAAGGGTCTGAATTTGCTCACCGAACCTCACCAATGCTATCAGTTCGAAGTGTCCAGCCTTATGCCTCACCCAGCTCTGGGTGTAGATGTGGTAAATTCAGGTTTCATCACAAGCCCTGAATCAATTATTTAAGAATTGCTGTCTCTTTCACTGTCATTGTGTTTTGTTTTTGTAATTTGGTTTGATAATGGGATTTATCGGATTTTCACTGCTGCGTTCTTGCAGCTGTACACACGCTTGACTCTCTTATGGAGACATATAAATCCATGGGTTTGAAGATTCTGATCAGTCAGGTGTATTCCTAGGCTTTGAATATGGGGTGTTTAGTCCATTTCGTTGAGCAAGGGGTAGGTCTTGAGTATTATATATTTGGCTTATGGAAAGGTATCTGTGCTAATTTCTATCTCTGGTTTTATGCAGCACCCCAACTCACATTTCCCCTTAAGCAAGCATAAGTTGGTTTTCTAAATTTGAGACCCTGTTCTGTTTTGTAATTCAGTTCATGTGTAGCCAAGTTTACATTCCGTGTATTAGTGATATCTTATGATGTTTCATTTTCTGTGTGACTTATTTCACTTAGAATCATCGTACCTGAATCCACTCATTATGCCGCGATGGGCCTGATGACATAGATTTCATTGGTGAGTGATATTCCATTGTACGTACGTACCACAATTTCTTTATCCATTTTTCGCTTTCTTGGATATTTAACTTGTACCGTAGACGAGGTTCTTGTAAACAGAGCCGTCCGAAACTTTGGGGTGGCTGTGTGTTTTTGATTTTAATTTCACTAAGCTATAGGACCATAAGTGGAAGTGCTGTAGGCTCCGTTGCTTGGTTTTTTAGGTGTTTGAGGAAACACCATACACTTCTCCAGAGTGGCTGTTGGCAAATTACATCCCGCCCATCAGCATAACAAGGCTCCCTCTTCTCCATGGTCTGTGCTGCCTTTCTGGATTTTACACTTTTTTCAGATGGCCCTTTTGACCGGGGCGCAGTGAGACTTCATTGTAGTGCAGATTTCCTTTACACGCTTGCTTGGTTGGCCAAAAAGGGCGTATGCGTTTTTTCCTGAATATATTCAGGAAAAAACGCATACGCCCTTTTTGGCCAAGTGCATCATTGTCGTCGTTCTGCCTCTTTTCCTATGCTTTAAATGCAATTCCAGTCTACCCCCTGAAATCGTTTTCCTGAAATTCTGCCCCACTTTCAAGTCCTCTTCGCAGCCTTCCTTCAATATATTTTTAGACCATAGCTGTCATTTATAACTCTGCAGGTTTGTGAATTACAGTGCCCCTGAGCTCCTTTCTTCATCTCGCTTTCTTGTGAGCTGGCCGCAAACCCGCAGGAATGCTTCAGGCCCTAATCTGGTTCTGGCACGGCATGCTGAGCCTTTGGTTAATTCCTCTTCCTGGTGGGAAATGAGCGTTAAATTTGCCCGTGCAGACACCTTCACACGAGTCGTCATGGTGCCCCTTTGCCCCGGTTATCTCTATGGAGGTTGGAGTTGGAGGGCCTCCTCACTCAAGGTCAGTGTGCCCACGGAGCCAACCCTGCAACTTCAGGGCATGTTTGGTGGTTAGGATCACCACGTGGGGTCCTTTTACCTTAGGAGGGAGGTGGCCTTTTGGGCTGCTGATTTCCAGGTTTTCGGATACTGCCAGTATCTTGGCCAGATGTGGCGGTGGGCCAATCCCCTTGGTGACCGTAGTTTATCCTACCTGGATCGCATTCTTGCATTGTTCCATTTCAAGTGGTCCCAGGTTTTGCACTAATACTCCAATGGCGATTCACCGTTCACCAGGAATGTAAAGGTCAAAGGGTTTAGCTAAATTAGGGAGTTCCTGTGCAAGGGTCTGAATTGACTGCTCTTTCCATTCTTGAAAGGCCACTTCTGCATTCTATTCAAAAGGATCATCACCTTTTCCTTTCAGTGTTTCATATAGAGGCCGAGCTAGTAGACTGTAGTTAGGGATCCAGAAGCAGCAAACCCTGGCCTCCCCAGGAACCCCTAAGCTGTCTTCTAGTTTTAGAAATGGGTAAGGCTGTAAATTGTTTCTTCCCTTTCCTGGGATGGGCTTCTCCGACCTTCTGTGAGAATGAAGCCCAGGCAGGTCACCGTAGTCTGTGATATTTGAGCTTTTTCTTGGACAACTTGTATCCTTTACTGGCTTCGTAGTTCAGAGGTCTCCTTAGTAGGGCTGGCGATCAGAATGTCGTCTGCATATTGAAGGAGTGTTTCCTTTTCCAGAGGTAGAACTTTTAGGTCTTTAGCTGAGCTTTCCCCAAAGATGGTGTGGGAATTTTTGAACCCTTGGGACAACACGGCCCGGAAGTATTGTTTTAGTTGTATGTTGAGTCCTGCCACTCACAAGCCAAAATTTCTTGTGACTCTGGGACTAATAGAATACAAAAGAAGGCATCATTGAAGACTAATACAGAATACCATGTCCTGGTGGTTGGTAGAATGACCAGCAGGGTGTAGGGTTTAGGAACTACTGGAGGTATATCCTCAGTGGCTTAACTGACTGTCCTGACATCCTTTACCAGGACTCCAGCAGCCCATGGGGCTCTCGAGGTCAGGCCAATCCCAGGATATGGAGCTCACCTGGGCAGGTACCCCAACCCAGCCCACGGGGCTCTCATGTTCAGGACCCTCCCAGGATATGGTGTTCCCTGGGCAGGTCCCCCTGCAGCCCATGGGGCTCTCGTGGTCAGGCCCCTCCCAGGATACAGAGCTACCCTTGCAGGTACCATGGCAGGGCTGGGAACACAGGAACCGTGCATATCGCCCTCATTGCAGAGCACTCCCAGCTCACCTGTCACTCAGATCTGACACAGAGCACCTCAGAGCAGGACTTGAACTAACAAACAGCAGCTCCGACAGGTCTGTGACCCTGGGCATCACTCTGTGTGGCCTCCCTCCACCTGGTCTTCCAGAGACTTCCACTGCACCCGGGGCACCAGGCCTTTGTCTCCACCCACCACCCACCCCTCCTCTCCCTGACTCCTGGGTTCCTCTCATTAGGAGAGGGTTTTCTTGAAGTTGTCTCCCACTCATGGGCCAGATAATATAATTAGAAAACAAGCCAGAGCTGCAGCCCCTTGTCTATCCTGACTCTCAGGAGCCCACACCTGTTCCTTGGACCTGGCCGATTCAGCAAGTTCCAGTTTCTGCAACTGTGAGCCCCTGAGGGGTGATTATTGGCTGGCCTGGGAAGCCTGACCGTGCCGGCCAGCCCTCCCCAGGTGTGCCTGGGTTCAGATCAATATAAACACCGCTCCAGGCAGCAAGAGCCCCTGCAGCTGTGCCTGACGCCATTTTCTCTGCCCTGTCAGCAGTCTTGGGGCTGGACTGGTGGGAGGGAGTGAGAGGCCACGGCTTTGTGGGTGGCCCAGTGTGAGTGGGGCTCTGCTGGACTTTCTGCAGCAGTTGCCAAGATGCCACCTGCTAAAGAAGAGGATGTGTCACCCATACCTGCCGCTGGAATTTCTCCCTGGGCAGAGGTGAGTGAGGAAGAAAGCAGTGGGGGCCGGGACAGCAGGGGTATCTCAGGCAGGGAAATGGAAAGCTTCCAGAAGAGCACCCAGGGCCAGGACCACCCTGGCTGGCCTGCAGGCACCAAGTCGGCTGGCATGCTGTCGCTCATGTGGCTCCATGGCCCTTCCTCTAGGCTTTCAAGTCCTTGTACATATTCAGGTGTTTTACCTGGGAAGGGTGGGAACATTTCAGCAGCAGCTGGCCTGGGGCTCAGCCCACGTTTACTCACAGATGCCTCGGCACGGTCCCCCAGCTTTGCAATGAGGACGCTTGTTGCGTGGGGCCTGCTGGCTGAATGGGAGATGATTCCCCACCACTGACCAACTTCAGAATTGCTTACAACTGGAGCAAGTGCCCTGATACGGTTTTCCTCTGTGTAACTGGTGGGTTCTGTTTTTTTTTCTTTTTTTCGTTTTTGGTTCAAGGTAGATTTTATTCCTCTTTTTTGTATTTACAGATATAAGCATGGAAATAATTTATTCATATAAATACATGTATGTGAAGGGAAGAATATTTTCTCTGTTTTACTTTTTGTAATTTGAATTTTATTTTATTTTTTTATACAGCAGGTTCTTTTTGGTTATCTCTTTTATACATATAAATGTATATATGCCAATCCCAATCTCTCAACTCCTCCCACCACCACCCCCCAACAGCTTTCCCCCCTTGGTGTCCATACGTTTGTTGTCTACATCTGTTGCTCTATTTCTGCCTTGCAAAACGGTTCATCTGTAAAATTTGTCTAGGTTCCACATATAGGCATTAATAGACAAGATTTGTTTTTCTATTTCTGACTTACTTCACTCTGTATGACAGTCTCTAGATCCATCAACGTCTCTACAAATGACCCAATTTCATTCCTTTTTATGGCTTAGTAATATTTCATTTTATATATGTACCACTTCTTTATGCATTCGTCTGTCTGTGGGCATTTAGGTTGCTTCCATTACCTGGATATTGTAAATAGTGATGCAATGAACATTGCGGTGAATGTCTCTTTTTGATTTATGGTTTTGTCTGGGTATATGCCCAGTAGTGGGATTGCTGTATCATATGGTAATTCTATTCTTAGTTTTATAAGAAACTCCATAATGTTCTCCACAGTGACTGTATCAATTTACATTCCCAACAATAGTGCAAGAGGGTTCCTTATCTCCACACCCTTTCCAGCATTTGTTGTTTGTAGATTTTCTGATGATGCCCATTCTAACATGTGTGAGGTGATACACCATGGATGAGTCTATTTCGTTGAGCAAAGAGTAGGTCTTGTCTAGTACATATTTGGCTTATGGAACGGTATGTGTGCTAATTTCAATCTCTGGTTTTATACAGCACCCCAACTCAACATTCCCCTTAAGCAAGCATAAGTGTTTATCTAAATGTGAGACTCTGTTCGGTTTTGTATTTCAGTTTATGTGTAGCCAAGTTTACACTCCCTCTATTAGTGATATCTTATGATACTTATCTTTCTCTGTGTGACGTATTTCTCTTAGAATCATCATATTTAAATCCACTCAATTTGCTGCTACAGGCCTGATGACATTGATTTCATTGCTGAGTGATATTCCGTTGTACGTAAGTAGCACAACTCCTTTATCCATTTTTTTCTTTCTGGGATATTTAATTTGTACTGGACTCGAGTTTCTTGTAAACACAGCAGCCCTAAATTTTGTGCTGGCTGTGTCTTGTTGATTTTAATTTTCCTAAGCTATAGGGCTAAAAGTGGAAGTACCCTAGGCTCTGTAGCTTTGTTTTTCAGATGTTTCAGGATACACCATAAACATCTCCAGAGTGTCTGTTGGCAATTTACATCCCGCCCATCAGCATAACAAGGCTCCCTGTTCTCCATGGCCTGTCCTGTGTTTCTGGTTTTTACATTTTTTTCAGATGGCCCTTTTGACGAATGGGAAATGAGACTTCATTGTAGTGCGGATTTCCATTGCTGGAGTGCTTGGTTGGCCAAAAAGGGCATATGCGTTTTTTCCTGAATATATTCAGGAAAAAATGTTTACGCACTTTTGTCCAAGTGCATCAGTGTCAAAGATCTGCCGCTCTTCACATGCTTTAAATGCAATTCCAATCTACCTCCTGAAATATGATTCCTGCAATTCTGCCTCGTTTTCAAGTCCTCTTTGCAGACTTACTTCAATATATTTTTGCCAATAGCTGTCATTTATATCTCTGCAGGTTTGTGAATTACAGTGCCCGTGATTTCCTTTCTTAACTCGTTTCCTTGAAAGCTGGCCACAGAACCGCAGGTTTGCTTTAGGCCATAATCAGGGTCCGACACGGCACTCTGAGCCTTTGGTTAATTCCTCTTCCTGGTGGGAAATTAGAGTTAAATGTGCCCCTCCGGACACCTGCCTCACTCCCAGCCCCTTGGTTATGTGTGTCCTGTAGTTTGAGGCCACATGTGCTGGGTTCCTCACCTTTGGCTGATGTGGCCCCACTGGTGTGAGGACACTCCTGCCTGGTTCCCATCCCCTTGGTGATGTGGACCCTCCGGTGAGAGTCTGATCCTGGCTGGGTTCCTCACACTTCTGAG
The DNA here is from genome assembly GCF_059928025.1 of Delphinapterus leucas. Classification (NCBI taxonomy): domain Eukaryota; kingdom Metazoa; phylum Chordata; class Mammalia; order Artiodactyla; family Monodontidae; genus Delphinapterus; species Delphinapterus leucas. The sequence continues at coordinate 7,048,766 of NW_028322245.1, forward strand.
AGGTGGGCCCTCTTCTCTGAGGTCACTCCTGCCTGGCTGGCCCACCCCGCCTTGACGACGTCGGCTCTCTCGTGGGAGTTGGTGCCTGCTGCGAGTCTCCTCCCCTTGGTAATGAGGGCCCTCTGGCGTCAGGCCCTAACTCCTGGCCTCCCAAATTTTTCTGATGTGCGCCCTGTGGTGCGAGTACACTCCTGCCAGGTTCCCAACACCATGGGAATGTGGGCCTTCTGCTCTGAGGTCCCAACGGTGGGTTGCTCAGTTTCATGATGAGGGCCCTCTGGTGTGAGTTCACTCCGGCCTGGATCCCATAGCCTCGCTGCTCCTGGCCACCTGCGGGGAGGTTACAACTGCGGGATTCCTCACCTTTTTTCTTCTATGGGCCCTCTGTTTTGAGACTCCTCCTGCCTGCCTCACTCCCAGCCCCTTGGTGATGTGTGTCCTCTGGTTTGAGGCCACGTGTGCTGGGTCCCTCACCTTTCGATGATGTGGCCCCACTGGTGTGAGGACACTCTTGCCTGGTTCCTATCCCCTTGAAGATGTGGGCTCTCTGGTGAGAGTCTGATCCTGGCTGGGTTCCTCACCCTTCTGTGAGGTGGGCCCTCTGCTGTGAGGTCACTCCTGCCTGGCTGGCACAGCCCGCCTGGGCAACATCGGCCCTCTTGTGGCAGTTGGAGCATGCTGGGAGCCTCCTCCCCTCGGTGATGAGGGCCCTCTGGCGTCAGGCCCTAACTGCTGGGTACCCACATTTTCTGATACGTGCTAAGTGGTGCGAGGACACTCCTGCGAGGTTCCCATCCCCATGGGGATGTGGGCCTTCTGCTCTGAGGTCCCAATGGCTGGGTTGCTCACAGTTTCATGATGTGGGCCCTCTGCTGTGAGTTCACTGCAGCCTGGATCACATAGACTCGGTGCTCTGGGCCGCCTGCTGGGAGGTTCCCACTGCAGGATTCCTCACCTTTTTTATTCTATTGGCCCTGTGTTGTGAGGCTACTCATGCCTGCCTCAATCCGAGCCCCTCGGAGATGTGGGTCCTCTGGTTTAGGCCTCATGTGCTGGTTTCCTCACCTTTCTATGATGTGGTCACCCTGGTGTGAAGACAGTCCTGCCTGGTTCTGATCCCCTTGGTGATGTGGGCCCTCTGGTGAGAGTCTTATCCTGGCTGGGTTCCTCACCCTTCTGTGAGGTAGGCCCTCTGCTGTGAGGTCACTCCTGCCTGGCTGTCACACGTCACCTTGTCGACATGGGCCCTCAGTTGGGAGTTGGTGCCTGCTTGGAGTCTCCTCCCCTTGGTAATGAGGGCCCTCTGGCGTCAGACCCTAACTTCTGGGCTCCCACAATTCTCTGATGTGTGCCCTGAGGTGCGAGTACACTTATGCCATGTTCCCAACCACATAGGAATGTGGGCCTTCTGCTCTGAGGTCCCAAAGCCTGGGTTGCTCACAGTTTCATGATGAGGGCCCTCTGTTTTGAGTTCAGTCAGGTCTGGATCCCATAGCCTCGCTGCTCCTGGCCGCCTGCTGGGAGGTTCCAACTGCGGGATTCCTCACCTTTTTTCTTCTATGGGCCCTCTGTTTTGAGACTCCTCCTGCCTGCCTCACTCCCAGCCCCTTGGTGATGTGTGTCCTCTGGTTTGAGGCCACGTGTGCTGGGTCACTCACATTTCGTTGATGAGGTCCCACTGGTGTGAGGACACTCCAGCCTGGTTCCCATTCTCTTGGTGATGTGGGCCCTCTGGTGAGAGTCTGATCCTCCTTGGGTTCCTCACACTTTTGTGAGGTGGGCCCTCTGCTCTGAGGTCACTCTTGCCTGGCTGGCACACCCCGCATTGGCGACGGCGGCCCACTGGTAGCAGTTGGAGCCTGCTGGGAGCCTCCTCTCCTCGGTGATGAGAGCCCTCTGGTGTCAGGCCCTAACTGCTGGGCTCCCCACATTTTCTGATGTGTGCCCACTGGTGCGATGACACTCCTACTTGGTTCCCTTCCCCATGGGGATGTGGGCCTTGTGCTCTGAGGTCACAACGGCTGGTTTGCTCACAGTTTCATGATGAGGGCCCTCTGTTGTGAGTTCATCACTGCCTGGATCCCATAGCCTCGGTGCTCTGGGCCGCCTGCTGGGATGTTCCAACTGCTGGATTCCTCACCTTTTTTATACAATGGGCCATGTGTTGTGAGGTTAATCCTGCCTGCCTCGCTCCAAGACCCATGGTGATGTGGGTCCTCTGGTTTGAGGCCACATTTTCTTGTTACCTCAACTTTTGATGATATGGCCCCACGGGTGTGATGACACTCCTGCCTGGTTCACAGCCCCTTGCTGATGTGGGCACTCTGGTGAGAGTCTGATCCTGGCTGGGTTCCTTACCCTTCTGTGAGGTGGGCCCTCTGATGTGAGGTCACTCCTGCCTGGCTGGCTCACGTCGCCTTGATGATGTGGGCCCTCTGTTGGCCACTAAAGCATTCTGGGAGCCTCCTACCCTCTTTAATGAGGGCCCTGGAAAAAACGCAGATGCACATTTTGACCAAGTGCATCATTGTCCAGGATCTGCCTCTTCTCCTATGCTTTCAGAGCACTTCCCGTCTACGTCCTGAAATCATATTCCAGGAATACTGCCCCGCTTTCAAGTCCTCCTCGCAGCCTTACTTCAATATATTTTTGTATGATACCTGTCATTAATAACTCTGCAGGTTTGTTAAATACAGTGTCCCTGAGCTCCTTTCTTCAACACGCTTTCTTGTGAGCTGGCCGCAAAACCGCAGGATTGCTTCAGGCCGTAATCTGGTTTCGGCACGGCACGCTGAGCCTTTGGTAAATTCCTCTTTCTGGTGAGAAATGAGCATTCAATTTGCCCGTGGAGACACCTACAGCTAGTCTCTCATTGGTTCTCCCTATTCCTGTTCATCTTGTGCAGAAATTGCAAACTGTGCCAAACAGGAGGTTAAAGGCACTGACTCTCCAAGTGGGTAGAGGGTTAGTAAAGCATCTGGAATGGTGAACCCGAGTACCAGGGAACGAAACCTGAGAGCCATTTAAAATGGTTTCCCAGTCTCACAGTGGACAATACTCTGGGTTTCCCATGCATGTTTTAGCTGAAGGAAGAATTCCTTAAACCTGGAGATTATTGACCCATGGAATGGGTACCATGCAGTATGACTAAAAAGGGTCTGAATTTGCTCACCGAACCTCACCAATGCTATCAGTTCGAAGTGTCCAGCCTTATGCCTCACCCAGCTCTGGGTGTAGATGTGGTAAATTCAGGTTTCATCACAAGCCCTGAATCAATTATTTAAGAATTGCTGTCTCTTTCACTGTCATTGTGTTTTGTTTTTGTAATTTGGTTTGATAATGGGATTTATCGGATTTTCACTGCTGCGTTCTTGCAGCTGTACACACGCTTGACTCTCTTATGGAGACATATAAATCCATGGGTTTGAAGATTCTGATCAGTCAGGTGTATTCCTAGGCTTTGAATATGGGGTGTTTAGTCCATTTCGTTGAGCAAGGGGTAGGTCTTGAGTATTATATATTTGGCTTATGGAAAGGTATCTGTGCTAATTTCTATCTCTGGTTTTATGCAGCACCCCAACTCACATTTCCCCTTAAGCAAGCATAAGTTGGTTTTCTAAATTTGAGACCCTGTTCTGTTTTGTAATTCAGTTCATGTGTAGCCAAGTTTACATTCCGTGTATTAGTGATATCTTATGATGTTTCATTTTCTGTGTGACTTATTTCACTTAGAATCATCGTACCTGAATCCACTCATTATGCCGCGATGGGCCTGATGACATAGATTTCATTGGTGAGTGATATTCCATTGTACGTACGTACCACAATTTCTTTATCCATTTTTCGCTTTCTTGGATATTTAACTTGTACCGTAGACGAGGTTCTTGTAAACAGAGCCGTCCGAAACTTTGGGGTGGCTGTGTGTTTTTGATTTTAATTTCACTAAGCTATAGGACCATAAGTGGAAGTGCTGTAGGCTCCGTTGCTTGGTTTTTTAGGTGTTTGAGGAAACACCATACACTTCTCCAGAGTGGCTGTTGGCAAATTACATCCCGCCCATCAGCATAACAAGGCTCCCTCTTCTCCATGGTCTGTGCTGCCTTTCTGGATTTTACAATTTTTTCAGATGGCCCTTTTGACCGGGGCGCAGTGAGACTTCATTGTAGTGCAGATTTCCTTTACACGCTTGCTTGGTTGGCCAAAAAGGGCGTATGCGTTTTTTCCTGAATATATTCAGGAAAAAACGCATACGCCCTTTTTGGCCAAGTGCATCATTGTCGTCGTTCTGCCTCTTTTCCTATGCTTTAAATGCAATTCCAGTCTACCCCCTGAAATCGTTTTCCTGAAATTCTGCCCCACTTTCAAGTCCTCTTCGCAGCCTTCCTTCAATATATTTTTAGACCATAGCTGTCATTTATAACTCTGCAGGTTTGTGAATTACAGTGCCCCTGAGCTCCTTTCTTCATCTCGCTTTCTTGTGAGCTGGCCGCAAACCCGCAGGAATGCTTCAGGCCCTAATCTGGTTCTGGCACGGCATGCTGAGCCTTTGGTTAATTCCTCTTCCTGGTGGGAAATGAGCGTTAAATTTGCCCGTGCAGACACCTTCACACGAGTCGTCATGGTGCCCCTTTGCCCCGGTTATCTCTATGGAGGTTGGAGTTGGAGGGCCTCCTCACTCAAGGTCAGTGTGCCCACGGAGCCAACCCTGCAACTTCAGGGCATGTTTGGTGGTTAGGATCACCACGTGGGGTCCTTTTACCTTAGGAGGGAGGTGGCCTTTTGGGCTGCTGATTTCCAGGTTTTCGGATACTGCCAGTATCTTGGCCAGATGTGGCGGTGGGCCAATCCCCTTGGTGACCGTAGTTTATCCTACCTGGATCGCATTCTTGCATTGTTCCATTTCAAGTGGTCCCAGGTTTTGCACTAATACTCCAATGGCGATTCACCGTTCACCAGGAATGTAAAGGTCAAAGGGTTTAGCTAAATTAGGGAGTTCCTGTGCAAGGGTCTGAATTGACTGCTCTTTCCATTCTTGAAAGGCCACTTCTGCATTCTATTCAAAAGGATCATCACCTTTTCCTTTCAGTGTTTCATATAGAGGCCGAGCTAGTAGACTGTAGTTAGGGATCCAGAAGCAGCAAACCCTGGCCTCCCCAGGAACCCCTAAGCTGTCTTCTAGTTTTAGAAATGGGTAAGGCTGTAAATTGTTTCTTCCCTTTCCTGGGATGGGCTTCTCCGACCTTCTGTGAGAATGAAGCCCAGGCAGGTCACCGTAGTCTGTGATATTTGAGCTTTTTCTTGGACAACTTGTATCCTTTACTGGCTTCGTAGTTCAGAGGTCTCCTTAGTAGGGCTGGCGATCAGAATGTCGTCTGCATATTGAAGGAGTGTTTCCTTTTCCAGAGGTAGAACTTTTAGGTCTTTAGCTGAGCTTTCCCCAAAGATGGTGTGGGAATTTTTGAACCCTTGGGACAACACGGCCCGGAAGTATTGTTTTAGTTGTATGTTGAGTCCTGCCACTCACAAGCCAAAATTTCTTGTGACTCTGGGACTAATAGAATACAAAAGAAGGCATCATTGAAGACTAATACAGAATACCATGTCCTGGTGGTTGGTAGAATGACCAGCAGGGTGTAGGGTTTAGGAACTACTGGAGGTATATCCTCAGTGGCTTAACTGACTGTCCTGACATCCTTTACCAGGACTCCAGCAGCCCATGGGGCTCTCGAGGTCAGGCCAATCCCAGGATATGGAGCTCACCTGGGCAGGTACCCCAACCCAGCCCACGGGGCTCTCATGTTCAGGACCCTCCCAGGATATGGTGTTCCCTGGGCAGGTCCCCCTGCAGCCCATGGGGCTCTCGTGGTCAGGCCCCTCCCAGGATACAGAGCTACCCTTGCAGGTACCATGGCAGGGCTGGGAACACAGGAACCGTGCATATCGCCCTCATTGCAGAGCACTCCCAGCTCACCTGTCACTCAGATCTGACACAGAGCACCTCAGAGCAGGACTTGAACTAACAAACAGCAGCTCCGACAGGTCTGTGACCCTGGGCATCACTCTGTGTGGCCTCCCTCCACCTGGTCTTCCAGAGACTTCCACTGCACCCGGGGCACCAGGCCTTTGTCTCCACCCACCACCCACCCCTCCTCTCCCTGACTCCTGGGTTCCTCTCATTAGGAGAGGGTTTTCTTGAAGTTGTCTCCCACTCATGGGCCAGATAATATAATTAGAAAACAAGCCAGAGCTGCAGCCCCTTGTCTATCCTGACTCTCAGGAGCCCACACCTGTTCCTTGGACCTGGCCGATTCAGCAAGTTCCAGTTTCTGCAACTGTGAGCCCCTGAGGGGTGATTATTGGCTGGCCTGGGAAGCCTGACCGTGCCGGCCAGCCCTCCCCAGGTGTGCCTGGGTTCAGATCAATATAAACACCGCTCCAGGCAGCAAGAGCCCCTGCAGCTGTGCCTGACGCCATTTTCTCTGCCCTGTCAGCAGTCTTGGGGCTGGACTGGTGGGAGGGAGTGAGAGGCCACGGCTTTGTGGGTGGCCCAGTGTGAGTGGGGCTCTGCTGGACTTTCTGCAGCAGTTGCCAAGATGCCACCTGCTAAAGAAGAGGATGTGTCACCCATACCTGCCGCTGGAATTTCTCCCTGGGCAGAGGTGAGTGAGGAAGAAAGCAGTGGGGGCCGGGACAGCAGGGGTATCTCAGGCAGGGAAATGGAAAGCTTCCAGAAGAGCACCCAGGGCCAGGACCACCCTGGCTGGCCTGCAGGCACCAAGTCGGCTGGCATGCTGTCGCTCATGTGGCTCCATGGCCCTTCCTCTAGGCTTTCAAGTCCTTGTACATATTCAGGTGTTTTACCTGGGAAGGGTGGGAACATTTCAGCAGCAGCTGGCCTGGGGCTCAGCCCACGTTTACTCACAGATGCCTCGGCACGGTCCCCCAGCTTTGCAATGAGGACGCTTGTTGCGTGGGGCCTGCTGGCTGAATGGGAGATGATTCCCCACCACTGACCAACTTCAGAATTGCTTACAACTGGAGCAAGTGCCCTGATACGGTTTTCCTCTGTGTAACTGGTGGGTTCTGTTTTTTTTTCTTTTTTTCGTTTTTGGTTCAAGGTAGATTTTATTCCTCTTTTTTGTATTTACAGATATAAGCATGGAAATAATTTATTCATATAAATACATGTATGTGAAGGGAAGAATATTTTCTCTGTTTTACTTTTTGTAATTTGAATTTTATTTTATTTTTTTATACAGCAGGTTCTTTTTGGTTATCTCTTTTATACATATAAATGTATATATGCCAATCCCAATCTCTCAACTCCTCCCACCACCACCCCCCAACAGCTTTCCCCCCTTGGTGTCCATACGTTTGTTGTCTACATCTGTTGCTCTATTTCTGCCTTGCAAAACGGTTCATCTGTAAAATTTGTCTAGGTTCCACATATAGGCATTAATAGACAAGATTTGTTTTTCTATTTCTGACTTACTTCACTCTGTATGACAGTCTCTAGATCCATCAACGTCTCTACAAATGACCCAATTTCATTCCTTTTTATGGCTTAGTAATATTCCATTTTATATATGTACCACTTCTTTATGCATTCGTCTGTCTGTGGGCATTTAGGTTGCTTCCATTACCTGGATATTGTAAATAGTGATGCAATGAACATTGCGGTGAATGTCTCTTTTTGATTTATGGTTTTGTCTGGGTATATGCCCAGTAGTGGGATTGCTGTATCATATGGTAATTCTATTCTTAGTTTTATAAGAAACTCCATAATGTTCTCCACAGTGACTGTATCAATTTACATTCCCAACAATAGTGCAAGAGGGTTCCTTATCTCCACACCCTTTCCAGCATTTGTTGTTTGTAGATTTTCTGATGATGCCCATTCTAACATGTGTGAGGTGATACACCATGGATGAGTCTATTTCGTTGAGCAAAGAGTAGGTCTTGTCTAGTACATATTTGGCTTATGGAACGGTATGTGTGCTAATTTCAATCTCTGGTTTTATACAGCACCCCAACTCAACATTCCCCTTAAGCAAGCATAAGTGTTTATCTAAATGTGAGACTCTGTTCGGTTTTGTATTTCAGTTTATGTGTAGCCAAGTTTACACTCCCTCTATTAGTGATATCTTATGATACTTATCTTTCTCTGTGTGACGTATTTCTCTTAGAATCATCATATTTAAATCCACTCAATTTGCTGCTACAGGCCTGATGACATTGATTTCATTGCTGAGTGATATTCCGTTGTACGTAAGTAGCACAACTCCTTTATCCATTTTTTTCTTTCTGGGATATTTAATTTGTACTGGACTCGAGTTTCTTGTAAACACAGCAGCCCTAAATTTTGTGCTGGCTGTGTCTTGTTGATTTTAATTTTCCTAAGCTATAGGGCTAAAAGTGGAAGTACCCTAGGCTCTGTAGCTTTGTTTTTCAGATGTTTCAGGTTACACCATAAACATCTCCAGAGTGTCTGTTGGCAATTTACATCCCGCCCATCAGCATAACAAGGCTCCCTGTTCTCCATGGCCTGTCCTGTTTTTCTGGTTTTTACACTTTTTTCAGATGGCCCTTTTGACGAATGGGAAATGAGACTTCATTGTAGTGCGGATTTCCATTGCTGGAGTGCTTGGTTGGCCAAAAAGGGCATATGCGTTTTTTCCTGAATATATTCAGGAAAAAATGTTTACGCACTTTTGTCCAAGTGCATCAGTGTCAAAGATCTGCCGCTCTTCACATGCTTTAAATGCAATTCCAATCTACCTCCTGAAATATGATTCCTGCAATTCTGCCTCGTTTTCAAGTCCTCTTTGCAGACTTACTTCAATATATTTTTGCCAATAGCTGTCATTTATATCTCTGCAGGTTTGTGAATTACAGTGCCCGTGATTTCCTTTCTTAACTCGTTTCCTTGAAAGCTGGCCACAGAACCGCAGGTTTGCTTTAGGCCATAATCAGGGTCCGACACGGCACTCTGAGCCTTTGGTTAATTCCTCTTCCTGGTGGGAAATTAGAGTTAAATGTGCCCCTCCGGACACCTGCCTCACTCCCAGCCCCTTGGTTATGTGTGTCCTGTAGTTTGAGGCCACATGTGCTGGGTTCCTCACCTTTGGCTGATGTGGCCCCACTGGTGTGAGGACACTCCTGCCTGGTTCCCATCCCCTTGGTGATGTGGACCCTCCGGTGAGAGTCTGATCCTGGCTGGGTTCCTCACACTTCTGAGAGGTGGGCCCTCTTCTCTGAGGTCACTCCTGCCTGGCTGGCCCACCCCGCCTTGACGACGTCGGCTCTCTCGTGGGAGTTGGTGCCTGCTGCGAGTCTCCTCCCCTTGGTAATGAGGGCCCTCTGGCGTCAGGCCCTAACTCCTGGCCTCCCAAATTTTTCTGATGTGCGCCCTGTGGTGCGAGTACACTCCTGCCAGGTTCCCAACACCATGGGAATGTGGGCCTTCTGCTCTGAGGTCCCAACGGTGGGTTGCTCAGTTTCATGATGAGGGCCCTCTGGTGTGAGTTCACTCCGGCCTGGATCCCATAGCCTCGCTGCTCCTGGCCACCTGCGGGGAGGTTACAACTGCGGGATTCCTCACCTTTTTTCTTCTATGGGCCCTCTGTTTTGAGACTCCTCCTGCCTGCCTCACTCCCAGCCCCTTGGTGATGTGTCTCCTCTGGTTTGAGGCCACGTGTGCTGGGTCCCTCACCTTTCGATGATGTGGCCCCACTGGTGTGAGGACACTCTTGCCTGGTTCCTATCCCCTTGAAGATGTGGGCTCTCTGGTGAGAGTCTGATCCTGGCTGGGTTCCTCACCCTTCTGTGAGGTGGGCCCTCTGCTGTGAGGTCACTCCTGCCTGGCTGGCACAGCCCGCCTGGGCAACATCGGCCCTCTTGTGGCAGTTGGAGCATGCTGGGAGCCTCCTCCCCTCGGTGATGAGGGCCCTCTGGCGTCAGGCCCTAACTGCTGGGTACCCACATTTTCTGATACGTGCTAAGTGGTGCGAGGACACTCCTGCGAGGTTCCCATCCCCATGGGGATGTGGGCCTTCTGCTCTGAGGTCCCAATGGCTGGGTTGCTCACAGTTTCATGATGTGGGCCCTCTGCTGTGAGTTCACTGCAGCCTGGATCACATAGACTCGGTGCTCTGGGCCGCCTGCTGGGAGGTTCCCACTGCAGGATTCCTCACCTTTTTTATTCTATTGGCCCTGTGTTGTGAGGCTACTCATGCCTGCCTCAATCCGAGCCCCTCGGAGATGTGGGTCCTCTGGTTTAGGCCTCATGTGCTGGTTTCCTCACCTTTCTATGATGTGGTCACCCTGGTGTGAAGACAGTCCTGCCTGGTTCTGATCCCCTTGGTGATGTGGGCCCTCTGGTGAGAGTCTTATCCTGGCTGGGTTCCTCACCCTTCTGTGAGGTAGGCCCTCTGCTGTGAGGTCACTCCTGCCTGGCTGTCACACGTCACCTTGTCGACATGGGCCCTCAGTTGGGAGTTGGTGCCTGCTTGGAGTCTCCTCCCCTTGGTAATGAGGGCCCTCTGGCGTCAGACCCTAACTTCTGGGCTCCCACAATTCTCTGATGTGTGCCCTGAGGTGCGAGTACACTTATGCCATGTTCCCAACCACATAGGAATGTGGGCCTTCTGCTCTGAGGTCCCAAAGCCTGGGTTGCTCACAGTTTCATGATGAGGGCCCTCTGTTTTGAGTTCAGTCAGGTCTGGATCCCATAGCCTCGCTGCTCCTGGCCGCCTGCTGGGAGGTTCCAACTGCGGGATTCCTCACCTTTTTTCTTCTATGGGCCCTCTGTTTTGAGACTCCTCCTGCCTGCCTCACTCCCAGCCCCTTGGTGATGTGTGTCCTCTGGTTTGAGGCCACGTGTGCTGGGTCACTCACATTTCGTTGATGAGGTCCCACTGGTGTGAGGACACTCCAGCCTGGTTCCCATTCTCTTGGTGATGTGGGCCCTCTGGTGAGAGTCTGATCCTCCTTGGGTTCCTCACACTTTTGTGAGGTGGGCCCTCTGCTCTGAGGTCACTCTTGCCTGGCTGGCACACCCCGCATTGGCGACGGCGGCCCACTGGTAGCAGTTGGAGCCTGCTGGGAGCCTCCTCTCCTCGGTGATGAGAGCCCTCTGGTGTCAGGCCCTAACTGCTGGGCTCCCCACATTTTCTGATGTGTGCCCACTGGTGCGATGACACTCCTACTTGGTTCCCTTCCCCATGGGGATGTGGGCCTTGTGCTCTGAGGTCACAACGGCTGGTTTGCTCACAGTTTCATGATGAGGGCCCTCTGTTGTGAGTTCATCACTGCCTGGATCCCATAGCCTCGGTGCTCTGGGCCGCCTGCTGGGATGTTCCAACTGCTGGATTCCTCACCTTTTTTATACAATGGGCCATGTGTTGTGAGGTTAATCCTGCCTGCCTCGCTCCAAGACCCATGGTGATGTGGGTCCTCTGGTTTGAGGCCACATTTTCTTGTTACCTCAACTTTTGATGATATGGCCCCACGGGTGTGATGACACTCCTGCCTGGTTCACAGCCCCTTGCTGATGTGGGCACTCTGGTGAGAGTCTGATCCTGGCTGGGTTCCTTACCCTTCTGTGAGGTGGGCCCTCTGATGTGAGGTCACTCCTGCCTGGCTGGCTCACGTCGCCTTGATGATGTGGGCCCTCTGTTGGCCACTAAAGCATTCTGGGAGCCTCCTACCCTCTTTAATGAGGGCCCTGGAAAAAACGCAGATGCACATTTTGACCAAGTGCATCATTGTCCAGGATCTGCCTCTTCTCCTATGCTTTCAGAGCACTTCCCGTCTACGTCCTGAAATCATATTCCAGGAATACTGCCCCGCTTTCAAGTCCTCCTCGCAGCCTTACTTCAATATATTTTTGTATGATACCTGTCATTAATAACTCTGCAGGTTTGTTAAATACAGTGTCCCTGAGCTCCTTTCTTCAACACGCTTTCTTGTGAGCTGGCCGCAAAACCGCAGGATTGCTTCAGGCCGTAATCTGGTTTCGGCACGGCACGCTGAGCCTTTGGTAAATTCCTCTTTCTGGTGAGAAATGAGCATTCAATTTGCCCGTGGAGACACCTACAGCTAGTCTCTCATTGGTTCTCCCTATTCCTGTTCATCTTGTGCAGAAATTGCAAACTGTGCCAAACAGGAGGTTAAAGGTACTGACTCTCCAAGTGGGTAGAGGGTTAGTAAAGCATCTGGAATGGTGAACCCGAGTACCAGGGAACGAAACCTGAGAGCCATTTAAAATGGTTTCCCAGTCTCACAGTGGACAATATTCTGGGTTTCCCATGCATGTTTTAGCTGAAGGAAGAATTCCTTAAACCTGGAGATTATTGACCCATGGAATGGGTACCATGCAGTATGACTAAAAAGGGTCTGAATTTGCTCACCGAACCTCACCAATGCTATCAGTTCGAAGTGTCCAGCCTTATGCCTCACCCAGCTCTGGGTGTAGATGTGGTAAATTCAGGTTTCATCACAAGCCCTGAATCAATTATTTAAGAATTGCTGTCTCTTTCACTGTCATTGTGTTTTGTTTTTGTAATTTGGTTTGATAATGGGATTTATCGGATTTTCACTGCTGCGTTCTTGCAGCTGTACACACGCTTGACTCTCTTATGGAGACATATAAATCCATGGGTTTGAAGATTCTGATCAGTCAGGTGTATTCCTAGGCTTTGAATATGGGGTGTTTAGTCCATTTCGTTGAGCAAGGGGTAGGTCTTGAGTATTATATATTTGGCTTATGGAAAGGTATCTGTGCTAATTTCTATCTCTGGTTTTATGCAGCACCCCAACTCACATTTCCCCTTAAGCAAGCATAAGTTGGTTTTCTAAATTTGAGACCCTGTTCTGTTTTGTAATTCAGTTCATGTGTAGCCAAGTTTACATTCCTTGTATTAGTGATATCTTATGATGTTTCATTTTCTGTGTGACTTATTTCACTTAGAATCATCGTACCTGAATCCACTCATTATGCCGCGATGGGCCTGATGACATAGATTTCATTGGTGAGTGATATTCCATTGTACGTACGTACCACAATTTCTTTATCCATTTTTCGCTTTCTTGGATATTTAACTTGTACCGTAGACGAGGTTCTTGTAAACAGAGCCGTCCGAAACTTTGGGGTGGCTGTGTGTTTTTGATTTTAATTTCACTAAGCTATAGGACCATAAGTGGAAGTGCTGTAGGCTCCGTTGCTTGGTTTTTTAGGTGTTTGAGGAAACACCATACACTTCTCCAGAGTGGCTGTTGGCAAATTACATCCCGCCCATCAGCATAACAAGGCTCCCTCTTCTCCATGGTCTGTGCTGCCTTTCTGGATTTTACACTTTTTTCAGATGGCCCTTTTGACCGGGGCGCAGTGAGACTTCATTGTAGTGCAGATTTCCTTTACACGCTTGCTTGGTTGGCCAAAAAGGGCGTATGCGTTTTTACCTGAATATATTCAGGAAAAAACGCATACGCCCTTTTTGGCCAAGTGCATCATTGTCGTCGTTCTGCCTCTTTTCCTATGCTTTAAATGCAATTCCAGTCTACCCCCTGAAATCGTTTTCCTGAAATTCTGCCCCACTTTCAAGTCCTCTTCGCAGCCTTCCTTCAATATATTTTTAGACCATAGCTGTCATTTATAACTCTGCAGGTTTGTGAATTACAGTGCCCCTGAGCTCCTTTCTTCATCTCGCTTTCTTGTGAGCTGGCCGCAAACCCGCAGGAATGCTTCAGGCCCTAATCTGGTTCTGGCACGGCATGCTGAGCCTTTGGTTAATTCCTCTTCCTGGTGGGAAATGAGCGTTAAATTTGCCCGTGCAGACACCTTCACACGAGTCGTCATGGTGCCCCTTTGCCCCGGTTATCTCTATGGAGGTTGGAGTTGGAGGGCCTCCTCACTCAAGGTCAGTGTGCCCACGGAGCCAACCCTGCAACTTCAGGGCATGTTTGGTGGTTAGGATCACCACGTGGGGTCCTTTTACCTTAGGAGGGAGGTGGCCTTTTGGGCTGCTGATTTCCAGGTTTTCGGATACTGCCAGTATCTTGGCCAGATGTGGCGGTGGGCCAATCCCCTTGGTGACCGTAGTTTATCCTACCTGGATCGCATTCTTGCATTGTTCCATTTCAAGTGGTCCCAGGTTTTGCACTAATACTCCAATGGCGATTCACCGTTCACCAGGAATGTAAAGGTCAAAGGGTTTAGCTAAATTAGGGAGTTCCTGTGCAAGGGTCTGAATTGACTGCTCTTTCCATTCTTGAAAGGCCACTTCTGCATTCTATTCAAAAGGATCATCACCTTTTCCTTTCAGTGTTTCATATAGAGGCCGAGCTAGTAGACTGTAGTTAGGGATCCAGAAGCAGCAAACCCTGGCCTCCCCAGGAACCCCTAAGCTGTCTTCTAGTTTTAGAAATGGGTAAGGCTGTAAATTGTTTCTTCCCTTTCCTGGGATGGGCTTCTCCGACCTTCTGTGAGAATGAAGCCCAGGCAGGTCACCGTAGTCTGTGATATTTGAGCTTTTTCTTGGACAACTTGTATCCTTTATTGGCTTCGTAGTTCAGAGGTCTCCTTAGTAGGGCTGGCGATCAGAATGTCGTCTGCATATTGAAGGAGTGTTTCCTTTTCCAGAGGTAGAACTTTTAGGTCTTTAGCTGAGCTTTCCCCAAAGATGGTGTGGGAATTTTTGAACCCTTGGGACAACACGGCCCGGAAGTATTGTTTTAGTTGTATGTTGAGTCCTGCCACTCACAAGCCAAAATTTCTTGTGACTCTGGGACTAATAGAATACAAAAGAAGGCATCATTGAAGACTAATACAGAATACCATGTCCTGGTGGTTGGTAGAATGAGCAGCAGGGTGTAGGGTTTAGGAACTACTGGAGGTATATCCTCAGTGGCTTAACTGACTGTCCTGACATCCTTTACCAGGACTCCAGCAGCCCATGGGGCTCTCGAGGTCAGGCCAATCCCAGGATATGGAGCTCACCTGGGCAGGTACCCCAACCCAGCCCACGGGGCTCTCATGTTCAGGACCCTCCCAGGATATGGTGTTCCCTGGGCAGGTCCCCCTGCAGCCCATGGGGCTCTCGTGGTCAGGCCCCTCCCAGGATACAGAGCTACCCTTGCAGGTACCATGGCAGGGCTGGGAACACAGGAACCGTGCATATCGCCCTCATTGCAGAGCACTCCCAGCTCACCTGTCACTCAGATCTGACACAGAGCACCTCAGAGCAGGACTTGAACTAACAAACAGCAGCTCCGACAGGTCTGTGACCCTGGGCATCACTCTGTGTGGCCTCCCTCCACCTGGTCTTCCAGAGACTTCCACTGCACCCGGGGCACCAGGCCTTTGTCTCCACCCACCACCCACCCCTCCTCTCCCTGACTCCTGGGTTCCTCTCATTAGGAGAGGGTTTTCTTGAAGTTGTCTCCCACTCATGGGCCAGATAATATAATTAGAAAACAAGCCAGAGCTGCAGCCCCTTGTCTATCCTGACTCTCAGGAGCCCACACCTGTTCCTTGGACCTGGCCGATTCAGCAAGTTCCAGTTTCTGCAACTGTGAGCCCCTGAGGGGTGATTATTGGCTGGCCTGGGAAGCCTGACCGTGCCGGCCAGCCCTCCCCAGGTGTGCCTGGGTTCAGATCAATATAAACACCGCTCCAGGCAGCAAGAGCCCCTGCAGCTGTGCCTGACGCCATTTTCTCTGCCCTGTCAGCAGTCTTGGGGCTGGACTGGTGGGAGGGAGTGAGAGGCCACGGCTTTGTGGGTGGCCCAGTGTGAGTGGGGCTCTGCTGGACTTTCTGCAGCAGTTGCCAAGATGCCACCTGCTAAAGAAGAGGATGTGTCACCCATACCTGCCGCTGGAATTTCTCCCTGGGCAGAGGTGAGTGAGGAAGAAAGCAGTGGGGGCCGGGACAGCAGGGGTATCTCAGGCAGGGAAATGGAAAGCTTCCAGAAGAGCACCCAGGGCCAGGACCACCCTGGCTGGCCTGCAGGCACCAAGTCGGCTGGCATGCTGTCGCTCATGTGGCTCCATGGCCCTTCCTCTAGGCTTTCAAGTCCTTGTACATATTCAGGTGTTTTACCTGGGAAGGGTGGGAACATTTCAGCAGCAGCTGGCCTGGGGCTCAGCCCACGTTTACTCACAGATGCCTCGGCACGGTCCCCCAGCTTTGCAATGAGGACGCTTGTTGCGTGGGGCCTGCTGGCTGAATGGGAGATGATTCCCCACCACTGACCAACTTCAGAATTGCTTACAACTGGAGCAAGTGCCCTGATACGGTTTTCCTCTGTGTAACTGGTGGGTTCTGTTTTTTTTTCTTTTTTTCGTTTTTGGTTCAAGGTAGATTTTATTCCTCTTTTTTGTATTTACAGATATAAGCATGGAAATAATTTATTCATATAAATACATGTATGTGAAGGGAAGAATATTTTCTCTGTTTTACTTTTTGTAATTTGAATTTTATTTTATTTTTTTATACAGCAGGTTCTTTTTGGTTATCTCTTTTATACATATAAATGTATATATGCCAATCCCAATCTCTCAACTCCTCCCACCACCACCCCCCAACAGCTTTCCCCCCTTGGTGTCCATACGTTTGTTGTCTACATCTGTTGCTCTATTTCTGCCTTGCAAAACGGTTCATCTGTAAAATTTGTCTAGGTTCCACATATAGGCATTAATAGACAAGATTTGTTTTTCTATTTCTGACTTACTTCACTCTGTATGACAGTCTCTAGATCCATCAACGTCTCTACAAATGACCCAATTTCATTCCTTTTTATGGCTTAGTAATATTTCATTTTATATATGTACCACTTCTTTATGCATTCGTCTGTCTGTGGGCATTTAGGTTGCTTCCATTACCTGGATATTGTAAATAGTGATGCAATGAACATTGCGGTGAATGTCTCTTTTTGATTTATGGTTTTGTCTGGGTATATGCCCAGTAGTGGGATTGCTGTATCATATGGTAATTCTATTCTTAGTTTTATAAGAAACTCCATAATGTTCTCCACAGTGACTGTATCAATTTACATTCCCAACAATAGTGCAAGAGGGTTCCTTATCTCCACACCCTTTCCAGCATTTGTTGTTTGTAGATTTTCTGATGATGCCCATTCTAACATGTGTGAGGTGATACACCATGGATGAGTCTATTTCGTTGAGCAAAGAGTAGGTCTTGTCTAGTACATATTTGGCTTATGGAACGGTATGTGTGCTAATTTCAATCTCTGGTTTTATACAGCACCCCAACTCAACATTCCCCTTAAGCAAGCATAAGTGTTTATCTAAATGTGAGACTCTGTTCGGTTTTGTATTTCAGTTTATGTGTAGCCAAGTTTACACTCCCTCTATTAGTGATATCTTATGATACTTATCTTTCTCTGTGTGACGTATTTCTCTTAGAATCATCATATTTAAATCCACTCAATTTGCTGCTACAGGCCTGATGACATTGATTTCATTGCTGAGTGATATTCCGTTGTACGTAAGTAGCACAACTCCTTTATCCATTTTTTTCTTTCTGGGATATTTAATTTGTACTGGACTCGAGTTTCTTGTAAACACAGCAGCCCTAAATTTTGTGCTGGCTGTGTCTTGTTGATTTTAATTTTCCTAAGCTATAGGGCTAAAAGTGGAAGTACCCTAGGCTCTGTAGCTTTGTTTTTCAGATGTTTCAGGATACACCATAAACATCTCCAGAGTGTCTGTTGGCAATTTACATCCCGCCCATCAGCATAACAAGGCTCCCTGTTCTCCATGGCCTGTCCTGTGTTTCTGGTTTTTACATTTTTTTCAGATGGCCCTTTTGACGAATGGGAAATGAGACTTCATTGTAGTGCGGATTTCCATTGCTGGAGTGCTTGGTTGGCCAAAAAGGGCATATGCGTTTTTTCCTGAATATATTCAGGAAAAAATGTTTACGCACTTTTGTCCAAGTGCATCAGTGTCAAAGATCTGCCGCTCTTCACATGCTTTAAATGCAATTCCAATCTACCTCCTGAAATATGATTCCTGCAATTCTGCCTCGTTTTCAAGTCCTCTTTGCAGACTTACTTCAATATATTTTTGCCAATAGCTGTCATTTATATCTCTGCAGGTTTGTGAATTACAGTGCCCGTGATTTCCTTTCTTAACTCGTTTCCTTGAAAGCTGGCCACAGAACCGCAGGTTTGCTTTAGGCCATAATCAGGGTCCGACACGGCACTCTGAGCCTTTGGTTAATTCCTCTTCCTGGTGGGAAATTAGAGTTAAATGTGCCCCTCCGGACACCTGCCTCACTCCCAGCCCCTTGGTTATGTGTGTCCTGTAGTTTGAGGCCACATGTGCTGGGTTCCTCACCTTTGGCTGATGTGGCCCCACTGGTGTGAGGACACTCCTGCCTGGTTCCCATCCCCTTGGTGATGTGGACCCTCCGGTGAGAGTCTGATCCTGGCTGGGTTCCTCACACTTCTGAGAGGTGGGCCCTCTTCTCTGAGGTCACTCCTGCCTGGCTGGCCCACCCCGCCTTGACGACGTCGGCTCTCTCGTGGGAGTTGGTGCCTGCTGCGAGTCTCCTCCCCTTGGTAATGAGGGCCCTCTGGCGTCAGGCCCTAACTCCTGGCCTCCCAAATTTTTCTGATGTGCGCCCTGTGGTGCGAGTACACTCCTGCCAGGTTCCCAACACCATGGGAATGTGGGCCTTCTGCTCTGAGGTCCCAACGTTGGGTTGCTCAGTTTCATGATGAGGGCCCTCTGGTGTGAGTTCACTCCGGCCTGGATCCCATAGCCTCGCTGCTCCTGGCCACCTGCGGGGAGGTTACAACTGCGGGATTCCTCACCTTTTTTCTTCTATGGGCCCTCTGTTTTGAGACTCCTCCTGCCTGCCTCACTCCCAGCCCCTTGGTGATGTGTGTCCTCTGGTTTGAGGCCACGTGTGCTGGGTCCCTCACCTTTCGATGATGTGGCCCCACTGGTGTGAGGACACTCTTGCCTGGTTCCTATCCCCTTGAAGATGTGGGCTCTCTGGTGAGAGTCTGATCCTGGCTGGGTTCCTCACCCTTCTGTGAGGTGGGCCCTCTGCTGTGAGGTCACTCCTGCCTGGCTGGCACAGCCCGCCTGGGCAACATCGGCCCTCTTGTGGCAGTTGGAGCATGCTGGGAGCCTCCTCCCCTCGGTGATGAGGGCCCTCTGGCGTCAGGCCCTAACTGCTGGGTACCCACATTTTCTGATACGTGCTAAGTGGTGCGAGGACACTCCTGCGAGGTTCCCATCCCCATGGGGATGTGGGCCTTCTGCTCTGAGGTCCCAATGGCTGGGTTGCTCACAGTTTCATGATGTGGGCCCTCTGCTGTGAGTTCACTGCAGCCTGGATCACATAGACTTGGTGCTCTGGGCCGCCTGCTGGGAGGTTCCCACTGCAGGATTCCTCACCTTTTTTATTCTATTGGCCCTGTGTTGTGAGGCTACTCATGCCTGCCTCAATCCGAGCCCCTCGGAGATGTGGGTCCTCTGGTTTAGGCCTCATGTGCTGGTTTCCTCACCTTTCTATGATGTGGTCACCCTGGTGTGAAGACAGTCCTGCCTGGTTCTGATCCCCTTGGTGATGTGGGCCCTCTGGTGAGAGTCTTATCCTGGCTGGGTTCCTCACCCTTCTGTGAGGTAGGCCCTCTGCTGTGAGGTCACTCCTGCCTGGCTGTCACACGTCACCTTGTCGACATGGGCCCTCAGTTGGGAGTTGGTGCCTGCTTGGAGTCTCCTCCCCTTGGTAATGAGGGCCCTCTGGCGTCAGACCCTAACTTCTGGGCTCCCACAATTCTCTGATGTGTGCCCTGAGGTGCGAGTACACTTATGCCATGTTCCCAACCACATAGGAATGTGGGCCTTCTGCTCTGAGGTCCCAAAGCCTGGGTTGCTCACAGTTTCATGATGAGGGCCCTCTGTTTTGAGTTCAGTCAGGTCTGGATCCCATAGCCTCGCTGCTCCTGGCCGCCTGCTGGGAGGTTCCAACTGCGGGATTCCTCACCTTTTTTCTTCTATGGGCCCTCTGTTTTGAGACTCCTCCTGCCTGCCTCACTCCCAGCCCCTTGGTGATGTGTGTCCTCTGGTTTGAGGCCACGTGTGCTGGGTCACTCACATTTCGTTGATGAGGTCCCACTGGTGTGAGGACACTCCAGCCTGGTTCCCATTCTCTTGGTGATGTGGGCCCTCTGGTGAGAGTCTGATCCTCCTTGGGTTCCTCACACTTTTGTGAGGTGGGCCCTCTGCTCTGAGGTCACTCTTGCCTGGCTGGCACACCCCGCATTGGCGACGGCGGCCCACTGGTAGCAGTTGGAGCCTGCTGGGAGCCTCCTCTCCTCGGTGATGAGAGCCCTCTGGTGTCAGGCCCTAACTGCTGGGCTCCCCACATTTTCTGATGTGTGCCCACTGGTGCGATGACACTCCTACTTGGTTCCCTTCCCCATGGGGATGTGGGCCTTGTGCTCTGAGGTCACAACGGCTGGTTTGCTCACAGTTTCATGATGAGGGCCCTCTGTTGTGAGTTCATCACTGCCTGGATCCCATAGCCTCGGTGCTCTGGGCCGCCTGCTGGGATGTTCCAACTGCTGGATTCCTCACCTTTTTTATACAATGGGCCATGTGTTGTGAGGTTAATCCTGCCTGCCTCGCTCCAAGACCCATGGTGATGTGGGTCCTCTGGTTTGAGGCCACATTTTCTTGTTACCTCAACTTTTGATGATATGGCCCCACGGGTGTGATGACACTCCTGCCTGGTTCACAGCCCCTTGCTGATGTGGGCACTCTGGTGAGAGTCTGATCCTGGCTGGGTTCCTTACCCTTCTGTGAGGTGGGCCCTCTGATGTGAGGTCACTCCTGCCTGGCTGGCTCACGTCGCCTTGATGATGTGGGCCCTCTGTTGGCCACTAAAGCATTCTGGGAGCCTCCTACCCTCTTTAATGAGGGCCCTGGAAAAAACGCAGATGCACATTTTGACCAAGTGCATCATTGTCCAGGATCTGCCTCTTCTCCTATGCTTTCAGAGCACTTCCCGTCTACGTCCTGAAATCATATTCCAGGAATACTGCCCCGCTTTCAAGTCCTCCTCGCAGCCTTACTTCAATATATTTTTGTATGATACCTGTCATTAATAACTCTGCAGGTTTGTTAAATACAGTGTCCCTGAGCTCCTTTCTTCAACACGCTTTCTTGTGAGCTGGCCGCAAAACCGCAGGATTGCTTCAGGCCGTAATCTGGTTTCGGCACGGCACGCTGAGCCTTTGGTAAATTCCTCTTTCTGGTGAGAAATGAGCATTCAATTTGCCCGTGGAGACACCTACAGCTAGTCTCTCATTGGTTCTCCCTATTCCTGTTCATCTTGTGCAGAAATTGCAAACTGTGCCAAACAGGAGGTTAAAGGCACTGACTCTCCAAGTGGGTAGAGGTTTAGTAAAGCATCTGGAATGGTGAACCCGAGTACCAGGGAACGAAACCTGAGAGCCATTTAAAATGGTTTCCCAGTCTCACAGTGGACAATACTCTGGGTTTCCCATGCATGTTTTAGCTGAAGGAAGAATTCCTTAAACCTGGAGATTATTGACCCATGGAATGGGTACCATGCAGTATGACTAAAAAGGGTCTGAATTTGCTCACCGAACCTCACCAATGCTATCAGTTCGAAGTGTCCAGCCTTATGCCTCACCCAGCTCTGGGTGTAGATGTGGTAAATTCAGGTTTCATCACAAGCCCTGAATCAATTATTTAAGAATTGCTGTCTCTTTCACTGTCATTGTGTTTTGTTTTTGTAATTTGGTTTGATAATGGGATTTATCGGATTTTCACTGCTGCGTTCTTGCAGCTGTACACACGCTTGACTCTCTTATGGAGACATATAAATCCATGGGTTTGAAGATTCTGATCAGTCAGGTGTATTCCTAGGCTTTGAATATGGGGTGTTTAGTCCATTTCGTTGAGCAAGGGGTAGGTCTTGAGTATTATATATTTGGCTTATGGAAAGGTATCTGTGCTAATTTCTATCTCTGGTTTTATGCAGCACCCCAACTCACATTTCCCCTTAAGCAAGCATAAGTTGGTTTTCTAAATTTGAGACCCTGTTCTGTTTTGTAATTCAGTTCATGTGTAGCCAAGTTTACATTCCTTGTATTAGTGATATCTTATGATGTTTCATTTTCTGTGTGACTTATTTCACTTAGAATCATCGTACCTGAATCCACTCATTATGCCGCGATGGGCCTGATGACATAGATTTCATTGGTGAGTGATATTCCATTGTACGTACGTACCACAATTTCTTTATCCATTTTTCGCTTTCTTGGATATTTAACTTGTACCGTAGACGAGGTTCTTGTAAACAGAGCCGTCCGAAACTTTGGGGTGGCTGTGTGTTTTTGATTTTAATTTCACTAAGCTATAGGACCATAAGTGGAAGTGCTGTAGGCTCCGTTGCTTGGTTTTTTAGGTGTTTGAGGAAACACCATACACTTCTCCAGAGTGGCTGTTGGCAAATTACATCCCGCCCATCAGCATAACAAGGCTCCCTCTTCTCCATGGTCTGTGCTGCCTTTCTGGATTTTACACTTTTTTCAGATGGCCCTTTTGACCGGGGCGCAGTGAGACTTCATTGTAGTGCAGATTTCCTTTACACGCTTGCTTGGTTGGCCAAAAAGGGCGTATGCGTTTTTACCTGAATATATTCAGGAAAAAACGCATACGCCCTTTTTGGCCAAGTGCATCATTGTCGTCGTTCTGCCTCTTTTCCTATGCTTTAAATGCAATTCCAGTCTACCCCCTGAAATCGTTTTCCTGAAATTCTGCCCCACTTTCAAGTCCTCTTCGCAGCCTTCCTTCAATATATTTTTAGACCATAGCTGTCATTTATAACTCTGCAGGTTTGTGAATTACAGTGCCCCTGAGCTCCTTTCTTCATCTCGCTTTCTTGTGAGCTGGCCGCAAACCCGCAGGAATGCTTCAGGCCCTAATCTGGTTCTGGCACGGCATGCTGAGCCTTTGGTTAATTCCTCTTCCTGGTGGGAAATGAGCGTTAAATTTGCCCGTGCAGACACCTTCACACGAGTCGTCATGGTGCCCCTTTGCCCCGGTTATCTCTATGGAGGTTGGAGTTGGAGGGCCTCCTCACTCAAGGTCAGTGTGCCCACGGAGCCAACCCTGCAACTTCAGGGCATGTTTGGTGGTTAGGATCACCACGTGGGGTCCTTTTACCTTAGGAGGGAGGTGGCCTTTTGGGCTGCTGATTTCCAGGTTTTCGGATACTGCCAGTATCTTGGCCAGATGTGGCGGTGGGCCAATCCCCTTGGTGACCGTAGTTTATCCTACCTGGATCGCATTCTTGCATTGTTCCATTTCAAGTGGTCCCAGGTTTTGCACTAATACTCCAATGGCGATTCACCGTTCACCAGGAATGTAAAGGTCAAAGGGTTTAGCTAAATTAGGGAGTTCCTGTGCAAGGGTCTGAATTGACTGCTCTTTCCATTCTTGAAAGGCCACTTCTGCATTCTATTCAAAAGGATCATCACCTTTTCCTTTCAGTGTTTCATATAGAGGCCGAGCTAGTAGACTGTAGTTAGGGATCCAGAAGCAGCAAACCCTGGCCTCCCCAGGAACCCCTAAGCTGTCTTCTAGTTTTAGAAATGGGTAAGGCTGTAAATTGTTTCTTCCCTTTCCTGGGATGGGCTTCTCCGACCTTCTGTGAGAATGAAGCCCAGGCAGGTCACCGTAGTCTGTGATATTTGAGCTTTTTCTTGGACAACTTGTATCCTTTATTGGCTTCGTAGTTCAGAGGTCTCCTTAGTAGGGCTGGCGATCAGAATGTCGTCTGCATATTGAAGGAGTGTTTCCTTTTCCAGAGGTAGAACTTTTAGGTCTTTAGCTGAGCTTTCCCCAAAGATGGTGTGGGAATTTTTGAACCCTTGGGACAACACGGCCCGGAAGTATTGTTTTAGTTGTATGTTGAGTCCTGCCACTCACAAGCCAAAATTTCTTGTGACTCTGGGACTAATAGAATACAAAAGAAGGCATCATTGAAGACTAATACAGAATACCATGTCCTGGTGGTTGGTAGAATGACCAGCAGGGTGTAGGGTTTAGGAACTACTGGAGGTATATCCTCAGTGGCTTAACTGACTGTCCTGACATCCTTTACCAGGACTCCAGCAGCCCATGGGGCTCTCGAGGTCAGGCCAATCCCAGGATATGGAGCTCACCTGGGCAGGTACCCCAACCCAGCCCACGGGGCTCTCATGTTCAGGACCCTCCCAGGATATGGTGTTCCCTGGGCAGGTCCCCCTGCAGCCCATGGGGCTCTCGTGGTCAGGCCCCTCCCAGGATACAGAGCTACCCTTGCAGGTACCATGGCAGGGCTGGGAACACAGGAACCGTGCATATCGCCCTCATTGCAGAGCACTCCCAGCTCACCTGTCACTCAGATCTGACACAGAGCACCTCAGAGCAGGACTTGAACTAACAAACAGCAGCTCCGACAGGTCTGTGACCCTGGGCATCACTCTGTGTGGCCTCCCTCCACCTGGTCTTCCAGAGACTTCCACTGCACCCGGGGCACCAGGCCTTTGTCTCCACCCACCACCCACCCCTCCTCTCCCTGACTCCTGGGTTCCTCTCATTAGGAGAGGGTTTTCTTGAAGTTGTCTCCCACTCATGGGCCAGATAATATAATTAGAAAACAAGCCAGAGCTGCAGCCCCTTGTCTATCCTGACTCTCAGGAGCCCACACCTGTTCCTTGGACCTGGCCGATTCAGCAAGTTCCAGTTTCTGCAACTGTGAGCCCCTGAGGGGTGATTATTGGCTGGCCTGGGAAGCCTGACCGTGCCGGCCAGCCCTCCCCAGGTGTGCCTGGGTTCAGATCAATATAAACACCGCTCCAGGCAGCAAGAGCCCCTGCAGCTGTGCCTGACGCCATTTTCTCTGCCCTGTCAGCAGTCTTGGGGCTGGACTGGTGGGAGGGAGTGAGAGGCCACGGCTTTGTGGGTGGCCCAGTGTGAGTGGGGCTCTGCTGGACTTTCTGCAGCAGTTGCCAAGATGCCACCTGCTAAAGAAGAGGATGTGTCACCCATACCTGCCGCTGGAATTTCTCCCTGGGCAGAGGTGAGTGAGGAAGAAAGCAGTGGGGGCCGGGACAGCAGGGGTATCTCAGGCAGGGAAATGGAAAGCTTCCAGAAGAGCACCCAGGGCCAGGACCACCCTGGCTGGCCTGCAGGCACCAAGTCGGCTGGCATGCTGTCGCTCATGTGGCTCCATGGCCCTTCCTCTAGGCTTTCAAGTCCTTGTACATATTCAGGTGTTTTACCTGGGAAGGGTGGGAACATTTCAGCAGCAGCTGGCCTGGGGCTCAGCCCACGTTTACTCACAGATGCCTCGGCACGGTCCCCCAGCTTTGCAATGAGGACGCTTGTTGCGTGGGGCCTGCTGGCTGAATGGGAGATGATTCCCCACCACTGACCAACTTCAGAATTGCTTACAACTGGAGCAAGTGCCCTGATACGGTTTTCCTCTGTGTAACTGGTGGGTTCTGTTTTTTTTTCTTTTTTTCGTTTTTGGTTCAAGGTAGATTTTATTCCTCTTTTTTGTATTTACAGATATAAGCATGGAAATAATTTATTCATATAAATACATGTATGTGAAGGGAAGAATATTTTCTCTGTTTTACTTTTTGTAATTTGAATTTTATTTTATTTTTTTATACAGCAGGTTCTTTTTGGTTATCTCTTTTATACATATAAATGTATATATGCCAATCCCAATCTCTCAACTCCTCCCACCACCACCCCCCAACAGCTTTCCCCCCTTGGTGTCCATACGTTTGTTGTCTACATCTGTTGCTCTATTTCTGCCTTGCAAAACGGTTCATCTGTAAAATTTGTCTAGGTTCCACATATAGGCATTAATAGACAAGATTTGTTTTTCTATTTCTGACTTACTTCACTCTGTATGACAGTCTCTAGATCCATCAACGTCTCTACAAATGACCCAATTTCATTCCTTTTTATGGCTTAGTAATATTTCATTTTATATATGTACCACTTCTTTATGCATTCGTCTGTCTGTGGGCATTTAGGTTGCTTCCATTACCTGGATATTGTAAATAGTGATGCAATGAACATTGCGGTGAATGTCTCTTTTTGATTTATGGTTTTGTCTGGGTATATGCCCAGTAGTGGGATTGCTGTATCATATGGTAATTCTATTCTTAGTTTTATAAGAAACTCCATAATGTTCTCCACAGTGACTGTATCAATTTACATTCCCAACAATAGTGCAAGAGGGTTCCTTATCTCCACACCCTTTCCAGCATTTGTTGTTTGTAGATTTTCTGATGATGCCCATTCTAACATGTGTGAGGTGATACACCATGGATGAGTCTATTTCGTTGAGCAAAGAGTAGGTCTTGTCTAGTACATATTTGGCTTATGGAACGGTATGTGTGCTAATTTCAATCTCTGGTTTTATACAGCACCCCAACTCAACATTCCCCTTAAGCAAGCATAAGTGTTTATCTAAATGTGAGACTCTGTTCGGTTTTGTATTTCAGTTTATGTGTAGCCAAGTTTACACTCCCTCTATTAGTGATATCTTATGATACTTATCTTTCTCTGTGTGACGTATTTCTCTTAGAATCATCATATTTAAATCCACTCAATTTGCTGCTACAGGCCTGATGACATTGATTTCATTGCTGAGTGATATTCCGTTGTACGTAAGTAGCACAACTCCTTTATCCATTTTTTTCTTTCTGGGATATTTAATTTGTACTGGACTCGAGTTTCTTGTAAACACAGCAGCCCTAAATTTTGTGCTGGCTGTGTCTTGTTGATTTTAATTTTCCTAAGCTATAGGGCTAAAAGTGGAAGTACCCTAGGCTCTGTAGCTTTGTTTTTCAGATGTTTCAGGATACACCATAAACATCTCCAGAGTGTCTGTTGGCAATTTACATCCCGCCCATCAGCATAACAAGGCTCCCTGTTCTCCATGGCCTGTCCTGTGTTTCTGGTTTTTACATTTTTTTCAGATGGCCCTTTTGACGAATGGGAAATGAGACTTCATTGTAGTGCGGATTTCCATTGCTGGAGTGCTTGGTTGGCCAAAAAGGGCATATGCGTTTTTTCCTGAATATATTCAGGAAAAAATGTTTACGCACTTTTGTCCAAGTGCATCAGTGTCAAAGATCTGCCGCTCTTCACATGCTTTAAATGCAATTCCAATCTACCTCCTGAAATATGATTCCTGCAATTCTGCCTCGTTTTCAAGTCCTCTTTGCAGACTTACTTCAATATATTTTTGCCAATAGCTGTCATTTATATCTCTGCAGGTTTGTGAATTACAGTGCCCGTGATTTCCTTTCTTAACTCGTTTCCTTGAAAGCTGGCCACAGAACCGCAGGTTTGCTTTAGGCCATAATCAGGGTCCGACACGGCACTCTGAGCCTTTGGTTAATTCCTCTTCCTGGTGGGAAATTAGAGTTAAATGTGCCCCTCCGGACACCTGCCTCACTCCCAGCCCCTTGGTTATGTGTGTCCTGTAGTTTGAGGCCACATGTGCTGGGTTCCTCACCTTTGGCTGATGTGGCCCCACTGGTGTGAGGACACTCCTGCCTGGTTCCCATCCCCTTGGTGATGTGGACCCTCCGGTGAGAGTCTGATCCTGGCTGGGTTCCTCACACTTCTGAGAGGTGGGCCCTCTTCTCTGAGGTCACTCCTGCCTGGCTGGCCCACCCCGCCTTGACGACGTCGGCTCTCTCGTGGGAGTTGGTGCCTGCTGCGAGTCTCCTCCCCTTGGTAATGAGGGCCCTCTGGCGTCAGGCCCTAACTCCTGGCCTCCCAAATTTTTCTGATGTGCGCCCTGTGGTGCGAGTACACTCCTGCCAGGTTCCCAACACCATGGGAATGTGGGCCTTCTGCTCTGAGGTCCCAACGGTGGGTTGCTCAGTTTCATGATGAGGGCCCTCTGGTGTGAGTTCACTCCGGCCTGGATCCCATAGCCTCGCTGCTCCTGGCCACCTGCGGGGAGGTTACAACTGCGGGATTCCTCACCTTTTTTCTTCTATGGGCCCTCTGTTTTGAGACTCCTCCTGCCTGCCTCACTCCCAGCCCCTTGGTGATGTGTGTCCTCTGGTTTGAGGCCACGTGTGCTGGGTCCCTCACCTTTCGATGATGTGGCCCCACTGGTGTGAGGACACTCTTGCCTGGTTCCTATCCCCTTGAAGATGTGGGCTCTCTGGTGAGAGTCTGATCCTGGCTGGGTTCCTCACCCTTCTGTGAGGTGGGCCCTCTGCTGTGAGGTCACTCCTGCCTGGCTGGCACAGCCCGCCTGGGCAACATCGGCCCTCTTGTGGCAGTTGGAGCATGCTGGGAGCCTCCTCCCCTCGGTGATGAGGGCCCTCTGGCGTCAGGCCCTAACTGCTGGGTACCCACATTTTCTGATACGTGCTAAGTGGTGCGAGGACACTCCTGCGAGGTTCCCATCCCCATGGGGATGTGGGCCTTCTGCTCTGAGGTCCCAATGGCTGGGTTGCTCACAGTTTCATGATGTGGGCCCTCTGCTGTGAGTTCACTGCAGCCTGGATCACATAGACTCGGTGCTCTGGGCTGCCTGCTGGGAGGTTCCCACTGCAGGATTCCTCACCTTTTTTATTCTATTGGCCCTGTGTTGTGAGGCTACTCATGCCTGCCTCAATCCGAGCCCCTCGGAGATGTGGGTCCTCTGGTTTAGGCCTCATGTGCTGGTTTCCTCACCTTTCTATGATGTGGTCACCCTGGTGTGAAGACAGTCCTGCCTGGTTCTGATCCCCTTGGTGATGTGGGCCCTCTGGTGAGAGTCTTATCCTGGCTGGGTTCCTCACCCTTCTGTGAGGTAGGCCCTCTGCTGTGAGGTCACTCCTGCCTGGCTGTCACACGTCACCTTGTCGACATGGGCCCTCAGTTGGGAGTTGGTGCCTGCTTGGAGTCTCCTCCCCTTGGTAATGAGGGCCCTCTGGCGTCAGACCCTAACTTCTGGGCTCCCACAATTCTCTGATGTGTGCCCTGAGGTGCGAGTACACTTATGCCATGTTCCCAACCACATAGGAATGTGGGCCTTCTGCTCTGAGGTCCCAAAGCCTGGGTTGCTCACAGTTTCATGATGAGGGCCCTCTGTTTTGAGTTCAGTCAGGTCTGGATCCCATAGCCTCGCTGCTCCTGGCCGCCTGCTGGGAGGTTCCAACTGCGGGATTCCTCACCTTTTTTCTTCTATGGGCCCTCTGTTTTGAGACTCCTCCTGCCTGCCTCACTCCCAGCCCCTTGGTGATGTGTGTCCTCTGGTTTGAGGCCACGTGTGCTGGGTCACTCACATTTCGTTGATGAGGTCCCACTGGTGTGAGGACACTCCAGCCTGGTTCCCATTCTCTTGGTGATGTGGGCCCTCTGGTGAGAGTCTGATCCTCCTTGGGTTCCTCACACTTTTGTGAGGTGGGCCCTCTGCTCTGAGGTCACTCTTGCCTGGCTGGCACACCCCGCATTGGCGACGGCGGCCCACTGGTAGCAGTTGGAGCCTGCTGGGAGCCTCCTCTCCTCGGTGATGAGAGCCCTCTGGTGTCAGGCCCTAACTGCTGGGCTCCCCACATTTTCTGATGTGTGCCCACTGGTGCGATGACACTCCTACTTGGTTCCCTTCCCCATGGGGATGTGGGCCTTGTGCTCTGAGGTCACAACGGCTGGTTTGCTCACAGTTTCATGATGAGGGCCCTCTGTTGTGAGTTCATCACTGCCTGGATCCCATAGCCTCGGTGCTCTGGGCCGCCTGCTGGGATGTTCCAACTGCTGGATTCCTCACCTTTTTTATACAATGGGCCATGTGTTGTGAGGTTAATCCTGCCTGCCTCGCTCCAAGACCCATGGTGATGTGGGTCCTCTGGTTTGAGGCCACATTTTCTTGTTACCTCAACTTTTGATGATATGGCCCCACGGGTGTGATGACACTCCTGCCTGGTTCACAGCCCCTTGCTGATGTGGGCACTCTGGTGAGAGTCTGATCCTGGCTGGGTTCCTTACCCTTCTGTGAGGTGGGCCCTCTGATGTGAGGTCACTCCTGCCTGGCTGGCTCACGTCGCCTTGATGATGTGGGCCCTCTGTTGGCCACTAAAGCATTCTGGGAGCCTCCTACCCTCTTTAATGAGGGCCCTGGAAAAAACGCAGATGCACATTTTGACCAAGTGCATCATTGTCCAGGATCTGCCTCTTCTCCTATGCTTTCAGAGCACTTCCCGTCTACGTCCTGAAATCATATTCCAGGAATACTGCCCCGCTTTCAAGTCCTCCTCGCAGCCTTACTTCAATATATTTTTGTATGATACCTGTCATTAATAACTCTGCAGGTTTGTTAAATACAGTGTCCCTGAGCTCCTTTCTTCAACACGCTTTCTTGTGAGCTGGCCGCAAAACCGCAGGATTGCTTCAGGCCGTAATCTGGTTTCGGCACGGCACGCTGAGCCTTTGGTAAATTCCTCTTTCTGGTGAGAAATGAGCATTCAATTTGCCCGTGGAGACACCTACAGCTAGTCTCTCATTGGTTCTCCCTATTCCTGTTCATCTTGTGCAGAAATTGCAAACTGTGCCAAACAGGAGGTTAAAGGCACTGACTCTCCAAGTGGGTAGAGGGTTAGTAAAGCATCTGGAATGGTGAACCCGAGTACCAGGGAACGAAACCTGAGAGCCATTTAAAATGGTTTCCCAGTCTCACAGTGGACAATACTCTGGGTTTCCCATGCATGTTTTAGCTGAAGGAAGAATTCCTTAAACCTGGAGATTATTGACCCATGGAATGGGTACCATGCAGTATGACTAAAAAGGGTCTGAATTTGCTCACCGAACCTCACCAATGCTATCAGTTCGAAGTGTCCAGCCTTATGCCTCACCCAGCTCTGGGTGTAGATGTGGTAAATTCAGGTTTCATCACAAGCCCTGAATCAATTATTTAAGAATTGCTGTCTCTTTCACTGTCATTGTGTTTTGTTTTTGTAATTTGGTTTGATAATGGGATTTATCGGATTTTCACTGCTGCGTTCTTGCAGCTGTACACACGCTTGACTCTCTTATGGAGACATATAAATCCATGGGTTTGAAGATTCTGATCAGTCAGGTGTATTCCTAGGCTTTGAATATGGGGTGTTTAGTCCATTTCGTTGAGCAAGGGGTAGGTCTTGAGTATTATATATTTGGCTTATGGAAAGGTATCTGTGCTAATTTCTATCTCTGGTTTTATGCAGCACCCCAACTCACATTTCCCCTTAAGCAAGCATAAGTTGGTTTTCTAAATTTGAGACCCTGTTCTGTTTTGTAATTCAGTTCATGTGTAGCCAAGTTTACATTCCGTGTATTAGTGATATCTTATGATGTTTCATTTTCTGTGTGACTTATTTCACTTAGAATCATCGTACCTGAATCCACTCATTATGCCGCGATGGGCCTGATGACATAGATTTCATTGGTGAGTGATATTCCATTGTACGTACGTACCACAATTTCTTTATCCATTTTTCGCTTTCTTGGATATTTAACTTGTACCGTAGACGAGGTTCTTGTAAACAGAGCCGTCCGAAACTTTGGGGTGGCTGTGTGTTTTTGATTTTAATTTCACTAAGCTATAGGACCATAAGTGGAAGTGCTGTAGGCTCCGTTGCTTGGTTTTTTAGGTGTTTGAGGAAACACCATACACTTCTCCAGAGTGGCTGTTGGCAAATTACATCCCGCCCATCAGCATAACAAGGCTCCCTCTTCTCCATGGTCTGTGCTGCCTTTCTGGATTTTACACTTTTTTCAGATGGCCCTTTTGACCGGGGCGCAGTGAGACTTCATTGTAGTGCAGATTTCCTTTACACGCTTGCTTGGTTGGCCAAAAAGGGCGTATGCGTTTTTTCCTGAATATATTCAGGAAAAAACGCATACGCCCTTTTTGGCCAAGTGCATCATTGTCGTCGTTCTGCCTCTTTTCCTATGCTTTAAATGCAATTCCAGTCTACCCCCTGAAATCGTTTTCCTGAAATTCTGCCCCACTTTCAAGTCCTCTTCGCAGCCTTCCTTCAATATATTTTTAGACCATAGCTGTCATTTATAACTCTGCAGGTTTGTGAATTACAGTGCCCCTGAGCTCCTTTCTTCATCTCGCTTTCTTGTGAGCTGGCCGCAAACCCGCAGGAATGCTTCAGGCCCTAATCTGGTTCTGGCACGGCATGCTGAGCCTTTGGTTAATTCCTCTTCCTGGTGGGAAATGAGCGTTAAATTTGCCCGTGCAGACACCTTCACACGAGTCGTCATGGTGCCCCTTTGCCCCGGTTATCTCTATGGAGGTTGGAGTTGGAGGGCCTCCTCACTCAAGGTCAGTGTGCCCACGGAGCCAACCCTGCAACTTCAGGGCATGTTTGGTGGTTAGGATCACCACGTGGGGTCCTTTTACCTTAGGAGGGAGGTGGCCTTTTGGGCTGCTGATTTCCAGGTTTTCGGATACTGCCAGTATCTTGGCCAGATGTGGCGGTGGGCCAATCCCCTTGGTGACCGTAGTTTATCCTACCTGGATCGCATTCTTGCATTGTTCCATTTCAAGTGGTCCCAGGTTTTGCACTAATACTCCAATGGCGATTCACCGTTCACCAGGAATGTAAAGGTCAAAGGGTTTAGCTAAATTAGGGAGTTCCAGGGCAAGGGTCTGAATTGACTGCTCTTTCCATTCTTGAAAGGCCACTTCTGCATTCTATTCAAAAGGATCATCACCTTTTCCTTTCAGTGTTTCATATAGAGGCCGAGCTAGTAGACTGTAGTTAGGGATCCAGAAGCAGCAAACCCTGGCCTCCCCAGGAACCCCTAAGCTGTCTTCTAGTTTTAGAAATGGGTAAGGCTGTAAATTGTTTCTTCCCTTTCCTGGGATGGGCTTCTCCGACCTTCTGTGAGAATGAAGCCCAGGCAGGTCACCGTAGTCTGTGATATTTGAGCTTTTTCTTGGACAACTTGTATCCTTTACTGGCTTCGTAGTTCAGAGGTCTCCTTAGTAGGGCTGGCGATCAGAATGTCGTCTGCATATTGAAGGAGTGTTTCCTTTTCCAGAGGTAGAACTTTTAGGTCTTTAGCTGAGCTTTCCCCAAAGATGGTGTGGGAATTTTTGAACCCTTGGGACAACACGGCCCGGAAGTATTGTTTTAGTTGTATGTTGAGTCCTGCCACTCACAAGCCAAAATTTCTTGTGACTCTGGGACTAATAGAATACAAAAGAAGGCATCATTGAAGACTAATACAGAATACCATGTCCTGGTGGTTGGTAGAATGACCAGCAGGGTGTAGGGTTTAGGAACTACTGGAGGTATATCCTCAGTGGCTTAACTGACTGTCCTGACATCCTTTACCAGGACTCCAGCAGCCCATGGGGCTCTCGAGGTCAGGCCAATCCCAGGATATGGAGCTCACCTGGGCAGGTACCCCAACCCAGCCCACGGGGCTCTCATGTTCAGGACCCTCCCAGGATATGGTGTTCCCTGGGCAGGTCCCCCTGCAGCCCATGGGGCTCTCGTGGTCAGGCCCCTCCCAGGATACAGAGCTACCCTTGCAGGTACCATGGCAGGGCTGGGAACACAGGAACCGTGCATATCGCCCTCATTGCAGAGCACTCCCAGCTCACCTGTCACTCAGATCTGACACAGAGCACCTCAGAGCAGGACTTGAACTAACAAACAGCAGCTCCGACAGGTCTGTGACCCTGGGCATCACTCTGTGTGGCCTCCCTCCACCTGGTCTTCCAGAGACTTCCACTGCACCCGGGGCACCAGGCCTTTGTCTCCACCCACCACCCACCCCTCCTCTCCCTGACTCCTGGGTTCCTCTCATTAGGAGAGGGTTTTCTTGAAGTTGTCTCCCACTCATGGGCCAGATAATATAATTAGAAAACAAGCCAGAGCTGCAGCCCCTTGTCTATCCTGACTCTCAGGAGCCCACACCTGTTCCTTGGACCTGGCCGATTCAGCAAGTTCCAGTTTCTGCAACTGTGAGCCCCTGAGGGGTGATTATTGGCTGGCCTGGGAAGCCTGACCGTGCCGGCCAGCCCTCCCCAGGTGTGCCTGGGTTCAGATCAATATAAACACCGCTCCAGGCAGCAAGAGCCCCTGCAGCTGTGCCTGACGCCATTTTCTCTGCCCTGTCAGCAGTCTTGGGGCTGGACTGGTGGGAGGGAGTGAGAGGCCACGGCTTTGTGGGTGGCCCAGTGTGAGTGGGGCTCTGCTGGACTTTCTGCAGCAGTTGCCAAGATGCCACCTGCTAAAGAAGAGGATGTGTCACCCATACCTGCCGCTGGAATTTCTCCCTGGGCAGAGGTGAGTGAGGAAGAAAGCAGTGGGGGCCGGGACAGCAGGGGTATCTCAGGCAGGGAAATGGAAAGCTTCCAGAAGAGCACCCAGGGCCAGGACCACCCTGGCTGGCCTGCAGGCACCAAGTCGGCTGGCATGCTGTCGCTCATGTGGCTCCATGGCCCTTCCTCTAGGCTTTCAAGTCCTTGTACATATTCAGGTGTTTTACCTGGGAAGGGTGGGAACATTTCAGCAGCAGCTGGCCTGGGGCTCAGCCCACGTTTACTCACAGATGCCTCGGCACGGTCCCCCAGCTTTGCAATGAGGACGCTTGTTGCGTGGGGCCTGCTGGCTGAATGGGAGATGATTCCCCACCACTGACCAACTTCAGAATTGCTTACAACTGGAGCAAGTGCCCTGATACGGTTTTCCTCTGTGTAACTGGTGGGTTCTGTTTTTTTTTCTTTTTTTCGTTTTTGGTTCAAGGTAGATTTTATTCCTCTTTTTTGTATTTACAGATATAAGCATGGAAATAATTTATTCATATAAATACATGTATGTGAAGGGAAGAATATTTTCTCTGTTTTACTTTTTGTAATTTGAATTTTATTTTATTTTTTTATACAGCAGGTTCTTTTTGGTTATCTCTTTTATACATATAAATGTATATATGCCAATCCCAATCTCTCAACTCCTCCCACCACCACCCCCCAACAGCTTTCCCCCCTTGGTGTCCATACGTTTGTTGTCTACATCTGTTGCTCTATTTCTGCCTTGCAAAACGGTTCATCTGTAAAATTTGTCTAGGTTCCACATATAGGCATTAATAGACAAGATTTGTTTTTCTATTTCTGACTTACTTCACTCTGTATGACAGTCTCTAGATCCATCAACGTCTCTACAAATGACCCAATTTCATTCCTTTTTATGGCTTAGTAATATTTCATTTTATATATGTACCACTTCTTTATGCATTCGTCTGTCTGTGGGCATTTAGGTTGCTTCCATTACCTGGATATTGTAAATAGTGATGCAATGAACATTGCGGTGAATGTCTCTTTTTGATTTATGGTTTTGTCTGGGTATATGCCCAGTAGTGGGATTGCTGTATCATATGGTAATTCTATTCTTAGTTTTATAAGAAA
The DNA here is from genome assembly GCF_059928025.1 of Delphinapterus leucas. NCBI lineage: Eukaryota > Metazoa > Chordata > Mammalia > Artiodactyla > Monodontidae > Delphinapterus > Delphinapterus leucas. The sequence continues at coordinate 7,084,257 of NW_028322245.1, forward strand.
CTCCATAATGTTCTCCACAGTGACTGTATCAATTTACATTCCCAACAATAGTGCAAGAGGGTTCCTTATCTCCACACCCTTTCCAGCATTTGTTGTTTGTAGATTTTCTGATGATGCCCATTCTAACATGTGTGAGGTGATACACCATGGATGAGTCTATTTCGTTGAGCAAAGAGTAGGTCTTGTCTAGTACATATTTGGCTTATGGAACGGTATGTGTGCTAATTTCAATCTCTGGTTTTATACAGCACCCCAACTCAACATTCCCCTTAAGCAAGCATAAGTGTTTATCTAAATGTGAGACTCTGTTCGGTTTTGTATTTCAGTTTATGTGTAGCCAAGTTTACACTCCCTCTATTAGTGATATCTTATGATACTTATCTTTCTCTGTGTGACGTATTTCTCTTAGAATCATCATATTTAAATCCACTCAATTTGCTGCTACAGGCCTGATGACATTGATTTCATTGCTGAGTGATATTCCGTTGTACGTAAGTAGCACAACTCCTTTATCCATTTTTTTCTTTCTGGGATATTTAATTTGTACTGGACTCGAGTTTCTTGTAAACACAGCAGCCCTAAATTTTGTGCTGGCTGTGTCTTGTTGATTTTAATTTTCCTAAGCTATAGGGCTAAAAGTGGAAGTACCCTAGGCTCTGTAGCTTTGTTTTTCAGATGTTTCAGGATACACCATAAACATCTCCAGAGTGTCTGTTGGCAATTTACATCCCGCCCATCAGCATAACAAGGCTCCCTGTTCTCCATGGCCTGTCCTGTTTTTCTGGTTTTTACACTTTTTTCAGATGGCCCTTTTGACGAATGGGAAATGAGACTTCATTGTAGTGCGGATTTCCATTGCTGGAGTGCTTGGTTGGCCAAAAAGGGCATATGCGTTTTTTCCTGAATATATTCAGGAAAAAATGTTTACGCACTTTTGTCCAAGTGCATCAGTGTCAAAGATCTGCCGCTCTTCACATGCTTTAAATGCAATTCCAATCTACCTCCTGAAATATGATTCCTGCAATTCTGCCTCGTTTTCAAGTCCTCTTTGCAGACTTACTTCAATATATTTTTGCCAATAGCTGTCATTTATATCTCTGCAGGTTTGTGAATTACAGTGCCCGTGATTTCCTTTCTTAACTCGTTTCCTTGAAAGCTGGCCACAGAACCGCAGGTTTGCTTTAGGCCATAATCAGGGTCCGACACGGCACTCTGAGCCTTTGGTTAATTCCTCTTCCTGGTGGGAAATTAGAGTTAAATGTGCCCCTCCGGACACCTGCCTCACTCCCAGCCCCTTGGTTATGTGTGTCCTGTAGTTTGAGGCCACATGTGCTGGGTTCCTCACCTTTGGCTGATGTGGCCCCACTGGTGTGAGGACACTCCTGCCTGGTTCCCATCCCCTTGGTGATGTGGACCCTCCGGTGAGAGTCTGATCCTGGCTGGGTTCCTCACACTTCTGAGAGGTGGGCCCTCTTCTCTGAGGTCACTCCTGCCTGGCTGGCCCACCCCGCCTTGACGACGTCGGCTCTCTCGTGGGAGTTGGTGCCTGCTGCGAGTCTCCTCCCCTTGGTAATGAGGGCCCTCTGGCGTCAGGCCCTAACTCCTGGCCTCCCAAATTTTTCTGATGTGCGCCCTGTGGTGCGAGTACACTCCTGCCAGGTTCCCAACACCATGGGAATGTGGGCCTTCTGCTCTGAGGTCCCAACGGTGGGTTGCTCAGTTTCATGATGAGGGCCCTCTGGTGTGAGTTCACTCCGGCCTGGATCCCATAGCCTCGCTGCTCCTGGCCACCTGCGGGGAGGTTACAACTGCGGGATTCCTCACCTTTTTTCTTCTATGGGCCCTCTGTTTTGAGACTCCTCCTGCCTGCCTCACTCCCAGCCCCTTGGTGATGTGTGTCCTCTGGTTTGAGGCCACGTGTGCTGGGTCCCTCACCTTTCGATGATGTGGCCCCACTGGTGTGAGGACACTCTTGCCTGGTTCCTATCCCCTTGAAGATGTGGGCTCTCTGGTGAGAGTCTGATCCTGGCTGGGTTCCTCACCCTTCTGTGAGGTGGGCCCTCTGCTGTGAGGTCACTCCTGCCTGGCTGGCACAGCCCGCCTGGGCAACATCGGCCCTCTTGTGGCAGTTGGAGCATGCTGGGAGCCTCCTCCCCTCGGTGATGAGGGCCCTCTGGCGTCAGGCCCTAACTGCTGGGTACCCACATTTTCTGATACGTGCTAAGTGGTGCGAGGACACTCCTGCGAGGTTCCCATCCCCATGGGGATGTGGGCCTTCTGCTCTGAGGTCCCAATGGCTGGGTTGCTCACAGTTTCATGATGTGGGCCCTCTGCTGTGAGTTCACTGCAGCCTGGATCACATAGACTCGGTGCTCTGGGCCGCCTGCTGGGAGGTTCCCACTGCAGGATTCCTCACCTTTTTTATTCTATTGGCCCTGTGTTGTGAGGCTACTCATGCCTGCCTCAATCCGAGCCCCTCGGAGATGTGGGTCCTCTGGTTTAGGCCTCATGTGCTGGTTTCCTCACCTTTCTATGATGTGGTCACCCTGGTGTGAAGACAGTCCTGCCTGGTTCTGATCCCCTTGGTGATGTGGGCCCTCTGGTGAGAGTCTTATCCTGGCTGGGTTCCTCACCCTTCTGTGAGGTAGGCCCTCTGCTGTGAGGTCACTCCTGCCTGGCTGTCACACGTCACCTTGTCGACATGGGCCCTCAGTTGGGAGTTGGTGCCTGCTTGGAGTCTCCTCCCCTTGGTAATGAGGGCCCTCTGGCGTCAGACCCTAACTTCTGGGCTCCCACAATTCTCTGATGTGTGCCCTGAGGTGCGAGTACACTTATGCCATGTTCCCAACCACATAGGAATGTGGGCCTTCTGCTCTGAGGTCCCAAAGCCTGGGTTGCTCACAGTTTCATGATGAGGGCCCTCTGTTTTGAGTTCAGTCAGGTCTGGATCCCATAGCCTCGCTGCTCCTGGCCGCCTGCTGGGAGGTTCCAACTGCGGGATTCCTCACCTTTTTTCTTCTATGGGCCCTCTGTTTTGAGACTCCTCCTGCCTGCCTCACTCCCAGCCCCTTGGTGATGTGTGTCCTCTGGTTTGAGGCCACGTGTGCTGGGTCACTCACATTTCGTTGATGAGGTCCCACTGGTGTGAGGACACTCCAGCCTGGTTCCCATTCTCTTGGTGATGTGGGCCCTCTGGTGAGAGTCTGATCCTCCTTGGGTTCCTCACACTTTTGTGAGGTGGGCCCTCTGCTCTGAGGTCACTCTTGCCTGGCTGGCACACCCCGCATTGGCGACGGCGGCCCACTGGTAGCAGTTGGAGCCTGCTGGGAGCCTCCTCTCCTCGGTGATGAGAGCCCTCTGGTGTCAGGCCCTAACTGCTGGGCTCCCCACATTTTCTGATGTGTGCCCACTGGTGCGATGACACTCCTACTTGGTTCCCTTCCCCATGGGGATGTGGGCCTTGTGCTCTGAGGTCACAACGGCTGGTTTGCTCACAGTTTCATGATGAGGGCCCTCTGTTGTGAGTTCATCACTGCCTGGATCCCATAGCCTCGGTGCTCTGGGCCGCCTGCTGGGATGTTCCAACTGCTGGATTCCTCACCTTTTTTATACAATGGGCCATGTGTTGTGAGGTTAATCCTGCCTGCCTCGCTCCAAGACCCATGGTGATGTGGGTCCTCTGGTTTGAGGCCACATTTTCTTGTTACCTCAACTTTTGATGATATGGCCCCACGGGTGTGATGACACTCCTGCCTGGTTCACAGCCCCTTGCTGATGTGGGCACTCTGGTGAGAGTCTGATCCTGGCTGGGTTCCTTACCCTTCTGTGAGGTGGGCCCTCTGATGTGAGGTCACTCCTGCCTGGCTGGCTCACGTCGCCTTGATGATGTGGGCCCTCTGTTGGCCACTAAAGCATTCTGGGAGCCTCCTACCCTCTTTAATGAGGGCCCTGGAAAAAACGCAGATGCACATTTTGACCAAGTGCATCATTGTCCAGGATCTGCCTCTTCTCCTATGCTTTCAGAGCACTTCCCGTCTACGTCCTGAAATCATATTCCAGGAATACTGCCCCGCTTTCAAGTCCTCCTCGCAGCCTTACTTCAATATATTTTTGTATGATACCTGTCATTAATAACTCTGCAGGTTTGTTAAATACAGTGTCCCTGAGCTCCTTTCTTCAACACGCTTTCTTGTGAGCTGGCCGCAAAACCGCAGGATTGCTTCAGGCCGTAATCTGGTTTCGGCACGGCACGCTGAGCCTTTGGTAAATTCCTCTTTCTGGTGAGAAATGAGCATTCAATTTGCCCGTGGAGACACCTACAGCTAGTCTCTCATTGGTTCTCCCTATTCCTGTTCATCTTGTGCAGAAATTGCAAACTGTGCCAAACAGGAGGTTAAAGGCACTGACTCTCCAAGTGGGTAGAGGGTTAGTAAAGCATCTGGAATGGTGAACCCGAGTACCAGGGAACGAAACCTGAGAGCCATTTAAAATGGTTTCCCAGTCTCACAGTGGACAATACTCTGGGTTTCCCATGCATGTTTTAGCTGAAGGAAGAATTCCTTAAACCTGGAGATTATTGACCCATGGAATGGGTACCATGCAGTATGACTAAAAAGGGTCTGAATTTGCTCACCGAACCTCACCAATGCTATCAGTTCGAAGTGTCCAGCCTTATGCCTCACCCAGCTCTGGGTGTAGATGTGGTAAATTCAGGTTTCATCACAAGCCCTGAATCAATTATTTAAGAATTGCTGTCTCTTTCACTGTCATTGTGTTTTGTTTTTGTAATTTGGTTTGATAATGGGATTTATCGGATTTTCACTGCTGCGTTCTTGCAGCTGTACACACGCTTGACTCTCTTATGGAGACATATAAATCCATGGGTTTGAAGATTCTGATCAGTCAGGTGTATTCCTAGGCTTTGAATATGGGGTGTTTAGTCCATTTCGTTGAGCAAGGGGTAGGTCTTGAGTATTATATATTTGGCTTATGGAAAGGTATCTGTGCTAATTTCTATCTCTGGTTTTATGCAGCACCCCAACTCACATTTCCCCTTAAGCAAGCATAAGTTGGTTTTCTAAATTTGAGACCCTGTTCTGTTTTGTAATTCAGTTCATGTGTAGCCAAGTTTACATTCCGTGTATTAGTGATATCTTATGATGTTTCATTTTCTGTGTGACTTATTTCACTTAGAATCATCGTACCTGAATCCACTCATTATGCCGCGATGGGCCTGATGACATAGATTTCATTGGTGAGTGATATTCCATTGTACGTACGTACCACAATTTCTTTATCCATTTTTCGCTTTCTTGGATATTTAACTTGTACCGTAGACGAGGTTCTTGTAAACAGAGCCGTCCGAAACTTTGGGGTGGCTGTGTGTTTTTGATTTTAATTTCACTAAGCTATAGGACCATAAGTGGAAGTGCTGTAGGCTCCGTTGCTTGGTTTTTTAGGTGTTTGAGGAAACACCATACACTTCTCCAGAGTGGCTGTTGGCAAATTACATCCCGCCCATCAGCATAACAAGGCTCCCTCTTCTCCATGGTCTGTGCTGCCTTTCTGGATTTTACACTTTTTTCAGATGGCCCTTTTGACCGGGGCGCAGTGAGACTTCATTGTAGTGCAGATTTCCTTTACACGCTTGTTTGGTTGGCCAAAAAGGGCGTATGCGTTTTTTCCTGAATATATTCAGGAAAAAACGCATACGCCCTTTTTGGCCAAGTGCATCATTGTCGTCGTTCTGCCTCTTTTCCTATGCTTTAAATGCAATTCCAGTCTACCCCCTGAAATCGTTTTCCTGAAATTCTGCCCCACTTTCAAGTCCTCTTCGCAGCCTTCCTTCAATATATTTTTAGACCATAGCTGTCATTTATAACTCTGCAGGTTTGTGAATTACAGTGCCCCTGAGCTCCTTTCTTCATCTCGCTTTCTTGTGAGCTGGCCGCAAACCCGCAGGAATGCTTCAGGCCCTAATCTGGTTCTGGCACGGCATGCTGAGCCTTTGGTTAATTCCTCTTCCTGGTGGGAAATGAGCGTTAAATTTGCCCGTGCAGACACCTTCACACGAGTCGTCATGGTGCCCCTTTGCCCCGGTTATCTCTATGGAGGTTGGAGTTGGAGGGCCTCCTCACTCAAGGTCAGTGTGCCCACGGAGCCAACCCTGCAACTTCAGGGCATGTTTGGTGGTTAGGATCACCACGTGGGGTCCTTTTACCTTAGGAGGGAGGTGGCCTTTTGGGCTGCTGATTTCCAGGTTTTCGGATACTGCCAGTATCTTGGCCAGATGTGGCGGTGGGCCAATCCCCTTGGTGACCGTAGTTTATCCTACCTGGATCGCATTCTTGCATTGTTCCATTTCAAGTGGTCCCAGGTTTTGCACTAATACTCCAATGGCGATTCACCGTTCACCAGGAATGTAAAGGTCAAAGGGTTTAGCTAAATTAGGGAGTTCCTGTGCAAGGGTCTGAATTGACTGCTCTTTCCATTCTTGAAAGGCCACTTCTGCATTCTATTCAAAAGGATCATCACCTTTTCCTTTCAGTGTTTCATATAGAGGCCGAGCTAGTAGACTGTAGTTAGGGATCCAGAAGCAGCAAACCCTGGCCTCCCCAGGAACCCCTAAGCTGTCTTCTAGTTTTAGAAATGGGTAAGGCTGTAAATTGTTTCTTCCCTTTCCTGGGATGGGCTTCTCCGACCTTCTGTGAGAATGAAGCCCAGGCAGGTCACCGTAGTCTGTGATATTTGAGCTTTTTCTTGGACAACTTGTATCCTTTACTGGCTTCGTAGTTCAGAGGTCTCCTTAGTAGGGCTGGCGATCAGAATGTCGTCTGCATATTGAAGGAGTGTTTCCTTTTCCAGAGGTAGAACTTTTAGGTCTTTAGCTGAGCTTTCCCCAAAGATGGTGTGGGAATTTTTGAACCCTTGGGACAACACGGCCCGGAAGTATTGTTTTAGTTGTATGTTGAGTCCTGCCACTCACAAGCCAAAATTTCTTGTGACTCTGGGACTAATAGAATACAAAAGAAGGCATCATTGAAGACTAATACAGAATACCATGTCCTGGTGGTTGGTAGAATGACCAGCAGGGTGTAGGGTTTAGGAACTACTGGAGGTATATCCTCAGTGGCTTAACTGACTGTCCTGACATCCTTTACCAGGACTCCAGCAGCCCATGGGGCTCTCGAGGTCAGGCCAATCCCAGGATATGGAGCTCACCTGGGCAGGTACCCCAACCCAGCCCACGGGGCTCTCATGTTCAGGACCCTCCCAGGATATGGTGTTCCCTGGGCAGGTCCCCCTGCAGCCCATGGGGCTCTCGTGGTCAGGCCCCTCCCAGGATACAGAGCTACCCTTGCAGGTACCATGGCAGGGCTGGGAACACAGGAACCGTGCATATCGCCCTCATTGCAGAGCACTCCCAGCTCACCTGTCACTCAGATCTGACACAGAGCACCTCAGAGCAGGACTTGAACTAACAAACAGCAGCTCCGACAGGTCTGTGACCCTGGGCATCACTCTGTGTGGCCTCCCTCCACCTGGTCTTCCAGAGACTTCCACTGCACCCGGGGCACCAGGCCTTTGTCTCCACCCACCACCCACCCCTCCTCTCCCTGACTCCTGGGTTCCTCTCATTAGGAGAGGGTTTTCTTGAAGTTGTCTCCCACTCATGGGCCAGATAATATAATTAGAAAACAAGCCAGAGCTGCAGCCCCTTGTCTATCCTGACTCTCAGGAGCCCACACCTGTTCCTTGGACCTGGCCGATTCAGCAAGTTCCAGTTTCTGCAACTGTGAGCCCCTGAGGGGTGATTATTGGCTGGCCTGGGAAGCCTGACCGTGCCGGCCAGCCCTCCCCAGGTGTGCCTGGGTTCAGATCAATATAAACACCGCTCCAGGCAGCAAGAGCCCCTGCAGCTGTGCCTGACGCCATTTTCTCTGCCCTGTCAGCAGTCTTGGGGCTGGACTGGTGGGAGGGAGTGAGAGGCCACGGCTTTGTGGGTGGCCCAGTGTGAGTGGGGCTCTGCTGGACTTTCTGCAGCAGTTGCCAAGATGCCACCTGCTAAAGAAGAGGATGTGTCACCCATACCTGCCGCTGGAATTTCTCCCTGGGCAGAGGTGAGTGAGGAAGAAAGCAGTGGGGGCCGGGACAGCAGGGGTATCTCAGGCAGGGAAATGGAAAGCTTCCAGAAGAGCACCCAGGGCCAGGACCACCCTGGCTGGCCTGCAGGCACCAAGTCGGCTGGCATGCTGTCGCTCATGTGGCTCCATGGCCCTTCCTCTAGGCTTTCAAGTCCTTGTACATATTCAGGTGTTTTACCTGGGAAGGGTGGGAACATTTCAGCAGCAGCTGGCCTGGGGCTCAGCCCACGTTTACTCACAGATGCCTCGGCACGGTCCCCCAGCTTTGCAATGAGGACGCTTGTTGCGTGGGGCCTGCTGGCTGAATGGGAGATGATTCCCCACCACTGACCAACTTCAGAATTGCTTACAACTGGAGCAAGTGCCCTGATACGGTTTTCCTCTGTGTAACTGGTGGGTTCTGTTTTTTTTTCTTTTTTTCGTTTTTGGTTCAAGGTAGATTTTATTCCTCTTTTTTGTATTTACAGATATAAGCATGGAAATAATTTATTCATATAAATACATGTATGTGAAGGGAAGAATATTTTCTCTGTTTTACTTTTTGTAATTTGAATTTTATTTTATTTTTTTATACAGCAGGTTCTTTTTGGTTATCTCTTTTATACATATAAATGTATATATGCCAATCCCAATCTCTCAACTCCTCCCACCACCACCCCCCAACAGCTTTCCCCCCTTGGTGTCCATACGTTTGTTGTCTACATCTGTTGCTCTATTTCTGCCTTGCAAAACGGTTCATCTGTAAAATTTGTCTAGGTTCCACATATAGGCATTAATAGACAAGATTTGTTTTTCTATTTCTGACTTACTTCACTCTGTATGACAGTCTCTAGATCCATCAACGTCTCTACAAATGACCCAATTTCATTCCTTTTTATGGCTTAGTAATATTCCATTTTATATATGTACCACTTCTTTATGCATTCGTCTGTCTGTGGGCATTTAGGTTGCTTCCATTACCTGGATATTGTAAATAGTGATGCAATGAACATTGCGGTGAATGTCTCTTTTTGATTTATGGTTTTGTCTGGGTATATGCCCAGTAGTGGGATTGCTGTATCATATGGTAATTCTATTCTTAGTTTTATAAGAAACTCCATAATGTTCTCCACAGTGACTGTATCAATTTACATTCCCAACAATAGTGCAAGAGGGTTCCTTATCTCCACACCCTTTCCAGCATTTGTTGTTTGTAGATTTTCTGATGATGCCCATTCTAACATGTGTGAGGTGATACACCATGGATGAGTCTATTTCGTTGAGCAAAGAGTAGGTCTTGTCTAGTACATATTTGGCTTATGGAACGGTATGTGTGCTAATTTCAATCTCTGGTTTTATACAGCACCCCAACTCAACATTCCCCTTAAGCAAGCATAAGTGTTTATCTAAATGTGAGACTCTGTTCGGTTTTGTATTTCAGTTTATGTGTAGCCAAGTTTACACTCCCTCTATTAGTGATATCTTATGATACTTATCTTTCTCTGTGTGACGTATTTCTCTTAGAATCATCATATTTAAATCCACTCAATTTGCTGCTACAGGCCTGATGACATTGATTTCATTGCTGAGTGATATTCCGTTGTACGTAAGTAGCACAACTCCTTTATCCATTTTTTTCTTTCTGGGATATTTAATTTGTACTGGACTCGAGTTTCTTGTAAACACAGCAGCCCTAAATTTTGTGCTGGCTGTGTCTTGTTGATTTTAATTTTCCTAAGCTATAGGGCTAAAAGTGGAAGTACCCTAGGCTCTGTAGCTTTGTTTTTCAGATGTTTCAGGTTACACCATAAACATCTCCAGAGTGTCTGTTGGCAATTTACATCCCGCCCATCAGCATAACAAGGCTCCCTGTTCTCCATGGCCTGTCCTGTTTTTCTGGTTTTTACACTTTTTTCAGATGGCCCTTTTGACGAATGGGAAATGAGACTTCATTGTAGTGCGGATTTCCATTGCTGGAGTGCTTGGTTGGCCAAAAAGGGCATATGCGTTTTTTCCTGAATATATTCAGGAAAAAATGTTTACGCACTTTTGTCCAAGTGCATCAGTGTCAAAGATCTGCCGCTCTTCACATGCTTTAAATGCAATTCCAATCTACCTCCTGAAATATGATTCCTGCAATTCTGCCTCGTTTTCAAGTCCTCTTTGCAGACTTACTTCAATATATTTTTGCCAATAGCTGTCATTTATATCTCTGCAGGTTTGTGAATTACAGTGCCCGTGATTTCCTTTCTTAACTCGTTTCCTTGAAAGCTGGCCACAGAACCGCAGGTTTGCTTTAGGCCATAATCAGGGTCCGACACGGCACTCTGAGCCTTTGGTTAATTCCTCTTCCTGGTGGGAAATTAGAGTTAAATGTGCCCCTCCGGACACCTGCCTCACTCCCAGCCCCTTGGTTATGTGTGTCCTGTAGTTTGAGGCCACATGTGCTGGGTTCCTCACCTTTGGCTGATGTGGCCCCACTGGTGTGAGGACACTCCTGCCTGGTTCCCATCCCCTTGGTGATGTGGACCCTCCGGTGAGAGTCTGATCCTGGCTGGGTTCCTCACACTTCTGAGAGGTGGGCCCTCTTCTCTGAGGTCACTCCTGCCTGGCTGGCCCACCCCGCCTTGACGACGTCGGCTCTCTCGTGGGAGTTGGTGCCTGCTGCGAGTCTCCTCCCCTTGGTAATGAGGGCCCTCTGGCGTCAGGCCCTAACTCCTGGCCTCCCAAATTTTTCTGATGTGCGCCCTGTGGTGCGAGTACACTCCTGCCAGGTTCCCAACACCATGGGAATGTGGGCCTTCTGCTCTGAGGTCCCAACGGTGGGTTGCTCAGTTTCATGATGAGGGCCCTCTGGTGTGAGTTCACTCCGGCCTGGATCCCATAGCCTCGCTGCTCCTGGCCACCTGCGGGGAGGTTACAACTGCGGGATTCCTCACCTTTTTTCTTCTATGGGCCCTCTGTTTTGAGACTCCTCCTGCCTGCCTCACTCCCAGCCCCTTGGTGATGTGTGTCCTCTGGTTTGAGGCCACGTGTGCTGGGTCCCTCACCTTTCGATGATGTGGCCCCACTGGTGTGAGGACACTCTTGCCTGGTTCCTATCCCCTTGAAGATGTGGGCTCTCTGGTGAGAGTCTGATCCTGGCTGGGTTCCTCACCCTTCTGTGAGGTGGGCCCTCTGCTGTGAGGTCACTCCTGCCTGGCTGGCACAGCCCGCCTGGGCAACATCGGCCCTCTTGTGGCAGTTGGAGCATGCTGGGAGCCTCCTCCCCTCGGTGATGAGGGCCCTCTGGCGTCAGGCCCTAACTGCTGGGTACCCACATTTTCTGATACGTGCTAAGTGGTGCGAGGACACTCCTGCGAGGTTCCCATCCCCATGGGGATGTGGGCCTTCTGCTCTGAGGTCCCAATGGCTGGGTTGCTCACAGTTTCATGATGTGGGCCCTCTGCTGTGAGTTCACTGCAGCCTGGATCACATAGACTCGGTGCTCTGGGCCGCCTGCTGGGAGGTTCCCACTGCAGGATTCCTCACCTTTTTTATTCTATTGGCCCTGTGTTGTGAGGCTACTCATGCCTGCCTCAATCCGAGCCCCTCGGAGATGTGGGTCCTCTGGTTTAGGCCTCATGTGCTGGTTTCCTCACCTTTCTATGATGTGGTCACCCTGGTGTGAAGACAGTCCTGCCTGGTTCTGATCCCCTTGGTGATGTGGGCCCTCTGGTGAGAGTCTTATCCTGGCTGGGTTCCTCACCCTTCTGTGAGGTAGGCCCTCTGCTGTGAGGTCACTCCTGCCTGGCTGTCACACGTCACCTTGTCGACATGGGCCCTCAGTTGGGAGTTGGTGCCTGCTTGGAGTCTCCTCCCCTTGGTAATGAGGGCCCTCTGGCGTCAGACCCTAACTTCTGGGCTCCCACAATTCTCTGATGTGTGCCCTGAGGTGCGAGTACACTTATGCCATGTTCCCAACCACATAGGAATGTGGGCCTTCTGCTCTGAGGTCCCAAAGCCTGGGTTGCTCACAGTTTCATGATGAGGGCCCTCTGTTTTGAGTTCAGTCAGGTCTGGATCCCATAGCCTCGCTGCTCCTGGCCGCCTGCTGGGAGGTTCCAACTGCGGGATTCCTCACCTTTTTTCTTCTATGGGCCCTCTGTTTTGAGACTCCTCCTGCCTGCCTCACTCCCAGCCCCTTGGTGATGTGTGTCCTCTGGTTTGAGGCCACGTGTGCTGGGTCACTCACATTTCGTTGATGAGGTCCCACTGGTGTGAGGACACTCCAGCCTGGTTCCCATTCTCTTGGTGATGTGGGCCCTCTGGTGAGAGTCTGATCCTCCTTGGGTTCCTCACACTTTTGTGAGGTGGGCCCTCTGCTCTGAGGTCACTCTTGCCTGGCTGGCACACCCCGCATTGGCGACGGCGGCCCACTGGTAGCAGTTGGAGCCTGCTGGGAGCCTCCTCTCCTCGGTGATGAGAGCCCTCTGGTGTCAGGCCCTAACTGCTGGGCTCCCCACATTTTCTGATGTGTGCCCACTGGTGCGATGACACTCCTACTTGGTTCCCTTCCCCATGGGGATGTGGGCCTTGTGCTCTGAGGTCACAACGGCTGGTTTGCTCACAGTTTCATGATGAGGGCCCTCTGTTGTGAGTTCATCACTGCCTGGATCCCATAGCCTCGGTGCTCTGGGCCGCCTGCTGGGATGTTCCAACTGCTGGATTCCTCACCTTTTTTATACAATGGGCCATGTGTTGTGAGGTTAATCCTGCCTGCCTCGCTCCAAGACCCATGGTGATGTGGGTCCTCTGGTTTGAGGCCACATTTTCTTGTTACCTCAACTTTTGATGATATGGCCCCACGGGTGTGATGACACTCCTGCCTGGTTCACAGCCCCTTGCTGATGTGGGCACTCTGGTGAGAGTCTGATCCTGGCTGGGTTCCTTACCCTTCTGTGAGGTGGGCCCTCTGATGTGAGGTCACTCCTGCCTGGCTGGCTCACGTCGCCTTGATGATGTGGGCCCTCTGTTGGCCACTAAAGCATTCTGGGAGCCTCCTACCCTCTTTAATGAGGGCCCTGGAAAAAACGCAGATGCACATTTTGACCAAGTGCATCATTGTCCAGGATCTGCCTCTTCTCCTATGCTTTCAGAGCACTTCCCGTCTACGTCCTGAAATCATATTCCAGGAATACTGCCCCGCTTTCAAGTCCTCCTCGCAGCCTTACTTCAATATATTTTTGTATGATACCTGTCATTAATAACTCTGCAGGTTTGTTAAATACAGTGTCCCTGAGCTCCTTTCTTCAACACGCTTTCTTGTGAGCTGGCCGCAAAACCGCAGGATTGCTTCAGGCCGTAATCTGGTTTCGGCACGGCACGCTGAGCCTTTGGTAAATTCCTCTTTCTGGTGAGAAATGAGCATTCAATTTGCCCGTGGAGACACCTACAGCTAGTCTCTCATTGGTTCTCCCTATTCCTGTTCATCTTGTGCAGAAATTGCAAACTGTGCCAAACAGGAGGTTAAAGGCACTGACTCTCCAAGTGGGTAGAGGGTTAGTAAAGCATCTGGAATGGTGAACCCGAGTACCAGGGAACGAAACCTGAGAGCCATTTAAAATGGTTTCCCAGTCTCACAGTGGACAATACTCTGGGTTTCCCATGCATGTTTTAGCTGAAGGAAGAATTCCTTAAACCTGGAGATTATTGACCCATGGAATGGGTACCATGCAGTATGACTAAAAAGGGTCTGAATTTGCTCACCGAACCTCACCAATGCTATCAGTTCGAAGTGTCCAGCCTTATGCCTCACCCAGCTCTGGGTGTAGATGTGGTAAATTCAGGTTTCATCACAAGCCCTGAATCAATTATTTAAGAATTGCTGTCTCTTTCACTGTCATTGTGTTTTGTTTTTGTAATTTGGTTTGATAATGGGATTTATCGGATTTTCACTGCTGCGTTCTTGCAGCTGTACACACGCTTGACTCTCTTATGGAGACATATAAATCCATGGGTTTGAAGATTCTGATCAGTCAGGTGTATTCCTAGGCTTTGAATATGGGGTGTTTAGTCCATTTCGTTGAGCAAGGGGTAGGTCTTGAGTATTATATATTTGGCTTATGGAAAGGTATCTGTGCTAATTTCTATCTCTGGTTTTATGCAGCACCCCAACTCACATTTCCCCTTAAGCAAGCATAAGTTGGTTTTCTAAATTTGAGACCCTGTTCTGTTTTGTAATTCAGTTCATGTGTAGCCAAGTTTACATTCCGTGTATTAGTGATATCTTATGATGTTTCATTTTCTGTGTGACTTATTTCACTTAGAATCATCGTACCTGAATCCACTCATTATGCCGCGATGGGCCTGATGACATAGATTTCATTGGTGAGTGATATTCCATTGTACGTACGTACCACAATTTCTTTATCCATTTTTCGCTTTCTTGGATATTTAACTTGTACCGTAGACGAGGTTCTTGTAAACAGAGCCGTCCGAAACTTTGGGGTGGCTGTGTGTTTTTGATTTTAATTTCACTAAGCTATAGGACCATAAGTGGAAGTGCTGTAGGCTCCGTTGCTTGGTTTTTTAGGTGTTTGAGGAAACACCATACACTTCTCCAGAGTGGCTGTTGGCAAATTACATCCCGCCCATCAGCATAACAAGGCTCCCTCTTCTCCATGGTCTGTGCTGCCTTTCTGGATTTTACACTTTTTTCAGATGGCCCTTTTGACCGGGGCGCAGTGAGACTTCATTGTAGTGCAGATTTCCTTTACACGCTTGCTTGGTTGGCCAAAAAGGGCGTATGCGTTTTTTCCTGAATATATTCAGGAAAAAACGCATACGCCCTTTTTGGCCAAGTGCATCATTGTCGTCGTTCTGCCTCTTTTCCTATGCTTTAAATGCAATTCCAGTCTACCCCCTGAAATCGTTTTCCTGAAATTCTGCCCCACTTTCAAGTCCTCTTCGCAGCCTTCCTTCAATATATTTTTAGACCATAGCTGTCATTTATAACTCTGCAGGTTTGTGAATTACAGTGCCCCTGAGCTCCTTTCTTCATCTCGCTTTCTTGTGAGCTGGCCGCAAACCCGCAGGAATGCTTCAGGCCCTAATCTGGTTCTGGCACGGCATGCTGAGCCTTTGGTTAATTCCTCTTCCTGGTGGGAAATGAGCGTTAAATTTGCCCGTGCAGACACCTTCACACGAGTCGTCATGGTGCCCCTTTGCCCCGGTTATCTCTATGGAGGTTGGAGTTGGAGGGCCTCCTCACTCAAGGTCAGTGTGCCCACGGAGCCAACCCTGCAACTTCAGGGCATGTTTGGTGGTTAGGATCACCACGTGGGGTCCTTTTACCTTAGGAGGGAGGTGGCCTTTTGGGCTGCTGATTTCCAGGTTTTCGGATACTGCCAGTATCTTGGCCAGATGTGGCGGTGGGCCAATCCCCTTGGTGACCGTAGTTTATCCTACCTGGATCGCATTCTTGCATTGTTCCATTTCAAGTGGTCCCAGGTTTTGCACTAATACTCCAATGGCGATTCACCGTTCACCAGGAATGTAAAGGTCAAAGGGTTTAGCTAAATTAGGGAGTTCCTGTGCAAGGGTCTGAATTGACTGCTCTTTCCATTCTTGAAAGGCCACTTCTGCATTCTATTCAAAAGGATCATCACCTTTTCCTTTCAGTGTTTCATATAGAGGCCGAGCTAGTAGACTGTAGTTAGGGATCCAGAAGCAGCAAACCCTGGCCTCCCCAGGAACCCCTAAGCTGTCTTCTAGTTTTAGAAATGGGTAAGGCTGTAAATTGTTTCTTCCCTTTCCTGGGATGGGCTTCTCCGACCTTCTGTGAGAATGAAGCCCAGGCAGGTCACCGTAGTCTGTGATATTTGAGCTTTTTCTTGGACAACTTGTATCCTTTACTGGCTTCGTAGTTCAGAGGTCTCCTTAGTAGGGCTGGCGATCAGAATGTCGTCTGCATATTGAAGGAGTGTTTCCTTTTCCAGAGGTAGAACTTTTAGGTCTTTAGCTGAGCTTTCCCCAAAGATGGTGTGGGAATTTTTGAACCCTTGGGACAACACGGCCCGGAAGTATTGTTTTAGTTGTATGTTGAGTCCTGCCACTCACAAGCCAAAATTTCTTGTGACTCTGGGACTAATAGAATACAAAAGAAGGCATCATTGAAGACTAATACAGAATACCATGTCCTGGTGGTTGGTAGAATGAGCAGCAGGGTGTAGGGTTTAGGAACTACTGGAGGTATATCCTCAGTGGCTTAACTGACTGTCCTGACATCCTTTACCAGGACTCCAGCAGCCCATGGGGCTCTCGAGGTCAGGCCAATCCCAGGATATGGAGCTCACCTGGGCAGGTACCCCAACCCAGCCCACGGGGCTCTCATGTTCAGGACCCTCCCAGGATATGGTGTTCCCTGGGCAGGTCCCCCTGCAGCCCATGGGGCTCTCGTGGTCAGGCCCCTCCCAGGATACAGAGCTACCCTTGCAGGTACCATGGCAGGGCTGGGAACACAGGAACCGTGCATATCGCCCTCATTGCAGAGCACTCCCAGCTCACCTGTCACTCAGATCTGACACAGAGCACCTCAGAGCAGGACTTGAACTAACAAACAGCAGCTCCGACAGGTCTGTGACCCTGGGCATCACTCTGTGTGGCCTCCCTCCACCTGGTCTTCCAGAGACTTCCACTGCACCCGGGGCACCAGGCCTTTGTCTCCACCCACCACCCACCCCTCCTCTCCCTGACTCCTGGGTTCCTCTCATTAGGAGAGGGTTTTCTTGAAGTTGTCTCCCACTCATGGGCCAGATAATATAATTAGAAAACAAGCCAGAGCTGCAGCCCCTTGTCTATCCTGACTCTCAGGAGCCCACACCTGTTCCTTGGACCTGGCCGATTCAGCAAGTTCCAGTTTCTGCAACTGTGAGCCCCTGAGGGGTGATTATTGGCTGGCCTGGGAAGCCTGACCGTGCCGGCCAGCCCTCCCCAGGTGTGCCTGGGTTCAGATCAATATAAACACCGCTCCAGGCAGCAAGAGCCCCTGCAGCTGTGCCTGACGCCATTTTCTCTGCCCTGTCAGCAGTCTTGGGGCTGGACTGGTGGGAGGGAGTGAGAGGCCACGGCTTTGTGGGTGGCCCAGTGTGAGTGGGGCTCTGCTGGACTTTCTGCAGCAGTTGCCAAGATGCCACCTGCTAAAGAAGAGGATGTGTCACCCATACCTGCCGCTGGAATTTCTCCCTGGGCAGAGGTGAGTGAGGAAGAAAGCAGTGGGGGCCGGGACAGCAGGGGTATCTCAGGCAGGGAAATGGAAAGCTTCCAGAAGAGCACCCAGGGCCAGGACCACCCTGGCTGGCCTGCAGGCACCAAGTCGGCTGGCATGCTGTCGCTCATGTGGCTCCATGGCCCTTCCTCTAGGCTTTCAAGTCCTTGTACATATTCAGGTGTTTTACCTGGGAAGGGTGGGAACATTTCAGCAGCAGCTGGCCTGGGGCTCAGCCCACGTTTACTCACAGATGCCTCGGCACGGTCCCCCAGCTTTGCAATGAGGACGCTTGTTGCGTGGGGCCTGCTGGCTGAATGGGAGATGATTCCCCACCACTGACCAACTTCAGAATTGCTTACAACTGGAGCAAGTGCCCTGATACGGTTTTCCTCTGTGTAACTGGTGGGTTCTGTTTTTTTTTCTTTTTTTCGTTTTTGGTTCAAGGTAGATTTTATTCCTCTTTTTTGTATTTACAGATATAAGCATGGAAATAATTTATTCATATAAATACATGTATGTGAAGGGAAGAATATTTTCTCTGTTTTACTTTTTGTAATTTGAATTTTATTTTATTTTTTTATACAGCAGGTTCTTTTTGGTTATCTCTTTTATACATATAAATGTATATATGCCAATCCCAATCTCTCAACTCCTCCCACCACCACCCCCCAACAGCTTTCCCCCCTTGGTGTCCATACGTTTGTTGTCTACATCTGTTGCTCTATTTCTGCCTTGCAAAACGGTTCATCTGTAAAATTTGTCTAGGTTCCACATATAGGCATTAATAGACAAGATTTGTTTTTCTATTTCTGACTTACTTCACTCTGTATGACAGTCTCTAGATCCATCAACGTCTCTACAAATGACCCAATTTCATTCCTTTTTATGGCTTAGTAATATTCCATTTTATATATGTACCACTTCTTTATGCATTCGTCTGTCTGTGGGCATTTAGGTTGCTTCCATTACCTGGATATTGTAAATAGTGATGCAATGAACATTGCGGTGAATGTCTCTTTTTGATTTATGGTTTTGTCTGGGTATATGCCCAGTAGTGGGATTGCTGTATCATATGGTAATTCTATTCTTAGTTTTATAAGAAACTCCATAATGTTCTCCACAGTGACTGTATCAATTTACATTCCCAACAATAGTGCAAGAGGGTTCCTTATCTCCACACCCTTTCCAGCATTTGTTGTTTGTAGATTTTCTGATGATGCCCATTCTAACATGTGTGAGGTGATACACCATGGATGAGTCTATTTCGTTGAGCAAAGAGTAGGTCTTGTCTAGTACATATTTGGCTTATGGAACGGTATGTGTGCTAATTTCAATCTCTGGTTTTATACAGCACCCCAACTCAACATTCCCCTTAAGCAAGCATAAGTGTTTATCTAAATGTGAGACTCTGTTCGGTTTTGTATTTCAGTTTATGTGTAGCCAAGTTTACACTCCCTCTATTAGTGATATCTTATGATACTTATCTTTCTCTGTGTGACGTATTTCTCTTAGAATCATCATATTTAAATCCACTCAATTTGCTGCTACAGGCCTGATGACATTGATTTCATTGCTGAGTGATATTCCGTTGTACGTAAGTAGCACAACTCCTTTATCCATTTTTTTCTTTCTGGGATATTTAATTTGTACTGGACTCGAGTTTCTTGTAAACACAGCAGCCCTAAATTTTGTGCTGGCTGTGTCTTGTTGATTTTAATTTTCCTAAGCTATAGGGCTAAAAGTGGAAGTACCCTAGGCTCTGTAGCTTTGTTTTTCAGATGTTTCAGGTTACACCATAAACATCTCCAGAGTGTCTGTTGGCAATTTACATCCCGCCCATCAGCATAACAAGGCTCCCTGTTCTCCATGGCCTGTCCTGTTTTTCTGGTTTTTACACTTTTTTCAGATGGCCCTTTTGACGAATGGGAAATGAGACTTCATTGTAGTGCGGATTTCCATTGCTGGAGTGCTTGGTTGGCCAAAAAGGGCATATGCGTTTTTTCCTGAATATATTCAGGAAAAAATGTTTACGCACTTTTGTCCAAGTGCATCAGTGTCAAAGATCTGCCGCTCTTCACATGCTTTAAATGCAATTCCAATCTACCTCCTGAAATATGATTCCTGCAATTCTGCCTCGTTTTCAAGTCCTCTTTGCAGACTTACTTCAATATATTTTTGCCAATAGCTGTCATTTATATCTCTGCAGGTTTGTGAATTACAGTGCCCGTGATTTCCTTTCTTAACTCGTTTCCTTGAAAGCTGGCCACAGAACCGCAGGTTTGCTTTAGGCCATAATCAGGGTCCGACACGGCACTCTGAGCCTTTGGTTAATTCCTCTTCCTGGTGGGAAATTAGAGTTAAATGTGCCCCTCCGGACACCTGCCTCACTCCCAGCCCCTTGGTTATGTGTGTCCTGTAGTTTGAGGCCACATGTGCTGGGTTCCTCACCTTTGGCTGATGTGGCCCCACTGGTGTGAGGACACTCCTGCCTGGTTCCCATCCCCTTGGTGATGTGGACCCTCCGGTGAGAGTCTGATCCTGGCTGGGTTCCTCACACTTCTGAGAGGTGGGCCCTCTTCTCTGAGGTCACTCCTGCCTGGCTGGCCCACCCCGCCTTGACGACGTCGGCTCTCTCGTGGGAGTTGGTGCCTGCTGCGAGTCTCCTCCCCTTGGTAATGAGGGCCCTCTGGCGTCAGGCCCTAACTCCTGGCCTCCCAAATTTTTCTGATGTGCGCCCTGTGGTGCGAGTACACTCCTGCCAGGTTCCCAACACCATGGGAATGTGGGCCTTCTGCTCTGAGGTCCCAACGGTGGGTTGCTCAGTTTCATGATGAGGGCCCTCTGGTGTGAGTTCACTCCGGCCTGGATCCCATAGCCTCGCTGCTCCTGGCCACCTGCGGGGAGGTTACAACTGCGGGATTCCTCACCTTTTTTCTTCTATGGGCCCTCTGTTTTGAGACTCCTCCTGCCTGCCTCACTCCCAGCCCCTTGGTGATGTGTGTCCTCTGGTTTGAGGCCACGTGTGCTGGGTCCCTCACCTTTCGATGATGTGGCCCCACTGGTGTGAGGACACTCTTGCCTGGTTCCTATCCCCTTGAAGATGTGGGCTCTCTGGTGAGAGTCTGATCCTGGCTGGGTTCCTCACCCTTCTGTGAGGTGGGCCCTCTGCTGTGAGGTCACTCCTGCCTGGCTGGCACAGCCCGCCTGGGCAACATCGGCCCTCTTGTGGCAGTTGGAGCATGCTGGGAGCCTCCTCCCCTCGGTGATGAGGGCCCTCTGGCGTCAGGCCCTAACTGCTGGGTACCCACATTTTCTGATACGTGCTAAGTGGTGCGAGGACACTCCTGCGAGGTTCCCATCCCCATGGGGATGTGGGCCTTCTGCTCTGAGGTCCCAATGGCTGGGTTGCTCACAGTTTCATGATGTGGGCCCTCTGCTGTGAGTTCACTGCAGCCTGGATCACATAGACTCGGTGCTCTGGGCCGCCTGCTGGGAGGTTCCCACTGCAGGATTCCTCACCTTTTTTATTCTATTGGCCCTGTGTTGTGAGGCTACTCATGCCTGCCTCAATCCGAGCCCCTCGGAGATGTGGGTCCTCTGGTTTAGGCCTCATGTGCTGGTTTCCTCACCTTTCTATGATGTGGTCACCCTGGTGTGAAGACAGTCCTGCCTGGTTCTGATCCCCTTGGTGATGTGGGCCCTCTGGTGAGAGTCTTATCCTGGCTGGGTTCCTCACCCTTCTGTGAGGTAGGCCCTCTGCTGTGAGGTCACTCCTGCCTGGCTGTCACACGTCACCTTGTCGACATGGGCCCTCAGTTGGGAGTTGGTGCCTGCTTGGAGTCTCCTCCCCTTGGTAATGAGGGCCCTCTGGCGTCAGACCCTAACTTCTGGGCTCCCACAATTCTCTGATGTGTGCCCTGAGGTGCGAGTACACTTATGCCATGTTCCCAACCACATAGGAATGTGGGCCTTCTGCTCTGAGGTCCCAAAGCCTGGGTTGCTCACAGTTTCATGATGAGGGCCCTCTGTTTTGAGTTCAGTCAGGTCTGGATCCCATAGCCTCGCTGCTCCTGGCCGCCTGCTGGGAGGTTCCAACTGCGGGATTCCTCACCTTTTTTCTTCTATGGGCCCTCTGTTTTGAGACTCCTCCTGCCTGCCTCACTCCCAGCCCCTTGGTGATGTGTGTCCTCTGGTTTGAGGCCACGTGTGCTGGGTCACTCACATTTCGTTGATGAGGTCCCACTGGTGTGAGGACACTCCAGCCTGGTTCCCATTCTCTTGGTGATGTGGGCCCTCTGGTGAGAGTCTGATCCTCCTTGGGTTCCTCACACTTTTGTGAGGTGGGCCCTCTGCTCTGAGGTCACTCTTGCCTGGCTGGCACACCCCGCATTGGCGACGGCGGCCCACTGGTAGCAGTTGGAGCCTGCTGGGAGCCTCCTCTCCTCGGTGATGAGAGCCCTCTGGTGTCAGGCCCTAACTGCTGGGCTCCCCACATTTTCTGATGTGTGCCCACTGGTGCGATGACACTCCTACTTGGTTCCCTTCCCCATGGGGATGTGGGCCTTGTGCTCTGAGGTCACAACGGCTGGTTTGCTCACAGTTTCATGATGAGGGCCCTCTGTTGTGAGTTCATCACTGCCTGGATCCCATAGCCTCGGTGCTCTGGGCCGCCTGCTGGGATGTTCCAACTGCTGGATTCCTCACCTTTTTTATACAATGGGCCATGTGTTGTGAGGTTAATCCTGCCTGCCTCGCTCCAAGACCCATGGTGATGTGGGTCCTCTGGTTTGAGGCCACATTTTCTTGTTACCTCAACTTTTGATGATATGGCCCCACGGGTGTGATGACACTCCTGCCTGGTTCACAGCCCCTTGCTGATGTGGGCACTCTGGTGAGAGTCTGATCCTGGCTGGGTTCCTTACCCTTCTGTGAGGTGGGCCCTCTGATGTGAGGTCACTCCTGCCTGGCTGGCTCACGTCGCCTTGATGATGTGGGCCCTCTGTTGGCCACTAAAGCATTCTGGGAGCCTCCTACCCTCTTTAATGAGGGCCCTGGAAAAAACGCAGATGCACATTTTGACCAAGTGCATCATTGTCCAGGATCTGCCTCTTCTCCTATGCTTTCAGAGCACTTCCCGTCTACGTCCTGAAATCATATTCCAGGAATACTGCCCCGCTTTCAAGTCCTCCTCGCAGCCTTACTTCAATATATTTTTGTATGATACCTGTCATTAATAACTCTGCAGGTTTGTTAAATACAGTGTCCCTGAGCTCCTTTCTTCAACACGCTTTCTTGTGAGCTGGCCGCAAAACCGCAGGATTGCTTCAGGCCGTAATCTGGTTTCGGCACGGCACGCTGAGCCTTTGGTAAATTCCTCTTTCTGGTGAGAAATGAGCATTCAATTTGCCCGTGGAGACACCTACAGCTAGTCTCTCATTGGTTCTCCCTATTCCTGTTCATCTTGTGCAGAAATTGCAAACTGTGCCAAACAGGAGGTTAAAGGCACTGACTCTCCAAGTGGGTAGAGGGTTAGTAAAGCATCTGGAATGGTGAACCCGAGTACCAGGGAACGAAACCTGAGAGCCATTTAAAATGGTTTCCCAGTCTCACAGTGGACAATACTCTGGGTTTCCCATGCATGTTTTAGCTGAAGGAAGAATTCCTTAAACCTGGAGATTATTGACCCATGGAATGGGTACCATGCAGTATGACTAAAAAGGGTCTGAATTTGCTCACCGAACCTCACCAATGCTATCAGTTCGAAGTGTCCAGCCTTATGCCTCACCCAGCTCTGGGTGTAGATGTGGTAAATTCAGGTTTCATCACAAGCCCTGAATCAATTATTTAAGAATTGCTGTCTCTTTCACTGTCATTGTGTTTTGTTTTTGTAATTTGGTTTGATAATGGGATTTATCGGATTTTCACTGCTGCGTTCTTGCAGCTGTACACACGCTTGACTCTCTTATGGAGACATATAAATCCATGGGTTTGAAGATTCTGATCAGTCAGGTGTATTCCTAGGCTTTGAATATGGGGTGTTTAGTCCATTTCGTTGAGCAAGGGGTAGGTCTTGAGTATTATATATTTGGCTTATGGAAAGGTATCTGTGCTAATTTCTATCTCTGGTTTTATGCAGCACCCCAACTCACATTTCCCCTTAAGCAAGCATAAGTTGGTTTTCTAAATTTGAGACCCTGTTCTGTTTTGTAATTCAGTTCATGTGTAGCCAAGTTTACATTCCGTGTATTAGTGATATCTTATGATGTTTCATTTTCTGTGTGACTTATTTCACTTAGAATCATCGTACCTGAATCCACTCATTATGCCGCGATGGGCCTGATGACATAGATTTCATTGGTGAGTGATATTCCATTGTACGTACGTACCACAATTTCTTTATCCATTTTTCGCTTTCTTGGATATTTAACTTGTACCGTAGACGAGGTTCTTGTAAACAGAGCCGTCCGAAACTTTGGGGTGGCTGTGTGTTTTTGATTTTAATTTCACTAAGCTATAGGACCATAAGTGGAAGTGCTGTAGGCTCCGTTGCTTGGTTTTTTAGGTGTTTGAGGAAACACCATACACTTCTCCAGAGTGGCTGTTGGCAAATTACATCCCGCCCATCAGCATAACAAGGCTCCCTCTTCTCCATGGTCTGTGCTGCCTTTCTGGATTTTACACTTTTTTCAGATGGCCCTTTTGACCGGGGCGCAGTGAGACTTCATTGTAGTGCAGATTTCCTTTACACGCTTGCTTGGTTGGCCAAAAAGGGCGTATGCGTTTTTTCCTGAATATATTCAGGAAAAAACGCATACGCCCTTTTTGGCCAAGTGCATCATTGTCGTCGTTCTGCCTCTTTTCCTATGCTTTAAATGCAATTCCAGTCTACCCCCTGAAATCGTTTTCCTGAAATTCTGCCCCACTTTCAAGTCCTCTTCGCAGCC
The DNA here is from genome assembly GCF_059928025.1 of Delphinapterus leucas. Lineage (NCBI taxonomy): Eukaryota > Metazoa > Chordata > Mammalia > Artiodactyla > Monodontidae > Delphinapterus > Delphinapterus leucas. Next base: position 7,108,574 of record NW_028322245.1, read on the forward strand.
TTCCTTCAATATATTTTTAGACCATAGCTGTCATTTATAACTCTGCAGGTTTGTGAATTACAGTGCCCCTGAGCTCCTTTCTTCATCTCGCTTTCTTGTGAGCTGGCCGCAAACCCGCAGGAATGCTTCAGGCCCTAATCTGGTTCTGGCACGGCATGCTGAGCCTTTGGTTAATTCCTCTTCCTGGTGGGAAATGAGCGTTAAATTTGCCCGTGCAGACACCTTCACACGAGTCGTCATGGTGCCCCTTTGCCCCGGTTATCTCTATGGAGGTTGGAGTTGGAGGGCCTCCTCACTCAAGGTCAGTGTGCCCACGGAGCCAACCCTGCAACTTCAGGGCATGTTTGGTGGTTAGGATCACCACGTGGGGTCCTTTTACCTTAGGAGGGAGGTGGCCTTTTGGGCTGCTGATTTCCAGGTTTTCGGATACTGCCAGTATCTTGGCCAGATGTGGCGGTGGGCCAATCCCCTTGGTGACCGTAGTTTATCCTACCTGGATCGCATTCTTGCATTGTTCCATTTCAAGTGGTCCCAGGTTTTGCACTAATACTCCAATGGCGATTCACCGTTCACCAGGAATGTAAAGGTCAAAGGGTTTAGCTAAATTAGGGAGTTCCTGTGCAAGGGTCTGAATTGACTGCTCTTTCCATTCTTGAAAGGCCACTTCTGCATTCTATTCAAAAGGATCATCACCTTTTCCTTTCAGTGTTTCATATAGAGGCCGAGCTAGTAGACTGTAGTTAGGGATCCAGAAGCAGCAAACCCTGGCCTCCCCAGGAACCCCTAAGCTGTCTTCTAGTTTTAGAAATGGGTAAGGCTGTAAATTGTTTCTTCCCTTTCCTGGGATGGGCTTCTCCGACCTTCTGTGAGAATGAAGCCCAGGCAGGTCACCGTAGTCTGTGATATTTGAGCTTTTTCTTGGACAACTTGTATCCTTTACTGGCTTCGTAGTTCAGAGGTCTCCTTAGTAGGGCTGGCGATCAGAATGTCGTCTGCATATTGAAGGAGTGTTTCCTTTTCCAGAGGTAGAACTTTTAGGTCTTTAGCTGAGCTTTCCCCAAAGATGGTGTGGGAATTTTTGAACCCTTGGGACAACACGGCCCGGAAGTATTGTTTTAGTTGTATGTTGAGTCCTGCCACTCACAAGCCAAAATTTCTTGTGACTCTGGGACTAATAGAATACAAAAGAAGGCATCATTGAAGACTAATACAGAATACCATGTCCTGGTGGTTGGTAGAATGAGCAGCAGGGTGTAGGGTTTAGGAACTACTGGAGGTATATCCTCAGTGGCTTAACTGACTGTCCTGACATCCTTTACCAGGACTCCAGCAGCCCATGGGGCTCTCGAGGTCAGGCCAATCCCAGGATATGGAGCTCACCTGGGCAGGTACCCCAACCCAGCCCACGGGGCTCTCATGTTCAGGACCCTCCCAGGATATGGTGTTCCCTGGGCAGGTCCCCCTGCAGCCCATGGGGCTCTCGTGGTCAGGCCCCTCCCAGGATACAGAGCTACCCTTGCAGGTACCATGGCAGGGCTGGGAACACAGGAACCGTGCATATCGCCCTCATTGCAGAGCACTCCCAGCTCACCTGTCACTCAGATCTGACACAGAGCACCTCAGAGCAGGACTTGAACTAACAAACAGCAGCTCCGACAGGTCTGTGACCCTGGGCATCACTCTGTGTGGCCTCCCTCCACCTGGTCTTCCAGAGACTTCCACTGCACCCGGGGCACCAGGCCTTTGTCTCCACCCACCACCCACCCCTCCTCTCCCTGACTCCTGGGTTCCTCTCATTAGGAGAGGGTTTTCTTGAAGTTGTCTCCCACTCATGGGCCAGATAATATAATTAGAAAACAAGCCAGAGCTGCAGCCCCTTGTCTATCCTGACTCTCAGGAGCCCACACCTGTTCCTTGGACCTGGCCGATTCAGCAAGTTCCAGTTTCTGCAACTGTGAGCCCCTGAGGGGTGATTATTGGCTGGCCTGGGAAGCCTGACCGTGCCGGCCAGCCCTCCCCAGGTGTGCCTGGGTTCAGATCAATATAAACACCGCTCCAGGCAGCAAGAGCCCCTGCAGCTGTGCCTGACGCCATTTTCTCTGCCCTGTCAGCAGTCTTGGGGCTGGACTGGTGGGAGGGAGTGAGAGGCCACGGCTTTGTGGGTGGCCCAGTGTGAGTGGGGCTCTGCTGGACTTTCTGCAGCAGTTGCCAAGATGCCACCTGCTAAAGAAGAGGATGTGTCACCCATACCTGCCGCTGGAATTTCTCCCTGGGCAGAGGTGAGTGAGGAAGAAAGCAGTGGGGGCCGGGACAGCAGGGGTATCTCAGGCAGGGAAATGGAAAGCTTCCAGAAGAGCACCCAGGGCCAGGACCACCCTGGCTGGCCTGCAGGCACCAAGTCGGCTGGCATGCTGTCGCTCATGTGGCTCCATGGCCCTTCCTCTAGGCTTTCAAGTCCTTGTACATATTCAGGTGTTTTACCTGGGAAGGGTGGGAACATTTCAGCAGCAGCTGGCCTGGGGCTCAGCCCACGTTTACTCACAGATGCCTCGGCACGGTCCCCCAGCTTTGCAATGAGGACGCTTGTTGCGTGGGGCCTGCTGGCTGAATGGGAGATGATTCCCCACCACTGACCAACTTCAGAATTGCTTACAACTGGAGCAAGTGCCCTGATACGGTTTTCCTCTGTGTAACTGGTGGGTTCTGTTTTTTTTTCTTTTTTTCGTTTTTGGTTCAAGGTAGATTTTATTCCTCTTTTTTGTATTTACAGATATAAGCATGGAAATAATTTATTCATATAAATACATGTATGTGAAGGGAAGAATATTTTCTCTGTTTTACTTTTTGTAATTTGAATTTTATTTTATTTTTTTATACAGCAGGTTCTTTTTGGTTATCTCTTTTATACATATAAATGTATATATGCCAATCCCAATCTCTCAACTCCTCCCACCACCACCCCCCAACAGCTTTCCCCCCTTGGTGTCCATACGTTTGTTGTCTACATCTGTTGCTCTATTTCTGCCTTGCAAAACGGTTCATCTGTAAAATTTGTCTAGGTTCCACATATAGGCATTAATAGACAAGATTTGTTTTTCTATTTCTGACTTACTTCACTCTGTATGACAGTCTCTAGATCCATCAACGTCTCTACAAATGACCCAATTTCATTCCTTTTTATGGCTTAGTAATATTCCATTTTATATATGTACCACTTCTTTATGCATTCGTCTGTCTGTGGGCATTTAGGTTGCTTCCATTACCTGGATATTGTAAATAGTGATGCAATGAACATTGCGGTGAATGTCTCTTTTTGATTTATGGTTTTGTCTGGGTATATGCCCAGTAGTGGGATTGCTGTATCATATGGTAATTCTATTCTTAGTTTTATAAGAAACTCCATAATGTTCTCCACAGTGACTGTATCAATTTACATTCCCAACAATAGTGCAAGAGGGTTCCTTATCTCCACACCCTTTCCAGCATTTGTTGTTTGTAGATTTTCTGATGATGCCCATTCTAACATGTGTGAGGTGATACACCATGGATGAGTCTATTTCGTTGAGCAAAGAGTAGGTCTTGTCTAGTACATATTTGGCTTATGGAACGGTATGTGTGCTAATTTCAATCTCTGGTTTTATACAGCACCCCAACTCAACATTCCCCTTAAGCAAGCATAAGTGTTTATCTAAATGTGAGACTCTGTTCGGTTTTGTATTTCAGTTTATGTGTAGCCAAGTTTACACTCCCTCTATTAGTGATATCTTATGATACTTATCTTTCTCTGTGTGACGTATTTCTCTTAGAATCATCATATTTAAATCCACTCAATTTGCTGCTACAGGCCTGATGACATTGATTTCATTGCTGAGTGATATTCCGTTGTACGTAAGTAGCACAACTCCTTTATCCATTTTTTTCTTTCTGGGATATTTAATTTGTACTGGACTCGAGTTTCTTGTAAACACAGCAGCCCTAAATTTTGTGCTGGCTGTGTCTTGTTGATTTTAATTTTCCTAAGCTATAGGGCTAAAAGTGGAAGTACCCTAGGCTCTGTAGCTTTGTTTTTCAGATGTTTCAGGTTACACCATAAACATCTCCAGAGTGTCTGTTGGCAATTTACATCCCGCCCATCAGCATAACAAGGCTCCCTGTTCTCCATGGCCTGTCCTGTTTTTCTGGTTTTTACACTTTTTTCAGATGGCCCTTTTGACGAATGGGAAATGAGACTTCATTGTAGTGCGGATTTCCATTGCTGGAGTGCTTGGTTGGCCAAAAAGGGCATATGCGTTTTTTCCTGAATATATTCAGGAAAAAATGTTTACGCACTTTTGTCCAAGTGCATCAGTGTCAAAGATCTGCCGCTCTTCACATGCTTTAAATGCAATTCCAATCTACCTCCTGAAATATGATTCCTGCAATTCTGCCTCGTTTTCAAGTCCTCTTTGCAGACTTACTTCAATATATTTTTGCCAATAGCTGTCATTTATATCTCTGCAGGTTTGTGAATTACAGTGCCCGTGATTTCCTTTCTTAACTCGTTTCCTTGAAAGCTGGCCACAGAACCGCAGGTTTGCTTTAGGCCATAATCAGGGTCCGACACGGCACTCTGAGCCTTTGGTTAATTCCTCTTCCTGGTGGGAAATTAGAGTTAAATGTGCCCCTCCGGACACCTGCCTCACTCCCAGCCCCTTGGTTATGTGTGTCCTGTAGTTTGAGGCCACATGTGCTGGGTTCCTCACCTTTGGCTGATGTGGCCCCACTGGTGTGAGGACACTCCTGCCTGGTTCCCATCCCCTTGGTGATGTGGACCCTCCGGTGAGAGTCTGATCCTGGCTGGGTTCCTCACACTTCTGAGAGGTGGGCCCTCTTCTCTGAGGTCACTCCTGCCTGGCTGGCCCACCCCGCCTTGACGACGTCGGCTCTCTCGTGGGAGTTGGTGCCTGCTGCGAGTCTCCTCCCCTTGGTAATGAGGGCCCTCTGGCGTCAGGCCCTAACTCCTGGCCTCCCAAATTTTTCTGATGTGCGCCCTGTGGTGCGAGTACACTCCTGCCAGGTTCCCAACACCATGGGAATGTGGGCCTTCTGCTCTGAGGTCCCAACGGTGGGTTGCTCAGTTTCATGATGAGGGCCCTCTGGTGTGAGTTCACTCCGGCCTGGATCCCATAGCCTCGCTGCTCCTGGCCACCTGCGGGGAGGTTACAACTGCGGGATTCCTCACCTTTTTTCTTCTATGGGCCCTCTGTTTTGAGACTCCTCCTGCCTGCCTCACTCCCAGCCCCTTGGTGATGTGTGTCCTCTGGTTTGAGGCCACGTGTGCTGGGTCCCTCACCTTTCGATGATGTGGCCCCACTGGTGTGAGGACACTCTTGCCTGGTTCCTATCCCCTTGAAGATGTGGGCTCTCTGGTGAGAGTCTGATCCTGGCTGGGTTCCTCACCCTTCTGTGAGGTGGGCCCTCTGCTGTGAGGTCACTCCTGCCTGGCTGGCACAGCCCGCCTGGGCAACATCGGCCCTCTTGTGGCAGTTGGAGCATGCTGGGAGCCTCCTCCCCTCGGTGATGAGGGCCCTCTGGCGTCAGGCCCTAACTGCTGGGTACCCACATTTTCTGATACGTGCTAAGTGGTGCGAGGACACTCCTGCGAGGTTCCCATCCCCATGGGGATGTGGGCCTTCTGCTCTGAGGTCCCAATGGCTGGGTTGCTCACAGTTTCATGATGTGGGCCCTCTGCTGTGAGTTCACTGCAGCCTGGATCACATAGACTCGGTGCTCTGGGCCGCCTGCTGGGAGGTTCCCACTGCAGGATTCCTCACCTTTTTTATTCTATTGGCCCTGTGTTGTGAGGCTACTCATGCCTGCCTCAATCCGAGCCCCTCGGAGATGTGGGTCCTCTGGTTTAGGCCTCATGTGCTGGTTTCCTCACCTTTCTATGATGTGGTCACCCTGGTGTGAAGACAGTCCTGCCTGGTTCTGATCCCCTTGGTGATGTGGGCCCTCTGGTGAGAGTCTTATCCTGGCTGGGTTCCTCACCCTTCTGTGAGGTAGGCCCTCTGCTGTGAGGTCACTCCTGCCTGGCTGTCACACGTCACCTTGTCGACATGGGCCCTCAGTTGGGAGTTGGTGCCTGCTTGGAGTCTCCTCCCCTTGGTAATGAGGGCCCTCTGGCGTCAGACCCTAACTTCTGGGCTCCCACAATTCTCTGATGTGTGCCCTGAGGTGCGAGTACACTTATGCCATGTTCCCAACCACATAGGAATGTGGGCCTTCTGCTCTGAGGTCCCAAAGCCTGGGTTGCTCACAGTTTCATGATGAGGGCCCTCTGTTTTGAGTTCAGTCAGGTCTGGATCCCATAGCCTCGCTGCTCCTGGCCGCCTGCTGGGAGGTTCCAACTGCGGGATTCCTCACCTTTTTTCTTCTATGGGCCCTCTGTTTTGAGACTCCTCCTGCCTGCCTCACTCCCAGCCCCTTGGTGATGTGTGTCCTCTGGTTTGAGGCCACGTGTGCTGGGTCACTCACATTTCGTTGATGAGGTCCCACTGGTGTGAGGACACTCCAGCCTGGTTCCCATTCTCTTGGTGATGTGGGCCCTCTGGTGAGAGTCTGATCCTCCTTGGGTTCCTCACACTTTTGTGAGGTGGGCCCTCTGCTCTGAGGTCACTCTTGCCTGGCTGGCACACCCCGCATTGGCGACGGCGGCCCACTGGTAGCAGTTGGAGCCTGCTGGGAGCCTCCTCTCCTCGGTGATGAGAGCCCTCTGGTGTCAGGCCCTAACTGCTGGGCTCCCCACATTTTCTGATGTGTGCCCACTGGTGCGATGACACTCCTACTTGGTTCCCTTCCCCATGGGGATGTGGGCCTTGTGCTCTGAGGTCACAACGGCTGGTTTGCTCACAGTTTCATGATGAGGGCCCTCTGTTGTGAGTTCATCACTGCCTGGATCCCATAGCCTCGGTGCTCTGGGCCGCCTGCTGGGATGTTCCAACTGCTGGATTCCTCACCTTTTTTATACAATGGGCCATGTGTTGTGAGGTTAATCCTGCCTGCCTCGCTCCAAGACCCATGGTGATGTGGGTCCTCTGGTTTGAGGCCACATTTTCTTGTTACCTCAACTTTTGATGATATGGCCCCACGGGTGTGATGACACTCCTGCCTGGTTCACAGCCCCTTGCTGATGTGGGCACTCTGGTGAGAGTCTGATCCTGGCTGGGTTCCTTACCCTTCTGTGAGGTGGGCCCTCTGATGTGAGGTCACTCCTGCCTGGCTGGCTCACGTCGCCTTGATGATGTGGGCCCTCTGTTGGCCACTAAAGCATTCTGGGAGCCTCCTACCCTCTTTAATGAGGGCCCTGGAAAAAACGCAGATGCACATTTTGACCAAGTGCATCATTGTCCAGGATCTGCCTCTTCTCCTATGCTTTCAGAGCACTTCCCGTCTACGTCCTGAAATCATATTCCAGGAATACTGCCCCGCTTTCAAGTCCTCCTCGCAGCCTTACTTCAATATATTTTTGTATGATACCTGTCATTAATAACTCTGCAGGTTTGTTAAATACAGTGTCCCTGAGCTCCTTTCTTCAACACGCTTTCTTGTGAGCTGGCCGCAAAACCGCAGGATTGCTTCAGGCCGTAATCTGGTTTCGGCACGGCACGCTGAGCCTTTGGTAAATTCCTCTTTCTGGTGAGAAATGAGCATTCAATTTGCCCGTGGAGACACCTACAGCTAGTCTCTCATTGGTTCTCCCTATTCCTGTTCATCTTGTGCAGAAATTGCAAACTGTGCCAAACAGGAGGTTAAAGGTACTGACTCTCCAAGTGGGTAGAGGGTTAGTAAAGCATCTGGAATGGTGAACCCGAGTACCAGGGAACGAAACCTGAGAGCCATTTAAAATGGTTTCCCAGTCTCACAGTGGACAATATTCTGGGTTTCCCATGCATGTTTTAGCTGAAGGAAGAATTCCTTAAACCTGGAGATTATTGACCCATGGAATGGGTACCATGCAGTATGACTAAAAAGGGTCTGAATTTGCTCACCGAACCTCACCAATGCTATCAGTTCGAAGTGTCCAGCCTTATGCCTCACCCAGCTCTGGGTGTAGATGTGGTAAATTCAGGTTTCATCACAAGCCCTGAATCAATTATTTAAGAATTGCTGTCTCTTTCACTGTCATTGTGTTTTGTTTTTGTAATTTGGTTTGATAATGGGATTTATCGGATTTTCACTGCTGCGTTCTTGCAGCTGTACACACGCTTGACTCTCTTATGGAGACATATAAATCCATGGGTTTGAAGATTCTGATCAGTCAGGTGTATTCCTAGGCTTTGAATATGGGGTGTTTAGTCCATTTCGTTGAGCAAGGGGTAGGTCTTGAGTATTATATATTTGGCTTATGGAAAGGTATCTGTGCTAATTTCTATCTCTGGTTTTATGCAGCACCCCAACTCACATTTCCCCTTAAGCAAGCATAAGTTGGTTTTCTAAATTTGAGACCCTGTTCTGTTTTGTAATTCAGTTCATGTGTAGCCAAGTTTACATTCCTTGTATTAGTGATATCTTATGATGTTTCATTTTCTGTGTGACTTATTTCACTTAGAATCATCGTACCTGAATCCACTCATTATGCCGCGATGGGCCTGATGACATAGATTTCATTGGTGAGTGATATTCCATTGTACGTACGTACCACAATTTCTTTATCCATTTTTCGCTTTCTTGGATATTTAACTTGTACCGTAGACGAGGTTCTTGTAAACAGAGCCGTCCGAAACTTTGGGGTGGCTGTGTGTTTTTGATTTTAATTTCACTAAGCTATAGGACCATAAGTGGAAGTGCTGTAGGCTCCGTTGCTTGGTTTTTTAGGTGTTTGAGGAAACACCATACACTTCTCCAGAGTGGCTGTTGGCAAATTACATCCCGCCCATCAGCATAACAAGGCTCCCTCTTCTCCATGGTCTGTGCTGCCTTTCTGGATTTTACACTTTTTTCAGATGGCCCTTTTGACCGGGGCGCAGTGAGACTTCATTGTAGTGCAGATTTCCTTTACACGCTTGCTTGGTTGGCCAAAAAGGGCGTATGCGTTTTTTCCTGAATATATTCAGGAAAAAACGCATACGCCCTTTTTGGCCAAGTGCATCATTGTCGTCGTTCTGCCTCTTTTCCTATGCTTTAAATGCAATTCCAGTCTACCCCCTGAAATCGTTTTCCTGAAATTCTGCCCCACTTTCAAGTCCTCTTCGCAGCCTTCCTTCAATATATTTTTAGACCATAGCTGTCATTTATAACTCTGCAGGTTTGTGAATTACAGTGCCCCTGAGCTCCTTTCTTCATCTCGCTTTCTTGTGAGCTGGCCGCAAACCCGCAGGAATGCTTCAGGCCCTAATCTGGTTCTGGCACGGCATGCTGAGCCTTTGGTTAATTCCTCTTCCTGGTGGGAAATGAGCGTTAAATTTGCCCGTGCAGACACCTTCACACGAGTCGTCATGGTGCCCCTTTGCCCCGGTTATCTCTATGGAGGTTGGAGTTGGAGGGCCTCCTCACTCAAGGTCAGTGTGCCCACGGAGCCAACCCTGCAACTTCAGGGCATGTTTGGTGGTTAGGATCACCACGTGGGGTCCTTTTACCTTAGGAGGGAGGTGGCCTTTTGGGCTGCTGATTTCCAGGTTTTCGGATACTGCCAGTATCTTGGCCAGATGTGGCGGTGGGCCAATCCCCTTGGTGACCGTAGTTTATCCTACCTGGATCGCATTCTTGCATTGTTCCATTTCAAGTGGTCCCAGGTTTTGCACTAATACTCCAATGGCGATTCACCGTTCACCAGGAATGTAAAGGTCAAAGGGTTTAGCTAAATTAGGGAGTTCCTGTGCAAGGGTCTGAATTGACTGCTCTTTCCATTCTTGAAAGGCCACTTCTGCATTCTATTCAAAAGGATCATCACCTTTTCCTTTCAGTGTTTCATATAGAGGCCGAGCTAGTAGACTGTAGTTAGGGATCCAGAAGCAGCAAACCCTGGCCTCCCCAGGAACCCCTAAGCTGTCTTCTAGTTTTAGAAATGGGTAAGGCTGTAAATTGTTTCTTCCCTTTCCTGGGATGGGCTTCTCCGACCTTCTGTGAGAATGAAGCCCAGGCAGGTCACCGTAGTCTGTGATATTTGAGCTTTTTCTTGGACAACTTGTATCCTTTACTGGCTTCGTAGTTCAGAGGTCTCCTTAGTAGGGCTGGCGATCAGAATGTCGTCTGCATATTGAAGGAGTGTTTCCTTTTCCAGAGGTAGAACTTTTAGGTCTTTAGCTGAGCTTTCCCCAAAGATGGTGTGGGAATTTTTGAACCCTTGGGACAACACGGCCCGGAAGTATTGTTTTAGTTGTATGTTGAGTCCTGCCACTCACAAGCCAAAATTTCTTGTGACTCTGGGACTAATAGAATACAAAAGAAGGCATCATTGAAGACTAATACAGAATACCATGTCCTGGTGGTTGGTAGAATGACCAGCAGGGTGTAGGGTTTAGGAACTACTGGAGGTATATCCTCAGTGGCTTAACTGACTGTCCTGACATCCTTTACCAGGACTCCAGCAGCCCATGGGGCTCTCGAGGTCAGGCCAATCCCAGGATATGGAGCTCACCTGGGCAGGTACCCCAACCCAGCCCACGGGGCTCTCATGTTCAGGACCCTCCCAGGATATGGTGTTCCCTGGGCAGGTCCCCCTGCAGCCCATGGGGCTCTCGTGGTCAGGCCCCTCCCAGGATACAGAGCTACCCTTGCAGGTACCATGGCAGGGCTGGGAACACAGGAACCGTGCATATCGCCCTCATTGCAGAGCACTCCCAGCTCACCTGTCACTCAGATCTGACACAGAGCACCTCAGAGCAGGACTTGAACTAACAAACAGCAGCTCCGACAGGTCTGTGACCCTGGGCATCACTCTGTGTGGCCTCCCTCCACCTGGTCTTCCAGAGACTTCCACTGCACCCGGGGCACCAGGCCTTTGTCTCCACCCACCACCCACCCCTCCTCTCCCTGACTCCTGGGTTCCTCTCATTAGGAGAGGGTTTTCTTGAAGTTGTCTCCCACTCATGGGCCAGATAATATAATTAGAAAACAAGCCAGAGCTGCAGCCCCTTGTCTATCCTGACTCTCAGGAGCCCACACCTGTTCCTTGGACCTGGCCGATTCAGCAAGTTCCAGTTTCTGCAACTGTGAGCCCCTGAGGGGTGATTATTGGCTGGCCTGGGAAGCCTGACCGTGCCGGCCAGCCCTCCCCAGGTGTGCCTGGGTTCAGATCAATATAAACACCGCTCCAGGCAGCAAGAGCCCCTGCAGCTGTGCCTGACGCCATTTTCTCTGCCCTGTCAGCAGTCTTGGGGCTGGACTGGTGGGAGGGAGTGAGAGGCCACGGCTTTGTGGGTGGCCCAGTGTGAGTGGGGCTCTGCTGGACTTTCTGCAGCAGTTGCCAAGATGCCACCTGCTAAAGAAGAGGATGTGTCACCCATACCTGCCGCTGGAATTTCTCCCTGGGCAGAGGTGAGTGAGGAAGAAAGCAGTGGGGGCCGGGACAGCAGGGGTATCTCAGGCAGGGAAATGGAAAGCTTCCAGAAGAGCACCCAGGGCCAGGACCACCCTGGCTGGCCTGCAGGCACCAAGTCGGCTGGCATGCTGTCGCTCATGTGGCTCCATGGCCCTTCCTCTAGGCTTTCAAGTCCTTGTACATATTCAGGTGTTTTACCTGGGAAGGGTGGGAACATTTCAGCAGCAGCTGGCCTGGGGCTCAGCCCACGTTTACTCACAGATGCCTCGGCACGGTCCCCCAGCTTTGCAATGAGGACGCTTGTTGCGTGGGGCCTGCTGGCTGAATGGGAGATGATTCCCCACCACTGACCAACTTCAGAATTGCTTACAACTGGAGCAAGTGCCCTGATACGGTTTTCCTCTGTGTAACTGGTGGGTTCTGTTTTTTTTTCTTTTTTTCGTTTTTGGTTCAAGGTAGATTTTATTCCTCTTTTTTGTATTTACAGATATAAGCATGGAAATAATTTATTCATATAAATACATGTATGTGAAGGGAAGAATATTTTCTCTGTTTTACTTTTTGTAATTTGAATTTTATTTTATTTTTTTATACAGCAGGTTCTTTTTGGTTATCTCTTTTATACATATAAATGTATATATGCCAATCCCAATCTCTCAACTCCTCCCACCACCACCCCCCAACAGCTTTCCCCCCTTGGTGTCCATACGTTTGTTGTCTACATCTGTTGCTCTATTTCTGCCTTGCAAAACGGTTCATCTGTAAAATTTGTCTAGGTTCCACATATAGGCATTAATAGACAAGATTTGTTTTTCTATTTCTGACTTACTTCACTCTGTATGACAGTCTCTAGATCCATCAACGTCTCTACAAATGACCCAATTTCATTCCTTTTTATGGCTTAGTAATATTCCATTTTATATATGTACCACTTCTTTATGCATTCGTCTGTCTGTGGGCATTTAGGTTGCTTCCATTACCTGGATATTGTAAATAGTGATGCAATGAACATTGCGGTGAATGTCTCTTTTTGATTTATGGTTTTGTCTGGGTATATGCCCAGTAGTGGGATTGCTGTATCATATGGTAATTCTATTCTTAGTTTTATAAGAAACTCCATAATGTTCTCCACAGTGACTGTATCAATTTACATTCCCAACAATAGTGCAAGAGGGTTCCTTATCTCCACACCCTTTCCAGCATTTGTTGTTTGTAGATTTTCTGATGATGCCCATTCTAACATGTGTGAGGTGATACACCATGGATGAGTCTATTTCGTTGAGCAAAGAGTAGGTCTTGTCTAGTACATATTTGGCTTATGGAACGGTATGTGTGCTAATTTCAATCTCTGGTTTTATACAGCACCCCAACTCAACATTCCCCTTAAGCAAGCATAAGTGTTTATCTAAATGTGAGACTCTGTTCGGTTTTGTATTTCAGTTTATGTGTAGCCAAGTTTACACTCCCTCTATTAGTGATATCTTATGATACTTATCTTTCTCTGTGTGACGTATTTCTCTTAGAATCATCATATTTAAATCCACTCAATTTGCTGCTACAGGCCTGATGACATTGATTTCATTGCTGAGTGATATTCCGTTGTACGTAAGTAGCACAACTCCTTTATCCATTTTTTTCTTTCTGGGATATTTAATTTGTACTGGACTCGAGTTTCTTGTAAACACAGCAGCCCTAAATTTTGTGCTGGCTGTGTCTTGTTGATTTTAATTTTCCTAAGCTATAGGGCTAAAAGTGGAAGTACCCTAGGCTCTGTAGCTTTGTTTTTCAGATGTTTCAGGTTACACCATAAACATCTCCAGAGTGTCTGTTGGCAATTTACATCCCGCCCATCAGCATAACAAGGCTCCCTGTTCTCCATGGCCTGTCCTGTTTTTCTGGTTTTTACACTTTTTTCAGATGGCCCTTTTGACGAATGGGAAATGAGACTTCATTGTAGTGCGGATTTCCATTGCTGGAGTGCTTGGTTGGCCAAAAAGGGCATATGCGTTTTTTCCTGAATATATTCAGGAAAAAATGTTTACGCACTTTTGTCCAAGTGCATCAGTGTCAAAGATCTGCCGCTCTTCACATGCTTTAAATGCAATTCCAATCTACCTCCTGAAATATGATTCCTGCAATTCTGCCTCGTTTTCAAGTCCTCTTTGCAGACTTACTTCAATATATTTTTGCCAATAGCTGTCATTTATATCTCTGCAGGTTTGTGAATTACAGTGCCCGTGATTTCCTTTCTTAACTCGTTTCCTTGAAAGCTGGCCACAGAACCGCAGGTTTGCTTTAGGCCATAATCAGGGTCCGACACGGCACTCTGAGCCTTTGGTTAATTCCTCTTCCTGGTGGGAAATTAGAGTTAAATGTGCCCCTCCGGACACCTGCCTCACTCCCAGCCCCTTGGTTATGTGTGTCCTGTAGTTTGAGGCCACATGTGCTGGGTTCCTCACCTTTGGCTGATGTGGCCCCACTGGTGTGAGGACACTCCTGCCTGGTTCCCATCCCCTTGGTGATGTGGACCCTCCGGTGAGAGTCTGATCCTGGCTGGGTTCCTCACACTTCTGAGAGGTGGGCCCTCTTCTCTGAGGTCACTCCTGCCTGGCTGGCCCACCCCGCCTTGACGACGTCGGCTCTCTCGTGGGAGTTGGTGCCTGCTGCGAGTCTCCTCCCCTTGGTAATGAGGGCCCTCTGGCGTCAGGCCCTAACTCCTGGCCTCCCAAATTTTTCTGATGTGCGCCCTGTGGTGCGAGTACACTCCTGCCAGGTTCCCAACACCATGGGAATGTGGGCCTTCTGCTCTGAGGTCCCAACGGTGGGTTGCTCAGTTTCATGATGAGGGCCCTCTGGTGTGAGTTCACTCCGGCCTGGATCCCATAGCCTCGCTGCTCCTGGCCACCTGCGGGGAGGTTACAACTGCGGGATTCCTCACCTTTTTTCTTCTATGGGCCCTCTGTTTTGAGACTCCTCCTGCCTGCCTCACTCCCAGCCCCTTGGTGATGTGTGTCCTCTGGTTTGAGGCCACGTGTGCTGGGTCCCTCACCTTTCGATGATGTGGCCCCACTGGTGTGAGGACACTCTTGCCTGGTTCCTATCCCCTTGAAGATGTGGGCTCTCTGGTGAGAGTCTGATCCTGGCTGGGTTCCTCACCCTTCTGTGAGGTGGGCCCTCTGCTGTGAGGTCACTCCTGCCTGGCTGGCACAGCCCGCCTGGGCAACATCGGCCCTCTTGTGGCAGTTGGAGCATGCTGGGAGCCTCCTCCCCTCGGTGATGAGGGCCCTCTGGCGTCAGGCCCTAACTGCTGGGTACCCACATTTTCTGATACGTGCTAAGTGGTGCGAGGACACTCCTGCGAGGTTCCCATCCCCATGGGGATGTGGGCCTTCTGCTCTGAGGTCCCAATGGCTGGGTTGCTCACAGTTTCATGATGTGGGCCCTCTGCTGTGAGTTCACTGCAGCCTGGATCACATAGACTCGGTGCTCTGGGCCGCCTGCTGGGAGGTTCCCACTGCAGGATTCCTCACCTTTTTTATTCTATTGGCCCTGTGTTGTGAGGCTACTCATGCCTGCCTCAATCCGAGCCCCTCGGAGATGTGGGTCCTCTGGTTTAGGCCTCATGTGCTGGTTTCCTCACCTTTCTATGATGTGGTCACCCTGGTGTGAAGACAGTCCTGCCTGGTTCTGATCCCCTTGGTGATGTGGGCCCTCTGGTGAGAGTCTTATCCTGGCTGGGTTCCTCACCCTTCTGTGAGGTAGGCCCTCTGCTGTGAGGTCACTCCTGCCTGGCTGTCACACGTCACCTTGTCGACATGGGCCCTCAGTTGGGAGTTGGTGCCTGCTTGGAGTCTCCTCCCCTTGGTAATGAGGGCCCTCTGGCGTCAGACCCTAACTTCTGGGCTCCCACAATTCTCTGATGTGTGCCCTGAGGTGCGAGTACACTTATGCCATGTTCCCAACCACATAGGAATGTGGGCCTTCTGCTCTGAGGTCCCAAAGCCTGGGTTGCTCACAGTTTCATGATGAGGGCCCTCTGTTTTGAGTTCAGTCAGGTCTGGATCCCATAGCCTCGCTGCTCCTGGCCGCCTGCTGGGAGGTTCCAACTGCGGGATTCCTCACCTTTTTTCTTCTATGGGCCCTCTGTTTTGAGACTCCTCCTGCCTGCCTCACTCCCAGCCCCTTGGTGATGTGTGTCCTCTGGTTTGAGGCCACGTGTGCTGGGTCACTCACATTTCGTTGATGAGGTCCCACTGGTGTGAGGACACTCCAGCCTGGTTCCCATTCTCTTGGTGATGTGGGCCCTCTGGTGAGAGTCTGATCCTCCTTGGGTTCCTCACACTTTTGTGAGGTGGGCCCTCTGCTCTGAGGTCACTCTTGCCTGGCTGGCACACCCCGCATTGGCGACGGCGGCCCACTGGTAGCAGTTGGAGCCTGCTGGGAGCCTCCTCTCCTCGGTGATGAGAGCCCTCTGGTGTCAGGCCCTAACTGCTGGGCTCCCCACATTTTCTGATGTGTGCCCACTGGTGCGATGACACTCCTACTTGGTTCCCTTCCCCATGGGGATGTGGGCCTTGTGCTCTGAGGTCACAACGGCTGGTTTGCTCACAGTTTCATGATGAGGGCCCTCTGTTGTGAGTTCATCACTGCCTGGATCCCATAGCCTCGGTGCTCTGGGCCGCCTGCTGGGATGTTCCAACTGCTGGATTCCTCACCTTTTTTATACAATGGGCCATGTGTTGTGAGGTTAATCCTGCCTGCCTCGCTCCAAGACCCATGGTGATGTGGGTCCTCTGGTTTGAGGCCACATTTTCTTGTTACCTCAACTTTTGATGATATGGCCCCACGGGTGTGATGACACTCCTGCCTGGTTCACAGCCCCTTGCTGATGTGGGCACTCTGGTGAGAGTCTGATCCTGGCTGGGTTCCTTACCCTTCTGTGAGGTGGGCCCTCTGATGTGAGGTCACTCCTGCCTGGCTGGCTCACGTCGCCTTGATGATGTGGGCCCTCTGTTGGCCACTAAAGCATTCTGGGAGCCTCCTACCCTCTTTAATGAGGGCCCTGGAAAAAACGCAGATGCACATTTTGACCAAGTGCATCATTGTCCAGGATCTGCCTCTTCTCCTATGCTTTCAGAGCACTTCCCGTCTACGTCCTGAAATCATATTCCAGGAATACTGCCCCGCTTTCAAGTCCTCCTCGCAGCCTTACTTCAATATATTTTTGTATGATACCTGTCATTAATAACTCTGCAGGTTTGTTAAATACAGTGTCCCTGAGCTCCTTTCTTCAACACGCTTTCTTGTGAGCTGGCCGCAAAACCGCAGGATTGCTTCAGGCCGTAATCTGGTTTCGGCACGGCACGCTGAGCCTTTGGTAAATTCCTCTTTCTGGTGAGAAATGAGCATTCAATTTGCCCGTGGAGACACCTACAGCTAGTCTCTCATTGGTTCTCCCTATTCCTGTTCATCTTGTGCAGAAATTGCAAACTGTGCCAAACAGGAGGTTAAAGGCACTGACTCTCCAAGTGGGTAGAGGGTTAGTAAAGCATCTGGAATGGTGAACCCGAGTACCAGGGAACGAAACCTGAGAGCCATTTAAAATGGTTTCCCAGTCTCACAGTGGACAATACTCTGGGTTTCCCATGCATGTTTTAGCTGAAGGAAGAATTCCTTAAACCTGGAGATTATTGACCCATGGAATGGGTACCATGCAGTATGACTAAAAAGGGTCTGAATTTGCTCACCGAACCTCACCAATGCTATCAGTTCGAAGTGTCCAGCCTTATGCCTCACCCAGCTCTGGGTGTAGATGTGGTAAATTCAGGTTTCATCACAAGCCCTGAATCAATTATTTAAGAATTGCTGTCTCTTTCACTGTCATTGTGTTTTGTTTTTGTAATTTGGTTTGATAATGGGATTTATCGGATTTTCACTGCTGCGTTCTTGCAGCTGTACACACGCTTGACTCTCTTATGGAGACATATAAATCCATGGGTTTGAAGATTCTGATCAGTCAGGTGTATTCCTAGGCTTTGAATATGGGGTGTTTAGTCCATTTCGTTGAGCAAGGGGTAGGTCTTGAGTATTATATATTTGGCTTATGGAAAGGTATCTGTGCTAATTTCTATCTCTGGTTTTATGCAGCACCCCAACTCACATTTCCCCTTAAGCAAGCATAAGTTGGTTTTCTAAATTTGAGACCCTGTTCTGTTTTGTAATTCAGTTCATGTGTAGCCAAGTTTACATTCCTTGTATTAGTGATATCTTATGATGTTTCATTTTCTGTGTGACTTATTTCACTTAGAATCATCGTACCTGAATCCACTCATTATGCCGCGATGGGCCTGATGACATAGATTTCATTGGTGAGTGATATTCCATTGTACGTACGTACCACAATTTCTTTATCCATTTTTCGCTTTCTTGGATATTTAACTTGTACCGTAGACGAGGTTCTTGTAAACAGAGCCGTCCGAAACTTTGGGGTGGCTGTGTGTTTTTGATTTTAATTTCACTAAGCTATAGGACCATAAGTGGAAGTGCTGTAGGCTCCGTTGCTTGGTTTTTTAGGTGTTTGAGGAAACACCATACACTTCTCCAGAGTGGCTGTTGGCAAATTACATCCCGCCCATCAGCATAACAAGGCTCCCTCTTCTCCATGGTCTGTGCTGCCTTTCTGGATTTTACACTTTTTTCAGATGGCCCTTTTGACCGGGGCGCAGTGAGACTTCATTGTAGTGCAGATTTCCTTTACACGCTTGCTTGGTTGGCCAAAAAGGGCGTATGCGTTTTTACCTGAATATATTCAGGAAAAAACGCATACGCCCTTTTTGGCCAAGTGCATCATTGTCGTCGTTCTGCCTCTTTTCCTATGCTTTAAATGCAATTCCAGTCTACCCCCTGAAATCGTTTTCCTGAAATTCTGCCCCACTTTCAAGTCCTCTTCGCAGCCTTCCTTCAATATATTTTTAGACCATAGCTGTCATTTATAACTCTGCAGGTTTGTGAATTACAGTGCCCCTGAGCTCCTTTCTTCATCTCGCTTTCTTGTGAGCTGGCCGCAAACCCGCAGGAATGCTTCAGGCCCTAATCTGGTTCTGGCACGGCATGCTGAGCCTTTGGTTAATTCCTCTTCCTGGTGGGAAATGAGCGTTAAATTTGCCCGTGCAGACACCTTCACACGAGTCGTCATGGTGCCCCTTTGCCCCGGTTATCTCTATGGAGGTTGGAGTTGGAGGGCCTCCTCACTCAAGGTCAGTGTGCCCACGGAGCCAACCCTGCAACTTCAGGGCATGTTTGGTGGTTAGGATCACCACGTGGGGTCCTTTTACCTTAGGAGGGAGGTGGCCTTTTGGGCTGCTGATTTCCAGGTTTTCGGATACTGCCAGTATCTTGGCCAGATGTGGCGGTGGGCCAATCCCCTTGGTGACCGTAGTTTATCCTACCTGGATCGCATTCTTGCATTGTTCCATTTCAAGTGGTCCCAGGTTTTGCACTAATACTCCAATGGCGATTCACCGTTCACCAGGAATGTAAAGGTCAAAGGGTTTAGCTAAATTAGGGAGTTCCTGTGCAAGGGTCTGAATTGACTGCTCTTTCCATTCTTGAAAGGCCACTTCTGCATTCTATTCAAAAGGATCATCACCTTTTCCTTTCAGTGTTTCATATAGAGGCCGAGCTAGTAGACTGTAGTTAGGGATCCAGAAGCAGCAAACCCTGGCCTCCCCAGGAACCCCTAAGCTGTCTTCTAGTTTTAGAAATGGGTAAGGCTGTAAATTGTTTCTTCCCTTTCCTGGGATGGGCTTCTCCGACCTTCTGTGAGAATGAAGCCCAGGCAGGTCACCGTAGTCTGTGATATTTGAGCTTTTTCTTGGACAACTTGTATCCTTTATTGGCTTCGTAGTTCAGAGGTCTCCTTAGTAGGGCTGGCGATCAGAATGTCGTCTGCATATTGAAGGAGTGTTTCCTTTTCCAGAGGTAGAACTTTTAGGTCTTTAGCTGAGCTTTCCCCAAAGATGGTGTGGGAATTTTTGAACCCTTGGGACAACACGGCCCGGAAGTATTGTTTTAGTTGTATGTTGAGTCCTGCCACTCACAAGCCAAAATTTCTTGTGACTCTGGGACTAATAGAATACAAAAGAAGGCATCATTGAAGACTAATACAGAATACCATGTCCTGGTGGTTGGTAGAATGACCAGCAGGGTGTAGGGTTTAGGAACTACTGGAGGTATATCCTCAGTGGCTTAACTGACTGTCCTGACATCCTTTACCAGGACTCCAGCAGCCCATGGGGCTCTCGAGGTCAGGCCAATCCCAGGATATGGAGCTCACCTGGGCAGGTACCCCAACCCAGCCCACGGGGCTCTCATGTTCAGGACCCTCCCAGGATATGGTGTTCCCTGGGCAGGTCCCCCTGCAGCCCATGGGGCTCTCGTGGTCAGGCCCCTCCCAGGATACAGAGCTACCCTTGCAGGTACCATGGCAGGGCTGGGAACACAGGAACCGTGCATATCGCCCTCATTGCAGAGCACTCCCAGCTCACCTGTCACTCAGATCTGACACAGAGCACCTCAGAGCAGGACTTGAACTAACAAACAGCAGCTCCGACAGGTCTGTGACCCTGGGCATCACTCTGTGTGGCCTCCCTCCACCTGGTCTTCCAGAGACTTCCACTGCACCCGGGGCACCAGGCCTTTGTCTCCACCCACCACCCACCCCTCCTCTCCCTGACTCCTGGGTTCCTCTCATTAGGAGAGGGTTTTCTTGAAGTTGTCTCCCACTCATGGGCCAGATAATATAATTAGAAAACAAGCCAGAGCTGCAGCCCCTTGTCTATCCTGACTCTCAGGAGCCCACACCTGTTCCTTGGACCTGGCCGATTCAGCAAGTTCCAGTTTCTGCAACTGTGAGCCCCTGAGGGGTGATTATTGGCTGGCCTGGGAAGCCTGACCGTGCCGGCCAGCCCTCCCCAGGTGTGCCTGGGTTCAGATCAATATAAACACCGCTCCAGGCAGCAAGAGCCCCTGCAGCTGTGCCTGACGCCATTTTCTCTGCCCTGTCAGCAGTCTTGGGGCTGGACTGGTGGGAGGGAGTGAGAGGCCACGGCTTTGTGGGTGGCCCAGTGTGAGTGGGGCTCTGCTGGACTTTCTGCAGCAGTTGCCAAGATGCCACCTGCTAAAGAAGAGGATGTGTCACCCATACCTGCCGCTGGAATTTCTCCCTGGGCAGAGGTGAGTGAGGAAGAAAGCAGTGGGGGCCGGGACAGCAGGGGTATCTCAGGCAGGGAAATGGAAAGCTTCCAGAAGAGCACCCAGGGCCAGGACCACCCTGGCTGGCCTGCAGGCACCAAGTCGGCTGGCATGCTGTCGCTCATGTGGCTCCATGGCCCTTCCTCTAGGCTTTCAAGTCCTTGTACATATTCAGGTGTTTTACCTGGGAAGGGTGGGAACATTTCAGCAGCAGCTGGCCTGGGGCTCAGCCCACGTTTACTCACAGATGCCTCGGCACGGTCCCCCAGCTTTGCAATGAGGACGCTTGTTGCGTGGGGCCTGCTGGCTGAATGGGAGATGATTCCCCACCACTGACCAACTTCAGAATTGCTTACAACTGGAGCAAGTGCCCTGATACGGTTTTCCTCTGTGTAACTGGTGGGTTCTGTTTTTTTTTCTTTTTTTCGTTTTTGGTTCAAGGTAGATTTTATTCCTCTTTTTTGTATTTACAGATATAAGCATGGAAATAATTTATTCATATAAATACATGTATGTGAAGGGAAGAATATTTTCTCTGTTTTACTTTTTGTAATTTGAATTTTATTTTATTTTTTTATACAGCAGGTTCTTTTTGGTTATCTCTTTTATACATATAAATGTATATATGCCAATCCCAATCTCTCAACTCCTCCCACCACCACCCCCCAACAGCTTTCCCCCCTTGGTGTCCATACGTTTGTTGTCTACATCTGTTGCTCTATTTCTGCCTTGCAAAACGGTTCATCTGTAAAATTTGTCTAGGTTCCACATATAGGCATTAATAGACAAGATTTGTTTTTCTATTTCTGACTTACTTCACTCTGTATGACAGTCTCTAGATCCATCAACGTCTCTACAAATGACCCAATTTCATTCCTTTTTATGGCTTAGTAATATTTCATTTTATATATGTACCACTTCTTTATGCATTCGTCTGTCTGTGGGCATTTAGGTTGCTTCCATTACCTGGATATTGTAAATAGTGATGCAATGAACATTGCGGTGAATGTCTCTTTTTGATTTATGGTTTTGTCTGGGTATATGCCCAGTAGTGGGATTGCTGTATCATATGGTAATTCTATTCTTAGTTTTATAAGAAACTCCATAATGTTCTCCACAGTGACTGTATCAATTTACATTCCCAACAATAGTGCAAGAGGGTTCCTTATCTCCACACCCTTTCCAGCATTTGTTGTTTGTAGATTTTCTGATGATGCCCATTCTAACATGTGTGAGGTGATACACCATGGATGAGTCTATTTCGTTGAGCAAAGAGTAGGTCTTGTCTAGTACATATTTGGCTTATGGAACGGTATGTGTGCTAATTTCAATCTCTGGTTTTATACAGCACCCCAACTCAACATTCCCCTTAAGCAAGCATAAGTGTTTATCTAAATGTGAGACTCTGTTCGGTTTTGTATTTCAGTTTATGTGTAGCCAAGTTTACACTCCCTCTATTAGTGATATCTTATGATACTTATCTTTCTCTGTGTGACGTATTTCTCTTAGAATCATCATATTTAAATCCACTCAATTTGCTGCTACAGGCCTGATGACATTGATTTCATTGCTGAGTGATATTCCGTTGTACGTAAGTAGCACAACTCCTTTATCCATTTTTTTCTTTCTGGGATATTTAATTTGTACTGGACTCGAGTTTCTTGTAAACACAGCAGCCCTAAATTTTGTGCTGGCTGTGTCTTGTTGATTTTAATTTTCCTAAGCTATAGGGCTAAAAGTGGAAGTACCCTAGGCTCTGTAGCTTTGTTTTTCAGATGTTTCAGGATACACCATAAACATCTCCAGAGTGTCTGTTGGCAATTTACATCCCGCCCATCAGCATAACAAGGCTCCCTGTTCTCCATGGCCTGTCCTGTGTTTCTGGTTTTTACATTTTTTTCAGATGGCCCTTTTGACGAATGGGAAATGAGACTTCATTGTAGTGCGGATTTCCATTGCTGGAGTGCTTGGTTGGCCAAAAAGGGCATATGCGTTTTTTCCTGAATATATTCAGGAAAAAATGTTTACGCACTTTTGTCCAAGTGCATCAGTGTCAAAGATCTGCCGCTCTTCACATGCTTTAAATGCAATTCCAATCTACCTCCTGAAATATGATTCCTGCAATTCTGCCTCGTTTTCAAGTCCTCTTTGCAGACTTACTTCAATATATTTTTGCCAATAGCTGTCATTTATATCTCTGCAGGTTTGTGAATTACAGTGCCCGTGATTTCCTTTCTTAACTCGTTTCCTTGAAAGCTGGCCACAGAACCGCAGGTTTGCTTTAGGCCATAATCAGGGTCCGACACGGCACTCTGAGCCTTTGGTTAATTCCTCTTCCTGGTGGGAAATTAGAGTTAAATGTGCCCCTCCGGACACCTGCCTCACTCCCAGCCCCTTGGTTATGTGTGTCCTGTAGTTTGAGGCCACATGTGCTGGGTTCCTCACCTTTGGCTGATGTGGCCCCACTGGTGTGAGGACACTCCTGCCTGGTTCCCATCCCCTTGGTGATGTGGACCCTCCGGTGAGAGTCTGATCCTGGCTGGGTTCCTCACACTTCTGAGAGGTGGGCCCTCTTCTCTGAGGTCACTCCTGCCTGGCTGGCCCACCCCGCCTTGACGACGTCGGCTCTCTCGTGGGAGTTGGTGCCTGCTGCGAGTCTCCTCCCCTTGGTAATGAGGGCCCTCTGGCGTCAGGCCCTAACTCCTGGCCTCCCAAATTTTTCTGATGTGCGCCCTGTGGTGCGAGTACACTCCTGCCAGGTTCCCAACACCATGGGAATGTGGGCCTTCTGCTCTGAGGTCCCAACGGTGGGTTGCTCAGTTTCATGATGAGGGCCCTCTGGTGTGAGTTCACTCCGGCCTGGATCCCATAGCCTCGCTGCTCCTGGCCACCTGCGGGGAGGTTACAACTGCGGGATTCCTCACCTTTTTTCTTCTATGGGCCCTCTGTTTTGAGACTCCTCCTGCCTGCCTCACTCCCAGCCCCTTGGTGATGTGTGTCCTCTGGTTTGAGGCCACGTGTGCTGGGTCCCTCACCTTTCGATGATGTGGCCCCACTGGTGTGAGGACACTCTTGCCTGGTTCCTATCCCCTTGAAGATGTGGGCTCTCTGGTGAGAGTCTGATCCTGGCTGGGTTCCTCACCCTTCTGTGAGGTGGGCCCTCTGCTGTGAGGTCACTCCTGCCTGGCTGGCACAGCCCGCCTGGGCAACATCGGCCCTCTTGTGGCAGTTGGAGCATGCTGGGAGCCTCCTCCCCTCGGTGATGAGGGCCCTCTGGCGTCAGGCCCTAACTGCTGGGTACCCACATTTTCTGATACGTGCTAAGTGGTGCGAGGACACTCCTGCGAGGTTCCCATCCCCATGGGGATGTGGGCCTTCTGCTCTGAGGTCCCAATGGCTGGGTTGCTCACAGTTTCATGATGTGGGCCCTCTGCTGTGAGTTCACTGCAGCCTGGATCACATAGACTCGGTGCTCTGGGCCGCCTGCTGGGAGGTTCCCACTGCAGGATTCCTCACCTTTTTTATTCTATTGGCCCTGTGTTGTGAGGCTACTCATGCCTGCCTCAATCCGAGCCCCTCGGAGATGTGGGTCCTCTGGTTTAGGCCTCATGTGCTGGTTTCCTCACCTTTCTATGATGTGGTCACCCTGGTGTGAAGACAGTCCTGCCTGGTTCTGATCCCCTTGGTGATGTGGGCCCTCTGGTGAGAGTCTTATCCTGGCTGGGTTCCTCACCCTTCTGTGAGGTAGGCCCTCTGCTGTGAGGTCACTCCTGCCTGGCTGTCACACGTCACCTTGTCGACATGGGCCCTCAGTTGGGAGTTGGTGCCTGCTTGGAGTCTCCTCCCCTTGGTAATGAGGGCCCTCTGGCGTCAGACCCTAACTTCTGGGCTCCCACAATTCTCTGATGTGTGCCCTGAGGTGCGAGTACACTTATGCCATGTTCCCAACCACATAGGAATGTGGGCCTTCTGCTCTGAGGTCCCAAAGCCTGGGTTGCTCACAGTTTCATGATGAGGGCCCTCTGTTTT
This sequence comes from Delphinapterus leucas, assembly GCF_059928025.1. Classification (NCBI taxonomy): domain Eukaryota; kingdom Metazoa; phylum Chordata; class Mammalia; order Artiodactyla; family Monodontidae; genus Delphinapterus; species Delphinapterus leucas. The sequence goes on from NW_028322245.1 coordinate 7,133,376, forward strand.
GAGTTCAGTCAGGTCTGGATCCCATAGCCTCGCTGCTCCTGGCCGCCTGCTGGGAGGTTCCAACTGCGGGATTCCTCACCTTTTTTCTTCTATGGGCCCTCTGTTTTGAGACTCCTCCTGCCTGCCTCACTCCCAGCCCCTTGGTGATGTGTGTCCTCTGGTTTGAGGCCACGTGTGCTGGGTCACTCACATTTCGTTGATGAGGTCCCACTGGTGTGAGGACACTCCAGCCTGGTTCCCATTCTCTTGGTGATGTGGGCCCTCTGGTGAGAGTCTGATCCTCCTTGGGTTCCTCACACTTTTGTGAGGTGGGCCCTCTGCTCTGAGGTCACTCTTGCCTGGCTGGCACACCCCGCATTGGCGACGGCGGCCCACTGGTAGCAGTTGGAGCCTGCTGGGAGCCTCCTCTCCTCGGTGATGAGAGCCCTCTGGTGTCAGGCCCTAACTGCTGGGCTCCCCACATTTTCTGATGTGTGCCCACTGGTGCGATGACACTCCTACTTGGTTCCCTTCCCCATGGGGATGTGGGCCTTGTGCTCTGAGGTCACAACGGCTGGTTTGCTCACAGTTTCATGATGAGGGCCCTCTGTTGTGAGTTCATCACTGCCTGGATCCCATAGCCTCGGTGCTCTGGGCCGCCTGCTGGGATGTTCCAACTGCTGGATTCCTCACCTTTTTTATACAATGGGCCATGTGTTGTGAGGTTAATCCTGCCTGCCTCGCTCCAAGACCCATGGTGATGTGGGTCCTCTGGTTTGAGGCCACATTTTCTTGTTACCTCAACTTTTGATGATATGGCCCCACGGGTGTGATGACACTCCTGCCTGGTTCACAGCCCCTTGCTGATGTGGGCACTCTGGTGAGAGTCTGATCCTGGCTGGGTTCCTTACCCTTCTGTGAGGTGGGCCCTCTGATGTGAGGTCACTCCTGCCTGGCTGGCTCACGTCGCCTTGATGATGTGGGCCCTCTGTTGGCCACTAAAGCATTCTGGGAGCCTCCTACCCTCTTTAATGAGGGCCCTGGAAAAAACGCAGATGCACATTTTGACCAAGTGCATCATTGTCCAGGATCTGCCTCTTCTCCTATGCTTTCAGAGCACTTCCCGTCTACGTCCTGAAATCATATTCCAGGAATACTGCCCCGCTTTCAAGTCCTCCTCGCAGCCTTACTTCAATATATTTTTGTATGATACCTGTCATTAATAACTCTGCAGGTTTGTTAAATACAGTGTCCCTGAGCTCCTTTCTTCAACACGCTTTCTTGTGAGCTGGCCGCAAAACCGCAGGATTGCTTCAGGCCGTAATCTGGTTTCGGCACGGCACGCTGAGCCTTTGGTAAATTCCTCTTTCTGGTGAGAAATGAGCATTCAATTTGCCCGTGGAGACACCTACAGCTAGTCTCTCATTGGTTCTCCCTATTCCTGTTCATCTTGTGCAGAAATTGCAAACTGTGCCAAACAGGAGGTTAAAGGCACTGACTCTCCAAGTGGGTAGAGGGTTAGTAAAGCATCTGGAATGGTGAACCCGAGTACCAGGGAACGAAACCTGAGAGCCATTTAAAATGGTTTCCCAGTCTCACAGTGGACAATACTCTGGGTTTCCCATGCATGTTTTAGCTGAAGGAAGAATTCCTTAAACCTGGAGATTATTGACCCATGGAATGGGTACCATGCAGTATGACTAAAAAGGGTCTGAATTTGCTCACCGAACCTCACCAATGCTATCAGTTCGAAGTGTCCAGCCTTATGCCTCACCCAGCTCTGGGTGTAGATGTGGTAAATTCAGGTTTCATCACAAGCCCTGAATCAATTATTTAAGAATTGCTGTCTCTTTCACTGTCATTGTGTTTTGTTTTTGTAATTTGGTTTGATAATGGGATTTATCGGATTTTCACTGCTGCGTTCTTGCAGCTGTACACACGCTTGACTCTCTTATGGAGACATATAAATCCATGGGTTTGAAGATTCTGATCAGTCAGGTGTATTCCTAGGCTTTGAATATGGGGTGTTTAGTCCATTTCGTTGAGCAAGGGGTAGGTCTTGAGTATTATATATTTGGCTTATGGAAAGGTATCTGTGCTAATTTCTATCTCTGGTTTTATGCAGCACCCCAACTCACATTTCCCCTTAAGCAAGCATAAGTTGGTTTTCTAAATTTGAGACCCTGTTCTGTTTTGTAATTCAGTTCATGTGTAGCCAAGTTTACATTCCGTGTATTAGTGATATCTTATGATGTTTCATTTTCTGTGTGACTTATTTCACTTAGAATCATCGTACCTGAATCCACTCATTATGCCGCGATGGGCCTGATGACATAGATTTCATTGGTGAGTGATATTCCATTGTACGTACGTACCACAATTTCTTTATCCATTTTTCGCTTTCTTGGATATTTAACTTGTACCGTAGACGAGGTTCTTGTAAACAGAGCCGTCCGAAACTTTGGGGTGGCTGTGTGTTTTTGATTTTAATTTCACTAAGCTATAGGACCATAAGTGGAAGTGCTGTAGGCTCCGTTGCTTGGTTTTTTAGGTGTTTGAGGAAACACCATACACTTCTCCAGAGTGGCTGTTGGCAAATTACATCCCGCCCATCAGCATAACAAGGCTCCCTCTTCTCCATGGTCTGTGCTGCCTTTCTGGATTTTACACTTTTTTCAGATGGCCCTTTTGACCGGGGCGCAGTGAGACTTCATTGTAGTGCAGATTTCCTTTACACGCTTGCTTGGTTGGCCAAAAAGGGCGTATGCGTTTTTTCCTGAATATATTCAGGAAAAAACGCATACGCCCTTTTTGGCCAAGTGCATCATTGTCGTCGTTCTGCCTCTTTTCCTATGCTTTAAATGCAATTCCAGTCTACCCCCTGAAATCGTTTTCCTGAAATTCTGCCCCACTTTCAAGTCCTCTTCGCAGCCTTCCTTCAATATATTTTTAGACCATAGCTGTCATTTATAACTCTGCAGGTTTGTGAATTACAGTGCCCCTGAGCTCCTTTCTTCATCTCGCTTTCTTGTGAGCTGGCCGCAAACCCGCAGGAATGCTTCAGGCCCTAATCTGGTTCTGGCACGGCATGCTGAGCCTTTGGTTAATTCCTCTTCCTGGTGGGAAATGAGCGTTAAATTTGCCCGTGCAGACACCTTCACACGAGTCGTCATGGTGCCCCTTTGCCCCGGTTATCTCTATGGAGGTTGGAGTTGGAGGGCCTCCTCACTCAAGGTCAGTGTGCCCACGGAGCCAACCCTGCAACTTCAGGGCATGTTTGGTGGTTAGGATCACCACGTGGGGTCCTTTTACCTTAGGAGGGAGGTGGCCTTTTGGGCTGCTGATTTCCAGGTTTTCGGATACTGCCAGTATCTTGGCCAGATGTGGCGGTGGGCCAATCCCCTTGGTGACCGTAGTTTATCCTACCTGGATCGCATTCTTGCATTGTTCCATTTCAAGTGGTCCCAGGTTTTGCACTAATACTCCAATGGCGATTCACCGTTCACCAGGAATGTAAAGGTCAAAGGGTTTAGCTAAATTAGGGAGTTCCTGTGCAAGGGTCTGAATTGACTGCTCTTTCCATTCTTGAAAGGCCACTTCTGCATTCTATTCAAAAGGATCATCACCTTTTCCTTTCAGTGTTTCATATAGAGGCCGAGCTAGTAGACTGTAGTTAGGGATCCAGAAGCAGCAAACCCTGGCCTCCCCAGGAACCCCTAAGCTGTCTTCTAGTTTCAGAAATGGGTAAGGCTGTAAATTGTTTCTTCCCTTTCCTGGGATGGGCTTCTCCGACCTTCTGTGAGAATGAAGCCCAGGCAGGTCACCGTAGTCTGTGATATTTGAGCTTTTTCTTGGACAACTTGTATCCTTTACTGGCTTCGTAGTTCAGAGGTCTCCTTAGTAGGGCTGGCGATCAGAATGTCGTCTGCATATTGAAGGAGTGTTTCCTTTTCCAGAGGTAGAACTTTTAGGTCTTTAGCTGAGCTTTCCCCAAAGATGGTGTGGGAATTTTTGAACCCTTGGGACAACACGGCCCGGAAGTATTGTTTTAGTTGTATGTTGAGTCCTGCCACTCACAAGCCAAAATTTCTTGTGACTCTGGGACTAATAGAATACAAAAGAAGGCATCATTGAAGACTAATACAGAATACCATGTCCTGGTGGTTGGTAGAATGACCAGCAGGGTGTAGGGTTTAGGAACTACTGGAGGTATATCCTCAGTGGCTTAACTGACTGTCCTGACATCCTTTACCAGGACTCCAGCAGCCCATGGGGCTCTCGAGGTCAGGCCAATCCCAGGATATGGAGCTCACCTGGGCAGGTACCCCAACCCAGCCCACGGGGCTCTCATGTTCAGGACCCTCCCAGGATATGGTGTTCCCTGGGCAGGTCCCCCTGCAGCCCATGGGGCTCTCGTGGTCAGGCCCCTCCCAGGATACAGAGCTACCCTTGCAGGTACCATGGCAGGGCTGGGAACACAGGAACCGTGCATATCGCCCTCATTGCAGAGCACTCCCAGCTCACCTGTCACTCAGATCTGACACAGAGCACCTCAGAGCAGGACTTGAACTAACAAACAGCAGCTCCGACAGGTCTGTGACCCTGGGCATCACTCTGTGTGGCCTCCCTCCACCTGGTCTTCCAGAGACTTCCACTGCACCCGGGGCACCAGGCCTTTGTCTCCACCCACCACCCACCCCTCCTCTCCCTGACTCCTGGGTTCCTCTCATTAGGAGAGGGTTTTCTTGAAGTTGTCTCCCACTCATGGGCCAGATAATATAATTAGAAAACAAGCCAGAGCTGCAGCCCCTTGTCTATCCTGACTCTCAGGAGCCCACACCTGTTCCTTGGACCTGGCCGATTCAGCAAGTTCCAGTTTCTGCAACTGTGAGCCCCTGAGGGGTGATTATTGGCTGGCCTGGGAAGCCTGACCGTGCCGGCCAGCCCTCCCCAGGTGTGCCTGGGTTCAGATCAATATAAACACCGCTCCAGGCAGCAAGAGCCCCTGCAGCTGTGCCTGACGCCATTTTCTCTGCCCTGTCAGCAGTCTTGGGGCTGGACTGGTGGGAGGGAGTGAGAGGCCACGGCTTTGTGGGTGGCCCAGTGTGAGTGGGGCTCTGCTGGACTTTCTGCAGCAGTTGCCAAGATGCCACCTGCTAAAGAAGAGGATGTGTCACCCATACCTGCCGCTGGAATTTCTCCCTGGGCAGAGGTGAGTGAGGAAGAAAGCAGTGGGGGCCGGGACAGCAGGGGTATCTCAGGCAGGGAAATGGAAAGCTTCCAGAAGAGCACCCAGGGCCAGGACCACCCTGGCTGGCCTGCAGGCACCAAGTCGGCTGGCATGCTGTCGCTCATGTGGCTCCATGGCCCTTCCTCTAGGCTTTCAAGTCCTTGTACATATTCAGGTGTTTTACCTGGGAAGGGTGGGAACATTTCAGCAGCAGCTGGCCTGGGGCTCAGCCCACGTTTACTCACAGATGCCTCGGCACGGTCCCCCAGCTTTGCAATGAGGACGCTTGTTGCGTGGGGCCTGCTGGCTGAATGGGAGATGATTCCCCACCACTGACCAACTTCAGAATTGCTTACAACTGGAGCAAGTGCCCTGATACGGTTTTCCTCTGTGTAACTGGTGGGTTCTGTTTTTTTTTCTTTTTTTCGTTTTTGGTTCAAGGTAGATTTTATTCCTCTTTTTTGTATTTACAGATATAAGCATGGAAATAATTTATTCATATAAATACATGTATGTGAAGGGAAGAATATTTTCTCTGTTTTACTTTTTGTAATTTGAATTTTATTTTATTTTTTTATACAGCAGGTTCTTTTTGGTTATCTCTTTTATACATATAAATGTATATATGCCAATCCCAATCTCTCAACTCCTCCCACCACCACCCCCCAACAGCTTTCCCCCCTTGGTGTCCATACGTTTGTTGTCTACATCTGTTGCTCTATTTCTGCCTTGCAAAACGGTTCATCTGTAAAATTTGTCTAGGTTCCACATATAGGCATTAATAGACAAGATTTGTTTTTCTATTTCTGACTTACTTCACTCTGTATGACAGTCTCTAGATCCATCAACGTCTCTACAAATGACCCAATTTCATTCCTTTTTATGGCTTAGTAATATTCCATTTTATATATGTACCACTTCTTTATGCATTCGTCTGTCTGTGGGCATTTAGGTTGCTTCCATTACCTGGATATTGTAAATAGTGATGCAATGAACATTGCGGTGAATGTCTCTTTTTGATTTATGGTTTTGTCTGGGTATATGCCCAGTAGTGGGATTGCTGTATCATATGGTAATTCTATTCTTAGTTTTATAAGAAACTCCATAATGTTCTCCACAGTGACTGTATCAATTTACATTCCCAACAATAGTGCAAGAGGGTTCCTTATCTCCACACCCTTTCCAGCATTTGTTGTTTGTAGATTTTCTGATGATGCCCATTCTAACATGTGTGAGGTGATACACCATGGATGAGTCTATTTCGTTGAGCAAAGAGTAGGTCTTGTCTAGTACATATTTGGCTTATGGAACGGTATGTGTGCTAATTTCAATCTCTGGTTTTATACAGCACCCCAACTCAACATTCCCCTTAAGCAAGCATAAGTGTTTATCTAAATGTGAGACTCTGTTCGGTTTTGTATTTCAGTTTATGTGTAGCCAAGTTTACACTCCCTCTATTAGTGATATCTTATGATACTTATCTTTCTCTGTGTGACGTATTTCTCTTAGAATCATCATATTTAAATCCACTCAATTTGCTGCTACAGGCCTGATGACATTGATTTCATTGCTGAGTGATATTCCGTTGTACGTAAGTAGCACAACTCCTTTATCCATTTTTTTCTTTCTGGGATATTTAATTTGTACTGGACTCGAGTTTCTTGTAAACACAGCAGCCCTAAATTTTGTGCTGGCTGTGTCTTGTTGATTTTAATTTTCCTAAGCTATAGGGCTAAAAGTGGAAGTACCCTAGGCTCTGTAGCTTTGTTTTTCAGATGTTTCAGGTTACACCATAAACATCTCCAGAGTGTCTGTTGGCAATTTACATCCCGCCCATCAGCATAACAAGGCTCCCTGTTCTCCATGGCCTGTCCTGTTTTTCTGGTTTTTACACTTTTTTCAGATGGCCCTTTTGACGAATGGGAAATGAGACTTCATTGTAGTGCGGATTTCCATTGCTGGAGTGCTTGGTTGGCCAAAAAGGGCATATGCGTTTTTTCCTGAATATATTCAGGAAAAAATGTTTACGCACTTTTGTCCAAGTGCATCAGTGTCAAAGATCTGCCGCTCTTCACATGCTTTAAATGCAATTCCAATCTACCTCCTGAAATATGATTCCTGCAATTCTGCCTCGTTTTCAAGTCCTCTTTGCAGACTTACTTCAATATATTTTTGCCAATAGCTGTCATTTATATCTCTGCAGGTTTGTGAATTACAGTGCCCGTGATTTCCTTTCTTAACTCGTTTCCTTGAAAGCTGGCCACAGAACCGCAGGTTTGCTTTAGGCCATAATCAGGGTCCGACACGGCACTCTGAGCCTTTGGTTAATTCCTCTTCCTGGTGGGAAATTAGAGTTAAATGTGCCCCTCCGGACACCTGCCTCACTCCCAGCCCCTTGGTTATGTGTGTCCTGTAGTTTGAGGCCACATGTGCTGGGTTCCTCACCTTTGGCTGATGTGGCCCCACTGGTGTGAGGACACTCCTGCCTGGTTCCCATCCCCTTGGTGATGTGGACCCTCCGGTGAGAGTCTGATCCTGGCTGGGTTCCTCACACTTCTGAGAGGTGGGCCCTCTTCTCTGAGGTCACTCCTGCCTGGCTGGCCCACCCCGCCTTGACGACGTCGGCTCTCTCGTGGGAGTTGGTGCCTGCTGCGAGTCTCCTCCCCTTGGTAATGAGGGCCCTCTGGCGTCAGGCCCTAACTCCTGGCCTCCCAAATTTTTCTGATGTGCGCCCTGTGGTGCGAGTACACTCCTGCCAGGTTCCCAACACCATGGGAATGTGGGCCTTCTGCTCTGAGGTCCCAACGGTGGGTTGCTCAGTTTCATGATGAGGGCCCTCTGGTGTGAGTTCACTCCGGCCTGGATCCCATAGCCTCGCTGCTCCTGGCCACCTGCGGGGAGGTTACAACTGCGGGATTCCTCACCTTTTTTCTTCTATGGGCCCTCTGTTTTGAGACTCCTCCTGCCTGCCTCACTCCCAGCCCCTTGGTGATGTGTGTCCTCTGGTTTGAGGCCACGTGTGCTGGGTCCCTCACCTTTCGATGATGTGGCCCCACTGGTGTGAGGACACTCTTGCCTGGTTCCTATCCCCTTGAAGATGTGGGCTCTCTGGTGAGAGTCTGATCCTGGCTGGGTTCCTCACCCTTCTGTGAGGTGGGCCCTCTGCTGTGAGGTCACTCCTGCCTGGCTGGCACAGCCCGCCTGGGCAACATCGGCCCTCTTGTGGCAGTTGGAGCATGCTGGGAGCCTCCTCCCCTCGGTGATGAGGGCCCTCTGGCGTCAGGCCCTAACTGCTGGGTACCCACATTTTCTGATACGTGCTAAGTGGTGCGAGGACACTCCTGCGAGGTTCCCATCCCCATGGGGATGTGGGCCTTCTGCTCTGAGGTCCCAATGGCTGGGTTGCTCACAGTTTCATGATGTGGGCCCTCTGCTGTGAGTTCACTGCAGCCTGGATCACATAGACTCGGTGCTCTGGGCCGCCTGCTGGGAGGTTCCCACTGCAGGATTCCTCACCTTTTTTATTCTATTGGCCCTGTGTTGTGAGGCTACTCATGCCTGCCTCAATCCGAGCCCCTCGGAGATGTGGGTCCTCTGGTTTAGGCCTCATGTGCTGGTTTCCTCACCTTTCTATGATGTGGTCACCCTGGTGTGAAGACAGTCCTGCCTGGTTCTGATCCCCTTGGTGATGTGGGCCCTCTGGTGAGAGTCTTATCCTGGCTGGGTTCCTCACCCTTCTGTGAGGTAGGCCCTCTGCTGTGAGGTCACTCCTGCCTGGCTGTCACACGTCACCTTGTCGACATGGGCCCTCAGTTGGGAGTTGGTGCCTGCTTGGAGTCTCCTCCCCTTGGTAATGAGGGCCCTCTGGCGTCAGACCCTAACTTCTGGGCTCCCACAATTCTCTGATGTGTGCCCTGAGGTGCGAGTACACTTATGCCATGTTCCCAACCACATAGGAATGTGGGCCTTCTGCTCTGAGGTCCCAAAGCCTGGGTTGCTCACAGTTTCATGATGAGGGCCCTCTGTTTTGAGTTCAGTCAGGTCTGGATCCCATAGCCTCGCTGCTCCTGGCCGCCTGCTGGGAGGTTCCAACTGCGGGATTCCTCACCTTTTTTCTTCTATGGGCCCTCTGTTTTGAGACTCCTCCTGCCTGCCTCACTCCCAGCCCCTTGGTGATGTGTGTCCTCTGGTTTGAGGCCACGTGTGCTGGGTCACTCACATTTCGTTGATGAGGTCCCACTGGTGTGAGGACACTCCAGCCTGGTTCCCATTCTCTTGGTGATGTGGGCCCTCTGGTGAGAGTCTGATCCTCCTTGGGTTCCTCACACTTTTGTGAGGTGGGCCCTCTGCTCTGAGGTCACTCTTGCCTGGCTGGCACACCCCGCATTGGCGACGGCGGCCCACTGGTAGCAGTTGGAGCCTGCTGGGAGCCTCCTCTCCTCGGTGATGAGAGCCCTCTGGTGTCAGGCCCTAACTGCTGGGCTCCCCACATTTTCTGATGTGTGCCCACTGGTGCGATGACACTCCTACTTGGTTCCCTTCCCCATGGGGATGTGGGCCTTGTGCTCTGAGGTCACAACGGCTGGTTTGCTCACAGTTTCATGATGAGGGCCCTCTGTTGTGAGTTCATCACTGCCTGGATCCCATAGCCTCGGTGCTCTGGGCCGCCTGCTGGGATGTTCCAACTGCTGGATTCCTCACCTTTTTTATACAATGGGCCATGTGTTGTGAGGTTAATCCTGCCTGCCTCGCTCCAAGACCCATGGTGATGTGGGTCCTCTGGTTTGAGGCCACATTTTCTTGTTACCTCAACTTTTGATGATATGGCCCCACGGGTGTGATGACACTCCTGCCTGGTTCACAGCCCCTTGCTGATGTGGGCACTCTGGTGAGAGTCTGATCCTGGCTGGGTTCCTTACCCTTCTGTGAGGTGGGCCCTCTGATGTGAGGTCACTCCTGCCTGGCTGGCTCACGTCGCCTTGATGATGTGGGCCCTCTGTTGGCCACTAAAGCATTCTGGGAGCCTCCTACCCTCTTTAATGAGGGCCCTGGAAAAAACGCAGATGCACATTTTGACCAAGTGCATCATTGTCCAGGATCTGCCTCTTCTCCTATGCTTTCAGAGCACTTCCCGTCTACGTCCTGAAATCATATTCCAGGAATACTGCCCCGCTTTCAAGTCCTCCTCGCAGCCTTACTTCAATATATTTTTGTATGATACCTGTCATTAATAACTCTGCAGGTTTGTTAAATACAGTGTCCCTGAGCTCCTTTCTTCAACACGCTTTCTTGTGAGCTGGCCGCAAAACCGCAGGATTGCTTCAGGCCGTAATCTGGTTTCGGCACGGCACGCTGAGCCTTTGGTAAATTCCTCTTTCTGGTGAGAAATGAGCATTCAATTTGCCCGTGGAGACACCTACAGCTAGTCTCTCATTGGTTCTCCCTATTCCTGTTCATCTTGTGCAGAAATTGCAAACTGTGCCAAACAGGAGGTTAAAGGCACTGACTCTCCAAGTGGGTAGAGGTTTAGTAAAGCATCTGGAATGGTGAACCCGAGTACCAGGGAACGAAACCTGAGAGCCATTTAAAATGGTTTCCCAGTCTCACAGTGGACAATACTCTGGGTTTCCCATGCATGTTTTAGCTGAAGGAAGAATTCCTTAAACCTGGAGATTATTGACCCATGGAATGGGTACCATGCAGTATGACTAAAAAGGGTCTGAATTTGCTCACCGAACCTCACCAATGCTATCAGTTCGAAGTGTCCAGCCTTATGCCTCACCCAGCTCTGGGTGTAGATGTGGTAAATTCAGGTTTCATCACAAGCCCTGAATCAATTATTTAAGAATTGCTGTCTCTTTCACTGTCATTGTGTTTTGTTTTTGTAATTTGGTTTGATAATGGGATTTATCGGATTTTCACTGCTGCGTTCTTGCAGCTGTACACACGCTTGACTCTCTTATGGAGACATATAAATCCATGGGTTTGAAGATTCTGATCAGTCAGGTGTATTCCTAGGCTTTGAATATGGGGTGTTTAGTCCATTTCGTTGAGCAAGGGGTAGGTCTTGAGTATTATATATTTGGCTTATGGAAAGGTATCTGTGCTAATTTCTATCTCTGGTTTTATGCAGCACCCCAACTCACATTTCCCCTTAAGCAAGCATAAGTTGGTTTTCTAAATTTGAGACCCTGTTCTGTTTTGTAATTCAGTTCATGTGTAGCCAAGTTTACATTCCGTGTATTAGTGATATCTTATGATGTTTCATTTTCTGTGTGACTTATTTCACTTAGAATCATCGTACCTGAATCCACTCATTATGCCGCGATGGGCCTGATGACATAGATTTCATTGGTGAGTGATATTCCATTGTACGTACGTACCACAATTTCTTTATCCATTTTTCGCTTTCTTGGATATTTAACTTGTACCGTAGACGAGGTTCTTGTAAACAGAGCCGTCCGAAACTTTGGGGTGGCTGTGTGTTTTTGATTTTAATTTCACTAAGCTATAGGACCATAAGTGGAAGTGCTGTAGGCTCCGTTGCTTGGTTTTTTAGGTGTTTGAGGAAACACCATACACTTCTCCAGAGTGGCTGTTGGCAAATTACATCCCGCCCATCAGCATAACAAGGCTCCCTCTTCTCCATGGTCTGTGCTGCCTTTCTGGATTTTACACTTTTTTCAGATGGCCCTTTTGACCGGGGCGCAGTGAGACTTCATTGTAGTGCAGATTTCCTTTACACGCTTGCTTGGTTGGCCAAAAAGGGCGTATGCGTTTTTTCCTGAATATATTCAGGAAAAAACGCATACGCCCTTTTTGGCCAAGTGCATCATTGTCGTCGTTCTGCCTCTTTTCCTATGCTTTAAATGCAATTCCAGTCTACCCCCTGAAATCGTTTTCCTGAAATTCTGCCCCACTTTCAAGTCCTCTTCGCAGCCTTCCTTCAATATATTTTTAGACCATAGCTGTCATTTATAACTCTGCAGGTTTGTGAATTACAGTGCCCCTGAGCTCCTTTCTTCATCTCGCTTTCTTGTGAGCTGGCCGCAAACCCGCAGGAATGCTTCAGGCCCTAATCTGGTTCTGGCACGGCATGCTGAGCCTTTGGTTAATTCCTCTTCCTGTTGGGAAATGAGCGTTAAATTTGCCCGTGCAGACACCTTCACACGAGTCGTCATGGTGCCCCTTTGCCCCGGTTATCTCTATGGAGGTTGGAGTTGGAGGGCCTCCTCACTCAAGGTCAGTGTGCCCACGGAGCCAACCCTGCAACTTCAGGGCATGTTTGGTGGTTAGGATCACCACGTGGGGTCCTTTTACCTTAGGAGGGAGGTGGCCTTTTGGGCTGCTGATTTCCAGGTTTTCGGATACTGCCAGTATCTTGGCCAGATGTGGCGGTGGGCCAATCCCCTTGGTGACCGTAGTTTATCCTACCTGGATCGCATTCTTGCATTGTTCCATTTCAAGTGGTCCCAGGTTTTGCACTAATACTCCAATGGCGATTCACCGTTCACCAGGAATGTAAAGGTCAAAGGGTTTAGCTAAATTAGGGAGTTCCTGTGCAAGGGTCTGAATTGACTGCTCTTTCCATTCTTGAAAGGCCACTTCTGCATTCTATTCAAAAGGATCATCACCTTTTCCTTTCAGTGTTTCATATAGAGGCCGAGCTAGTAGACTGTAGTTAGGGATCCAGAAGCAGCAAACCCTGGCCTCCCCAGGAACCCCTAAGCTGTCTTCTAGTTTTAGAAATGGGTAAGGCTGTAAATTGTTTCTTCCCTTTCCTGGGATGGGCTTCTCCGACCTTCTGTGAGAATGAAGCCCAGGCAGGTCACCGTAGTCTGTGATATTTGAGCTTTTTCTTGGACAACTTGTATCCTTTATTGGCTTCGTAGTTCAGAGGTCTCCTTAGTAGGGCTGGCGATCAGAATGTCGTCTGCATATTGAAGGAGTGTTTCCTTTTCCAGAGGTAGAACTTTTAGGTCTTTAGCTGAGCTTTCCCCAAAGATGGTGTGGGAATTTTTGAACCCTTGGGACAACACGGCCCGGAAGTATTGTTTTAGTTGTATGTTGAGTCCTGCCACTCACAAGCCAAAATTTCTTGTGACTCTGGGACTAATAGAATACAAAAGAAGGCATCATTGAAGACTAATACAGAATACCATGTCCTGGTGGTTGGTAGAATGACCAGCAGGGTGTAGGGTTTAGGAACTACTGGAGGTATATCCTCAGTGGCTTAACTGACTGTCCTGACATCCTTTACCAGGACTCCAGCAGCCCATGGGGCTCTCGAGGTCAGGCCAATCCCAGGATATGGAGCTCACCTGGGCAGGTACCCCAACCCAGCCCACGGGGCTCTCATGTTCAGGACCCTCCCAGGATATGGTGTTCCCTGGGCAGGTCCCCCTGCAGCCCATGGGGCTCTCGTGGTCAGGCCCCTCCCAGGATACAGAGCTACCCTTGCAGGTACCATGGCAGGGCTGGGAACACAGGAACCGTGCATATCGCCCTCATTGCAGAGCACTCCCAGCTCACCTGTCACTCAGATCTGACACAGAGCACCTCAGAGCAGGACTTGAACTAACAAACAGCAGCTCCGACAGGTCTGTGACCCTGGGCATCACTCTGTGTGGCCTCCCTCCACCTGGTCTTCCAGAGACTTCCACTGCACCCGGGGCACCAGGCCTTTGTCTCCACCCACCACCCACCCCTCCTCTCCCTGACTCCTGGGTTCCTCTCATTAGGAGAGGGTTTTCTTGAAGTTGTCTCCCACTCATGGGCCAGATAATATAATTAGAAAACAAGCCAGAGCTGCAGCCCCTTGTCTATCCTGACTCTCAGGAGCCCACACCTGTTCCTTGGACCTGGCCGATTCAGCAAGTTCCAGTTTCTGCAACTGTGAGCCCCTGAGGGGTGATTATTGGCTGGCCTGGGAAGCCTGACCGTGCCGGCCAGCCCTCCCCAGGTGTGCCTGGGTTCAGATCAATATAAACACCGCTCCAGGCAGCAAGAGCCCCTGCAGCTGTGCCTGACGCCATTTTCTCTGCCCTGTCAGCAGTCTTGGGGCTGGACTGGTGGGAGGGAGTGAGAGGCCACGGCTTTGTGGGTGGCCCAGTGTGAGTGGGGCTCTGCTGGACTTTCTGCAGCAGTTGCCAAGATGCCACCTGCTAAAGAAGAGGATGTGTCACCCATACCTGCCGCTGGAATTTCTCCCTGGGCAGAGGTGAGTGAGGAAGAAAGCAGTGGGGGCCGGGACAGCAGGGGTATCTCAGGCAGGGAAATGGAAAGCTTCCAGAAGAGCACCCAGGGCCAGGACCACCCTGGCTGGCCTGCAGGCACCAAGTCGGCTGGCATGCTGTCGCTCATGTGGCTCCATGGCCCTTCCTCTAGGCTTTCAAGTCCTTGTACATATTCAGGTGTTTTACCTGGGAAGGGTGGGAACATTTCAGCAGCAGCTGGCCTGGGGCTCAGCCCACGTTTACTCACAGATGCCTCGGCACGGTCCCCCAGCTTTGCAATGAGGACGCTTGTTGCGTGGGGCCTGCTGGCTGAATGGGAGATGATTCCCCACCACTGACCAACTTCAGAATTGCTTACAACTGGAGCAAGTGCCCTGATACGGTTTTCCTCTGTGTAACTGGTGGGTTCTGTTTTTTTTTCTTTTTTTCGTTTTTGGTTCAAGGTAGATTTTATTCCTCTTTTTTGTATTTACAGATATAAGCATGGAAATAATTTATTCATATAAATACATGTATGTGAAGGGAAGAATATTTTCTCTGTTTTACTTTTTGTAATTTGAATTTTATTTTATTTTTTTATACAGCAGGTTCTTTTTGGTTATCTCTTTTATACATATAAATGTATATATGCCAATCCCAATCTCTCAACTCCTCCCACCACCACCCCCCAACAGCTTTCCCCCCTTGGTGTCCATACGTTTGTTGTCTACATCTGTTGCTCTATTTCTGCCTTGCAAAACGGTTCATCTGTAAAATTTGTCTAGGTTCCACATATAGGCATTAATAGACAAGATTTGTTTTTCTATTTCTGACTTACTTCACTCTGTATGACAGTCTCTAGATCCATCAACGTCTCTACAAATGACCCAATTTCATTCCTTTTTATGGCTTAGTAATATTTCATTTTATATATGTACCACTTCTTTATGCATTCGTCTGTCTGTGGGCATTTAGGTTGCTTCCATTACCTGGATATTGTAAATAGTGATGCAATGAACATTGCGGTGAATGTCTCTTTTTGATTTATGGTTTTGTCTGGGTATATGCCCAGTAGTGGGATTGCTGTATCATATGGTAATTCTATTCTTAGTTTTATAAGAAACTCCATAATGTTCTCCACAGTGACTGTATCAATTTACATTCCCAACAATAGTGCAAGAGGGTTCCTTATCTCCACACCCTTTCCAGCATTTGTTGTTTGTAGATTTTCTGATGATGCCCATTCTAACATGTGTGAGGTGATACACCATGGATGAGTCTATTTCGTTGAGCAAAGAGTAGGTCTTGTCTAGTACATATTTGGCTTATGGAACGGTATGTGTGCTAATTTCAATCTCTGGTTTTATACAGCACCCCAACTCAACATTCCCCTTAAGCAAGCATAAGTGTTTATCTAAATGTGAGACTCTGTTCGGTTTTGTATTTCAGTTTATGTGTAGCCAAGTTTACACTCCCTCTATTAGTGATATCTTATGATACTTATCTTTCTCTGTGTGACGTATTTCTCTTAGAATCATCATATTTAAATCCACTCAATTTGCTGCTACAGGCCTGATGACATTGATTTCATTGCTGAGTGATATTCCGTTGTACGTAAGTAGCACAACTCCTTTATCCATTTTTTTCTTTCTGGGATATTTAATTTGTACTGGACTCGAGTTTCTTGTAAACACAGCAGCCCTAAATTTTGTGCTGGCTGTGTCTTGTTGATTTTAATTTTCCTAAGCTATAGGGCTAAAAGTGGAAGTACCCTAGGCTCTGTAGCTTTGTTTTTCAGATGTTTCAGGATACACCATAAACATCTCCAGAGTGTCTGTTGGCAATTTACATCCCGCCCATCAGCATAACAAGGCTCCCTGTTCTCCATGGCCTGTCCTGTGTTTCTGGTTTTTACATTTTTTTCAGATGGCCCTTTTGACGAATGGGAAATGAGACTTCATTGTAGTGCGGATTTCCATTGCTGGAGTGCTTGGTTGGCCAAAAAGGGCATATGCGTTTTTTCCTGAATATATTCAGGAAAAAATGTTTACGCACTTTTGTCCAAGTGCATCAGTGTCAAAGATCTGCCGCTCTTCACATGCTTTAAATGCAATTCCAATCTACCTCCTGAAATATGATTCCTGCAATTCTGCCTCGTTTTCAAGTCCTCTTTGCAGACTTACTTCAATATATTTTTGCCAATAGCTGTCATTTATATCTCTGCAGGTTTGTGAATTACAGTGCCCGTGATTTCCTTTCTTAACTCGTTTCCTTGAAAGCTGGCCACAGAACCGCAGGTTTGCTTTAGGCCATAATCAGGGTCCGACACGGCACTCTGAGCCTTTGGTTAATTCCTCTTCCTGGTGGGAAATTAGAGTTAAATGTGCCCCTCCGGACACCTGCCTCACTCCCAGCCCCTTGGTTATGTGTGTCCTGTAGTTTGAGGCCACATGTGCTGGGTTCCTCACCTTTGGCTGATGTGGCCCCACTGGTGTGAGGACACTCCTGCCTGGTTCCCATCCCCTTGGTGATGTGGACCCTCCGGTGAGAGTCTGATCCTGGCTGGGTTCCTCACACTTCTGAGAGGTGGGCCCTCTTCTCTGAGGTCACTCCTGCCTGGCTGGCCCACCCCGCCTTGACGACGTCGGCTCTCTCGTGGGAGTTGGTGCCTGCTGCGAGTCTCCTCCCCTTGGTAATGAGGGCCCTCTGGCGTCAGGCCCTAACTCCTGGCCTCCCAAATTTTTCTGATGTGCGCCCTGTGGTGCGAGTACACTCCTGCCAGGTTCCCAACACCATGGGAATGTGGGCCTTCTGCTCTGAGGTCCCAACGGTGGGTTGCTCAGTTTCATGATGAGGGCCCTCTGGTGTGAGTTCACTCCGGCCTGGATCCCATAGCCTCGCTGCTCCTGGCCACCTGCGGGGAGGTTACAACTGCGGGATTCCTCACCTTTTTTCTTCTATGGGCCCTCTGTTTTGAGACTCCTCCTGCCTGCCTCACTCCCAGCCCCTTGGTGATGTGTGTCCTCTGGTTTGAGGCCACGTGTGCTGGGTCCCTCACCTTTCGATGATGTGGCCCCACTGGTGTGAGGACACTCTTGCCTGGTTCCTATCCCCTTGAAGATGTGGGCTCTCTGGTGAGAGTCTGATCCTGGCTGGGTTCCTCACCCTTCTGTGAGGTGGGCCCTCTGCTGTGAGGTCACTCCTGCCTGGCTGGCACAGCCCGCCTGGGCAACATCGGCCCTCTTGTGGCAGTTGGAGCATGCTGGGAGCCTCCTCCCCTCGGTGATGAGGGCCCTCTGGCGTCAGGCCCTAACTGCTGGGTACCCACATTTTCTGATACGTGCTAAGTGGTGCGAGGACACTCCTGCGAGGTTCCCATCCCCATGGGGATGTGGGCCTTCTGCTCTGAGGTCCCAATGGCTGGGTTGCTCACAGTTTCATGATGTGGGCCCTCTGCTGTGAGTTCACTGCAGCCTGGATCACATAGACTCGGTGCTCTGGGCCGCCTGCTGGGAGGTTCCCACTGCAGGATTCCTCACCTTTTTTATTCTATTGGCCCTGTGTTGTGAGGCTACTCATGCCTGCCTCAATCCGAGCCCCTCGGAGATGTGGGTCCTCTGGTTTAGGCCTCATGTGCTGGTTTCCTCACCTTTCTATGATGTGGTCACCCTGGTGTGAAGACAGTCCTGCCTGGTTCTGATCCCCTTGGTGATGTGGGCCCTCTGGTGAGAGTCTTATCCTGGCTGGGTTCCTCACCCTTCTGTGAGGTAGGCCCTCTGCTGTGAGGTCACTCCTGCCTGGCTGTCACACGTCACCTTGTCGACATGGGCCCTCAGTTGGGAGTTGGTGCCTGCTTGGAGTCTCCTCCCCTTGGTAATGAGGGCCCTCTGGCGTCAGACCCTAACTTCTGGGCTCCCACAATTCTCTGATGTGTGCCCTGAGGTGCGAGTACACTTATGCCATGTTCCCAACCACATAGGAATGTGGGCCTTCTGCTCTGAGGTCCCAAAGCCTGGGTTGCTCACAGTTTCATGATGAGGGCCCTCTGTTTTGAGTTCAGTCAGGTCTGGATCCCATAGCCTCGCTGCTCCTGGCCGCCTGCTGGGAGGTTCCAACTGCGGGATTCCTCACCTTTTTTCTTCTATGGGCCCTCTGTTTTGAGACTCCTCCTGCCTGCCTCACTCCCAGCCCCTTGGTGATGTGTGTCCTCTGGTTTGAGGCCACGTGTGCTGGGTCACTCACATTTCGTTGATGAGGTCCCACTGGTGTGAGGACACTCCAGCCTGGTTCCCATTCTCTTGGTGATGTGGGCCCTCTGGTGAGAGTCTGATCCTCCTTGGGTTCCTCACACTTTTGTGAGGTGGGCCCTCTGCTCTGAGGTCACTCTTGCCTGGCTGGCACACCCCGCATTGGCGACGGCGGCCCACTGGTAGCAGTTGGAGCCTGCTGGGAGCCTCCTCTCCTCGGTGATGAGAGCCCTCTGGTGTCAGGCCCTAACTGCTGGGCTCCCCACATTTTCTGATGTGTGCCCACTGGTGCGATGACACTCCTACTTGGTTCCCTTCCCCATGGGGATGTGGGCCTTGTGCTCTGAGGTCACAACGGCTGGTTTGCTCACAGTTTCATGATGAGGGCCCTCTGTTGTGAGTTCATCACTGCCTGGATCCCATAGCCTCGGTGCTCTGGGCCGCCTGCTGGGATGTTCCAACTGCTGGATTCCTCACCTTTTTTATACAATGGGCCATGTGTTGTGAGGTTAATCCTGCCTGCCTCGCTCCAAGACCCATGGTGATGTGGGTCCTCTGGTTTGAGGCCACATTTTCTTGTTACCTCAACTTTTGATGATATGGCCCCACGGGTGTGATGACACTCCTGCCTGGTTCACAGCCCCTTGCTGATGTGGGCACTCTGGTGAGAGTCTGATCCTGGCTGGGTTCCTTACCCTTCTGTGAGGTGGGCCCTCTGATGTGAGGTCACTCCTGCCTGGCTGGCTCACGTCGCCTTGATGATGTGGGCCCTCTGTTGGCCACTAAAGCATTCTGGGAGCCTCCTACCCTCTTTAATGAGGGCCCTGGAAAAAACGCAGATGCACATTTTGACCAAGTGCATCATTGTCCAGGATCTGCCTCTTCTCCTATGCTTTCAGAGCACTTCCCGTCTACGTCCTGAAATCATATTCCAGGAATACTGCCCCGCTTTCAAGTCCTCCTCGCAGCCTTACTTCAATATATTTTTGTATGATACCTGTCATTAATAACTCTGCAGGTTTGTTAAATACAGTGTCCCTGAGCTCCTTTCTTCAACACGCTTTCTTGTGAGCTGGCCGCAAAACCGCAGGATTGCTTCAGGCCGTAATCTGGTTTCGGCACGGCACGCTGAGCCTTTGGTAAATTCCTCTTTCTGGTGAGAAATGAGCATTCAATTTGCCCGTGGAGACACCTACAGCTAGTCTCTCATTGGTTCTCCCTATTCCTGTTCATCTTGTGCAGAAATTGCAAACTGTGCCAAACAGGAGGTTAAAGGTACTGACTCTCCAAGTGGGTAGAGGGTTAGTAAAGCATCTGGAATGGTGAACCCGAGTACCAGGGAACGAAACCTGAGAGCCATTTAAAATGGTTTCCCAGTCTCACAGTGGACAATATTCTGGGTTTCCCATGCATGTTTTAGCTGAAGGAAGAATTCCTTAAACCTGGAGATTATTGACCCATGGAATGGGTACCATGCAGTATGACTAAAAAGGGTCTGAATTTGCTCACCGAACCTCACCAATGCTATCAGTTCGAAGTGTCCAGCCTTATGCCTCACCCAGCTCTGGGTGTAGATGTGGTAAATTCAGGTTTCATCACAAGCCCTGAATCAATTATTTAAGAATTGCTGTCTCTTTCACTGTCATTGTGTTTTGTTTTTGTAATTTGGTTTGATAATGGGATTTATCGGATTTTCACTGCTGCGTTCTTGCAGCTGTACACACGCTTGACTCTCTTATGGAGACATATAAATCCATGGGTTTGAAGATTCTGATCAGTCAGGTGTATTCCTAGGCTTTGAATATGGGGTGTTTAGTCCATTTCGTTGAGCAAGGGGTAGGTCTTGAGTATTATATATTTGGCTTATGGAAAGGTATCTGTGCTAATTTCTATCTCTGGTTTTATGCAGCACCCCAACTCACATTTCCCCTTAAGCAAGCATAAGTTGGTTTTCTAAATTTGAGACCCTGTTCTGTTTTGTAATTCAGTTCATGTGTAGCCAAGTTTACATTCCTTGTATTAGTGATATCTTATGATGTTTCATTTTCTGTGTGACTTATTTCACTTAGAATCATCGTACCTGAATCCACTCATTATGCCGCGATGGGCCTGATGACATAGATTTCATTGGTGAGTGATATTCCATTGTACGTACGTACCACAATTTCTTTATCCATTTTTCGCTTTCTTGGATATTTAACTTGTACCGTAGACGAGGTTCTTGTAAACAGAGCCGTCCGAAACTTTGGGGTGGCTGTGTGTTTTTGATTTTAATTTCACTAAGCTATAGGACCATAAGTGGAAGTGCTGTAGGCTCCGTTGCTTGGTTTTTTAGGTGTTTGAGGAAACACCATACACTTCTCCAGAGTGGCTGTTGGCAAATTACATCCCGCCCATCAGCATAACAAGGCTCCCTCTTCTCCATGGTCTGTGCTGCCTTTCTGGATTTTACACTTTTTTCAGATGGCCCTTTTGACCGGGGCGCAGTGAGACTTCATTGTAGTGCAGATTTCCTTTACACGCTTGCTTGGTTGGCCAAAAAGGGCGTATGCGTTTTTTCCTGAATATATTCAGGAAAAAACGCATACGCCCTTTTTGGCCAAGTGCATCATTGTCGTCGTTCTGCCTCTTTTCCTATGCTTTAAATGCAATTCCAGTCTACCCCCTGAAATCGTTTTCCTGAAATTCTGCCCCACTTTCAAGTCCTCTTCGCAGCCTTCCTTCAATATATTTTTAGACCATAGCTGTCATTTATAACTCTGCAGGTTTGTGAATTACAGTGCCCCTGAGCTCCTTTCTTCATCTCGCTTTCTTGTGAGCTGGCCGCAAACCCGCAGGAATGCTTCAGGCCCTAATCTGGTTCTGGCACGGCATGCTGAGCCTTTGGTTAATTCCTCTTCCTGGTGGGAAATGAGCGTTAAATTTGCCCGTGCAGACACCTTCACACGAGTCGTCATGGTGCCCCTTTGCCCCGGTTATCTCTATGGAGGTTGGAGTTGGAGGGCCTCCTCACTCAAGGTCAGTGTGCCCACGGAGCCAACCCTGCAACTTCAGGGCATGTTTGGTGGTTAGGATCACCACGTGGGGTCCTTTTACCTTAGGAGGGAGGTGGCCTTTTGGGCTGCTGATTTCCAGGTTTTCGGATACTGCCAGTATCTTGGCCAGATGTGGCGGTGGGCCAATCCCCTTGGTGACCGTAGTTTATCCTACCTGGATCGCATTCTTGCATTGTTCCATTTCAAGTGGTCCCAGGTTTTGCACTAATACTCCAATGGCGATTCACCGTTCACCAGGAATGTAAAGGTCAAAGGGTTTAGCTAAATTAGGGAGTTCCTGTGCAAGGGTCTGAATTGACTGCTCTTTCCATTCTTGAAAGGCCACTTCTGCATTCTATTCAAAAGGATCATCACCTTTTCCTTTCAGTGTTTCATATAGAGGCCGAGCTAGTAGACTGTAGTTAGGGATCCAGAAGCAGCAAACCCTGGCCTCCCCAGGAACCCCTAAGCTGTCTTCTAGTTTTAGAAATGGGTAAGGCTGTAAATTGTTTCTTCCCTTTCCTGGGATGGGCTTCTCCGACCTTCTGTGAGAATGAAGCCCAGGCAGGTCACCGTAGTCTGTGATATTTGAGCTTTTTCTTGGACAACTTGTATCCTTTACTGGCTTCGTAGTTCAGAGGTCTCCTTAGTAGGGCTGGCGATCAGAATGTCGTCTGCATATTGAAGGAGTGTTTCCTTTTCCAGAGGTAGAACTTTTAGGTCTTTAGCTGAGCTTTCCCCAAAGATGGTGTGGGAATTTTTGAACCCTTGGGACAACACGGCCCGGAAGTATTGTTTTAGTTGTATGTTGAGTCCTGCCACTCACAAGCCAAAATTTCTTGTGACTCTGGGACTAATAGAATACAAAAGAAGGCATCATTGAAGACTAATACAGAATACCATGTCCTGGTGGTTGGTAGAATGAGCAGCAGGGTGTAGGGTTTAGGAACTACTGGAGGTATATCCTCAGTGGCTTAACTGACTGTCCTGACATCCTTTACCAGGACTCCAGCAGCCCATGGGGCTCTCGAGGTCAGGCCAATCCCAGGATATGGAGCTCACCTGGGCAGGTACCCCAACCCAGCCCACGGGGCTCTCATGTTCAGGACCCTCCCAGGATATGGTGTTCCCTGGGCAGGTCCCCCTGCAGCCCATGGGGCTCTCGTGGTCAGGCCCCTCCCAGGATACAGAGCTACCCTTGCAGGTACCATGGCAGGGCTGGGAACACAGGAACCGTGCATATCGCCCTCATTGCAGAGCACTCCCAGCTCACCTGTCACTCAGATCTGACACAGAGCACCTCAGAGCAGGACTTGAACTAACAAACAGCAGCTCCGACAGGTCTGTGACCCTGGGCATCACTCTGTGTGGCCTCCCTCCACCTGGTCTTCCAGAGACTTCCACTGCACCCGGGGCACCAGGCCTTTGTCTCCACCCACCACCCACCCCTCCTCTCCCTGACTCCTGGGTTCCTCTCATTAGGAGAGGGTTTTCTTGAAGTTGTCTCCCACTCATGGGCCAGATAATATAATTAGAAAACAAGCCAGAGCTGCAGCCCCTTGTCTATCCTGACTCTCAGGAGCCCACACCTGTTCCTTGGACCTGGCCGATTCAGCAAGTTCCAGTTTCTGCAACTGTGAGCCCCTGAGGGGTGATTATTGGCTGGCCTGGGAAGCCTGACCGTGCCGGCCAGCCCTCCCCAGGTGTGCCTGGGTTCAGATCAATATAAACACCGCTCCAGGCAGCAAGAGCCCCTGCAGCTGTGCCTGACGCCATTTTCTCTGCCCTGTCAGCAGTCTTGGGGCTGGACTGGTGGGAGGGAGTGAGAGGCCACGGCTTTGTGGGTGGCCCAGTGTGAGTGGGGCTCTGCTGGACTTTCTGCAGCAGTTGCCAAGATGCCACCTGCTAAAGAAGAGGATGTGTCACCCATACCTGCCGCTGGAATTTCTCCCTGGGCAGAGGTGAGTGAGGAAGAAAGCAGTGGGGGCCGGGACAGCAGGGGTATCTCAGGCAGGGAAATGGAAAGCTTCCAGAAGAGCACCCAGGGCCAGGACCACCCTGGCTGGCCTGCAGGCACCAAGTCGGCTGGCATGCTGTCGCTCATGTGGCTCCATGGCCCTTCCTCTAGGCTTTCAAGTCCTTGTACATATTCAGGTGTTTTACCTGGGAAGGGTGGGAACATTTCAGCAGCAGCTGGCCTGGGGCTCAGCCCACGTTTACTCACAGATGCCTCGGCACGGTCCCCCAGCTTTGCAATGAGGACGCTTGTTGCGTGGGGCCTGCTGGCTGAATGGGAGATGATTCCCCACCACTGACCAACTTCAGAATTGCTTACAACTGGAGCAAGTGCCCTGATACGGTTTTCCTCTGTGTAACTGGTGGGTTCTGTTTTTTTTTCTTTTTTTCGTTTTTGGTTCAAGGTAGATTTTATTCCTCTTTTTTGTATTTACAGATATAAGCATGGAAATAATTTATTCATATAAATACATGTATGTGAAGGGAAGAATATTTTCTCTGTTTTACTTTTTGTAATTTGAATTTTATTTTATTTTTTTATACAGCAGGTTCTTTTTGGTTATCTCTTTTATACATATAAATGTATATATGCCAATCCCAATCTCTCAACTCCTCCCACCACCACCCCCCAACAGCTTTCCCCCCTTGGTGTCCATACGTTTGTTGTCTACATCTGTTGCTCTATTTCTGCCTTGCAAAACGGTTCATCTGTAAAATTTGTCTAGGTTCCACATATAGGCATTAATAGACAAGATTTGTTTTTCTATTTCTGACTTACTTCACTCTGTATGACAGTCTCTAGATCCATCAACGTCTCTACAAATGACCCAATTTCATTCCTTTTTATGGCTTAGTAATATTCCATTTTATATATGTACCACTTCTTTATGCATTCGTCTGTCTGTGGGCATTTAGGTTGCTTCCATTACCTGGATATTGTAAATAGTGATGCAATGAACATTGCGGTGAATGTCTCTTTTTGATTTATGGTTTTGTCTGGGTATATGCCCAGTAGTGGGATTGCTGTATCATATGGTAATTCTATTCTTAGTTTTATAAGAAACTCCATAATGTTCTCCACAGTGACTGTATCAATTTACATTCCCAACAATAGTGCAAGAGGGTTCCTTATCTCCACACCCTTTCCAGCATTTGTTGTTTGTAGATTTTCTGATGATGCCCATTCTAACATGTGTGAGGTGATACACCATGGATGAGTCTATTTCGTTGAGCAAAGAGTAGGTCTTGTCTAGTACATATTTGGCTTATGGAACGGTATGTGTGCTAATTTCAATCTCTGGTTTTATACAGCACCCCAACTCAACATTCCCCTTAAGCAAGCATAAGTGTTTATCTAAATGTGAGACTCTGTTCGGTTTTGTATTTCAGTTTATGTGTAGCCAAGTTTACACTCCCTCTATTAGTGATATCTTATGATACTTATCTTTCTCTGTGTGACGTATTTCTCTTAGAATCATCATATTTAAATCCACTCAATTTGCTGCTACAGGCCTGATGACATTGATTTCATTGCTGAGTGATATTCCGTTGTACGTAAGTAGCACAACTCCTTTATCCATTTTTTTCTTTCTGGGATATTTAATTTGTACTGGACTCGAGTTTCTTGTAAACACAGCAGCCCTAAATTTTGTGCTGGCTGTGTCTTGTTGATTTTAATTTTCCTAAGCTATAGGGCTAAAAGTGGAAGTACCCTAGGCTCTGTAGCTTTGTTTTTCAGATGTTTCAGGTTACACCATAAACATCTCCAGAGTGTCTGTTGGCAATTTACATCCCGCCCATCAGCATAACAAGGCTCCCTGTTCTCCATGGCCTGTCCTGTTTTTCTGGTTTTTACACTTTTTTCAGATGGCCCTTTTGACGAATGGGAAATGAGACTTCATTGTAGTGCGGATTTCCATTGCTGGAGTGCTTGGTTGGCCAAAAAGGGCATATGCGTTTTTTCCTGAATATATTCAGGAAAAAATGTTTACGCACTTTTGTCCAAGTGCATCAGTGTCAAAGATCTGCCGCTCTTCACATGCTTTAAATGCAATTCCAATCTACCTCCTGAAATATGATTCCTGCAATTCTGCCTCGTTTTCAAGTCCTCTTTGCAGACTTACTTCAATATATTTTTGCCAATAGCTGTCATTTATATCTCTGCAGGTTTGTGAATTACAGTGCCCGTGATTTCCTTTCTTAACTCGTTTCCTTGAAAGCTGGCCACAGAACCGCAGGTTTGCTTTAGGCCATAATCAGGGTCCGACACGGCACTCTGAGCCTTTGGTTAATTCCTCTTCCTGGTGGGAAATTAGAGTTAAATGTGCCCCTCCGGACACCTGCCTCACTCCCAGCCCCTTGGTTATGTGTGTCCTGTAGTTTGAGGCCACATGTGCTGGGTTCCTCACCTTTGGCTGATGTGGCCCCACTGGTGTGAGGACACTCCTGCCTGGTTCCCATCCCCTTGGTGATGTGGACCCTCCGGTGAGAGTCTGATCCTGGCTGGGTTCCTCACACTTCTGAGAGGTGGGCCCTCTTCTCTGAGGTCACTCCTGCCTGGCTGGCCCACCCCGCCTTGACGACGTCGGCTCTCTCGTGGGAGTTGGTGCCTGCTGCGAGTCTCCTCCCCTTGGTAATGAGGGCCCTCTGGCGTCAGGCCCTAACTCCTGGCCTCCCAAAATTTTCTGATGTGCGCCCTGTGGTGCGAGTACACTCCTGCCAGGTTCCCAACACCATGGGAATGTGGGCCTTCTGCTCTGAGGTCCCAACGGTGGGTTGCTCAGTTTCATGATGAGGGCCCTCTGGTGTGAGTTCACTCCGGCCTGGATCCCATAGCCTCGCTGCTCCTGGCCACCTGCGGGGAGGTTACAACTGCGGGATTCCTCACCTTTTTTCTTCTATGGGCCCTCTGTTTTGAGACTCCTCCTGCCTGCCTCACTCCCAGCCCCTTGGTGATGTGTCTCCTCTGGTTTGAGGCCACGTGTGCTGGGTCCCTCACCTTTCGATGATGTGGCCCCACTGGTGTGAGGACACTCTTGCCTGGTTCCTATCCCCTTGGTGATGTGGGCTCTCTGGTGAGAGTCTGATCCTGGCTGTGTTCCTCACCCTTCTGTGAGGTGGGCCCTCTGCTGTGAGGTCACTCCTGCCTGGCTGGCACAGCCCGCCTGGGCAACATTGGCCCTCTTGTGGCAGTTGGAGCATGCTGGGAGCCTCCTCCCCTCGGTGATGAGGGCCCTCTGGCGTCAGGCCCTAACTGCTGGGTACCCACATTTTCTGATACGTGCTAAGTGGTGCGAGGACACTCCTGCGAGGTTCCCATCCCCATGGGGATGTGGGCCTTCTGCTCTGAGGTCCCAATGGCTGGGTTGCTCACAGTTTCATGATGTGGGCCCTCTGCTGTGAGTTCACTGCAGCCTGGATCACATAGACTCGGTGCTCTGGGCCGCCTGCTGGGAGGTTCCCACTGCAGGATTCCTCACCTTTTTTATTCTATTGGCCCTGTGTTGTGAGGCTACTCATGCCTGCCTCAATCCGAGCCCCTCGGAGATGTGGGTCTTCTGGTTTAGGCCTCATGTGCTGGTTTCCTCACCTTTCTATGATGTGGTCACCCTGGTGTGAAGACAGTCCTGCCTGGTTCTGATCCCCTTGGTGATGTGGGCCCTCTTGTGAGAGTCTTATCCTGGCTGGGTTCCTCACCCTTCTGTGAGGTAGGCCCTCTGCTGTGAGGTCACTCCTGCCTGGCTGTCACACGTCACCTTGTCGACATGGGCCCTCAGTTGGGAGTTGGTGCCTGCTTGGAGTCTCCTCCCCTTGGTAATGAGGGCCCTCTGGCGTCAGACCCTAACTTCTGGGCTCCCACAATTCTCTGATGTGTGCCCTGAGGTGCGAGTACACTTATGCCATGTTCCCAACCACATAGGAATGTGGGCCTTCTGCTCTGAGGTCCCAAAGCCTGGGTTGCTCACAGTTTCATGATGAGGGCCCTCTGTTTTGAGTTCAGTCAGGTCTGGATCCCATAGCCTCGCTGCTCCTGGCCGCCTGCTGGGAGGTTCCAACTGCGGGATTCCTCACCTTTTTTCTTCTATGGGCCCTCTGTTTTGAGACTCCTCCTGCCTGCCTCACTCCCAGCCCCTTGGTGATGTGTGTCCTCTGGTTTGAGGCCACGTGTGCTGGGTCACTCACATTTCGTTGATGAGGTCCCACTGGTGTGAGGACACTCCAGCCTGGTTCCCATTCTCTTGGTGATGTGGGCCCTCTGGTGAGAGTCTGATCCTCCTTGGGTTCCTCACACTTTTGTGAGGTGGGCCCTCTGCTCTGAGGTCACTCTTGCCTGGCTGGCACACCCCGCATTGGCGACGGCGGCCCACTGGTAGCAGTTGGAGCCTGCTGGGAGCCTCCTCTCCTCGGTGATGAGAGCCCTCTGGTGTCAGGCCCTAACTGCTGGGCTCCCCACATTTTCTGATGTGTGCCCACTGGTGCGATGACACTCCTACTTGGTTCCCTTCCCCATGGGGATGTGGGCCTTGTGCTCTGAGGTCACAACGGCTGGTTTGCTCACAGTTTCATGATGAGGGCCCTCTGTTGTGAGTTCATCACTGCCTGGATCCCATAGCCTCGGTGCTCTGGGCCGCCTGCTGGGATGTTCCAACTGCTGGATTCCTCACCTTTTTTATACAATGGGCCATGTGTTGTGAGGTTAATCCTGCCTGCCTCGCTCCAAGACCCATGGTGATGTGGGTCCTCTGGTTTGAGGCCACATTTTCTTGTTACCTCAACTTTTGATGATATGGCCCCACGGGTGTGATGACACTCCTGCCTGGTTCACAGCCCCTTGCTGATGTGGGCACTCTGGTGAGAGTCTGATCCTGGCTGGGTTCCTTACCCTTCTGTGAGGTGGGCCCTCTGATGTGAGGTCACTCCTGCCTGGCTGGCTCACGTCGCCTTGATGATGTGGGCCCTCTGTTGGCCACTAAAGCATTCTGGGAGCCTCCTACCCTCTTTAATGAGGGCCCTGGAAAAAACGCAGATGCACATTTTGACCAAGTGCATCATTGTCCAGGATCTGCCTCTTCTCCTATGCTTTCAGAGCACTTCCCGTCTACGTCCTGAAATCATATTCCAGGAATACTGCCCCGCTTTCAAGTCCTCCTCGCAGCCTTACTTCAATATATTTTTGTATGATACCTGTCATTAATAACTCTGCAGGTTTGTTAAATACAGTGTCCCTGAGCTCCTTTCTTCAACACGCTTTCTTGTGAGCTGGCCGCAAAACCGCAGGATTGCTTCAGGCCGTAATCTGGTTTCGGCACGGCACGCTGAGCCTTTGGTAAATTCCTCTTTCTGGTGAGAAATGAGCATTCAATTTGCCCGTGGAGACACCTACAGCTAGTCTCTCATTGGTTCTCCCTATTCCTGTTCATCTTGTGCAGAAATTGCAAACTGTGCCAAACAGGAGGTTAAAGGCACTGACTCTCCAAGTGGGTAGAGGGTTAGTAAAGCATCTGGAATGGTGAACCCGAGTACCAGGGAACGAAACCTGAGAGCCATTTAAAATGGTTTCCCAGTCTCACAGTGGACAATACTCTGGGTTTCCCATGCATGTTTTAGCTGAAGGAAGAATTCCTTAAACCTGGAGATTATTGACCCATGGAATGGGTACCATGCAGTATGACTAAAAAGGGTCTGAATTTGCTCACCGAACCTCACCAATGCTATCAGTTCGAAGTGTCCAGCCTTATGCCTCACCCAGCTCTGGGTGTAGATGTGGTAAATCCAGGTTTCATCACAAGCCCTGAATCAATTATTTAAGAATTGCTGTCTCTTTCACTGTCATTGTGTTTTGTTTTTGTAATTTAGTTTGATAATGGGATTTATCGGATTTTCACTGCTGCGTTCATGCCGCTGTACAAACGCTTGATTCTCCTACAGAGAAATATAAATCCACGGGTTTTAAGATTCTTACTAGTCAGGTATATTCCTAGGCGTCGAATATGTGGTGTTGAGTCCATGTCGTTGAACAAGGAGTAGGTCTTGACTATTACATATTTGGCTTATGGAACGGTATCTGTGCTATTTTCAATCTCTGGTTTTATGCAGCACCCCAACTCACCTTTGCCCTTAAGCAAGCATAAGTTGGTTTTCTAAATTTGAGTCCCTGTTCTGTTTTGTAATTCAGTTCATGTGTAGCCAAGTTTACATTCCGTGTATTAGTGATATCTTATGATGTTTCATTTTCTGTGTGACTTATTTCACTTAGAATCACTGTAGCTGAATCCACTCATTATGCCGTGATGGGCCTGATGACATAGATTTCATTGCTGAGTGATATTCCATTGTACGTACGAACCACAACTTCTTTATCCATTTTTCACATTCTGGGATATTTAACTTGTACCGTAGATGAGGTTCTTGTAAACAGAGCCGTCCGAAAATTTGGGGTGGCTGTGTGTTTTTGATTTTAATTTCCATAAGCTATAGGACCATAACTGGAAGTGCCGTAGGCTCCGTTGCTTTGTTTTTTAGGTGTTTCAGGAAACACCATACACTTCTCCGGGGTGGCTGTTGGCAATTTACATCCCGCCCATCAGCATAACAAGGCTCCCTGTTCTCCATGGCCTGTGCTGTCTTTCTGGATTTTACACTTTTTTTAGATGGCCCTTTTGACCGGGGGGCTGTGAGACTTCATTGTAGTGCATAATTCTTTAACATGCTTGCATGGTTGGCCAAAAAGGGCGTATGCGTTTTTTCCTGAATATATTCAGGAAAAAACGCATACGCCCTTTTTGGCCAAGTGCATCATTGTCGACGTTCTGCCTCTTTTCCTATGCTTTAAATGCAATTCCAGTCTACCCCCTGAAATCGTTTTCCTGAAATTCTGCCCCGCTTTCAAGTCCTCTTTGAAGACTTACTTCAGTACATTTTTGGACGATAGCTGTCATTCATAACTCTGCAGGTTTGTGAATTACAGTGCCCCTGAGCTCCTGTCTTCAACTCCTTTTCTTGTGAGCTGGCCGCAAAACCGCAGGATTGCTTCAGGCCCTAATATGTTTCCGGCCGGGCACGCTGAGCCTTTGGTTAATTCCTCTTCCTGGTGGGAAATGATCGTTCCATTTGCCCGTGCAGACACCAACAGCTAGCCTCTCATTGGTTCTCCCTATGCCTGTTCATCTTGCGCAGAAATTGCAAACTGTGCCAAACAGGAGGTTAAAGGCACTGACTCTCCAAGTGGGGAGAGTGTTAGTAAAGCGTCTGGAATGGTGAACCCGAGTACCAGGGGACGAAAACTGAGATGCATTTGAAAACGTTTCCCAATCACACGGCGGACGATAGTCTGGGTTTCCCATGCATGTTTTAGCTGAAGGAAGAATCCCTTAAACCTGGAGAGTTGGGACCCATGGAATGGGTACCATGCAGTATGACTTCAAAGGGTCTGCGTTTGCTCACCGAACCTCACCAATGTTATCAGCCCGAAGTGCCCAGCCTTATGTCTCACCCAGCTCTGGGTGTAGATGTGGTAAATCCAGGTTGCATCACAAGCCCTGAATGAATGATTTAAGAATTGCTCTCTATTTCACTGTCATTGTGTTTTGTTTTTGAAATTTATTTTGATAATGGGATTTATCGGATTTTCACTGCTGCATTTAGGCCGCTGTACACACGCTTGATTTCCTTATGGAGACATATAAATCCATGGGTTTTAAGATTCTTACTTGTCAGGTATCTTGCCAGGCGTTGAATATGGGGTGTTGAGTCCATTTCGTTGAGCAAGGAGTAGGGCTTGTCTATTATATATTTGGCTTATGGAACGGTATCTGTGCTAATTTCAATCTCTGGTTTTATGCAGCACCCCAACTCACCTTTCCCCATAAGCAAGCATAAGTTGGTTTTCTAAATTTGAGACCCTGTTCTGTTTTGTAATTCAGTTTATGTGTAGCCAAGTTTACATTCCGTGTATTACTGATATATTATGATGTTTCTTTTTCTGTGTGACTTATTTCTCGTAGAATCAGCGTACCTGAATCCACTCATTATGCCGCTACGGGCCTGAAGACGTAGATTTCATTGCTGAGTGATATTCCATTGTACGTGCGTACCAGAACTTCTTTATCCATTTTTTCCTTTCTCGGATATTTAACTTGTACCGTAGACAAGGTTCTTGTAAACAGAGCCATCCCAAACTTTGGGGTGGCTGTGTGTTTGTGATTTTAATTTCCCTAAGCTATAGGACCATAAGTGGAAGTGACATAGGCTGTGTTGCTTTGTTTCCTACGTGTTTCAGGATACACCATACATTTCTCCAGAGTGGCTGTTGGCAATTTACATCCCGCCCATCAGCATAACAAGGCTCCCTGTTCTCCAAGACCTGTCCTGCCTTTCTGGATTTTACACTTTTTTCAGATGGCCCTTTTGACCGGGGGGCAGTGAGACTTCATTGTAGTGCAGATTTCCTTTACACGCTTGCTTGGTTGGCCAAAAAGGGCGTATGCGTTTTTTCCTGAATATATTCAGGAAAAAACGCATACGCCCTTTTTGGCCAAGTGCATCATTGTCGACATTCTGCCTCTTTTCCTATGCTTTAAGTGC
This sequence comes from Delphinapterus leucas, assembly GCF_059928025.1. Classification (NCBI taxonomy): domain Eukaryota; kingdom Metazoa; phylum Chordata; class Mammalia; order Artiodactyla; family Monodontidae; genus Delphinapterus; species Delphinapterus leucas. Next base: position 7,165,681 of record NW_028322245.1, read on the forward strand.
AATTCCAGTCTACCCCCTGAAATCGTTTTCCTGAAATTCTGCCCCGCTTTCAAGTCCTCTTTGAAGACTTACTTCAGTACATTTTTGGACGATAGCTGTCATTCATAACTCTGCAGGTTTGTGAATTACAGTGCCCCTGAGCTCCTGTCTTCAACTCCTTTTCTTGTGAGCTGGCCGCAAAACCGCAGGATTGCTTCAGGCCCTAATATGTTTCCGGCCGGGCACGCTGAGCCTTTGGTTAATTCCTCTTCCTGGTGGGAAATGATCGTTCCATTTGCCCGTGCAGACACCAACAGCTAGTCTCTCATTGGTTCTCCCTATGCCTGTTCATCTTGCGCAGAAATTGCAAACTGTGCCAAACAGGAGGTTAAAGGCACTGACTCTCCAAGTGGGGAGAGTGTTAGTAAAGCGTCTGGAATGGTGAACCCGAGTACCAGGGGACGAAAACTGAGATGCATTTGAAAACGTTTCCCAATCACACGGCGGACGATAGTCTGGGTTTCCCATGCATGTTTTAGCTGAAGGAAGAATCCCTTAAACCTGGAGAGTTGGGACCCATGGAATGGGTACCATGCAGTATGACTTCAAAGGGTCTGCGTTTGCTCACCGAACCTCACCAATGTTATCAGCCCGAAGTGCCCAGCCTTATGTCTCACCCAGCTCTGGGTGTAGATGTGGTAAATCCAGGTTGCATCACAAGCCCTGAATGAATGATTTAAGAATTGCTCTCTATTTCACTGTCATTGTGTTTTGTTTTTGAAATTTATTTTGATAATGGGATTTATCGGATTTTCACTGCTGCGTTTAGGCCGCTGTACACACGCTTGATTTCCTTATGGAGACATATAAATCCATGGGTTTTAAGATTCTTACTTGTCAGGTATCTTGCCAGGCGTTGAATATGGGGTGTTGAGTCCATTTCGTTGAGCAAGGAGTAGGGCTTGTCTATTATATATTTGGCTTATGGAACGGTATCTGTGCTAATTTCAATCTCTGGTTTTATGCAGCACCCCAACTCACCTTTCCCCATAAGCAAGCATAAGTTGGTTTTCTAAATTTGAGACCCTGTTCTGTTTTGTAATTCAGTTTATGTGTAGCCAAGTTTACATTCCGTGTATTACTGATATATTATGATGTTTCTTTTTCTGTGTGACTTATTTCTCGTAGAATCATCGTACCTGAATCCACTCATTATGCCGCTACGGGCCTGAAGACGTAGATTTCATTGCTGAGTGATATTCCATTGTACGTGCGTACCAGAACTTCTTTATCCATTTTTTCCTTTCTCGGATATTTAACTTGTACCGTAGACAAGGTTCTTGTAAACAGAGCCATCCCAAACTTTGGGGTGGCTGTGTGTTTGTGATTTTAATTTCCCTAAGCTATAGGACCATAAGTGGAAGTGACATAGGCTGTGTTGCTTTGTTTCCTACGTGTTTCAGGATACACCATACATTTCTCCAGAGTGGCTGTTGGCAATTTACATCCCGCCCATCAGCATAACAAGGCTCCCTGTTCTCCAAGACCTGTCCTGCCTTTCTGGATTTTACACTTTTTTCAGATGGCCCTTTTGACCGGGGGGCAGTGAGACTTCATTGTAGTGCAGATTTCCTTTACACGCTTGCTTGGTTGTCCAAAAAGGGCGTATGCGTTTTTTCCTGAATATATTCAGGAAAAAACACATACGCCCTTTTTGGCCAAGTGCATCATTGTCGACATTCTGCCTCTTTTCCTATGCTTTAAGTGCAATTCCAGTCTACCCCCTGAAATCGTTTTCCTGAAATTCTGCCCCGCTTTCAAGTCCTCTTTGAAGACTTACTTCAGTACATTTTTGGACGATAGCTGTCATTCATAACTCTGCAGGTTTGTGAATTACAGTGCCCCTGAGCTCCTGTCTTCAACTCCTTTTCTTGTGAGCTGGCCGCAAAACCACAGGATTGCTTCAGGCCCTAATATGTTTCCGGCCGGGCACGCTGAGCCTTTGGTTAATTCCTCTTCCTGGTGGGAAATGATCGTTCCATTTGCCCGTGCAGACACCAACAGCTAGTCTCTCATTGGTTCTCCCTATGCCTGTTCATCTTGCGCAGAAATTGCAAACTGTGCCAAACAGGAGGTTAAAGGCACTGACTCTCCAAGTGGGGAGAGTGTTAGTAAAGCGTCTGGAATGGTGAACCCGAGTACCAGGGGACGAAAACTGAGATGCATTTGAAAACGTTTCCCAATCACACGGCGGACGATAGTCTGGGTTTCCCATGCATGTTTTAGCTGAAGGAAGAATCCCTTAAACCTGGAGAGTTGGGACCCATGGAATGGGTACCATGCAGTATGACTTCAAAGGGTCTGCGTTTGCTCACCGAACCTCACCAATGTTATCAGCCCGAAGTGCCCAGCCTTATGTCTCACCCAGCTCTGGGTGTAGATGTGGTAAATCCAGGTTGCATCACAAGCCCTGAATGAATGATTTAAGAATTGCTCTCTATTTCACTGTCATTGTGTTTTGTTTTTGAAATTTATTTTGATAATGGGATTTATCGGATTTTCACTGCTGCGTTTAGGCCGCTGTACACACGCTTGATTTCCTTATGGAGACATATAAATCCATGGGTTTTAAGATTCTTACTTGTCAGGTATCTTGCCAGGCGTTGAATATGGGGTGTTGAGTCCATTTCGTTGAGCAAGGAGTAGGGCTTGTCTATTATATATTTGGCTTATGGAACGGTATCTGTGCTAATTTCAATCTCTGGTTTTATGCAGCACCCCAACTCACCTTTCCCCATAAGCAAGCATAAGTTGGTTTTCTAAATTTGAGACCCTGTTCTGTTTTGTAATTCAGTTTATGTGTAGCCAAGTTTACATTCCGTGTATTACTGATATATTATGATGTTTCTTTTTCTGTGTGACTTATTTCTCGTAGAATCAGCGTACCTGAATCCACTCATTATGCCGCTACGGGCCTGAAGACGTAGATTTCATTGCTGAGTGATATTCCATTGTACGTGCGTACCAGAACTTCTTTATCCATTTTTTCCTTTCTCGGATATTTAACTTGTACCGTAGACAAGGTTCTTGTAAACAGAGCCATCCCAAACTTTGGGGTGGCTGTGTGTTTGTGATTTTAATTTCCCTAAGCTATAGGACCATAAGTGGAAGTGACATAGGCTGTGTTGCTTTGTTTCCTACGTGTTTCAGGATACACCATACATTTCTCCAGAGTGGCTGTTGGCAATTTACATCCCGCCCATCAGCATAACAAGGCTCCCTGTTCTCCAAGACCTGTCCTGCCTTTCTGGATTTTACACTTTTTTCAGATGGCCCTTTTGACCGGGGGGCAGTGAGACTTCATTGTAGTGCAGATTTCCTTTACACGCTTGCTTGGTTGGCCAAAAAGGGCGTATGCGTTTTTTCCTGAATATATTCAGGAAAAAACGCATACGCCCTTTTTGGCCAAGTGCATCATTGTCGACATTCTGCCTCTTTTCCTATGCTTTAAGTGCAATTCCAGTCTACCCCCTGAAATCGTTTTCCTGAAATTCTGCCCCGCTTTCAAGTCCTCTTTGAAGACTTACTTCAGTACATTTTTGGACGATAGCTGTCATTCATAACTCTGCAGGTTTGTGAATTACAGTGCCCCTGAGCTCCTGTCTTCAACTCCTTTTCTTGTGAGCTGGCCGCAAAACCACAGGATTGCTTCAGGCCCTAATATGTTTCCGGCCGGGCACGCTGAGCCTTTGGTTAATTCCTCTTCCTGGTGGGAAATGATCGTTCCATTTGCCCGTGCAGACACCAACAGCTAGTCTCTCATTGGTTCTCCCTATGCCTGTTCATCTTGCGCAGAAATTGCAAACTGTGCCAAACAGGAGGTTAAAGGCACTGACTCTCCAAGTGGGGAGAGTGTTAGTAAAGCGTCTGGAATGGTGAACCCGAGTACCAGGGGACGAAAACTGAGATGCATTTGAAAACGTTTCCCAATCACACGGCGGACGATAGTCTGGGTTTCCCATGCATGTTTTAGCTGAAGGAAGAATCCCTTAAACCTGGAGAGTTGGGACCCATGGAATGGGTACCATGAAGTATGACTTCAAAGGGTCTGCGTTTGCTCACCGAACCTCACCAATGTTATCAGCCCGAAGTGCCCAGCCTTATGTCTCACCCAGCTCTGGGTGTAGATGTGGTAAATCCAGGTTGCATCACAAGCCCTGAATGAATGATTTAAGAATTGCTCTCTATTTCACTGTCATTGTGTTTTGTTTTTGAAATTTATTTTGATAATGGGATTTATCGGATTTTCACTGCTGCGTTTAGGCCGCTGTACACACGCTTGATTTCCTTATGGAGACATATAAATCCATGGGTTTTAAGATTCTTACTTGTCAGGTATCTTGCCAGGCGTTGAATATGGGGTGTTGAGTCCATTTCGTTGAGCAAGGAGTAGGGCTTGTCTATTATATATTTGGCTTATGGAACGGTATCTGTGCTAATTTCAATCTCTGGTTTTATGCAGCACCCCAACTCACCTTTCCCCATAAGCAAGCATAAGTTGGTTTTCTAAATTTGAGACCCTGTTCTGTTTTGTAATTCAGTTTATGTGTAGCCAAGTTTACATTCCGTGTATTACTGATATATTATGATGTTTCTTTTTCTGTGTGACTTATTTCTCGTAGAATCATCGTACCTGAATCCACTCATTATGCCGCTACGGGCCTGAAGACGTAGATTTCATTGCTGAGTGATATTCCATTGTACGTGCGTACCAGAACTTCTTTATCCATTTTTTCCTTTCTCGGATATTTAACTTGTACCGTAGACAAGGTTCTTGTAAACAGAGCCATCCCAAACTTTGGGGTGGCTGTGTGTTTGTGATTTTAATTTCCCTAAGCTATAGGACCATAAGTGGAAGTGACATAGGCTGTGTTGCTTTGTTTCCTACGTGTTTCAGGATACACCATACATTTCTCCAGAGTGGCTGTTGGCAATTTACATCCCGCCCATCAGCATAACAAGGCTTCCTGTTCTCCAAGACCTGTCCTGCCTTTCTGGATTTTACACTTTTTTCAGATGGCCCTTTTGACCGGGGGGCAGTGAGACTTCATTGTAGTGCAGATTTCCTTTACACGCTTGCTTGGTTGGCCAAAAAGGGCGTATGCGTTTTTTCCTGAATATATTCAGGAAAAAACGCATACGCCCTTTTTGGCCAAGTGCATCATTGTCGACATTCTGCCTCTTTTCCTATGCTTTAAGTGCAATTCCAGTCTACCCCCTGAAATCGTTTTCCTGAAATTCTGCCCCGCTTTCAAGTCCTCTTTGAAGACTTACTTCAGTACATTTTTGGATGATAGCTGTCATTCATAACTCTGCAGGTTTGTGAATTACAGTGCCCCTGAGCTCCTGTCTTCAACTCCTTTTCTTGTGAGCTGGCCGCAAAACCGCAGGATTGCTTCAGGCCCTAATATGTTTCCGGCCGGGCACGCTGAGCCTTTGGTTAATTCCTCTTCCTGGTGGGAAATGATCGTTCCATTTGCCCGTGCAGACACCAACAGCTAGTCTCTCATTGGTTCTCCCTATGCCTGTTCATCTTGCGCAGAAATTGCAAACTGTGCCAAACAGGAGGTTAAAGGCACTGACTCTCCAAGTGGGGAGAGTGTTAGTAAAGCGTCTGGAATGGTGAACCCGAGTACCAGGGGACGAAAACTGAGATGCATTTGAAAACGTTTCCCAATCACACGGCGGACGATAGTCTGGGTTTCCCATGCATGTTTTAGCTGAAGGAAGAATCCCTTAAACCTGGAGAGTTGGGACCCATGGAATGGGTACCATGCAGTATGACTTCAAAGGGTCTGCGTTTGCTCACCGAACCTCACCAATGTTATCAGCCCGAAGTGCCCAGCCTTATGTCTCACCCAGCTCTGGGTGTAGATGTGGTAAATCCAGGTTGCATCACAAGCCCTGAATGAATGATTAAGAATTGCTCTCTATTTCACTGTCATTGTGTTTTGTTTTTGAAATTTATTTTGATAATGGGATTTATCGGATTTTCACTGCTGCGTTTAGGCCGCTGTACACACGCTTGATTTCCTTATGGAGACATATAAATCCATGGGTTTTAAGATTCTTACTTGTCAGGTATCTTGCCAGGCGTTGAATATGGGGTGTTGAGTCCATTTCGTTGAGCAAGGAGTAGGGCTTGTCTATTATATATTTGGCTTATGGAACGGTATCTGTGCTAATTTCAATCTCTGGTTTTATGCAGCACCCCAACTCACCTTTCCCCATAAGCAAGCATAAGTTGGTTTTCTAAATTTGAGACCCTGTTCTGTTTTGTAATTCAGTTTATGTGTAGCCAAGTTTACATTCCGTGTATTACTGATATATTATGATGTTTCTTTTTCTGTGTGACTTATTTCTCGTAGAATCATCGTACCTGAATCCACTCATTATGCCGCTACGGGCCTGAAGACGTAGATTTCATTGCTGAGTGATATTCCATTGTACGTGCGTACCAGAACTTCTTTATCCATTTTTTCCTTTCTCGGATATTTAACTTGTACCGTAGACAAGGTTCTTGTAAACAGAGCCATCCCAAACTTTGGGGTGGCTGTGTGTTTGTGATTTTAATTTCCCTAAGCTATAGGACCATAAGTGGAAGTGACATAGGCTGTGTTGCTTTGTTTCCTACGTGTTTCAGGATACACCATACATTTCTCCAGAGTGGCTGTTGGCAATTTACATCCCGCCCATCAGCATAACAAGGCTCCCTGTTCTCCAAGACCTGTCCTGCCTTTCTGGATTTTACACTTTTTTCAGATGGCCCTTTTGACCGGGGGGCAGTGAGACTTCATTGTAGTGCAGATTTCCTTTACACGCTTGCTTGGTTGGCCAAAAAGGGCGTATGCGTTTTTTCCTGAATATATTCAGGAAAAAACGCATACGCCCTTTTTGGCCAAGTGCATCATTGTCGACATTCTGCCTCTTTTCCTATGCTTTAAGTGCAATTCCAGTCTACCCCCTGAAATCGTTTTCCTGAAATTCTGCCCCGCTTTCAAGTCCTCTTTGAAGACTTACTTCAGTACATTTTTGGATGATAGCTGTCATTCATAACTCTGCAGGTTTGTGAATTACAGTGCCCCTGAGCTCCTGTCTTCAACTCCTTTTCTTGTGAGCTGGCCGCAAAACCGCAGGATTGCTTCAGGCCCTAATATGTTTCCGGCCGGGCACGCTGAGCCTTTGGTTAATTCCTCTTCCTGGTGGGAAATGATCGTTCCATTTGCCCGTGCAGACACCAACAGCTAGTCTCTCATTGGTTCTCCCTATGCCTGTTCATCTTGCGCAGAAATTGCAAACTGTGCCAAACAGGAGGTTAAAGGCACTGACTCTCCAAGTGGGGAGAGTGTTAGTAAAGCGTCTGGAATGGTGAACCCGAGTACCAGGGGACGAAAACTGAGATGCATTTGAAAACGTTTCCCAATCACACGGCGGACGATAGTCTGGGTTTCCCATGCATGTTTTAGCTGAAGGAAGAATCCCTTAAACCTGGAGAGTTGGGACCCATGGAATGGGTACCATGCAGTATGACTTCAAAGGGTCTGCGTTTGCTCACCGAACCTCACCAATGTTATCAGCCCGAAGTGCCCAGCCTTATGTCTCACCCAGCTCTGGGTGTAGATGTGGTAAATCCAGGTTGCATCACAAGCCCTGAATGAATGATTAAGAATTGCTCTCTATTTCACTGTCATTGTGTTTTGTTTTTGAAATTTATTTTGATAATGGGATTTATCGGATTTTCACTGCTGCGTTTAGGCCGCTGTACACACGCTTGATTTCCTTATGGAGACATATAAATCCATGGGTTTTAAGATTCTTACTTGTCAGGTATCTTGCCAGGCGTTGAATATGGGGTGTTGAGTCCATTTCGTTGAGCAAGGAGTAGGGCTTGTCTATTATATATTTGGCTTATGGAACGGTATCTGTGCTAATTTCAATCTCTGGTTTTATGCAGCACCCCAACTCACCTTTCCCCATAAGCAAGCATAAGTTGGTTTTCTAAATTTGAGACCCTGTTCTGTTTTGTAATTCAGTTTATGTGTAGCCAAGTTTACATTCCGTGTATTACTGATATATTATGATGTTTCTTTTTCTGTGTGACTTATTTCTCGTAGAATCATCGTACCTGAATCCACTCATTATGCCGCTACGGGCCTGAAGACGTAGATTTCATTGCTGAGTGATATTCCATTGTACGTGCGTACCAGAACTTCTTTATCCATTTTTTCCTTTCTCGGATATTTAACTTGTACCGTAGACAAGGTTCTTGTAAACAGAGCCATCCCAAACTTTGGGGTGGCTGTGTGTTTGTGATTTTAATTTCCCTAAGCTATAGGACCATAAGTGGAAGTGACATAGGCTGTGTTGCTTTGTTTCCTACGTGTTTCAGGATACACCATACATTTCTCCAGAGTGGCTGTTGGCAATTTACATCCCGCCCATCAGCATAACAAGGCTCCCTGTTCTCCAAGACCTGTCCTGCCTTTCTGGATTTTACACTTTTTTCAGATGGCCCTTTTGACCGGGGGGCAGTGAGACTTCATTGTAGTGCAGATTTCCTTTACACGCTTGCTTGGTTGGCCAAAAAGGGCGTATGCGTTTTTTCCTGAATATATTCAGGAAAAAACGCATACGCCCTTTTTGGCCAAGTGCATCATTGTCGACATTCTGCCTCTTTTCCTATGCTTTAAGTGCAATTCCAGTCTACCCCCTGAAATCGTTTTCCTGAAATTCTGCCCCGCTTTCAAGTCCTCTTTGAAGACTTACTTCAGTACATTTTTGGACGATAGCTGTCATTCATAACTCTGCAGGTTTGTGAATTACAGTGCCCCTGAGCTCCTGTCTTCAACTCCTTTTCTTGTGAGCTGGCCGCAAAACCGCAGGATTGCTTCAGGCCCTAATATGTTTCCGGCCGGGCACGCTGAGCCTTTGGTTAATTCCTCTTCCTGGTGGGAAATGAGCGTTCAATTTGCCCGTGCAGACACCAACAGCTAGTCTCTCATTGGTTCTCCCTATGCCTGTTCATCTTGCGCAGAAATTGCAAACTGTGCCAAACAGGAGGTTAAAGGCACTGACTCTCCAAGTGGGGAGAGTGTTAGTAAAGCGTCTGGAATGGTGAACCCGAGTACCAGGGGACGAAAACTGAGATGCATTTGAAAACGTTTCCCAATCACACGGCGGACGATAGTCTGGGTTTCCCATGCATGTTTTAGCTGAAGGAAGAATCCCTTAAACCTGGAGAGTTGGGACCCATGGAATGGGTACCATGCAGTATGACTTCAAAGGGTCTGCGTTTGCTCACCGAACCTCACCAATGTTATCAGCCCGAAGTGCCCAGCCTTATGTCTCACCCAGCTCTGGGTGTAGATGTGGTAAATCCAGGTTGCATCACAAGCCCTGAATGAATGATTAAGAATTGCTCTCTATTTCACTGTCATTGTGTTTTGTTTTTGAAATTTATTTTGATAATGGGATTTATCGGATTTTCACTGCTGCGTTTAGGCCGCTGTACACACGCTTGATTTCCTTATGGAGACATATAAATCCATGGGTTTTAAGATTCTTACTTGTCAGGTATCTTGCCAGGCGTTGAATATGGGGTGTTGAGTCCATTTCGTTGAGCAAGGAGTAGGGCTTGTCTATTATATATTTGGCTTATGGAACGGTATCTGTGCTAATTTCAATCTCTGGTTTTATGCAGCACCCCAACTCACCTTTCCCCATAAGCAAGCATAAGTTGGTTTTCTAAATTTGAGACCCTGTTCTGTTTTGTAATTCAGTTTATGTGTAGCCAAGTTTACATTCCGTGTATTACTGATATATTATGATGTTTCTTTTTCTGTGTGACTTATTTCTCGTAGAATCATCGTACCTGAATCCACTCATTATGCCGCTACGGGCCTGAAGACGTAGATTTCATTGCTGAGTGATATTCCATTGTACGTGCGTACCAGAACTTCTTTATCCATTTTTTCCTTTCTCGGATATTTAACTTGTACCGTAGACAAGGTTCTTGTAAACAGAGCCATCCCAAACTTTGGGGTGGCTGTGTGTTTGTGATTTTAATTTCCCTAAGCTATAGGACCATAAGTGGAAGTGACATAGGCTGTGTTGCTTTGTTTCCTACGTGTTTCAGGATACACCATACATTTCTCCAGAGTGGCTGTTGGCAATTTACATCCCGCCCATCAGCATAACAAGGCTCCCTGTTCTCCAAGACCTGTCCTGCCTTTCTGGATTTTACACTTTTTTCAGATGGCCCTTTTGACCGGGGGGCAGTGAGACTTCATTGTAGTGCAGATTTCCTTTACACGCTTGCTTGGTTGGCCAAAAAGGGCGTATGCGTTTTTTCCTGAATATATTCAGGAAAAAACGCATACGCCCTTTTTGGCCAAGTGCATCATTGTCGACATTCTGCCTCTTTTCCTATGCTTTAAGTGCAATTCCAGTCTACCCCCTGAAATCGTTTTCCTGAAATTCTGCCCCGCTTTCAAGTCCTCTTCGAAGACTTACTTCAGTACATTTTTGGACGATAGCTGTCATTCATAACTCTGCAGGTTTGTGAATTACAGTGCCCCTGAGCTCCTGTCTTCAACTCCTTTTCTTGTGAGCTGGCCGCAAAACCGCAGGATTGCTTCAGGCCCTAATATGTTTCCGGCCGGGCACGCTGAGCCTTTGGTTAATTCCTCTTCCTGGTGGGAAATGAGCGTTCAATTTGCCCGTGCAGACACCAACAGCTAGTCTCTCATTGGTTCTCCCTATGCCTGTTCATCTTGCGCAGAAATTGCAAACTGTGCCAAACAGGAGGTTAAAGGCACTGACTCTCCAAGTGGGGAGAGTGTTAGTAAAGCGTCTGGAATGGTGAACCCGAGTACCAGGGGACGAAAACTGAGATGCATTTGAAAACGTTTCCCAATCACACGGCGGACGATAGTCTGGGTTTCCCATGCATGTTTTAGCTGAAGGAAGAATCCCTTAAACCTGGAGAGTTGGGACCCATGGAATGGGTACCATGCAGTATGACTTCAAAGGGTCTGCGTTTGCTCACCGAACCTCACCAATGTTATCAGCCCGAAGTGCCCAGCCTTATGTCTCACCCAGCTCTGGGTGTAGATGTGGTAAATCCAGGTTGCATCACAAGCCCTGAATGAATGATTAAGAATTGCTCTCTATTTCACTGTCATTGTGTTTTGTTTTTGAAATTTATTTTGATAATGGGATTTATCGGATTTTCACTGCTGCGTTTAGGCCGCTGTACACACGCTTGATTTCCTTATGGAGACATATAAATCCATGGGTTTTAAGATTCTTACTTGTCAGGTATCTTGCCAGGCGTTGAATATGGGGTGTTGAGTCCATTTCGTTGAGCAAGGAGTAGGGCTTGTCTATTATATATTTGGCTTATGGAACGGTATCTGTGCTAATTTCAATCTCTGGTTTTATGCAGCACCCCAACTCACCTTTCCCCATAAGCAAGCATAAGTTGGTTTTCTAAATTTGAGACCCTGTTCTGTTTTGTAATTCAGTTTATGTGTAGCCAAGTTTACATTCCGTGTATTACTGATATATTATGATGTTTCTTTTTCTGTGTGACTTATTTCTCGTAGAATCATCGTACCTGTATCCACTCATTATGCCGCTACGGGCCTGAAGACGTAGATTTCATTGCTGAGTGATATTCCATTGTACGTGCGTACCAGAACTTCTTTATCCATTTTTTCCTTTCTCGGATATTTAACTTGTACCGTAGACAACGTTATTTTAAACAGAGCCATCCCAAACTTTGGGGTGGCTGTGTGTTTGTGATTTTAATTTCCCTAAGCTATAGGACCATAAGTGGAAGTGACATAGGCTGTGTTGCTTTGTTTCCTACGTGTTTCAGGATACACCATACATTTCTCCAGAGTGGCTGTTGGCAATTTACATCCCGCCCATCAGCATAACAAGGCTCCCTGTTCTCCAAGACCTGTCCTGCCTTTCTGGATTTTACACTTTTTTCAGATGGCCCTTTTGACCGGGGGGCAGTGAGACTTCATTGTAGTGCAGATTTCCTTTACACGCTTGCTTGGTTGGCCAAAAAGGGCGTATGCGTTTTTTCCTGAATATATTCAGGAAAAAACGCATACGCCCTTTTTGGCCAAGTGCATCATTGTCGACATTCTGCCTCTTTTCCTATGCTTTAAGTGCAATTCCAGTCTACCCCCTGAAATCGTTTTCCTGAAATTCTGCCCCGCTTTCAAGTCCTCTTCGAAGACTTACTTCAGTATATTTCTGGACGATAGCTGTCATTCATAACTCTGCAGGTTTGTGAATTACAGTGCCCCTGAGCTCCTGTCTTCAACTCCTTTTCTTGTGAGCTGGCCGCAAAACCGCAGGATTGCTTCAGGCCCTAATATGTTTCCGGCCGGGCACGCTGAGCCTTTGGTTAATTCCTCTTCCTGGTGGGAAATGATCGTTCCATTTGCCTGTGCAGACACCAACAGCTAGTCTCTCATTGGTTCTCCCTATGCCTGTTCATCTTGCGCAGAAATTGCAAACTGTGCCAAACAGGAGGTTAAAGGCACTGACTCTCCAAGTGGGGAGAGTGTTAGTAAAGCGTCTGGAATGGTGAACCCGAGTACCAGGGGACGAAAACTGAGATGCATTTGAAAACGTTTCCCAATCACACGGCGGACGATAGTCTGGGTTTCCCATGCATGTTTTAGCTGAAGGAAGAACCCCTTAAACCTGGAGAGTTGGGACCCATGGAATGGGTACCATGCAGTATGACTTCAAAGGGTCTGCGTTTGCTCACCGAACCTCACCAATGTTATCAGCCCGAAGTGCCCAGCCTTATGTCTCACCCAGCTCTGGGTGTAGATGTGGTAAATCCAGGTTGCATCACAAGCCCTGAATGAATGATTAAGAATTGCTCTCTATTTCACTGTCATTGTGTTTTGTTTTTGAAATTTATTTTGATAATGGGATTTATCGGATTTTCACTGCTGCGTTTAGGCCGCTGTACACACGCTTGATTTCCTTATGGAGACATATAAATCCATGGGTTTTAAGATTCTTACTTGTCAGGTATCTTGCCAGGCGTTGAATATGGGGTGTTGAGTCCATTTCGTTGAGCAAGGAGTAGGGCTTGTCTATTATATATTTGGCTTATGGAACGGTATCTGTGCTAATTTCAATCTCTGGTTTTATGCAGCACCCCAACTCACCTTTCCCCATAAGCAAGCATAAGTTGGTTTTCTAAATTTGAGACCCTGTTCTGTTTTGTAATTCAGTTTATGTGTAGCCAAGTTTACATTCCGTGTATTACTGATATATTATGATGTTTCTTTTTCTGTGTGACTTATTTCTCGTAGAATCATCGTACCTGAATCCACTCGTTATGCCGCTACGGGCCTGAAGACGTAGATTTCATTGCTGAGTGATATTCCATTGTACGTGCGTACCAGAACTTCTTTATCCATTTTTTCCTTTCTCGGATATTTAACTTGTACCGTAGACAAGGTTCTTGTAAACAGAGCCATCCCAAACTTTGGGGTGGCTGTGTGTTTGTGATTTTAATTTCCCTAAGCTATAGGACCATAAGTGGAAGTGACATAGGCTGTGTTGCTTTGTTTCCTACGTGTTTCAGGATACACCATACATTTCTCCAGAGTGGCTGTTGGCAATTTACATCCCGCCCATCAGCATAACAAGGCTCCCTGTTCTCCAAGACCTGTCCTGCCTTTCTGGATTTTACACTTTTTTCAGATGGCCCTTTTGACCGGGGGGCAGTGAGACTTCATTGTAGTGCAGATTTCCTTTACACGCTTGCTTGGTTGGCCAAAAAGGGCGTATGCGTTTTTTCCTGAATATATTCAGGAAAAAACGCATACGCCCTTTTTGGCCAAGTGCATCATTGTCGACATTCTGCCTCTTTTCCTATGCTTTAAGTGCAATTCCAGTCTACCCCCTGAAATCGTTTTCCTGAAATTCTGCCCCGCTTTCAAGTCCTCTTTGAAGACTTACTTCAGTACATTTTTGGACGATAGCTGTCATTCATAACTCTGCAGGTTTGTGAATTACAGTGCCCCTGAGCTCCTGTCTTCAACTCCTTTTCTTGTGAGCTGGCCGCAAAACCGCAGGATTGCTTCAGGCCCTAATATGTTTCCGGCCGGGCATGCTGAGCCTTTGGTTAATTCCTCTTCCTGGTGGGAAATGATCGTTCCATTTGCCCGTGCAGACACCAACAGCTAGTCTCTCATTGGTTCTCCCTATGCCTGTTCATCTTGCGCAGAAATTGCAAACTGTGCCAAACAGGAGGTTAAAGGCACTGACTCTCCAAGTGGGGAGAGTGTTAGTAAAGCGTCTGGAATGGTGAACCCGAGTACCAGGGGACGAAAACTGAGATGCATTTGAAAACGTTTCCCAATCACACGGCGGACGATAGTCTGGGTTTCCCATGCATGTTTTAGCTGAAGGAAGAATCCCTTAAACCTGGAGAGTTGGGACCCATGGAATGGGTACCATGAAGTATGACTTCAAAGGGTCTGCGTTTGCTCACCGAACCTCACCAATGTTATCAGCCCGAAGTGCCCAGCCTTATGTCTCACCCAGCTCTGGGTGTAGATGTGGTAAATCCAGGTTGCATCACAAGCCCTGAATGAATGATTTAAGAATTGCTCTCTATTTCACTGTCATTGTGTTTTGTTTTTGAAATTTATTTTGATAATGGGATTTATCGGATTTTCACTGCTGCGTTTAGGCCGCTGTACACACGCTTGATTTCCTTATGGAGACATATAAATCCATGGGTTTTAAGATTCTTACTTGTCAGGTATCTTGCCAGGCGTTGAATATGGGGTGTTGAGTCCATTTCGTTGAGCAAGGAGTAGGGCTTGTCTATTATATATTTGGCTTATGGAACGGTATCTGTGCTAATTTCAATCTCTGGTTTTATGCAGCACCCCAACTCACCTTTCCCCATAAGCAAGCATAAGTTGGTTTTCTAAATTTGAGACCCTGTTCTGTTTTGTAATTCAGTTTATGTGTAGCCAAGTTTACATTCCGTGTATTACTGATATATTATGATGTTTCTTTTTCTGTGTGACTTATTTCTCGTAGAATCATCGTACCTGAATCCACTCATTATGCCGCTACGGGCCTGAAGACGTAGATTTCATTGCTGAGTGATATTCCATTGTACGTGCGTACCAGAACTTCTTTATCCATTTTTTCCTTTCTCGGATATTTAACTTGTACCGTAGACAAGGTTCTTGTAAACAGAGCCATCCCAAACTTTGGGGTGGCTGTGTGTTTGTGATTTTAATTTCCCTAAGCTATAGGGCCATAAGTGGAAGTGCCATAGGCTGTGTTGCTTTGTTTCCTACGTGTTTCAGGATACACCATACACTTCTCCCGAGTGGCTGTTGGCAATTTACATCCCGCCCATCAGCATAACAAGGCTCCCTGTTTTCCATGACCTGTCCTGCCTTTCTGGATTTTACACTTTTTTCAGATGGCCCTTTTGACCGGGGGGCAGTGAGACTTCATTGTAGTGCAGATTTCCTTTACACGCTTGCTTGGTTGGCCAAAAAGGGCGTATGCTTTTTTTCCTGAATATATTCAGGAAAAAACGCATACGCCCTTTATGGCCAAGTGCATCATTGTCGACATTCTGCCTCTTTTCCTATGCTTTAAGTGCAATTCAAGTCTACCCCCTGAAATCGTTTTCCTGAAATTCTGCCCCGCTATCAAGTCCTCTTCGCATCCTTACTTCAGTACATTTTTGGACGATAGCTGTCATTCATAACTCTGCAAGTTTGTGAATTACAGTGCCCCTTAGTTCCTTTTTTCAACTCGCTTTCTTGTGAGGTGGCCGCAAAACCGCAGGATTGCTTCAGGCCCTAATCTGTTTCCGGCAGGGCACGCTGAGCCTTTGGTTAATTCCTCTTCCTGGTGGGAAATGGGCGTTCCATTTGCCTGTGCACACACCTACAGCTAGTCTCTCATTGGTTCTCCCTATTCCTGTTCATCTTGCGCAGAAATTGCAAACTGTGCCAAACAGGAGGTTAAGGGCACTGACTCTCCAAGTGGGGAGAGTGTTACTAAAGCCTCTGGAATGGTGAACCCGAGTACCAGGGGCGAAAACTGAGATGCATTTGAAAACGTTTCCCAATCACACGGCGGACGATAGTCTGGGTTTCCCATGAATGTTTTAGCTGAAGGAAGAGTCCCTTAAACCTGGAGAGTTGGGACCCATGGAATGGGTACTATGCAGTATGACTTCAAAGGGTCTGCGTCTGCTCACCGAACCTCACCAATGCTATCAGCCCGAAGTGTCCAGCCTTATGTCTCACCCAGCTCTGGGTGTAGATGTGGTAAATCCAGGTTGCATCACAAGCCCTGAATGAATTATTTAAGAATTGCTCTCTATTTCACTGTCATTGTGTTTTTTTTTTTGAAATTTATTTTGATAATGGGATTTACCGGATTTTCACTGTTCCGTTTAGGCTGCTGTACACACGCTTCTTTTCCTTATGGAGACATATAAATCCATGGTTTTTAAGGTTCTTACTTGTCAGGAATCTTGCCAGGCGTTGAATATGGGGTGTTGAGTCCATTTCGTTGAGCAATTAGTAGGTCTTGTCTATAATATATTTGGCTTATGGAACGGTACCTGTGCTAATTCCAATCTCTGGTTTTATGCAGCACCCCAACTCACCTTTCCCCATAAGCAAGCATAAGTTGGTTTTCTAAATTTGAGACCCTGTTCTGTTTTGTAATTCAGTTTATGTGTAGCCAAGTTTACATTCCGTGTATTACTGATATCTTATGATGTTTATTTTTCTGTGTGACTTATTTCTCGTAGAATCATCGTACCTGAATCCACTCATTATACCGCTACGGGCCTGAAGACGTAGATTTAATTGCTGAATGATATTCCATTGTACGTGCGTACCAGAACTTCTTTATCCATTTTTTCCTTTCTCGGATATTTAACTTGTACCGTAGACAAGGTTCTTGTAAACAGAGCCATCCCAAACTTTGGGGTGGCTGTGTGTTTTTGATTTTTATTTCTTTAAGCTATAGGACCATAAGTGGAAGTGACATAGGCTGTGTTGCTTTGTTTCCTACGTGTTTCAGGATACACCATACATTTCTCCAGAGTGGCTGTTGGCAATTTACATCCCGCCCATCAGCATAACAAGGCTCCCTGTTCTCCAAGACCTGTCCTGCCTTTCTGGATTTTACACATTTTTCAGATGGCCCTTTTGACCGGGGGGCAGTGAGACTTCATTGTAGTGCACATTTCCTTTACACGCTTGCTTGGTTGTCGAAAAAGTGCGTATGCGTTTTTTCCTGAATATATTCAGGAAAAAACGCATACGCCCTTTTTGGCCAAGTGCATCATTGTCGACATTCTGCCTCTTTTCCTATGCTTTAAGTGCAATTCCAGTCTACCCCCTGAAATCGTTTTCCTGAAATTCTGCCCCGCTTTCAAGTCCTCTTCTAAGACTTACTTCAATACATTTTTGGACGATAGCTGTCATTCATAACTCTGCAGGTTTGTGAATTGCAGTGCCCCTGAGCTCCTTTCTTCAACTCTCTTTCTTGTGAGCTGGCCGCAAAACCGCAGGATTGCTTCAGGCCATAATCTCTTTCCGGGGGGGAACGCTGAGCCTTTGTTTAATTCCTCTTCCTGGTCGGAAATGAGCGTTCCATTTGCCCATGCAGGCACCTACAGCTAGTCTCTCATTGGTTCTCCCTATTCCTGTACATCTTGCGCAGAAATTGCAAACTGTGCCAACAGGAGGTTAATGGCACTGACTCTCCAAGTGGGGAGAGTGTTAGTAAAGCGTCTGGAATGATGAACCCGAGTACCAGGGGACGAAATCTGAGATGCATTTGAAAACGTTTCCCGGTCACACAGTGCACAGTTCTGTGGGTTTCCCATGCATGTTTTAGCTGAAGGAAGAACCCCTTAAACCTGGAGAGTTGGGACCCATGGAATGGGTACCATGCAGTATGACTTCAAAGGGTCTGCGTTTGCTCACCGAACCTCACCAATGCTATCAGCCCGAAGTGTCCAGCCTTATGTCTCACCCAGCTCTGGATGTAGATGTGGTAAATCCAGGTTGCATCACATGCCCTGAATGAATTATTTAAGAATTGCTCTCTATTTCACTCTCATTGTGTTTTGTTTTTCTAATTCATTTTGATAATGGGATTTATTGGATTTTCTCTGCTGCGTTCATGCAGCTGTACACACGCTTGATTGTCTTAAGGAGACATATAAATCCATGGGTTTGAAGATTCTTACTAGTCAGGTGTATTCCTAGGCGTTGAATATGAGGTGTTTAGTCCATTTCGTTGAGCAAGGGGTAGGTCTTGACTATTACATATTTGGCTTATGGAAAGGTATCTGTGCTAATTTCTATCTCTGCTTTTATGCAGCACCCCAACTCACTTTTCCCCTTAAGCAAGCATAAGTTGGTTTTCTAAATTTGAGACCCTGTTCTGTTTTGTAATTCAGTTCATGTGTAGCCAAGTTTACATTCCGTGTATTAGTGATAACTTATGATGTTTCATTTTCTGTGTGACTTATTTCACTTAGAATCATCGTACCTGAATCCACTCATTATGCCGCGACGGGCCTGATGAAATAGATTTCATTGGTGAGTGATATTCATTTGTACGTACGTACCACACTTCTTTATCCATTTTTCGCTTTCTGGGATATTTAACTTGTTCCGTAGATGAGGTTCTTGTAAACAGAGCCGTCCGACACTTTGGGGTGGCTGTCTGTTTTTGATTTTAATTTCCGTGATCTATAAGACCATAAGTGGAAGTGCCGTAGTCTCCGTTGCTTTGTTTCTTAGGTGTTTCAGGAAACACCATACACTTCTCCAGAGTGGCTGTTGGCATTTACATCCCGCCTATCAGCATAACAAGGCTCCCTGTTCTCCATGGCCTGTCCTGTGTTTCTGGTTTTTACACTTTTTTCAGATGGCCCTTTTGACGAATGGGAAATGAGACTTCATTGTAGTGCGGATTTCCATTTCTCGAGTGCTTGGTTGGCCAAAAAGGGCATATGTGTTTTTTCCTGAATATATTCAAGAAAAAATGTTTACGCACTTTTGTCCAAGTGCATCACTGTCAAAGATCTGCCGCTTTTCACATGCTTTAAATGCAATTCCAATCTACCTCCTGAAATATGATTCCTGCAATTCTGCCTCGTTTTCAAGTCCTCTTTGCAGACTTACTTCCATATATTTTTGCCAATAGCTGTCATTTATAACTCTGCAGGTTTGTGAATTACAGTGCCTGTGATTTCCTTTCTTAACTCGTTTCCTTGAAAACTGGCCACAGAACCGCAGGTTTGCTTCAGGCCGTAATCAGGGTCCGGCACGGCACTCTGAGACTTTGGTTCATTCCACTTCCTGGTGGGAAATTAGAGTTAAATGTGCCCCTCCAGACACCTGCCTCACTCCTAGCCCCTTGGGGATGTGTGTCCTCTGGTTTGAGGCCACATGTGCTGGGTTCCTCACCTTTGGCTGATGTGGCCCCACTGGTGTGAGGACACTCCTGCCTGGTTCCCATCCCCTTGGTGATGTGGGCCCTCCGGTGAGAGTCTGATCCTGGTTGGGTTCCTCACACTTCTGTGAGGTGGGCCCTCTTCTCTGAGGTCACTCCTGCCTGGCTGGCACACCCCGCCTTGGCGACGTCGGCCCTCTGGTGGGATTTGGTGCCTGCTGGGTGTCTCCTCCCCTCGGTAATGAGGGCCCTCTGGCGTCAGGCCCTAACTCCTGGGCTCCCAATATTTTCTGATATGCGCCCTGTGGTTCGAGTACACTCCTGCCAGGTTCCCAACCCCATGGGAATGTGGGCCTTCTGCTCTGAGGTCCCAACCGTGGGTTACTCAGTTTCATGATGAGGGCCCTCTGCTGCGAGTTCTCTCCGGCCTGGATCCCATAGCCTCGCTGCTCTTGGCCACCTGCTGGGAGGTTCCAACTGCGGGATTCCTCACCTTTTTTCTTCTATGGGCCCTCTGTTTTGAGACTCCTCCTGCCTGCCTCACTCCCAGCCCCTTGGTGATGTGTGTCCTCTGGTTTGAGGCCACGTATGCTGGGTCCCTCGCCTTTCGATGATGTGGCCCCACTGATGTGAGGACACTCCTGCCTGGTTCCTATCCCCTTGATGATGTGGGCCCTCTGGTGAGAGTCTGATCCTGGCTGGGTTCCTCACCCTTCTGTGAGGGGGGCCCTCTGCTGTGAGGTCACTCCTGCCTGGCTGGCACACCCCACCTGGGCAACATCGGCCCTCTTGTGGCAGTTGGAGCCTGCTGAGAACCTCCCCTCGGTGATGGGGTCCCTCTTGCCTCAGGCCCTAACTGCTGGGTACCCACATTTTCTGATACGTGCTAAGTGGTGCGAGGACACTCCTGCGAGGTTCCCATCCCCATGGGCATGTGGGCCTTCTGATCTAAGGTCCCAACACCTGTGTTGTTCACCGTTTCATGATGTTGGCTCTCTGGTGTTAGTTCACCCAGGCCTAGATCCCATAGACTCTGTGCTCTGAGCGGCCTGCTGGGAGGTTCCTACTGCTGGATTCCTTAACTCTTTTATTCTTTGGGTCCTGTGTTTTCATGCTCCTACTTCCTGACTCACTTCCAGCCCATTTGTGATGTAGGTCCTCTGGTTTAAGGCCACATGTACCGGTTTCCTCACCTTTATTGATGTGGCCCCACTGGTGTGAGGACACTCCTGCCTGGTTCCCATCCCCTTGGTGATGGGGGCCCTCTGGTGAGAGTCTGATCCTGTCTGGATTCCTCACACTTCTGGGAGGTGGGCCCTCTGCTGTGAGGTCACTCCTGCCTGGCTGGCACACGTCACGTTGGCGATGTGGGCCCTCAGTTGGGAGTTGGTGCCTGCTGGGAGTCTCCTCCCCTCGGTAATGAGGGCCCTCTGGCGTCAGGCCCTAACTCATGGGCTCCCAAAATTTTCTGATGTGCGCCCTGTCGTGCGAGTACACTCCAGCCAGGGTCCCATCCCCATGGATATGTGGGCTTTCTGCTCTCAGGTCCCAAAGGCTGGGTTGCTCATAGTGTCAGAATGTGGGCCCTCTGCTGTGAGTTCACTCCGGCATGGATCCCATAGCCTCGGTGCTCTGGGCCACCTGCTTGGAGCTTCCAACTGCGGGGTTCCTCACCTTTTTTATTCTATGGGCGCTCTGTTGTGAGTTTCCTCCTGCATGCCTCACTCCCAGCCCTTTCGTGATGTGTGTCCCCTTGTTTGAGGCCACATGTGCTGTGTTCCTCACCTTTCGCTGATGTGGCCCCACTGGTGTGAGGACACTCCTGCCTGGTTTCCATCCCATTGGTGATGTGGGCGCTCTGGTTAGAGTCTGATCCTGTTTGGGCTCCTCACACTTCTGTGAGGTGGGCCCTCTGCTGTGAGGTAACTCCTGCCTGGCTTACTCCCATTGCCTTGGTGACGTCGGCCCTCTGGTGGCATTTGGAGCCTGCTGGTAGCCTCCTCTCCTCAGTGATGAGGGCCCTCTGGCGTCAGGCCATAACTGCTGGGTTCCCACATTTTCTGATACGTGCTAAGTTGTGCGAGGACACTCCTGCGAGGTTCCCATCCCCATGGGGATGTGGGCCTTCTGCTCTGAGGTCCCACTGGCTGGGTTGCTCACAGTTTCATGATGTGGGCCCTCTGCTGTGAGTTCACTGTTGCCTGGATCCCATAGACTCCATGCTCTGGGCCACCTGCTGGGAGGTTCAAACTGCTGGATTCCTCACATTTTTTATTCTGTGGGCCCTGTGTTGTTAGGCTACTCCTGCCTGCCTCACTCGGAGCACCTTGGAAATGTGGGTCCTCTGGTTTAGGCCACATGTGCTGGGTTCCTCACCTTTCGCTGATGTGGCCCCACTGGTGTGAGGACACTCCTGCCTTGTTCCGATCCCCTTGGTGATGTGGGCCCTCTGGTGAGAGTCTTATCCTGGCTGGGTTCCTCACCCTTCTGTGAGGTAGGCCCTCTGCTGTGAGGTCACTCCTGCCTGGCTGGCCCAGGTCACCTTGGCGACGTGGGCCCTCAGTTGGGAGTTGGTGCCTGCTGGGAGTCTCCTCCCCTCGGTAATGAGGGCCCTCTGGCGTCAGACCCTAACTCCTGGGCTCCCAAAATTTTCTGTTGTGCGCCCTGTGGTGCTAGTACACTCCTGCCAGGTTCCCAACCCCATGGGAATGTGGGCCTTCTGCTCTGAGGTCCCAACCGTGGGTTGCTCAGTTTCTTGATGAGGGCCCTCTGGTGTGAGTTCACTCCAGCATGGATCCCATAGCCTCGCTGCTCCTGGCCACCTGCGGGGAAGTTCCAACTGCGGGATTCCTCACCTTTTTCCTTCTATGGGCCCTCTGTTTTGAGACTCCTCCTGCCTGCCTCACTCCCAGCCCCTTGGTGATGTGTGTCCTCTGGTTTGAGGCCACGTGTGCTGGGTCCCTCACCTTTCGATGATGTGGCCCCACTGGTGTGAGGACACTCCTGCCTGGTTCCTATCCCCTTGGTGATGTGGGCCCTCTGGTGAGAGTCTGATCCTGGCTGGGTTCCTCACACTTCTGTGAGGTGGGCCCTCTGCTGTGAGGTCACTCCTGCCTGGCTGGCACACCCCGCCTTGGCAATGTCGGCCCTCTTGTGGCAGTTGGAGCCTACTGGGAGCCTCCTCCCCTCGGTGATGAGGGCCCTCTGGCGTCAGGCCCTAACTGCTGGGTACCCACATTTTCTGATACGTGCTAAGTTGTGCGAGGACACTCGTGCCATGTTCCCAACCCCATGGTGATGTGGGCCTTCTGCTCTGAGGTCCAAACGGCTGGGTTGCTCACAGTTTCATGATGTGGGCCCTCTGCTGTGAGTTCACTGTGGCCTGGATCGCATAGACTCGGTGCTCTGGGCCGCCCACTGGGAGGTTCCCACTGCAGGATTCCTCAGCTTTTTTATTCTATTCACCCTGTGTTGTGAGGCTACTCATGCCTGCCTCACTCCGAACCCCTTGGAGATCTGGGTCCGCTGGTTTAGGCCACATGTGCTGGGTTCCTCACCTTTCTATGATGTGGTCACCCTGGTGTGAAGACAGTCCTGCCTGGTTCTGATGCCCTTGGTGATGTGGGCCCTCTGGTGAGAGTCTAATCCTGGCTGGGTTCCTCACCATTCTGTGAGGTAGGCCCTCAGCTGTGAGGTCACTCCTGCCTGGCTGTTGCACGTCACCTTGGCGACATGGTCCCTCCATAGGGAATTGGTGCCTGCTTGGGGTCTCCTCCCCTTGGTAATGAGGGCCCTCTGGCATCAGGCCCTAATTTCTGGGTTCCCAAAATTCTCTGATGTGCGCCCTGTGGTGCGAGTACACTTCTGCCAAGTTCCCAACCACATGGGAATGTGGGCCTTCTGCTCTAAAGTCCCAACGGCTGGGTTGCTCACAGTTTCATGATGAGGGCCCTCTGTTTTGAGTTCAGTCAGGCCTGGATCCCATAGCCTCGCTGCTCCTGGCCGCCTGCTGGGAGGTTCCAACTGCGGGATTCCTCACCTTTTTTACGCAATGGGCCCTCTGTTTTGAGGCTCCTCCTGCCTGCCTCACTCCCAGCCCCTTGGTGATGTGTGTCACCGGGGGGCAGTGAGACTTCATTGTAGTGCAGATTTCCTTTACACGCTTGCTTGGTTGGCCAAAAAGGGCGTATGCGTTTTTTCCTGAATATATTCAGGAAAAAACGCATACGCCCTTTTTGGCCAAGTGCATCATTGTCGACATTCTGCCTCTATTCCTATGCTTTAAGTGCAATTCCAGTCTACCCCCTGAAATCGTTTTCCTGAAATTCTGCCCCGCTTTCAAGTCCTCTTCGAAGACTTACTTCAATACATTTTTGGACGATAGCTGTCATTCATAACTCTGCAGGTTTCTGAATTACAGTACGCCTGAGCTCGTTTCCTCAACTCGCTTTCTTGTGAGCTGGCCGCAAAACCGCATGATTGCTTCACGCCATAATCTCTTTCTGGCAGGGCACGCTGAGCCTTTGGTTAATTCGTCTTCCTGGTGGGAAATGAGCGTTCCATTTGCCCGTGTAGACGCCTACAGCTAGTCTCTCATTGGTTCTACCTATTCCTGTTCATCTTGCGCAGAAATTGCAAACTGTGCCAAACAGGAGGTTAAAAGCACTGACTCTCCCAGTGGGGAGAGTTTTAGTAAAGCATCTGGAATGGTGAACCCGAGTACCAGGGGCGAAAACTGAGATGCATTTGAAAACGTTTCCCAATCACTCGGTGGTCCATACTCTGGGTTGCCCATGCATGTTTTAGCTGAAGGAAGAATCCCTTAAACCTGGAGAGTTGGGACCCATAGAATGGGTACCATGCATTATGACTTCAAAGGGTCTGCGTTGTTCAACGAACCTCACCAATGCTATCAGCCCTAAGTGTCCGGCCTTATGTCTCACGCAGCTCTGTGTGTAGATGTGGTAAATCCAGGTTGCATCACAAGCCCTGAATGAATTATGTAAGAATTGTTGTCTATTTCACTGTTATTGTGTTTTGTTTTTGAAATTTATTTTGATAATGGTATTTATCGGATTTTCATTGCTGCATTTAGGCCACTGTACACACTCTTGATTTCCTTATGGAGACATATAAATCCATGGGTTTTAAGATTTTACTTGTCAGGTATCTTCCCAGGCGTTGAATATGGGGTGTTGAGTCCATTTCGTTGAGCAAGGAGTAGGTCTTGTCTATTATATATTTGGTTTATGGAACGGTATCTGTGCTAATTTCAAACTCTGGTTTTATGCAGCACCCCAACTCACCTTTCCCCATAAGCAAGCATAAGTTGGTTTTCTCAATTTGAGACCCTGTTCTGTTTTGTAATTCAGTTCATGTGTAGCCAAGTTTACATTCCGTGTATTAGGGATATCTAATGATGTTTCTTTTTCTGTGTGACTTATTTCTCGTAGAATCATGGTACCTGAATCCACTCATTATGCCGCTAGGGACCTGATGACGTAGATTTCATTGCTGAGTGATATTCCATTGTACGTGCGTACCACAACTTCTTTATCCATTTTTTGATTTCTTGGATATTCAACTTGTACCGTAGACGAGGTTCTTGTAAACAGAGCCATCCCAAACTTTGGGGTGGCTGTGTCTTTTTGATTTTAATTTCCCTAAGCTATAGGACCATAAGTGGAAGGGCCATAGGCTGTGTTGCTTTGTTTCCTATGTGTTTCAGGAAACACCATACACTTCTCCAGAGTGGCTGTTGGCAATTTACATCCCGCCCATCAGCATAACAAGGCTCCCTGTTCTCCATGACCTGTCCTGCCTTTCTGGATTTTACACTTTTTTCAGATGGCCCTTTTGACCGGGGGGCAGTGAGACTTCATTGTAGTGCCGATTTCATTTACACGCTTGCTTGGTTGGCCAAAAAGTGCGTTTGCGTTTTTTCCTGAATATATTCAGGAAAAAACGCATATGCCCTTTTTAGCCAAGTGCATCATTGTCGACATTCTGCCTCTGTTCATATGCTTTAAGCGCAATTCCAGTCTACCCCCTGAAATCGTTTTCCTGAAATTCTGCCCCGCTTTAAAGTCCTCTTCGAAGACATACTTCAGTACATTTTGGACGATAGCTGTCATTCAAAACTCTGCAGGTTTGTGAATTACAGTGCCCTTGAGCTCCTTTCTGCAACTCGCTTCATGTAAGCTGGCCGCCAAACCACAGGATTGCTTCAGGCCATAATCTGTTTCCGGCAGGGCACGTTAAGCCTTTGGTTAATTCCTCTTCCTGGTGGGAAATGAGCATTCCATTTGCCCGTGCAGACACCTACAGCTAGTCTCTCATTGGTTCTCCCTATTCCTATTCATCTTGCGCACAAATTGCAAACTGAGCCAAACAGGAGGTGAAAGGCACTGACTCTCCAAGTGAGGAGAGTGTTAGTAAAGCATTTGGAATGGTGAACCCGAGTACCAGGGGACGAAAACTGAGATGCATTTGAAAACGTTTCCCAATCACACGGCGGACGATAGTCTGGGTTTCCCATGAATGTTTTAGCTGAAGGAAGAGTCCCTTAAACCTGGAGAGTTGGGACCCATGGAATGGGTACCATGCAGTATGACTTCAAAGGGTCTGCGTCTGCTCACCGAACCTCACCAATGCTATCAGCCCGAAGTGTCCAGCCTTATGTCTCACCCAGCTCTGGGTGTAGATGTGGTAAATCCAGGTTGCATCACAAGCCCTGAATGAATTATTTAAGAATTGCTCTCTATTTCACTGTCATTGTGTTTTTTTTTTTGAAATTTATTTTGATAATGGGATTTACCGGATTTTCACTGTTCCGTTTAGGCTGCTGTACACACGCTTCTTTTCCTTATGGAGACATATAAATCCATGGTTTTTAAGGTTCTTACTTGTCAGGAATCTTGCCAGGCGTTGAATATGGGGTGTTGAGTCCATTTCGTTGAGCAATTAGTAGGTCTTGTCTATAATATATTTGGCTTATGGAACGGTACCTGTGCTAATTCCAATCTCTGGTTTTATGCAGCACCCCAACTCACCTTTCCCCATAAGCAAGCATAAGTTGGTTTTCTAAATTTGAGACCCTGTTCTGTTTTGTAATTCAGTTTATGTGTAGCCAAGTTTACATTCCGTGTATTACTGATATCTTATGATGTTTATTTTTCTGTGTGACTTATTTCTCGTAGAATCATCGTACCTGAATCCACTCATTATACCGCTACGGGCCTGAAGACGTAGATTTAATTGCTGAATGATATTCCATTGTACGTGCGTACCAGAACTTCTTTATCCATTTTTTCCTTTCTCGGATATTTAACTTGTACCGTAGACAAGGTTCTTGTAAAGAGAGCCATCCCAAACTTTGGGGTGGCTGTGTGTTTTTGATTTTTATTTCTTTAAGCTATAGGACCATAAGTGGAAGTGACATAGGCTGTGTTGCTTTGTTTCCTACGTGTTTCAGGATACACCATACATTTCTCCAGAGTGGCTGTTGGCAATTTACATCCCGCCCATCAGCATAACAAGGCTCCCTGTTCTCCAAGACCTGTCCTGCCTTTCTGGATTTTACACATTTTTCAGATGGCCCTTTTGACCGGGGGGCAGTGAGACTTCATTGTAGTGCACATTTCCTTTACACGCTTGCTTGGTTGTCGAAAAAGTGCGTATGCGTTTTTTCCTGAATATATTCAGGAAAAAACGCATACGCCCTTTTTGGCCAAGTGCATCATTGTCGACATTCTGCCTCTTTTCCTATGCTTTAAGTGCAATTCCAGTCTACCCCCTGAAATCGTTTTCCTGAAATTCTGCCCCGCTTTCAAGTCCTCTTCTAAGACTTACTTCAATACATTTTTGGACGATAGCTGTCATTCATAACTCTGCAGGTTTGTGAATTGCAGTGCCCCTGAGCTCCTTTCTTCAACTCTCTTTCTTGTGAGCTGGCCGCAAAACCGCAGGATTGCTTCAGGCCATAATCTCTTTCCGGGGGGGAACGCTGAGCCTTTGTTTAATTCCTCTTCCTGGTCGGAAATGAGCGTTCCATTTGCCCATGCAGGCACCTACAGCTAGTCTCTCATTGGTTCTCCCTATTCCTGTACATCTTGCGCAGAAATTGCAAACTGTGCCAACAGGAGGTTAATGGCACTGACTCTCCAAGTGGGGAGAGTGTTAGTAAAGCGTCTGGAATGATGAACCCGAGTACCAGGGGACGAAATCTGAGATGCATTTGAAAACGTTTCCCGGTCACACAGTGCACAGTTCTGTGGGTTTCCCATGCATGTTTTAGCTGAAGGAAGAACCCCTTAAACCTGGAGAGTTGGGACCCATGGAATGGGTACCATGCAGTATGACTTCAAAGGGTCTGCGTTTGCTCACCGAACCTCACCAATGCTATCAGCCCGAAGTGTCCAGCCTTATGTCTCACCCAGCTCTGGATGTAGATGTGGTAAATCCAGGTTGCATCACATGCCCTGAATGAATTATTTAAGAATTGCTCTCTATTTCACTCTCATTGTGTTTTGTTTTTCTAATTCATTTTGATAATGGGATTTATTGGATTTTCTCTGCTGCGTTCATGCAGCTGTACACACGCTTGATTGTCTTAAGGAGACATATAAATCCATGGGTTTGAAGATTCTTACTAGTCAGGTGTATTCCTAGGCGTTGAATATGAGGTGTTTAGTCCATTTCGTTGAGCAAGGGGTAGGTCTTGACTATTACATATTTGGCTTATGGAAAGGTATCTGTGCTAATTTCTATCTCTGCTTTTATGCAGCACCCCAACTCACTTTTCCCCTTAAGCAAGCATAAGTTGGTTTTCTAAATTTGAGACCCTGTTCTGTTTTGTAATTCAGTTCATGTGTAGCCAAGTTTACATTCCGTGTATTAGTGATAACTTATGATGTTTCATTTTCTGTGTGACTTATTTCACTTAGAATCATCGTACCTGAATCCACTCATTATGCCGCGACGGGCCTGATGAAATAGATTTCATTGGTGAGTGATATTCATTTGTACGTACGTACCACACTTCTTTATCCATTTTTCGCTTTCTGGGATATTTAACTTGTTCCGTAGATGAGGTTCTTGTAAACAGAGCCGTCCGACACTTTGGGGTGGCTGTCTGTTTTTGATTTTAATTTCCGTGATCTATAAGACCATAAGTGGAAGTGCCGTAGTCTCCGTTGCTTTGTTTCTTAGGTGTTTCAGGAAACACCATACACTTCTCCAGAGTGGCTGTTGGCATTTACATCCCGCCTATCAGCATAACAAGGCTCCCTGTTCTCCATGGCCTGTCCTGTGTTTCTGGTTTTTACACTTTTTTCAGATGGCCCTTTTGACGAATGGGAAATGAGACTTCATTGTAGTGCGGATTTCCATTTCTCGAGTGCTTGGTTGGCCAAAAAGGGCATATGTGTTTTTTCCTGAATATATTCAAGAAAAAATGTTTACGCACTTTTGTCCAAGTGCATCACTGTCAAAGATCTGCCGCTTTTCACATGCTTTAAATGCAATTCCAATCTACCTCCTGAAATATGATTCCTGCAATTCTGCCTCGTTTTCAAGTCCTCTTTGCAGACTTACTTCCATATATTTTTGCCAATAGCTGTCATTTATAACTCTGCAGGTTTGTGAATTACAGTGCCTGTGATTTCCTTTCTTAACTCGTTTCCTTGAAAACTGGCCACAGAACCGCAGGTTTGCTTCAGGCCGTAATCAGGGTCCGGCACGGCACTCTGAGACTTTGGTTCATTCCACTTCCTGGTGGGAAATTAGAGTTAAATGTGCCCCTCCAGACACCTGCCTCACTCCTAGCCCCTTGGGGATGTGTGTCCTCTGGTTTGAGGCCACATGTGCTGGGTTCCTCACCTTTGGCTGATGTGGCCCCACTGGTGTGAGGACACTCCTGCCTGGTTCCCATCCCCTTGGTGATGTGGGCCCTCCGGCGAGAGTCTGATCCTGGTTGGGTTCCTCACACTTCTGTGAGGTGGGCCCTCTTCTCTGAGGTCACTCCTGCCTGGCTGGCACACCCCGCCTTGGCGACGTCGGCCCTCTGGTGGGATTTGGTGCCTGCTGGGTGTCTCCTCCCCTCGGTAATGAGGGCCCTCTGGCGTCAGGCCCTAACTCCTGGGCTCCCAATATTTTCTGATATGCGCCCTGTGGTTCGAGTACACTCCTGCCAGGTTCCCAACCCCATGGGAATGTGGGCCTTCTGCTCTGAGGTCCCAACCGTGGGTTACTCAGTTTCATGATGAGGGCCCTCTGCTGCGAGTTCTCTCCGGCCTGGATCCCATAGCCTCGCTGCTCTTGGCCACCTGCTGGGAGGTTCCAACTGCGGGATTCCTCACCTTTTTTCTTCTATGGGCCCTCTGTTTTGAGACTCCTCCTGCCTGCCTCACTCCCAGCCCCTTGGTGATGTGTGTCCTCTGGTTTGAGGCCACGTATGCTGGGTCCCTCGCCTTTCGATGATGTGGCCCCACTGATGTGAGGACACTCCTGCCTGGTTCCTATCCCCTTGATGATGTGGGCCCTCTGGTGAGAGTCTGATCCTGGCTGGGTTCCTCACCCTTCTGTGAGGGGGGCCCTCTGCTGTGAGGTCACTCCTGCCTGGCTGGCACACCCCACCTGGGCAACATCGGCCCTCTTGTGGCAGTTGGAGCCTGCTGAGAACCTCCCCTCGGTGATGGGGTCCCTCTTGCCTCAGGCCCTAACTGCTGGGTACCCACATTTTCTGATACGTGCTAAGTGGTGCGAGGACACTCCTGCGAGGTTCCCATCCCCATGGGCATGTGGGCCTTCTGATCTAAGGTCCCAACACCTGTGTTGTTCACCGTTTCATGATGTTGGCTCTCTGGTGTTAGTTCACCCAGGCCTAGATCCCATAGACTCTGTGCTCTGAGCGGCCTGCTGGGAGGTTCCTACTGCTGGATTCCTTAACTCTTTTATTCTTTGGGTCCTGTGTTTTCATGCTCCTACTTCCTGACTCACTTCCAGCCCATTTGTGATGTAGGTCCTCTGGTTTAAGGCCACATGTACCGGTTTCCTCACCTTTATTGATGTGGCCCCACTGGTGTGAGGACACTCCTGCCTGGTTCCCATCCCCTTGGTGATGGGGGCCCTCTGGTGAGAGTCTGATCCTGTCTGGATTCCTCACACTTCTGGGAGGTGGGCCCTCTGCTGTGAGGTCACTCCTGCCTGGCTGGCACACGTCACGTTGGCGATGTGGGCCCTCAGTTGGGAGTTGGTGCCTGCTGGGAGTCTCCTCCCCTCGGTAATGAGGGCCCTCTGGCGTCAGACCCTAACTCATGGGCTCCCAAAATTTTCTGATGTGCGCCCTGTCGTGCTAGTACACTCCAGCCAGGGTCCCATCCCCATGGAAATGTGGGCTTTCTGCTCTCAGGTCCCAAAGGCTGGGTTGCTCATAGTGTCAGAATGTGGGCCCTCTGCTGTGAGTTCACTCCAGCATGGATCCCATAGCCTCGGTGCTCTGGGCCACCTGCTTGGAGCTTCCAACTGCGGGGTTCCTCACCTTTTTTCTTCTATGGGCGCTCTGTTGTGAGTTTCCTCCTGCCTGCCTCACTCCCAGCCCTTTCGTGATGTGTGTCCCCTTGTTTGAGGCCACATGTGCTGTGTTCCTCACCTTTCGCTGATGTGGCCCCACTGGTGTGAGGACACTCCTGCCTGGTTTCCATCCCATTGGTGATGTGGGCGCTCTGGTTAGAGTCTGATCCTGTTTGGGCTCCTCACACTTCTGTGAGGTGGGCCCTCTGCTGTGAGGTAACTCCTGCCTGGCTTACTCCCATTGCCTTGGTGACGTCGGCCCTCTGGTGGCATTTGGAGCCTGCTGGTAGCCTCCTCTCCTCAGTGATGAGGGCCCTCTGGCGTCAGGCCATAACTGCTGGGTTCCCACATTTTCTGATACGTGCTAAGTTGTGCGAGGACACTCCTGCGAGGTTCCCATCCCCATGGGGATGTGGGCCTTCTGCTCTGAGGTCCCACTGGCTGGGTTGCTCACAGTTTCATGATGTGGGCCCTCTGCTGTGAGTTCACTGTTGCCTGGATCCCATAGACTCCATGCTCTGGGCCACCTGCTGGGAGGTTCAAACTGCTGGATTCCTCACATTTTTTATTCTGTGGGCCCTGTGTTGTTAGGCTACTCCTGCCTGCCTCACTCGGAGCACCTTGGAAATGTGGGTCCTCTGGTTTAGGCCACATGTGCTGGGTTCCTCACCTTTCGCTGATGTGGCCCCACTGGTGTGAGGACACTCCTGCCTTGTTCCGATCCCCTTGGTGATGTGGGCCCTCTGGTGAGAGTCTTATCCTGGCTGGGTTCCTCACCCTTCTGTGAGGTAGGCCCTCTGCTGTGAGGTCACTCCTGCCTGGCTGGCACACCCCGCCTTGGCAATGTCGGCCCTCTTGTGGCAGTTGGAGCCTACTGGGAGCCTCCTCCCCTCGGTGATGAGGGCCCTCTGGCGTCAGGCCCTAACTGCTGGGTACCCACATTTTCTGATACGTGCTAAGTTGTGCGAGGACACTCGTGCCATGTTCCCAACCCCATGGTGATGTGGGCCTTCTGCTCTGAGGTCCAAACGGCTGGGTTGCTCACAGTTTCATGATGTGGGCCCTCTGCTGTGAGTTCACTGTGGCCTGGATCGCATAGACTCGGTGCTCTGGGCCGCCCACTGGGAGGTTCCCACTGCAGGATTCCTCAGCTTTTTTATTCTATTCACCCTGTGTTGTGAGGCTACTCATGCCTGCCTCACTCCGAACCCCTTGGAGATCTGGGTCCGCTGGTTTAGGCCACATGTGCTGGGTTCCTCACCTTTCTATGATGTGGTCACCCTGGTGTGAAGACAGTCCTGCCTGGTTCTGATGCCCTTGGTGATGTGGGCCCTCTGGTGAGAGTCTAATCCTGGCTGGGTTCCTCACCATTCTGTGAGGTAGGCCCTCAGCTGTGAGGTCACTCCTGCCTGGCTGTTGCACGTCACCTTGGCGACATGGTCCCTCCATAGGGAATTGGTGCCTGCTTGGGGTCTCCTCCCCTTGGTAATGAGGGCCCTCTGGCATCAGGCCCTAATTTCTGGGTTCCCAAAATTCTCTGATGTGCGCCCTGTGGTGCGAGTACACTTCTGCCAAGTTCCCAACCACATGGGAATGTGGGCCTTCTGCTCTAAAGTCCCAACGGCTGGGTTGCTCACAGTTTCATGATGAGGGCCCTCTGTTTTGAGTTCAGTCAGGCCTGGATCCCATAGCCTCGCTGCTCCTGGCCGCCTGCTGGGAGGTTCCAACTGCGGGATTCCTCACCTTTTTTACGCAATGGGCCCTCTGTTTTGAGGCTCCTCCTGCCTGCCTCACTCCCAGCCCCTTGGTGATGTGTGTCACCGGGGGGCAGTGAGACTTCATTGTAGTGCAGATTTCCTTTACACGCTTGCTTGGTTGGCCAAAAAGGGCGTATGCGTTTTTT
Organism: Delphinapterus leucas; assembly: GCF_059928025.1. Taxonomy (NCBI): domain Eukaryota; kingdom Metazoa; phylum Chordata; class Mammalia; order Artiodactyla; family Monodontidae; genus Delphinapterus; species Delphinapterus leucas. The sequence goes on from NW_028322245.1 coordinate 7,198,706, forward strand.
CCTGAATATATTCAGGAAAAAACGCATACGCCCTTTTTGGCCAAGTGCATCATTGTCGACATTCTGCCTCTATTCCTATGCTTTAAGTGCAATGCCAGTCTACCCCCTGAAATCGTTTTCCTGAAATTCTGCCCCGCTTTCAAGTCCTCTTCGAAGACTTACTTCAATACATTTTTGGACGATAGCTGTCATTCATAACTCTGCAGGTTTCTGAATTACAGTACGCCTGAGCTCGTTTCCTCAACTCGCTTTCTTGTGAGCTGGCCGCAAAACCGCATGATTGCTTCACGCCATAATCTCTTTCTGGCAGGGCACGCTGAGCCTTTGGTTAATTCGTCTTCCTGGTGGGAAATGAGCGTTCCATTTGCCCGTGTAGACGCCTACAGCTAGTCTCTCATTGGTTCTACCTATTCCTGTTCATCTTGCGCAGAAATTGCAAACTGTGCCAAACAGGAGGTTAAAAGCACTGACTCTCCCAGTGGGGAGAGTTTTAGTAAAGCATCTGGAATGGTGAACCCGAGTACCAGGGGCGAAAACTGAGATGCATTTGAAAACGTTTCCCAATCACTCGGTGGTCCATACTCTGGGTTGCCCATGCATGTTTTAGCTGAAGGAAGAATCCCTTAAACCTGGAGAGTTGGGACCCATAGAATGGGTACCATGCATTATGACTTCAAAGGGTCTGCGTTGTTCAACGAACCTCACCAATGCTATCAGCCCTAAGTGTCCGGCCTTATGTCTCACGCAGCTCTGTGTGTAGATGTGGTAAATCCAGGTTGCATCACAAGCCCTGAATGAATTATGTAAGAATTGTTGTCTATTTCACTGTTATTGTGTTTTGTTTTTGAAATTTATTTTGATAATGGTATTTATCGGATTTTCATTGCTGCATTTAGGCCACTGTACACACTCTTGATTTCCTTATGGAGACATATAAATCCATGGGTTTTAAGATTTTACTTGTCAGGTATCTTCCCAGGCGTTGAATATGGGGTGTTGAGTCCATTTCGTTGAGCAAGGAGTAGGTCTTGTCTATTATATATTTGGTTTATGGAACGGTATCTGTGCTAATTTCAAACTCTGGTTTTATGCAGCACCCCAACTCACCTTTCCCCATAAGCAAGCATAAGTTGGTTTTCTCAATTTGAGACCCTGTTCTGTTTTGTAATTCAGTTCATGTGTAGCCAAGTTTACATTCCGTGTATTAGGGATATCTAATGATGTTTCTTTTTCTGTGTGACTTATTTCTCGTAGAATCATGGTACCTGAATCCACTCATTATGCCGCTAGGGACCTGATGACGTAGATTTCATTGCTGAGTGATATTCCATTGTACGTGCGTACCACAACTTCTTTATCCATTTTTTGATTTCTTGGATATTCAACTTGTACCGTAGACGAGGTTCTTGTAAACAGAGCCATCCCAAACTTTGGGGTGGCTGTGTCTTTTTGATTTTAATTTCCCTAAGCTATAGGACCATAAGTGGAAGGGCCATAGGCTGTGTTGCTTTGTTTCCTATGTGTTTCAGGAAACACCATACACTTCTCCAGAGTGGCTGTTGGCAATTTACATCCCGCCCATCAGCATAACAATGCTCCCTGTTCTCCATGACCTGTCCTGCCTTTCTGGATTTTACACTTTTTTCAGATGGCCCTTTTGACCGGGGGGCAGTGAGACTTCATTGTAGTGCCGATTTCATTTACACGCTTGCTTGGTTGGCCAAAAAGTGCGTTTGCGTTTTTTCCTGAATATATTCAGGAAAAAACGCATATGCCCTTTTTAGCCAAGTGCATCATTGTCGACATTCTGCCTCTGTTCATATGCTTTAAGCGCAATTCCAGTCTACCCCCTGAAATCGTTTTCCTGAAATTCTGCCCCGCTTTAAAGTCCTCTTCGAAGACATACTTCAGTACATTTTGGACGATAGCTGTCATTCAAAACTCTGCAGGTTTGTGAATTACAGTGCCCTTGAGCTCCTTTCTGCAACTCGCTTCATGTAAGCTGGCCGCCAAACCACAGGATTGCTTCAGGCCATAATCTGTTTCCGGCAGGGCACGTTAAGCCTTTGGTTAATTCCTCTTCCTGGTGGGAAATGAGCATTCCATTTGCCCGTGCAGACACCTACAGCTAGTCTCTCATTGGTTCTCCCTATTCCTATTCATCTTGCGCACAAATTGCAAACTGAGCCAAACAGGAGGTGAAAGGCACTGACTCTCCAAGTGAGGAGAGTGTTAGTAAAGCATTTGGAATGGTGAACCCGAGTACCAGGGGACGAAAACTGAGATGCATTTGAAAACGTTTCCCAATCACACGGCGGACGATAGTCTGGGTTTCCCATGAATGTTTTAGCTGAAGGAAGAGTCCCTTAAACCTGGAGAGTTGGGACCCATGGAATGGGTACCATGCAGTATGACTTCAAAGGGTCTGCGTCTGCTCACCGAACCTCACCAATGCTATCAGCCCGAAGTGTCCAGCCTTATGTCTCACCCAGCTCTGGGTGTAGATGTGGTAAATCCAGGTTGCATCACAAGCCCTGAATGAATTATTTAAGAATTGCTCTCTATTTCACTGTCATTGTGTTTTTTTTTTTGAAATTTATTTTGATAATGGGATTTACCGGATTTTCACTGTTCCGTTTAGGCTGCTGTACACACGCTTCTTTTCCTTATGGAGACATATAAATCCATGGTTTTTAAGGTTCTTACTTGTCAGGAATCTTGCCAGGCGTTGAATATGGGGTGTTGAGTCCATTTCGTTGAGCAATTAGTAGGTCTTGTCTATAATATATTTGGCTTATGGAACGGTACCTGTGCTAATTCCAATCTCTGGTTTTATGCAGCACCCCAACTCACCTTTCCCCATAAGCAAGCATAAGTTGGTTTTCTAAATTTGAGACCCTGTTCTGTTTTGTAATTCAGTTTATGTGTAGCCAAGTTTACATTCCGTGTATTACTGATATCTTATGATGTTTATTTTTCTGTGTGACTTATTTCTCGTAGAATCATCGTACCTGAATCCACTCATTATACCGCTACGGGCCTGAAGACGTAGATTTAATTGCTGAATGATATTCCATTGTACGTGCGTACCAGAACTTCTTTATCCATTTTTTCCTTTCTCGGATATTTAACTTGTACCGTAGACAAGGTTCTTGTAAAGAGAGCCATCCCAAACTTTGGGGTGGCTGTGTGTTTTTGATTTTTATTTCTTTAAGCTATAGGACCATAAGTGGAAGTGACATAGGCTGTGTTGCTTTGTTTCCTACGTGTTTCAGGATACACCATACATTTCTCCAGAGTGGCTGTTGGCAATTTACATCCCGCCCATCAGCATAACAAGGCTCCCTGTTCTCCAAGACCTGTCCTGCCTTTCTGGATTTTACACATTTTTCAGATGGCCCTTTTGACCGGGGGGCAGTGAGACTTCATTGTAGTGCACATTTCCTTTACACGCTTGCTTGGTTGTCGAAAAAGTGCGTATGCGTTTTTTCCTGAATATATTCAGGAAAAAACGCATACGCCCTTTTTGGCCAAGTGCATCATTGTCGACATTCTGCCTCTTTTCCTATGCTTTAAGTGCAATTCCAGTCTACCCCCTGAAATCGTTTTCCTGAAATTCTGCCCCGCTTTCAAGTCCTCTTCTAAGACTTACTTCAATACATTTTTGGACGATAGCTGTCATTCATAACTCTGCAGGTTTGTGAATTGCAGTGCCCCTGAGCTCCTTTCTTCAACTCTCTTTCTTGTGAGCTGGCCGCAAAACCGCAGGATTGCTTCAGGCCATAATCTCTTTCCGGGGGGGAACGCTGAGCCTTTGTTTAATTCCTCTTCCTGGTCGGAAATGAGCGTTCCATTTGCCCATGCAGGCACCTACAGCTAGTCTCTCATTGGTTCTCCCTATTCCTGTACATCTTGCGCAGAAATTGCAAACTGTGCCAACAGGAGGTTAATGGCACTGACTCTCCAAGTGGGGAGAGTGTTAGTAAAGCGTCTGGAATGATGAACCCGAGTACCAGGGGACGAAATCTGAGATGCATTTGAAAACGTTTCCCGGTCACACAGTGCACAGTTCTGTGGGTTTCCCATGCATGTTTTAGCTGAAGGAAGAACCCCTTAAACCTGGAGAGTTGGGACCCATGGAATGGGTACCATGCAGTATGACTTCAAAGGGTCTGCGTTTGCTCACCGAACCTCACCAATGCTATCAGCCCGAAGTGTCCAGCCTTATGTCTCACCCAGCTCTGGATGTAGATGTGGTAAATCCAGGTTGCATCACATGCCCTGAATGAATTATTTAAGAATTGCTCTCTATTTCACTCTCATTGTGTTTTGTTTTTCTAATTCATTTTGATAATGGGATTTATTGGATTTTCTCTGCTGCGTTCATGCAGCTGTACACACGCTTGATTGTCTTAAGGAGACATATAAATCCATGGGTTTGAAGATTCTTACTAGTCAGGTGTATTCCTAGGCGTTGAATATGAGGTGTTTAGTCCATTTCGTTGAGCAAGGGGTAGGTCTTGACTATTACATATTTGGCTTATGGAAAGGTATCTGTGCTAATTTCTATCTCTGCTTTTATGCAGCACCCCAACTCACTTTTCCCCTTAAGCAAGCATAAGTTGGTTTTCTAAATTTGAGACCCTGTTCTGTTTTGTAATTCAGTTCATGTGTAGCCAAGTTTACATTCCGTGTATTAGTGATAACTTATGATGTTTCATTTTCTGTGTGACTTATTTCACTTAGAATCATCGTACCTGAATCCACTCATTATGCCGCGACGGGCCTGATGAAATAGATTTCATTGGTGAGTGATATTCATTTGTACGTACGTACCACACTTCTTTATCCATTTTTCGCTTTCTGGGATATTTAACTTGTTCCGTAGATGAGGTTCTTGTAAACAGAGCCGTCCGACACTTTGGGGTGGCTGTCTGTTTTTGATTTTAATTTCCGTGATCTATAAGACCATAAGTGGAAGTGCCGTAGTCTCCGTTGCTTTGTTTCTTAGGTGTTTCAGGAAACACCATACACTTCTCCAGAGTGGCTGTTGGCATTTACATCCCGCCTATCAGCATAACAAGGCTCCCTGTTCTCCATGGCCTGTCCTGTGTTTCTGGTTTTTACACTTTTTTCAGATGGCCCTTTTGACGAATGGGAAATGAGACTTCATTGTAGTGCGGATTTCCATTTCTCGAGTGCTTGGTTGGCCAAAAAGGGCATATGTGTTTTTTCCTGAATATATTCAAGAAAAAATGTTTACGCACTTTTGTCCAAGTGCATCACTGTCAAAGATCTGCCGCTTTTCACATGCTTTAAATGCAATTCCAATCTACCTCCTGAAATATGATTCCTGCAATTCTGCCTCGTTTTCAAGTCCTCTTTGCAGACTTACTTCCATATATTTTTGCCAATAGCTGTCATTTATAACTCTGCAGGTTTGTGAATTACAGTGCCTGTGATTTCCTTTCTTAACTCGTTTCCTTGAAAACTGGCCACAGAACCGCAGGTTTGCTTCAGGCCGTAATCAGGGTCCGGCACGGCACTCTGAGACTTTGGTTCATTCCACTTCCTGGTGGGAAATTAGAGTTAAATGTGCCCCTCCAGACACCTGCCTCACTCCTAGCCCCTTGGGGATGTGTGTCCTCTGGTTTGAGGCCACATGTGCTGGGTTCCTCACCTTTGGCTGATGTGGCCCCACTGGTGTGAGGACACTCCTGCCTGGTTCCCATCCCCTTGGTGATGTGGGCCCTCCGGCGAGAGTCTGATCCTGGTTGGGTTCCTCACACTTCTGTGAGGTGGGCCCTCTTCTCTGAGGTCACTCCTGCCTGGCTGGCACACCCCGCCTTGGCGACGTCGGCCCTCTGGTGGGATTTGGTGCCTGCTGGGTGTCTCCTCCCCTCGGTAATGAGGGCCCTCTGGCGTCAGGCCCTAACTCCTGGGCTCCCAATATTTTCTGATATGCGCCCTGTGGTTCGAGTACACTCCTGCCAGGTTCCCAACCCCATGGGAATGTGGGCCTTCTGCTCTGAGGTCCCAACCGTGGGTTACTCAGTTTCATGATGAGGGCCCTCTGCTGCGAGTTCTCTCCGGCCTGGATCCCATAGCCTCGCTGCTCTTGGCCACCTGCTGGGAGGTTCCAACTGCGGGATTCCTCACCTTTTTTCTTCTATGGGCCCTCTGTTTTGAGACTCCTCCTGCCTGCCTCACTCCCAGCCCCTTGGTGATGTGTGTCCTCTGGTTTGAGGCCACGTATGCTGGGTCCCTCGCCTTTCGATGATGTGGCCCCACTGATGTGAGGACACTCCTGCCTGGTTCCTATCCCCTTGATGATGTGGGCCCTCTGGTGAGAGTCTGATCCTGGCTGGGTTCCTCACCCTTCTGTGAGGGGGGCCCTCTGCTGTGAGGTCACTCCTGCCTGGCTGGCACACCCCACCTGGGCAACATCGGCCCTCTTGTGGCAGTTGGAGCCTGCTGAGAACCTCCCCTCGGTGATGGGGTCCCTCTTGCCTCAGGCCCTAACTGCTGGGTACCCACATTTTCTGATACGTGCTAAGTGGTGCGAGGACACTCCTGCGAGGTTCCCATCCCCATGGGCATGTGGGCCTTCTGATCTAAGGTCCCAACACCTGTGTTGTTCACCGTTTCATGATGTTGGCTCTCTGGTGTTAGTTCACCCAGGCCTAGATCCCATAGACTCTGTGCTCTGAGCGGCCTGCTGGGAGGTTCCTACTGCTGGATTCCTTAACTCTTTTATTCTTTGGGTCCTGTGTTTTCATGCTCCTACTTCCTGACTCACTTCCAGCCCATTTGTGATGTAGGTCCTCTGGTTTAAGGCCACATGTACCGGTTTCCTCACCTTTATTGATGTGGCCCCACTGGTGTGAGGACACTCCTGCCTGGTTCCCATCCCCTTGGTGATGGGGGCCCTCTGGTGAGAGTCTGATCCTGTCTGGATTCCTCACACTTCTGGGAGGTGGGCCCTCTGCTGTGAGGTCACTCCTGCCTGGCTGGCACACGTCACGTTGGCGATGTGGGCCCTCAGTTGGGAGTTGGTGCCTGCTGGGAGTCTCCTCCCCTCGGTAATGAGGGCCCTCTGGCGTCAGGCCCTAACTCATGGGCTCCCAAAATTTTCTGATGTGCGCCCTGTCGTGCGAGTACACTCCAGCCAGGGTCCCATCCCCATGGATATGTGGGCTTTCTGCTCTCAGGTCCCAAAGGCTGGGTTGCTCATAGTGTCAGAATGTGGGCCCTCTGCTGTGAGTTCACTCCGGCATGGATCCCATAGCCTCGGTGCTCTGGGCCACCTGCTTGGAGCTTCCAACTGCGGGGTTCCTCACCTTTTTTATTCTATGGGCGCTCTGTTGTGAGTTTCCTCCTGCATGCCTCACTCCCAGCCCTTTCGTGATGTGTGTCCCCTTGTTTGAGGCCACATGTGCTGTGTTCCTCACCTTTCGCTGATGTGGCCCCACTGGTGTGAGGACACTCCTGCCTGGTTTCCATCCCATTGGTGATGTGGGCGCTCTGGTTAGAGTCTGATCCTGTTTGGGCTCCTCACACTTCTGTGAGGTGGGCCCTCTGCTGTGAGGTAACTCCTGCCTGGCTTACTCCCATTGCCTTGGTGACGTCGGCCCTCTGGTGGCATTTGGAGCCTGCTGGTAGCCTCCTCTCCTCAGTGATGAGGGCCCTCTGGCGTCAGGCCATAACTGCTGGGTTCCCACATTTTCTGATACGTGCTAAGTTGTGCGAGGACACTCCTGCGAGGTTCCCATCCCCATGGGGATGTGGGCCTTCTGCTCTGAGGTCCCACTGGCTGGGTTGCTCACAGTTTCATGATGTGGGCCCTCTGCTGTGAGTTCACTGTTGCCTGGATCCCATAGACTCCATGCTCTGGGCCACCTGCTGGGAGGTTCAAACTGCTGGATTCCTCACATTTTTTATTCTGTGGGCCCTGTGTTGTTAGGCTACTCCTGCCTGCCTCACTCGGAGCACCTTGGAAATGTGGGTCCTCTGGTTTAGGCCACATGTGCTGGGTTCCTCACCTTTCGCTGATGTGGCCCCACTGGTGTGAGGACACTCCTGCCTTGTTCCGATCCCCTTGGTGATGTGGGCCCTCTGGTGAGAGTCTTATCCTGGCTGGGTTCCTCACCCTTCTGTGAGGTAGGCCCTCTGCTGTGAGGTCACTCCTGCCTGGCTGGCCCAGGTCACCTTGGCGACGTGGGCCCTCAGTTGGGAGTTGGTGCCTGCTGGGAGTCTCCTCCCCTCGGTAATGAGGGCCCTCTGGCGTCAGACCCTAACTCCTGGGCTCCCAAAATTTTCTGTTGTGCGCCCTGTGGTGCTAGTACACTCCTGCCAGGTTCCCAACCCCATGGGAATGTGGGCCTTCTGCTCTGAGGTCCCAACCGTGGGTTGCTCAGTTTCTTGATGAGGGCCCTCTGGTGTGAGTTCACTCCAGCATGGATCCCATAGCCTCGCTGCTCCTGGCCACCTGCGGGGAAGTTCCAACTGCGGGATTCCTCACCTTTTTCCTTCTATGGGCCCTCTGTTTTGAGACTCCTCCTGCCTGCCTCACTCCCAGCCCCTTGGTGATGTGTGTCCTCTGGTTTGAGGCCACGTGTGCTGGGTCCCTCACCTTTCGATGATGTGGCCCCACTGGTGTGAGGACACTCCTGCCTGGTTCCTATCCCCTTGGTGATGTGGGCCCTCTGGTGAGAGTCTGATCCTGGCTGGGTTCCTCACACTTCTGTGAGGTGGGCCCTCTGCTGTGAGGTCACTCCTGCCTGGCTGGCACACCCCGCCTTGGCAATGTCGGCCCTCTTGTGGCAGTTGGAGCCTACTGGGAGCCTCCTCCCCTCGGTGATGAGGGCCCTCTGGCGTCAGGCCCTAACTGCTGGGTACCCACATTTTCTGATACGTGCTAAGTTGTGCGAGGACACTCGTGCCATGTTCCCAACCCCATGGTGATGTGGGCCTTCTGCTCTGAGGTCCAAACGGCTGGGTTGCTCACAGTTTCATGATGTGGGCCCTCTGCTGTGAGTTCACTGTGGCCTGGATCGCATAGACTCGGTGCTCTGGGCCGCCCACTGGGAGGTTCCCACTGCAGGATTCCTCAGCTTTTTTATTCTATTCACCCTGTGTTGTGAGGCTACTCATGCCTGCCTCACTCCGAACCCCTTGGAGATCTGGGTCCGCTGGTTTAGGCCACATGTGCTGGGTTCCTCACCTTTCTATGATGTGGTCACCCTGGTGTGAAGACAGTCCTGCCTGGTTCTGATGCCCTTGGTGATGTGGGCCCTCTGGTGAGAGTCTAATCCTGGCTGGGTTCCTCACCATTCTGTGAGGTAGGCCCTCAGCTGTGAGGTCACTCCTGCCTGGCTGTTGCACGTCACCTTGGCGACATGGTCCCTCCATAGGGAATTGGTGCCTGCTTGGGGTCTCCTCCCCTTGGTAATGAGGGCCCTCTGGCATCAGGCCCTAATTTCTGGGTTCCCAAAATTCTCTGATGTGCGCCCTGTGGTGCGAGTACACTTCTGCCAAGTTCCCAACCACATGGGAATGTGGGCCTTCTGCTCTAAAGTCCCAACGGCTGGGTTGCTCACAGTTTCATGATGAGGGCCCTCTGTTTTGAGTTCAGTCAGGCCTGGATCCCATAGCCTCGCTGCTCCTGGCCGCCTGCTGGGAGGTTCCAACTGCGGGATTCCTCACCTTTTTTACGCAATGGGCCCTCTGTTTTGAGGCTCCTCCTGCCTGCCTCACTCCCAGCCCCTTGGTGATGTGTGTCACTGGGGGGCAGTGAGACATCATTGTAGTGCAGATTTCCTTTACACGCTTGCTTGGTTGGCCAAAAAGGGCGTATGCGTTTTTTCCTGAATATATTCAGGAAAAAACGCATACGCACTTTTTGGCCAGTGCATCATTGTCGACATTCTGCCTCTATTCCTATGCTTTAAGTGCAATTCCAGTCTACCCCCTGAAATCGTTTTCCTGAAATTCTGCCCCGCTTTCAAGTCCTCTTCGAAGACTTACTTCAATACATTTTTGGACGATAGCTGTCATTCATAACTCTGCAGGTTTCTGAATTACAGTACGCCTGAGCTCGTTTCCTCATCTCGCTTTCTTGTGAGCTGGCCGCAAAACCGCATGATTGCTTCACGCCATAATCTCTTTCTGGCAGGGCACGCTGAGCCTTTGGTTAATTCGTCTTCCTGGTGGGAAATGAGCGTTCCATTTGCCCGTGTAGACGCCTACAGCTAGTCTCTCATTGGTTCTACCTATTCCTGTTCATCTTGCGCAGAAATTGCAAACTGTGCCAAACAGGAGGTTAAAAGCACTGACTCTCCCAGTGGGGAGAGTTTTAGTAAAGCATCTGGAATGGTGAACCCGAGTACCAGGGGCGAAAACTGAGATGCATTTGAAAACGTTTCCCAATCACTCGGTGGTCCATACTCTGGGTTGCCCATGCATGTTTTAGCTGAAGGAAGAATCCCTTAAACCTGGAGAGTTGGGACCCATAGAATGGGTACCATGCATTATGACTTCAAAGGGTCTGCGTTGTTCAACGAACCTCACCAATGCTATCAGCCCTAAGTGTCCGGCCTTATGTCTCACGCAGCTCTGTGTGTAGATGTGGTAAATCCAGGTTGCATCACAAGCCCTGAATGAATTATGTAAGAATTGTTCTCTATTTCACTGTTATTGTGTTTTGTTTTTGAAATTTATTTTGATAATGGTATTTATCGGATTTTCATTGCTGCATTTAGGCCACTGTACACACGCTTGATTTCCTTATGGAGATATATAAATCCATGGGTTTTAAGATTCTTACTTGTCAGGTATCTTGCCAGGCGTTGAATATGGGGTGTTGAGTCCATTTCGTTGAGCAAGGAGTAGGGCTTGTCTATTATATATTTGGCTTATGGAATGGTATCTGTGCTAATTTCAATCTCTGGTTTTATGCAGCACCCCAACTCACCTTTCCCCATAAGCAAGCATAAGTTGGTTTTCTAAATTTGAGACCCTGTTCTGTTTTGTAATTCAGTTTATGTGTAGCCAAGTTTACATTCCGTGTATTACTGATATATTATGATGTTTCTTTTTCTGTGTGACTTATTTCTCGTAGAATCATCGTACCTGAATCCACTCATTATGCCGCTACGGGCCTGAAGACGTAGATTTCATTGCTGAGTGATATTCCATTGTACGTGCGTACCAGAACTTCTTTATCCATTTTTTCCTTTCTCGGATATTTAACTTGTACCGTAGACAAGGTTCTTGTAAACAGAGCCATCCCAAACTTTGGGGTGGCTGTGTGTTTGTGATTTTAATTTCCCTAAGCTATAGGACCATAAGTGGAAGTGACATAGGCTGTGTTGCTTTGTTTCCTACGTGTTTCAGGATACACCATACATTTCTCCAGAGTGGCTGTTGGCAATTTACATCCCGCCCATCAGCATAACAAGGCTCCCTGTTCTCCAAGACCTGTCCTGCCTTTCTGGATTTTACACTTTTTTCAGATGGCCCTTTTGACCGGGGGGCAGTGAGACTTCATTGTAGTGCAGATTTCCTTTACACGCTTGCTTGGTTGGCCAAAAAGGGCGTATGCGTTTTTTCCTGAATATATTCAGGAAAAAACGCATACGCACTTTTTGGCCAAGTGCATCATTGTCGACATTCTGCCTCTTTTCCTATGCTTTAAGTGCAATTCCAGTCTACCCCCTGAAATCGTTTTCCTGAAATTCTGCCCCGCTTTCAAGTCCTCTTTGAAGACTTACTTCAGTACATTTTGGGACGATAGCTGTCATTCATAACTCTGCAGGTTTGTGAATTACAGTGCCCCTGAGCTCCTGTCTTCAACTCCTTTTCTTGTGAGCTGGCCGCAAAACCACAGGATTGCTTCAGGCCCTAATATGTTTCCGGCCGGGCATGCTGAGCCTTTGGTTAATTCCTCTTCCTGGTGGGAAATGATCGTTCCATTTGCCCGTGCAGACACCAACAGCTAGCCTCTCATTGGTTCTCCCTATGCCTGTTCATCTTGCGCAGAAATTGCAAACTGTGCCAAACAGGAGGTTAAAGGCACTGACTCTCCAAGTGGGGAGAGTGTTAGTAAAGCGTCTGGAATGGTGAACCCGAGTACCAGGGGACGAAAACTGAGATGCATTTGAAAACGTTTCCCAATCACACGGCGGACGATAGTCTGGGTTTCCCATGCATGTTTTAGCTGAAGGAAGAATCCCTTAAACCTGGAGAGTTGGGACCCATGGAATGGGTACCATGAAGTATGACTTCAAAGGGTCTGCGTTTGCTCACCGAACCTCACCAATGTTATCAGCCAGAAGTGCCCAGCCTTATGTCTCACCCAGCTCTGGGTGTAGATGTGGTAAATCCAGGTTGCATCACAAGCCCTGAATGAATGATTTAAGAATTGCTCTCTATTTCACTGTCATTGTGTTTTGTTTTTGAAATTTATTTTGATAATGGGATTTATCGGATTTTCACTGCTGCGTTTAGGCCGCTGTACACACGCTTGATTTCCTTATGGAGACATATAAATCCATGGGTTTTAAGATTCTTACTTGTCAGGTATCTTGCCAGGCGTTGAATATGGGGTGTTGAGTCCATTTCGTTGAGCAAGGAGTAGGGCTTGTCTATTATATATTTGGCTTATGGAACGGTATCTGTGCTAATTTCAATCTCTGGTTTTATGCAGCACCCCAACTCACCTTTCCCCATAAGCAAGCATAAGTTGGTTTTCTAAATTTGAGACCCTGTTCTGTTTTGTAATTCAGTTTATGTGTAGCCAAGTTTACATTCCGTGTATTACTGATATATTATGATGTTTCTTTTTCTGTGTGACTTATTTCTCGTAGAATCATCGTACCTGAATCCACTCATTATGCCGCTACAGGCCTGAAGACGTAGATTTCATTGCTGAGTGATATTCCATTGTACGTGCGTACCAGAACTTCTTTATCCATTTTTTCCTTTCTCGGATATTTAACTTGTACCGTAGACAAGGTTCTTGTAAACAGAGCCATCCCAAACTTTGGGGTGGCTGTGTGTTTGTGATTTTAATTTCCCTAAGCTATAGGGCCATAAGTGGAAGTGCCATAGGCTGTGTTGCTTTGTTTCCTACGTGTTTCAGGATACACCATACACTTCTCCCGAGTGGCTGTTGGCAATTTTCATCCCGCCCATCAGCATAACAAGGCTCCCTGTTTTCCATGACCTGTCCTGCCTTTCTGGATTTTGCACTTTTTTCAGATGGCCCTTTTGACCGGGGGGCAGTGAGACTTCATTGTAGTGCAGATTTCCTTTACACGCTTGCTTGGTTGGCCAAAAAGGGCGTATGCTTTTTTTCCTGAATATATTCAGGAAAAAACGCATACGCCCTTTATGGCCAAGTGCATCATTGTCGACATTCTGCCTCTTTTCCTATGCTTTAAGTGCAATTCAAGTCTACCCCCTGAAATCGTTTTCCTGAAATTCTGCCCCGCTATCAAGTCCTCTTCGCATCCTTACTTCAGTACATTTTTGGACGATAGCTGTCATTCATAACTCTGCAAGTTTGTGAATTACAGTGCCCCTGAGTTCCTTTTTTCAACTCGCTTTCTTGTGAGGTGGCCGCAAAACCGCAGGATTTCTTCAGGCCCTAATCTGTTTCCGGCAGGGCACGCTGAGCCTTTGGTTAATTCCTCTTCGTGGTGGGAAATGGGCGTTCCATTTGCCTGTGCACACACCTACAGCTAGTCTCTCATTGGTTCTCCCTATTCCTGTTCATCTTGCGCAGAAATTGCAAACTGTGCCAAACAGGAGGTTAAGGGCACTGACTCTCCAAGTGGGGAGAGTGTTACTAAAGCCTCTGGAATGGTGAACCCGAGTACCAGGGGCGAAAACTGAGATGCATTTGAAAACGTTTCCCAATCACACGGCGGACGATAGTCTGGGTTTCCCATGAATGTTTTAGCTGAAGGAAGAGTCCCTTAAACCTGGAGAGTTGGGACCCATGGAATGGGTACTATGCAGTATGACTTCAAAGGGTCTGCGTCTGCTCACCGAACCTCACCAATGCTATCAGCCCGAAGTGTCCAGCCTTATGTCTCACCCAGCTCTGGGTGTAGATGTGGTAAATCCAGGTTGCATCACAAGCCCTGAATGAATTATTTAAGAATTGCTCTCTATTTCACTGTCATTGTGTTTTTTTTTTTGAAATTTATTTTGATAATGGGATTTACCGGATTTTCACTGTTCCGTTTAGGCTGCTGTACACACGCTTCTTTTCCTTATGGAGACATATAAATCCATGGTTTTTAAGGTTCTTACTTGTCAGGAATCTTGCCAGGCGTTGAATATGGGGTGTTGAGTCCATTTCGTTGAGCAATTAGTAGGTCTTGTCTATAATATATTTGGCTTATGGAACGGTACCTGTGCTAATTCCAATCTCTGGTTTTATGCAGCACCCCAACTCACCTTTCCCCATAAGCAAGCATAAGTTGGTTTTCTAAATTTGAGACCCTGTTCTGTTTTGTAATTCAGTTTATGTGTAGCCAAGTTTACATTCCGTGTATTACTGATATCTTATGATGTTTATTTTTCTGTGTGACTTATTTCTCGTAGAATCATCGTACCTGAATCCACTCATTATACCGCTACGGGCCTGAAGACGTAGATTTAATTGCTGAATGATATTCCATTGTACGTGCGTACCAGAACTTCTTTATCCATTTTTTCCTTTCTCGGATATTTAACTTGTACCGTAGACAAGGTTCTTGTAAACAGAGCCATCCCAAACTTTGGGGTGGCTGTGTGTTTTTGATTTTTATTTCTTTAAGCTATAGGACCATAAGTGGAAGTGACATAGGCTGTGTTGCTTTGTTTCCTACGTGTTTCAGGATACACCATACATTTCTCCAGAGTGGCTGTTGGCAATTTACATCCCGCCCATCAGCATAACAAGGCTCCCTGTTCTCCAAGACCTGTCCTGCCTTTCTGGATTTTACACATTTTTCAGATGGCCCTTTTGACCGGGGGGCAGTGAGACTTCATTGTAGTGCACATTTCCTTTACACGCTTGCTTGGTTGTCGAAAAAGTGCGTATGCGTTTTTTCCTGAATATATTCAGGAAAAAACGCATACGCCCTTTTTGGCCAAGTGCATCATTGTCGACATTCTGCCTCTTTTCCTATGCTTTAAGTGCAATTCCAGTCTACCCCCTGAAATCGTTTTCCTGAAATTCTGCCCCGCTTTCAAGTCCTCTTCTAAGACTTACTTCAATACATTTTTGGACGATAGCTGTCATTCATAACTCTGCAGGTTTGTGAATTGCAGTGCCCCTGAGCTCCTTTCTTCAACTCTCTTTCTTGTGAGCTGGCCGCAAAACCGCAGGATTGCTTCAGGCCATAATCTCTTTCCGGGGGGGAACGCTGAGCCTTTGTTTAATTCCTCTTCCTGGTCGGAAATGAGCGTTCCATTTGCCCATGCAGGCACCTACAGCTAGTCTCTCATTGGTTCTCCCTATTCCTGTACATCTTGCGCAGAAATTGCAAACTGTGCCAACAGGAGGTTAATGGCACTGACTCTCCAAGTGGGGAGAGTGTTAGTAAAGCGTCTGGAATGATGAACCCGAGTACCAGGGGACGAAATCTGAGATGGATTTGAAAACGTTTCCCGGTCACACAGTGCACAGTTCTGTGGGTTTCCCATGCATGTTTTAGCTGAAGGAAGAACCCCTTAAACCTGGAGAGTTGGGACCCATGGAATGGGTACCATGCAGTATGACTTCAAAGGGTCTGCGTTTGCTCACCGAACCTCACCAATGCTATCAGCCCGAAGTGTCCAGCCTTATGTCTCACCCAGCTCTGGATGTAGATGTGGTAAATCCAGGTTGCATCACATGCCCTGAATGAATTATTTAAGAATTGCTCTCTATTTCACTCTCATTGTGTTTTGTTTTTCTAATTCATTTTGATAATGGGATTTATTGGATTTTCTCTGCTGCGTTCATGCAGCTGTACACACGCTTGATTGTCTTAAGGAGACATATAAATCCATGGGTTTGAAGATTCTTACTAGTCAGGTGTATTCCTAGGCGTTGAATATGAGGTGTTGAGTCCATTTCGTTGAGCAAGGGGTAGGTCTTGACTATTACATATTTGGCTTATGGAAAGGTATCTGTGCTAATTTCTATCTCTGCTTTTATGCAGCACCCCAACTCACTTTTCCCCTTAAGCAAGCATAAGTTGGTTTTCTAAATTTGAGACCCTGTTCTGTTTTGTAATTCAGTTCATGTGTAGCCAAGTTTACATTCCGTGTATTAGTGATAACTTATGATGTTTCATTTTCTGTGTGACTTATTTCACTTAGAATCATCGTACCTGAATCCACTCATTATGCCGCGACGGGCCTGATGAAATAGATTTCATTGGTGAGTGATATTCATTTGTACGTACGTACCACACTTCTTTATCCATTTTTCGCTTTCTGGGATATTTAACTTGTTCCGTAGACGAGGTTCTTGTAAACAGAGCCGTCCGACACTTTGGGGTGGCTGTCTGTTTTTGATTTTAATTTCCGTGATCTATAAGACCATAAGTGGAAGTGCCGTAGTCTCCGTTGCTTTGTTTCTTAGGTGTTTCAGGAAACACCATACACTTCTCCAGAGTGGCTGTTGGCATTTACATCCCGCCTATCAGCATAACAAGGCTCCCTGTTCTCCATGGCCTGTCCTGTGTTTCTGGTTTTTACACTTTTTTCAGATGGCCCTTTTGACGAATGGGAAATGAGACTTCATTGTAGTGCGGATTTCCATTTCTCGAGTGCTTGGTTGGCCAAAAAGGGCATATGTGTTTTTTCCTGAATATATTCAAGAAAAAATGTTTACGCACTTTTGTCCAAGTGCATCACTGTCAAAGATCTGCCGCTTTTCACATGCTTTAAATGCAATTCCAATCTACCTCCTGAAATATGATTCCTGCAATTCTGCCTCGTTTTCAAGTCCTCTTTGCAGACTTACTTCCATATATTTTTGCCAATAGCTGTCATTTATAACTCTGCAGGTTTGTGAATTACAGTGCCTGTGATTTCCTTTCTTAACTCGTTTCCTTGAAAACTGGCCACAGAACCGCAGGTTTGCTTCAGGCCGTAATCAGGGTCCGGCACGGCACTCTGAGACTTTGGTTCATTCCACTTCCTGGTGGGAAATTAGAGTTAAATGTGCCCCTCCAGACACCTGCCTCACTCCTAGCCCCTTGGGGATGTGTGTCCTCTGGTTTGAGGCCACATGTGCTGGGTTCCTCACCTTTGGCTGATGTGGCCCCACTGGTGTGAGGACACTCCTGCCTGGTTCCCATCCCCTTGGTGATGTGGGCCCTCCGGTGAGAGTCTGATCCTGGTTGGGTTCCTCACACTTCTGTGAGGTGGGCCCTCTTCTCTGAGGTCACTCCTGCCTGGCTGGCACACCCCGCCTTGGCGACGTCGGCCCTCTGGTGGGATTTGGTGCCTGCTGGGTGTCTCCTCCCCTCGGTAATGAGGGCCCTCTGGCGTCAGGCCCTAACTCCTGGGCTCCCAATATTTTCTGATATGCGCCCTGTGGTTCGAGTACACTCCTGCCAGGTTCCCAACCCCATGGGAATGTGGGCCTTCTGCTCTGAGGTCCCAACCGTGGGTTACTCAGTTTCATGATGAGGGCCCTCTGCTGCGAGTTCTCTCCGGCCTGGATCCCATAGCCTCGCTGCTCTTGGCCACCTGCTGGGAGGTTCCAACTGCGGGATTCCTCACCTTTTTTCTTCTATGGGCCCTCTGTTTTGAGACTCCTCCTGCCTGCCTCACTCCCAGCCCCTTGGTGATGTGTGTCCTCTGGTTTGAGGCCACGTATGCTGGGTCCCTCGCCTTTCGATGATGTGGCCCCACTGATGTGAGGACACTCCTGCCTGGTTCCTATCCCCTTGATGATGTGGGCCCTCTGGTGAGAGTCTGATCCTGGCTGGGTTCCTCACCCTTCTGTGAGGGGGGCCCTCTGCTGTGAGGTCACTCCTGCCTGGCTGGCACACCCCACCTGGGCAACATCGGCCCTCTTGTGGCAGTTGGAGCCTGCTGAGAACCTCCCCTCGGTGATGGGGTCCCTCTTGCCTCAGGCCCTAACTGCTGGGTACCCACATTTTCTGATACGTGCTAAGTGGTGCGAGGACACTCCTGCGAGGTTCCCATCCCCATGGGCATGTGGGCCTTCTGATCTAAGGTCCCAACACCTGTGTTGTTCACCGTTTCATGATGTTGGCTCTCTGGTGTTAGTTCACCCAGGCCTAGATCCCATAGACTCTGTGCTCTGAGCGGCCTGCTGGGAGGTTCCTACTGCTGGATTCCTTAACTCTTTTATTCTTTGGGTCCTGTGTTTTCATGCTCCTACTTCCTGACTCACTTCCAGCCCATTTGTGATGTAGGTCCTCTGGTTTAAGGCCACATGTACCGGTTTCCTCACCTTTATTGATGTGGCCCCACTGGTGTGAGGACACTCCTGCCTGGTTCCCATCCCCTTGGTGATGGGGGCCCTCTGGTGAGAGTCTGATCCTGTCTGGATTCCTCACACTTCTGGGAGGTGGGCCCTCTGCTGTGAGGTCACTCCTGCCTGGCTGGCCCAGGTCACCTTGGCGACGTGGGCCCTCAGTTGGGAGTTGGTGCCTGCTGGGAGTCTCCTCCCCTCGGTAATGAGGGCCCTCTGGCGTCAGACCCTAACTCCTGGGCTCCCAAAATTTTCTGTTGTGCGCCCTGTGGTGCTAGTACACTCCTGCCAGGTTCCCAACCCCATGGGAATGTGGGCCTTCTGCTCTGAGGTCCCAACCGTGGGTTGCTCAGTTTCTTGATGAGGGCCCTCTGGTGTGAGTTCACTCCAGCATGGATCCCATAGCCTCGCTGCTCCTGGCCACCTGCGGGGAAGTTCCAACTGCGGGATTCCTCACCTTTTTCCTTCTATGGGCCCTCTGTTTTGAGACTCCTCCTGCCTGCCTCACTCCCAGCCCCTTGGTGATGTGTGTCCTCTGGTTTGAGGCCACGTGTGCTGGGTCCCTCACCTTTCGATGATGTGGCCCCACTGGTGTGAGGACACTCCTGCCTGGTTCCTATCCCCTTGGTGATGTGGGCCCTCTGGTGAGAGTCTGATCCTGGCTGGGTTCCTCACACTTCTGTGAGGTGGGCCCTCTGCTGTGAGGTCACTCCTGCCTGGCTGGCACACCCCGCCTTGGCAATGTCGGCCCTCTTGTGGCAGTTGGAGCCTACTGGGAGCCTCCTCCCCTCGGTGATGAGGGCCCTCTGGCGTCAGGCCCTAACTGCTGGGTACCCACATTTTCTGATACGTGCTAAGTTGTGCGAGGACACTCGTGCCATGTTCCCAACCCCATGGTGATGTGGGCCTTCTGCTCTGAGGTCCAAACGGCTGGGTTGCTCACAGTTTCATGATGTGGGCCCTCTGCTGTGAGTTCACTGTGGCCTGGATCGCATAGACTCGGTGCTCTGGGCCGCCCACTGGGAGGTTCCCACTGCAGGATTCCTCAGCTTTTTTATTCTATTCACCCTGTGTTGTGAGGCTACTCATGCCTGCCTCACTCCGAACCCCTTGGAGATCTGGGTCCGCTGGTTTAGGCCACATGTGCTGGGTTCCTCACCTTTCTATGATGTGGTCACCCTGGTGTGAAGACAGTCCTGCCTGGTTCTGATGCCCTTGGTGATGTGGGCCCTCTGGTGAGAGTCTAATCCTGGCTGGGTTCCTCACCATTCTGTGAGGTAGGCCCTCAGCTGTGAGGTCACTTCTGCCTGGCTGTTGCACGTCACCTTGGCGACATGGTCCCTCCATAGGGAATTGGTGCCTGCTTGGGGTCTCCTCCCCTTGGTAATGAGGGCCCTCTGGCATCAGGCCCTAATTTCTGGGTTCCCAAAATTCTCTGATGTGCGCCCTGTGGTGCGAGTACACTTCTGCCAAGTTCCCAACCACATGGGAATGTGGGCCTTCTGCTCTAAAGTCCCAACGGCTGGGTTGCTCACAGTTTCATGATGAGGGCCCTCTGTTTTGAGTTCAGTCAGGCCTGGATCCCATAGCCTCGCTGCTCCTGGCCGCCTGCTGGGAGGTTCCAACTGTGGGATTCCTCACCTTTTTTACGCAATGGGCCCTCTGTTTTGAGGCTCCTCCTGCCTGCCTCACTCCCAGCCCCTTGGTGATGTGTGTCCTGTAGTTTGAGGCCACGTGTGCTGGGTCCGCACATTTCGGTGATGTGGCCCCACTGGTGTGAGGACACTCCTGCCTGGTTTCCATTCCCTTGGTGATGTGGGCCCTCTGGTGAGAGTCTGATCCTCTTTGGGTTCCTCACACTTTTGTGTGGTTGGCCCTCTGCTCTGAGGTCACTCCTGCCTGGCTGGCACACCCCGCATTGGCGACGTCGGCCCTCTGGTAGCAGTTGGAGCTTGCTGGGAGCCTCCTCTCCTCAGTGATGAGGGCCCTCTGGCATCCGGCCCTAACTGCTGGGCTCCCCACATTTTCTGTTGTGTGCCCACTGGTGCGATGACACTCCTGCTTGGTTCCCTTCCCCATGGGGATGTGGGCCTTGTGCTCTGAGGTCACAACGGCTGGGTTGCTTACAGTATCACGATGAGGGCCCTCTGTTGTGAGTTCATCACTGCCTGGATCCCATAGCCTCGGTGCTCTGGGCCGCCTGCTGGGATGTTCCAACTGCTGGATTCCTCACCTTTTTATACAATGGGCCATGTGTTTTGAGGTTAATCCTGCCTGCCTCACTCTGAGACCCATGGTGATGTGGGTCTTCTGGTTTGAGGCCACATGTGCTGGGTACCTCAACTTTCGATGATGTGGCCCCACGGGTGTGAGGACACTCGTGCCTGATTCCCAGCCCCTTGCTTATGTGGGCACTCTGGTGAGAGTCTGATCATGACTGGGTTCCTTACCCTTCTGTGAGGTGGGCGCTCTGATGTGAGGTCACTCCTGCCTGAATGGCTCACGTCGCCTTGGCGACGTAGGCCCTCTGTTGGCCACTGAAGCATGCTGGGAGCCTCCTACCCTCTTTAATGAGGGCCCTGGAAGAAACGCATATGCCCTTTTTGACCAAGTGCATCATTGTCGAAGTTCTGCCTCTTCTCCTATACTTTCAGAGGACTTCCCGTCTACCTCCTGAAATCGTATTCCTGGAATTCTGCCCCGCGTTCAAGTCCTCTTTGCAGCCTTACTTCAATATATTTTTGGACGATAGCTGTCATTTATAACTCTGCAGGTTTGTGAATTACAGTGCCCCTGAGCTCCATTCTTCAACTCGCTTTCTTGTGAGCTGGCCGCAAAACCGCAGGATTGCTTCAGGCCCTAATCTGGTTCCGGCACGGCATGTTGAGCCTTTGGCTAATTCCTCTTCCTGATGGGAAATGAGTGTTAAATTTGCTCGTGCAGACACCTACAGCTAATCTCTCATTGGTTCTCCCTATTCCTGTTCATCTTGCTCAGAAATTCCAAACTGTGCCAAACAGGAGGTTAAAGGCACTGACTCTCCAATTGGAGAAAGAGTTAGTAAAGTGTCTGGAATGGTAAAACCGAGTATGAGGGGAAGAAAACTGAGATGCATGTAAAAAGGTTTCCCGGTCACACGGTGGACCATATTCTGGGTTTCCCATGCGTGTTTTACCTGAAGGAAGAATCCCTTAAACCTGGAGAGGTGGGACCCATGCAATGGGTACCATGCAGTATGACTTCAAAGGGCCTGCATTTTCTCACCGAACCTCACCAATGCTATCAGCCCAAAGTGTCGAACCTTATGTCTCACTCAGCTCTAGGTGTAGATGTGGTAAATCCAGGTTGCATCACAAGCCCTGAATGAATTATTTAAGAATTGCTCTCTATTTCACTGTCATTGTGTTTGTTTTTGTAGTTTATTTTGATAATGGGATTTATCGGATTTTCTCTGCTGCCTTCATGCAGCTGTACACACACTTGATTCTCTTACGGAGACATATAAATCCATGGGTTTGAAGATTCTTACTAGTCATGTGTAATCCTAGGAGTTGAATATGGTGTGTTTAGTCCATTTCGTTGAGCAAGGTGTAGGTCTTAACTATTACATATTTGGCTTATGGAAAGGTATGTGTGCTAATTTCTATCTCTGGTTTTATGCAGCACCCCACCTCACCTTTCCCCATAAGCAAGCATAAGTTGGTGTTCTAAATTTGAGACCCTGTTCTGTTTTGTAATTCAGTTCATGTGTAGCCAAGTTTACATTCCGTGTATTAGTGATATCTTATGATGTTTCATTTTCTGTGTGACTTATTTCACTTAGAATCATCGTACCTGGATCCACTCAATATGCCGCGACGGGCCTGATGACATAGATTTCATTGGTGAGTGATATTCCATTGTACGTGCGTACCACAACTTCTTTAACCATTTTTCACATTCTGGGATATTTAACTTGTACCGTAGACAACGTTCTTGTAAACAGAGCTGTCCCAAACTTTGGGGTGGCTGTGTGTTTTTGATTTTAATTTCCCTAAGCTATAGGACCATAAGTGGAAGTGCCATAGGCTCTGTTGCTTTGTTTCCTACGTGTTTCAGGAAACCCCATACACTTCTCCAGAGTGGCTGTTTGCAATTTACATCCCCCCCATCAGCATAACAAGGCTCCCTGTTCTCCATGACCTGTCCTGCCTTTCTGGATTTTACACTTTTTCAGATGCCCCTTTTAACCGGGGGGCAGTGAGACTTCATTGTAGTGCAGATTTCATTTACCTGCTTGCTTGCTTGGCCAAAAATGGCGTATGCATTTTTTCCTGAATATATTCAGGAAAAAACGCATACGCACTTTTTGGCCAGTGCATCATTGTCAACATTCTGCCTCTATTCCTATGCTTTAAGTGCAATTCCAGTCTACCCCCTGAAATCGTGTTCCTGAAATTTTGCCCCGCTTTCAAGTCCTCTTCGAAGACTTACTTCAATACATTTTTGGACGATAGCTGTCATTCATAACTCTGCAGGTTTGTGAATTACAGTACCCCTGAGCTCGTTTCCTCAACTCGCTTTCTTGTGAGCTGGCCGCAAAACCGCAGGATTGCTTCAGGCCCTTATCTGTTTCTGTCAGGGCACGCTGAGCCTTTGGTGAATTCCTCTTCCTGGTGGGAAATGAGCGTTAAATTTGTTCGTGCAGACACCTACAGCTAATCTCTCATTGGTTCTCCCTATTCCTGTTCATCTTGCGCAGAAATTCCAAACTGTGCCAAACAGGAGGTTAAAGGCACTGACTCTGCAAGTGGGGAGAGTGTTAGTAAAGCGTCTGGAATGGTAAAACCGAGTACGAGGGGACGAATACTGAGATGCATTTGAAAACGTTTCCCAATCACACGGCGGACGATAGTCTGGGTTTCCCATGCATGTTTTAGCTGAAGGAAGAATCCCTTAAACCTGGAGAGTTGGGACCCATGGAATGGGTACCATGCAGTATGACTTCAAAGGGTCTGCGTCTGCTCACCGAACCTCACCAATGCTATCAGCCCGAAGTGTCCAGCCTTATGTCTCACCCAGCTCTGGGTGTAGATGTGGTAAATCCAGGTTGCATCACAAGCCCTGAATGAATTATTTAAGAATTGCTCTCTATTTCACTGTCATTGTGTTTTTTTTTTTGAAATTTATTTTGATAATGGGATTTACCGGATTTTCACTGTTCCGTTTAGGCTGCTGTACACACGCTTGTTTTCCTTATGGAGACATATAAATCCATGGTTTTTAAGATTCTTACTTGTCAGGTATCTTGCCAGGCGTTGAATATGGGGTGTTGAGTCCATTTCGTTGAGCAAGTAGTAGGTCTTGTCTATTATATATTTGGCTTATGGAACGGTACCTGTGCTAATTCCAATCTCTGGTTTTATGCAGCACCCCAACTCACCTTTCCCCATAAGCAAGCATAAGTTGGTTTTCTAAATTTGAGACCCTGTTCTGTTTTGTAATTCAGTTCATGTGTAGCCAAGTTTACATTCCGTGTATTACTGATATTTTATGATATTTATTTTTCTGTGTGACTTATTTCTCGTAGAATCATCGTACCTGAATCCACTCATTATACCGCTACGGGCCTGAAGACGTAGATTTAATTGCTGAATGATATTCCATTGTACGTGCGTACCAGAACTTCTTTATCCATTTTTTCCTTTCTCGGATATTTAACTTGTACCGTAGACAAGGTTCTTGTAAACAGAGCCATCCCAAACTTTGGGGTGGCTGTGTGTTTTTGATTTTAATTTCTTTAAGCTATAGGACCATAAGTGGAAGTGACATAGGCTGTGTTGCTTTGTTTCCTACGTGTTTCAGGATACACCATACATTTCTCCAGAGTGGCTGTTGGCAATTTACATCCCGCCCATCAGCATAACAAGGCTCCCTGTTCTCCAAGACCTGTCCTGCCTTTCTGGATTTTGCACTTTTTTCAGATGGCCATTTTGACCGGGGGGCAGTGAGGCTTCATTGTAGTGCACATTTCCTTTACACGCTTGCTTGGTTGTCGAAAAAGTGCGTATGCGTTTTTTCCTGAATATATTCAGCAAAAAAGGCATACGCCCTTTTTGGCCAAGTGCATCATTGTCGACATTCTGCCTCTTTTCCTATGCTTTAAGTGCAATTCCAGTCTACCCCCTGAAATCGTTTTCCTGAAATTCTGCCCCGCTTTCAAGTCCTCTTCTAAGACTTACTTCAATACAGTTTTGGACGATAGCTGTCATTCATAACTCTGCAGGTTTGTGAATTGCAGTGCCCCTGAGCTCCTTTCTTCAACTCTCTTTCTTGTGAGCTGGCCGCAAAACCGCAGGATTGCTTCAGGCCATAATCTCTTTCCGGGGGGGAACGCTGAGCTTTTGTTTAATTCCTCTTCCTGGTCGGAAATGAGCGTTCC
Source organism: Delphinapterus leucas (assembly GCF_059928025.1). Taxonomy (NCBI): domain Eukaryota; kingdom Metazoa; phylum Chordata; class Mammalia; order Artiodactyla; family Monodontidae; genus Delphinapterus; species Delphinapterus leucas. The sequence goes on from NW_028322245.1 coordinate 7,223,620, forward strand.
ATTTGCCCATGCAAGCACCTACAGCTAGTCTCTCATTGGTTCTCCCTATTCCTGTACATCTTGCGCAGAAATTGCAAACTGTGCCAACAGGAGGTTAATGGCACTGACTCTCCAAGTGGGGAGAGTGTTAGTAAAGTGTCTGGAATGATGAACCCGAGTACCAGGGGACAAAATCTGAGATGCATTTGAAAACGTTTCCCGGTCACACAGTGCACAGTTCTGTGGGTTTCCCATGCATGTTTTAGCTGAAGGAAGAACCCCTTAAACCTGGAGAGTTGGGACCCATGGAATGGGTACCATGCAGTTTGACCTCAAAGGGTCTGCGTTTGCTCACCGAACCTCACCAATGCTATCAGCCCGAAGTGTCCAGCCTTATGTCTCACCCAGCTCTGGATGTAGATGTGGTAAATCCAGGTTGCATCACATGCCCTGAATGAATTATTTAAGAATTGCTCTCTATTTCACTCTCATTGTGTTTTGTTTTTCTAATTCATTTTGATAATGGGATTTATTGGATTTTCTCTGCTGCGTTCATGCAGCTGTACACACGCTTGATTGTCTTAAGGAGACATATAAATCCATGGGTTTGAAGATTCTTACTAGTCAGGTGTATTCCTAGGCGTTGAATATGAGGTGTTGAGTCCATTTCGTTGAGCAAGGGGTAGGTCTTGACTATTACATATTTGGCTTATGGAAAGGTATCTGTGCTAATTTCTATCTCTGCTTTTATGCAGCACCCCAACTCACTTTTCCCCTTAAGCAAGCATAAGTTGGTTTTCTAAATTTGAGACCCTGTTCTGTTTTGTAATTCAGTTCATGTGTAGCCAAGTTTACATTCCGTGTATTAGTGATAACTTATGATGTTTCATTTTCTGTGTGACTTATTTCACTTAGAATCATCGTACCTGAATCCACTCATTATGCCGCGACGGGCCTGATGAAATAGATTTCATTGGTGAGTGATATTCATTTGTACGTACGTACCACACTTCTTTATCCATTTTTCGCTTTCTGGGATATTTAACTTGTTCCGTAGACGAGGTTCTTGTAAACAGAGCCGTCCGACACTTTGGGGTGGCTGTCTGTTTTTGATTTTAATTTCCGTGATCTATAAGACCATAAGTGGAAGTGCCGTAGTCTCCGTTGCTTTGTTTCTTAGGTGTTTCAGGAAACACCATACACTTCTCCAGAGTGGCTGTTGGCATTTACATCCCGCCTATCAGCATAACAAGGCTCCCTGTTCTCCATGGCCTGTCCTGTGTTTCTGGTTTTTACACTTTTTTCAGATGGCCCTTTTGACGAATGGGAAATGAGACTTCATTGTAGTGCGGATTTCCATTTCTCGAGTGCTTGGTTGGCCAAAAAGGGCATATGTGTTTTTTCCTGAATATATTCAGCAAAAAAGGCATACGCCCTTTTTGGCCAAGTGCATCATTGTCGACATTCTGCCTCTTTTCCTATGCTTTAAGTGCAATTCCAGTCTACCCCCTGAAATCGTTTTCCTGAAATTCTGCCCCGCTTTCAAGTCCTCTTCTAAGACTTACTTCAATACAGTTTTGGACGATAGCTGTCATTCATAACTCTGCAGGTTTGTGAATTGCAGTGCCCCTGAGCTCCTTTCTTCAACTCTCTTTCTTGTGAGCTGGCCGCAAAACCGCAGGATTGCTTCAGGCCATAATCTCTTTCCGGGGGGGAACGCTGAGCTTTTGTTTAATTCCTCTTCCTGGTCGGAAATGAGCGTTCCATTTGCCCATGCAAGCACCTACAGCTAGTCTCTCATTGGTTCTCCCTATTCCTGTACATCTTGCGCAGAAATTGCAAACTGTGCCAACAGGAGGTTAATGGCACTGACTCTCCAAGTGGGGAGAGTGTTAGTAAAGTGTCTGGAATGATGAACCCGAGTACCAGGGGACAAAATCTGAGATGCATTTGAAAACGTTTCCCGGTCACACAGTGCACAGTTCTGTGGGTTTCCCATGCATGTTTTAGCTGAAGGAAGAACCCCTTAAACCTGGAGAGTTGGGACCCATGGAATGGGTACCATGCAGTTTGACCTCAAAGGGTCTGCGTTTGCTCACCGAACCTCACCAATGCTATCAGCCCGAAGTGTCCAGCCTTATGTCTCACCCAGCTCTGGATGTAGATGTGGTAAATCCAGGTTGCATCACATGCCCTGAATGAATTATTTAAGAATTGCTCTCTATTTCACTCTCATTGTGTTTTGTTTTTCTAATTCATTTTGATAATGGGATTTATTGGATTTTCTCTGCTGCGTTCATGCAGCTGTACACACGCTTGATTGTCTTAAGGAGACATATAAATCCATGGGTTTGAAGATTCTTACTAGTCAGGTGTATTCCTAGGCGTTGAATATGAGGTGTTGAGTCCATTTCGTTGAGCAAGGGGTAGGTCTTGACTATTACATATTTGGCTTATGGAAAGGTATCTGTGCTAATTTCTATCTCTGCTTTTATGCAGCACCCCAACTCACTTTTCCCCTTAAGCAAGCATAAGTTGGTTTTCTAAATTTGAGACCCTGTTCTGTTTTGTAATTCAGTTCATGTGTAGCCAAGTTTACATTCCGTGTATTAGTGATAACTTATGATGTTTCATTTTCTGTGTGACTTATTTCACTTAGAATCATCGTACCTGAATCCACTCATTATGCCGCGACGGGCCTGATGAAATAGATTTCATTGGTGAGTGATATTCATTTGTACGTACGTACCACACTTCTTTATCCATTTTTCGCTTTCTGGGATATTTAACTTGTTCCGTAGACGAGGTTCTTGTAAACAGAGCCGTCCGACACTTTGGGGTGGCTGTCTGTTTTTGATTTTAATTTCCGTGATCTATAAGACCATAAGTGGAAGTGCCGTAGTCTCCGTTGCTTTGTTTCTTAGGTGTTTCAGGAAACACCATACACTTCTCCAGAGTGGCTGTTGGCATTTACATCCCGCCTATCAGCATAACAAGGCTCCCTGTTCTCCATGGCCTGTCCTGTGTTTCTGGTTTTTACACTTTTTTCAGATGGCCCTTTTGACGAATGGGAAATGAGACTTCATTGTAGTGCGGATTTCCATTTCTCGAGTGCTTGGTTGGCCAAAAAGGGCATATGTGTTTTTTCCTGAATATATTCAGGAAAAAATGTTTACGCACTTTTGTCCAAGTGCATCACTGTCAAAGATCTGCCGCTTTTCACATGCTTTAAATGCAATTCCAATCTACCTCCTGAAATATGATTCCTGCAATTCTGCCTCGTTTTCAAGTCCTCTTTGCAGACTTACTTCCATATATTTTTGCCAATAGCTGTCATTTATAACTCTGCAGGTTTGTGAATTACAGTGCCCGTGATTTCCTTTCTTAACTCGTTTCCTTGAAAACTGGCCACAGAACCGCAGGTTTGCTTCAGGCCGTAATCAGGGTCCGGCACGGCACTCTGAGACTTTGGTTCATTCCACTTCCTGGTGGGAAATTAGAGTTAAATGTGCCCCTCCAGACACCTGCCTCACTCCTAGCCCCTTGGGGATGTGTGTCCTCTGGTTTGAGGCCACATGTGCTGGGTTCCTCACCTTTGGCTGATGTGGCCCCACTGGTGTGAGGACACTCCTGCCTGGTTCCCATCCCCTTGGTGATGTGGGCCCTCCGGCGAGAGTCTGATCCTGGTTGGGTTCCTCACACTTCTGTGAGGTGGGCCCTCTTCTCTGAGGTCACTCCTGCCTGGCTGGCACACCCCGCCTTGGCGACGTCGGCCCTCTGGTGGGATTTGGTGCCTGCTGGGTGTCTCCTCCCCTCGGTAATGAGGGCCCTCTGGCGTCAGGCCCTAACTCCTGGGCTCCCAATATTTTCTGATATGCGCCCTGTGGTTCGAGTACACTCCTGCCAGGTTCCCAACCCCATGGGAATGTGGGCCTTCTGCTCTGAGGTCCCAACCGTGGGTTACTCAGTTTCATGATGAGGGCCCTCTGCTGCGAGTTCTCTCCGGCCTGGATCCCATAGCCTCGCTGCTCTTGGCCACCTGCTGGGAGGTTACAACTGCGGGATTCCTCACCTTTTTTCTTCTATGGGCCCTCTGTTTTGAGACTCCTCCTGCCTGCCTCACTCCCAGCCCCTTGGTGATGTGTGTCCTCTGGTTTGAGGCCACGTATGCTGGGTCCCTCGCCTTTCGATGATGTGGCCCCACTGATGTGAGGACACTCCTGCCTGGTTCCTATCCCCTTGATGATGTGGGCCCTCTGGTGAGAGTCTGATCCTGGCTGGGTTCCTCACCCTTCTGTGAGGGGGGCCCTCTGCTGTGAGGTCACTCCTGCCTGGCTGGCACACCCCACCTGGGCAACATCGGCCCTCTTGTGGCAGTTGGAGCCTGCTGAGAACCTCCCCTCGGTGATGGGGTCCCTCTTGCCTCAGGCCCTAACTGCTGGGTACCCACATTTTCTGATACGTGCTAAGTGGTGCGAGGACACTCCTGCGAGGTTCCCATCCCCATGGGCATGTGGGCCTTCTGATCTAAGGTCCCAACACCTGTGTTGTTCACCGTTTCATGATGTTGGCTCTCTGGTGTTAGTTCACCCAGGCCTAGATCCCATAGACTCTGTGCTCTGAGCGGCCTGCTGGGAGGTTCCTACTGCTGGATTCCTTAACTCTTTTATTCTTTGGGTCCTGTGTTTTCATGCTCCTACTTCCTGACTCACTTCCAGCCCATTTGTGATGTAGGTCCTCTGGTTTAAGGCCACATGTACCGGTTTCCTCACCTTTATTGATGTGGCCCCACTGGTGTGAGGACACTCCTGCCTGGTTCCCATCCCCTTGGTGATGGGGGCCCTCTGGTGAGAGTCTGATCCTGTCTGGATTCCTCACACTTCTGGGAGGTGGGCCCTCTGCTGTGAGGTCACTCCTGCCTGGCTGGCACACGTCACGTTGGCGATGTGGGCCCTCAGTTGGGAGTTGGTGCCTGCTGGGAGTCTCCTCCCCTCGGTAATGAGGGCCCTCTGGCGTCAGGCCCTAACTCATGGGCTCCCAAAATTTTCTGATGTGCGCCCTGTCGTGCGAGTACACTCCAGCCAGTGTCCCATCCCCATGGATATGTGGGCTTTCTGCTCTCAGGTCCCAAAGGCTGGGTTGCTCACAGTGTCAGAATGTGGGCCCTCTGCTGTGAGTTCACTCCGGCATGGATCCCATAGCCTCGGTGCTCTGGGCCACCTGCTTGGAGCTTCCAACTGCGGGGTTCCTCACCTTTTTTATTCTATGGGCGCTCTGTTGTGAGTTTCCTCCTGCATGCCTCACTCCCAGCCCTTTCGTGATGTGTGTCCCCTTGTTTGAGGCCACATGTGCTGTGTTCCTCACCTTTCGCTGATGTGGCCCCACTGGTGTGAGGACACTCCTGCCTGGTTTCCATCCCATTGGTGATGTGGGCGCTCTGGTTAGAGTCTGATCCTGTTTGGGCTCCTCACACTTCTGTGAGGTGGGCCCTCTGCTGTGAGGTAACTCCTGCCTGGCTTACTCCCATTGCCTTGGTGACGTTGGCCCTCTGGTGGCATTTGGAGCCTGCTGGTAGCCTCCTCTCCTCAGTGATGAGGGCCCTCTGGCGTCAGGCCATAACTGCTGGGTTCCCACATTTTCTGATACGTGCTAAGTTGTGCGAGGACACTCCTGCGAGGTTCCCATCCCCATGGGGATGTGGGCCTTCTGCTCTGAGGTCCCACTGGCTGGGTTGCTCACAGTTTCATGATGTGGGCCCTCTGCTGTGAGTTCACTGTTGCCTGGATCCCATAGACTCCATGCTCTGGGCCACCTGCTGGGAGGTTCAAACTGCTGGATTCCTCACATTTTTTATTCTGTGGGCCCTGTGTTGTTAGGCTACTCCTGCCTGCCTCACTCGGAGCACCTTGGAAATGTGGGTCCTCTGGTTTAGGCCACATGTGCTGGGTTCCTCACCTTTCGCTGATGTGGCCCCACTGGTGTGAGGACACTCCTGCCTTGTTCCGATCCCCTTGGTGATGTGGGCCCTCTGGTGAGAGTCTTATCCTGGCTGGGTTCCTCACCCTTCTGTGAGGTAGGCCCTCTGCTGTGAGGTCACTCCTGCCTGGCTGGCCCAGGTCACCTTGGCGACGTGGGCCCTCAGTTGGGAGTTGGTGCCTGCTGGGAGTCTCCTCCCCTCGGTAATGAGGGCCCTCTGGCGTCAGACCCTAACTCCTGGGCTCCCAAAATTTTCTGTTGTGCGCCCTGTGGTGCTAGTACACTCCTGCCAGGTTCCCAACCCCATGGGAATGTGGGCCTTCTGCTCTGAGGTCCCAACCGTGGGTTGCTCAGTTTCTTGATGAGGGCCCTCTGGTGTGAGTTCACTCCAGCATGGATCCCATAGCCTCGCTGCTCCTGGCCACCTGCGGGGAAGTTCCAACTGCGGGATTCCTCACCTTTTTCCTTCTATGGGCCCTCTGTTTTGAGACTCCTCCTGCCTGCCTCACTCCCAGCCCCTTGGTGATGTGTGTCCTCTGGTTTGAGGCCACGTGTGCTGGGTCCCTCACCTTTCGATGATGTGGCCCCACTGGTGTGAGGACACTCCTGCCTGGTTCCTATCCCCTTGGTGATGTGGGCCCTCTGGTGAGAGTCTGATCCTGGCTGGGTTCCTCACACTTCTGTGAGGTGGGCCCTCTGCTGTGAGGTCACTCCTGCCTGGCTGGCACACCCCGCCTTGGCAATGTCGGCCCTCTTGTGGCAGTTGGAGCCTACTGGGAGCCTCCTCCCCTCGGTGATGAGGGCCCTCTGGCGTCAGGCCCTAACTGCTGGGTACCCACATTTTCTGATACGTGCTAAGTTGTGCGAGGACACTCGTGCCATGTTCCCAACCCCATGGTGATGTGGGCCTTCTGCTCTGAGGTCCAAACGGCTGGGTTGCTCACAGTTTCATGATGTGGGCCCTCTGCTGTGAGTTCACTGTGGCCTGGATCGCATAGACTCGGTGCTCTGGGCCGCCCACTGGGAGGTTCCCACTGCAGGATTCCTCAGCTTTTTTATTCTATTCACCCTGTGTTGTGAGGCTACTCATGCCTGCCTCACTCCGAACCCCTTGGAGATCTGGGTCCGCTGGTTTAGGCCACATGTGCTGGGTTCCTCACCTTTCTATGATGTGGTCACCCTGGTGTGAAGACAGTCCTGCCTGGTTCTGATGCCCTTGGTGATGTGGGCCCTCTGGTGAGAGTCTAATCCTGGCTGGGTTCCTCACCATTCTGTGAGGTAGGCCCTCAGCTGTGAGGTCACTCCTGCCTGGCTGTTGCACGTCACCTTGGCGACATGGTCCCTCCATAGGGAATTGGTGCCTGCTTGGGGTCTCCTCCCCTTGGTAATGAGGGCCCTCTGGCATCAGGCCCTAATTTCTGGGTTCCCAAAATTCTCTGATGTGCGCCCTGTGGTGCGAGTACACTTCTGCCAAGTTCCCAACCACATGGGAATGTGGGCCTTCTGCTCTAAAGTCCCAACGGCTGGGTTGCTCACAGTTTCATGATGAGGGCCCTCTGTTTTGAGTTCAGTCAGGCCTGGATCCCATAGCCTCGCTGCTCCTGGCCGCCTGCTGGGAGGTTCCAACTGCGGGATTCCTCACCTTTTTTACGCAATGGGCCCTCTGTTTTGAGGCTCCTCCTGCCTGCCTCACTCCCAGCCCCTTGGTGATGTGTGTCACCGGGGGGCAGTGAGACTTCATTGTAGTGCAGATTTCCTTTACACGCTTGCTTGGTTGGCCAAAAAGGGCGTATGCGTTTTTTCCTGAATATATTCAGGAAAAAACGCATACGCACTTTTTGGCCAGTGCATCATTGTCGACATTCTGCCTCTATTCCTATGCTTTAAGTGCAATTCCAGTCTACCCCCTGAAATCGTTTTCCTGAAATTCTGCCCCGCTTTCAAGTCCTCTTCGAAGACTTACTTCAATACATTTTTGGACGATAGCTGTCATTCATAACTCTGCAGGTTTCTGAATTACAGTACCCCTGAGCTCGTTTCCTCAACTCGCTTTCTTGTGAGCTGGCCGCAAAACCGCATGATTGCTTCACGCCATAATCTCTTTCTGGCAGGGCACGCTGAGCCTTTGGTTAATTCGTCTTCCTGGTGGGAAATGAGCGTTCCATTTGCCCGTGTAGACGCCTACAGCTAGTCTCTCATTGGTTCTACCTATTCCTGTTCATCTTGCGCAGAAATTGCAAACTGTGCCAAACAGGAGGTTAAAAGCACTGACTCTCCCAGTGGGGAGAGTTTTAGTAAAGCATCTGGAATGGTGAACCCGAGTACCAGGGGCGAAAACTGAGATGCATTTGAAAACGTTTCCCAATCACTCGGTGGTCCATACTCTGGGTTGCCCATGCATGTTTTAGCTGAAGGAAGAATCCCTTAAACCTGGAGAGTTGGGACCCATAGAATGGGTACCATGCATTATGACTTCAAAGGGTCTGCGTTGTTCAACGAACCTCACCAATGCTATCAGCCCTAAGTGTCCGGCCTTATGTCTCACGCAGCTCTGTGTGTAGATGTGGTAAATCCAGGTTGCATCACAAGCCCTGAATGAATTATGTAAGAATTGTTGTCTATTTCACTGTTATTGTGTTTTGTTTTTGAAATTTATTTTGATAATGGTATTTATCGGATTTTCATTGCTGCATTTAGGCCACTGTACACACTCTTGATTTCCTTATGGAGACATATAAATCCATGGGTTTTAAGATTTTACTTGTCAGGTATCTTCCCAGGCGTTGAATATGGGGTGTTGAGTCCATTTCGTTGAGCAAGGAGTAGGTCTTGTCTATTATATATTTGGTTTATGGAACGGTATCTGTGCTAATTTCAAACTCTGGTTTTATGCAGCACCCCAACTCACCTTTCCCCATAAGCAAGCATAAGTTGGTTTTCTCAATTTGAGACCCTGTTCTGTTTTGTAATTCAGTTCATGTGTAGCCAAGTTTACATTCCGTGTATTAGTGATATATTATGATGTTTCTTTTTCTGTGTGACTTATTTCTCGTAGAATCATCGTACCTGAATCCACTCATTATGCCGCTACGGGCCTGATGACGTAGATTTCATTGCTGAGTGATATTCCACTGTACATGCGTACCACAACTTCTTTATCCATTTTTTGCTCTCTCGGATATTTAACTTGTACCGTAGAGGACGTTCTTGTAAAGCGAGACGTCCCAAATTTTGGGGTGACTGTGTCTTTTTGATTTTAATTTCCCTAAGCTATAGGACCATAAGTGGAAGTGCCATAGGCTGTGTTGTTTTGTTTCCTACGTGTCTCTGGAAACACCATACACTTCTCCAGAGTGGTTGTTGGCAATTTACATCCTGCCCATCAGCATAACAAGGCTCCCTGTTCTCCATGACCTGTCCTGCCTTTCTGGATTTTACACTTTTTTCAGATGGCCCTTTAGACCGGGGGCAGTGAGACTTCATTGTAGTGCAGGTTTCCTTTACACACTTGCTTGGTTGGCCAAAAAGGGCGTATGCGTTTTTTCCTGAATATATTCAGGAAAATACACGTACGCCCTTTTTGGCCAAGTGCATCATTGTCGACATTCTGCTTCTTTTCCTATGCTTTAAGTGCAATTCCAGTCTACCCCCTGAAATCGTGTTCCTGAAATTCTGCCCCGCTTTCAAGTCCTCTTCGAAGACTTACTTCAATACATTTTTGGACGATAGCTGTCATTCATAACTCTGCAGGTTTCTGAATTACACTGCCCCTGAGCTCCTTTCTTCAACTCGCTTTCTTGTGAGCTGGCCGTAAAACCACAGGATTGCTTCACGCCATAATCTCTTTCTGGCAGGGCACGCTGAGCCTTTGGTTAATTCCTCTTCCTGGTGGGAAATGAGCGTTCCATTTGCCCGTGCAGACACCTACATCTAGTCTCTCATTGGTTCTCCCTATTCCTGTTCATCTTGCGCAGAAATTGCAAACTGTGCCAAACAGGAGGTTAAAGGCACTGACTCTCCAAGTGGGGAGAGTGTTAGTAAAGCGTCTGGAATGGTGAACCCGAGTACCAGGGGCGAAAACTGAGATGCATTTGAAAACGTTTCCCAATCACACGGTGGACCATACTCTGGGTTTCCCATGCATGTTTTAGCTGAAGGAAGAATCCCTTAAACCTGGAGAGTTGGGACTCATGGAACGGGTACCATGCAGTATGACTTCAAAGGGTCTGCGTTTGTTCACCGAACCTCACCAATGCTATCAGCCCGAAGTGTCCAGCCTTATGTCTCACCCAGCTCTGGGCATAGAAATGGTAAATCCAGGTTGCATCACAAGCCCTGAATGAATTATTTAAGAATTGCTCTCTATTTCACTGTCATTGTGTTTTGTTTTTGAAATTTATTTTGATAATGGGATTTATCGGATTTTCACTGCTGCATTTAGGCCGCTGTACACACTCTTGATTTCCTTTTGGAGACATATAAATCCATGGGTTTTAAGATTCTTACTTGTCAGGTATCTTGCCAGGCGTTGAATATGTGGTGTTGAGTCCATTTCGTTGAGCAAGGAGTAGGTCTTGTCTATTATATATTTGGCTTATGGAACGGTATCTGTGCTAATTTCAATCTCTGGTTTTATGCAGCACCCCAACTCACCTTTCCCCGTAAGCAAGCATAAGATTGTTTTCTCAATTTGAGACCCTGTTCTGTTTTGTAATTCAGTTCATGTGTAGCCAAGTTTACATTCCGTGTATTAGGGATATCTAATGATGTTTCTTTTTCTGTGTGACTTATTTCTCGTAGAATCATGGTACCTGAATCCACTCATTATGCCGCTAGGGACCTGATGATGTAGATTTCATTGCTGAGTGATATTCCATTGTACGTGCGTACCACAACTTCTTTATCCATTTTTTGATTTCTTGGATATTCAACTTGTACCGTAGACGAGGTTCTTGTAAACAGAGCCATCCCAAACTTTGGGGTGGCTGTGTCTTTTTGATTTTAATTTCCCTAAGCTATAGGACCATAAGTGGAAGGGCCATAGGCTGTGTTGCTTTGTTTCCTATGTGTTTCAGGAAACACCATACACTTCTCCAGAGTGGCTGTTGGCAATTTACATCCCGCCCATCAGCATAACAAGGCTCCCTGTTCTCCATGACCTTTCCTGCCTTTCTGGATTTTACACTTTTTTCAGATGGCCCTTTTGACCGGGGGGCAGTGAGACTTCATTGTAGTGCCGATTTCATTTACACGCTTGCTTGGTTGGCCAAAAAGTGCGTTTGCGTTTTTTCCTGAATATATTCAGGAAAAAACGCATATGCCCTTTTTAGCCAAGTGCATCATTGTCGACATTCTGCCTCTGTTCATATGCTTTAAGCGCAATTCCAGTCTACCCCTTGAAATCGTTTTCCTGAAATTCTGCCCCGCTTTAAAGTCCTCTTCGAAGACATACTTCAGTACATTTTGGACGATAGCTGTCATTCAAAACTCTGCAGGTTTGTGAATTACAGTGCCCCTGAGCTCCTTTCTGCAACTCGCTTCATGTAAGCTGGCCGCCAAACCACAGGATTGCTTCAGGCCATAATCTGTTTCCGGCAGGGCACGTTAAGCCTTTGGTTAATTCCTCTTCCTGGTGGGAAATGAGCATTCCATTTGCCCGTGCAGACACCTACAGCTAGTCTCTCATTGGTTCTCCCTATTCCTATTCATCTTGCGCACAAATTGCAAACTGAGCCAAACAGGAGGTGAAAGGCACTTACTCTCCAAGTGAGGAGAGTGTTAGTAAAGCATTTGGAATGGTGAACCCGAGTACCAGGGGACGAAAACTGAGATGCATTTGAAAACGTTTCCCAATCACACGGTGGACCATACTCTGGGTTTCCCATGCATGTTTTAACTGAAGAAGAATCCCTAAACCTGGAGAGTTGGGACCCATGGAATGGGTACCATGCAGTATGACTTCAAAGGGTCTGCGTTTGCTCACCGAACCTCACCAATGCTATCAGCCCGAAGTGTCCAGCCTTATGTCTCACCCAGCTCTGGGTGTAGATGTGGTAAATCCAGGTTGCATCACAAGCCCTGAATGAATTATTTAAGAATTGCTCTCTATTTCACTGTCATTGTGTTTTGTTTTTGAAATTCATTTTGATAATGGGATTTATCGGATGTTCACTGCTGCGTTTACGCCGCTGTACACACGCTTGATTTCCTTATGGAGACATATAAATCCATGGGTTTTAAGATTCTTACTTGTCAGCTATCTTCCCAGGCGTTGAATATGGGGTGTTGAGTCCATTTCTTTGAGTAAGGAGTAGGTCTTGTCTATTATATATTTGGCTTATGGAACGGTATGTGTGCTAATTTCAATCTCTGGTTTTATGCAGCACCCCAACTCAACTTTCCCCATAAGCAAGCATAAGTTGGTTTTCTAAATTTGAGACCATGTTTTGTTTTGTAATTCAGTTCATGTGTAGCCAAGTTTACATTCCGTGTATTAGTGATATCTTATGATGTTTCTTTTTCTGTGTGACTTATTTCTCGTAGAATCATCGTACATGAATCCACTCATTATGCCGCTACGGGCCTGATGACGTAGATTTCATTGCTGAGTGATATTCCACTGTACGTGCGTACCACAACTTCTTTATCCGTTTTTTGCTTTCTCGGATATTTAACTTGTACCATAGAGGACGTTCTTGTAAACAGAGACGCCCCAAATTTTGGGGTGGCTGTGTCTTTTTGATTTTAATTTCCCTAAGCTATAGGACCATAAGTGGAAGTGCCATAGGCTGTGTTGTTTTGTTTCCTACGTGTCTCTGGAAACACCATACACTTCTCCAGAATGGTTGTTGGCAATTTACATCCCGCCCATCAGCATAACAAGGCTCCCTGTTCTCCATGACCTGTCCTGCCTTTCTGGATTTTACACTTTTTTCAGATGGCCCTTTTGACCGGGGGGCAGTGAGACTTCATTGTAGTGCAGATTTCTTTACACACTTGCTTGGTTGGCCAAAAAGGGCGTATGCGTTTTTTCCTGAATATATTCAGGAAAAAACGCATACGCCCTTTTTGGCCAAGTGCATCATTGTCGACATTCTGCTTCTTTTCCTATGCTTTAAGTGCAATTCCAGTCTACCCCCTGAAATCGTGTTCCTGAAATTCTGCCCCGCTTTCAAGTCCTCTTTGAAGACTTACTTCCATACATTTTTGGTCGATAGCTGTCATTCATAACTCTGCAGGTTTCTGAATTACACTGCCCCTGAGTTCCTTTCTTCAACTCGCTTTCTTGTGAGCTGGCCGCAAAACCACAGGATTGCTTCACGCCATAATCTCTTTCTGGCAGGGCACGCTGAGCCTTTGGTTAATTCCTCTTCCTGGTGGGAAATGAGCGTTCCATTTGCCCGTGCAGACACCTACATCTAGTCTCTCATTGGTTCTCCCTATTCCTGTTCATCTTGCGCAGAAATTGCAAACTGTGCCAAACAGGAGGTTAAAGGCACTGACTCTCCAAGTGGGGAGAGTGTTAGTAAAGCGTCTGGAATGGTGAACCCGAGTACCAGGGGACGAAAACTGAGATGCATTTGAAAACGTTTCCCAATCACACGGTGGACCATACTCTGGGTTTCCCATGCATGTTTTAGCTGAAGGAAGAATCCCTTAAACCTGGAGAGTTGGGACTCATGGAATGGGTACCATGCAGTATGACTTCAAAGGGTCTGCGTTTGCTCACCGAACCTCACCAATGCTATCAGCCCGAAGTGTCCAGCCTTATGTCTCACCCAGCTCTGGGTGTAGAAGTGGTAAATCCAGGTTGCATCACAAGCCCTGAATGAATTATTTAAGAATTGCTCTCTATTTCACTGTCATTGTGTTTTGTTTTTGAAATTTATTTTGATAATGGGATTTATCGGATTTTCACTGCTGCATTTAGGCCGCTGTACACACTCTTGATTTCCTTATGGAGACATATAAATCCATGGGTTTTAAGATTCTTACTTGTCAGGTATCTTGCCAGGCGTTGAATATGGGGTGTTGAGTCCATTTCGTTGAGCAAGGAGTAGGTCTTGTCTATTATATATTTGGCTTATGGAACGGTATCTGTGCTAATTTCAATCTCTGGTTTTATGCAGCACCCCAACTCACCTTTCCCCGTAAGCAAGCATAAGATGGTTTTCTCAATTTGAGACCCTGTTCTGTTTTGTAATTCAGTTCATGTGTAGCCATGTTTACATTCCGTGTATTAGGGATATCTAATGATGTTTCTTTTTCTGTGTGACTTATTTCTCGTAGAATCATGGTACCTGAATCCACTCATTATGCCGCTAGGGACCTGATGACGTAGATTTCATTGCTGAGTGATATTCCATTGTACGTGCATACCACAACTTCTTTATCCATTTTTTGATTTCTTGGATATTCAACTTGTACCGTAGACGAGGTTCTTGTAAACAGAGCCATCCCAAACTTTGGGGTGGCTGTGTCTTTTTGATTTTAATTTCCCTAAGCTATAGGACCATAAGTGGAAGTGCCATAGGCTGTGTTGCTTTGTTTCCTACCTGTTTCAGGAAACACCATACACTTCTCCAGAGTGGCTGTTGGCAATTTTCATCCGCCCATCAGCATAACAAGGCTCCCTGTTCTCCATGACCTGTCCTGCCTTTCTGGATTTTACACTTTTTTCAGATGGCCCTTTTGACCGGGGGGCAGTGAGACTTCATTGTAGTGCAGATTTCTTTTACACGCTTGCTTGGTTGGCCAAAAAGTGCGTATCCGTTTTTTCCTGAATATATTCAGGAAAAAACGCATACGCCCTTTTTGGCCAAGTGTATCATTGTCGACATTCTGCCTCTTTTCCTATGCTTTAAGTGCAATTCCAGTCTACCCCCTGAAATCGTTTTCCTAAAATTCTGCCCCGCTTTCAAGTCCTCTTCGAAGACTTACTTCAGTACATTTTAGGACGATAGCTGTCATTCATAACACTGCAGGTTTGTGAATTACAGTGCCCTTGAGCTCCTTTCTTCAACTCGCTTTCTTGTGAGCTGGCCGCAAAACCGCAGGATTCCTTTAGGCCCTAATCTGTTTCTGGCAGGGCACGGTGAGCCTTTGGGTATTCCTCTTCCTGGTGGGAAATGAACGTTCCATTTACCCGTGCAGACACCTACAGCTAGTCTCTCATTGGTTCTCCCTATTCCTGTTCATCTTGCACAGAAATTGCAAATTGTGCCAAACCGGAGGTTAAAGGCACTGACTCTCCAAGTGGGGAGAGTGTTAGTAAAGCGTCTGGAATGGTGAACCCGAGTACCAGGGGCGAAAACTGAGATGCATTTGAAAACGTTTCCCAATCACACGGTGGACCATACTCTGGGTTTCCCATGCATGTTTTAGCTGAAGGAAGAATCCCTTAAACCTGGAGAGTTGGGACTCATGGAACGGGTACCATGCAGTATGACTTCAAAGGGTCTGCGTTTGCTCACCGAACCTCACCAATGCTATCAGCCCGAAGTGTCCAGCCTTATGTCTCACCCAGCTCTGGGCATAGAAATGGTAAATCCAGGTTGCATCACAAGCCCTGAATGAATTATTTAAGAATTGCTCTCTATTTCACTGTCATTGTGTTTTGTTTTTGAAATTTATTTTGATAATGGGATTTATCGGATTTTCACTGCTGCATTTAGGCCGCTGTACACACTCTTGATTTCCTTATGGAGACATATAAATCCATGGGTTTTAAGATTCTTACTTGTCAGGTATCTTGCCAGGCGTTGAATATGGGGTGTTGAGTCCATTTCGTTGAGCAAGGAGTAGGTCTTGTCTATTATATATTTGGCTTATGGAACGGTATCTGTGCTAATTTCAATCTCTGGTTTTATGCAGCACCCCAACTCACCTTTCCCCGTAAGCAAGCATAAGATGGTTTTCTCAATTTGAGACCCTGTTCTGTTTTGTAATTCAGTTCATGTGTAGCCAAGTTTACATTCCGTGTATTAGGGATATCTAATGATGTTTCTTTTTCTGTGTGACTTATTTCTCGTAGAATCATGGTACCTGAATCCACTCATTATGCCGCTAGGGACCTGATGACGTAGATTTCATTGCTGAGTGATATTCCATTGTACGTGCGTACCACAACTTCTTTATCCATTTTTTGCTTTCTGGGATATTTTACTTGTACCGTAGACGAGGTTCTTGTAAACAGAGCCGTCCCAAACTCTGGGGTGGCTGTGTGTTTTTGAATTTAATTTTCCTAAGCTATAGGACCATAAGTGGAAGTGCCATAGGCTGTGTTGCTTTGTTTCCTATGTGTTTCTGGAAAAACCATACACTTCTCCAGAGTGGTTGTTGGCAATTTACATCCCGCCCATCAGCATGACAAGGCTCCCTGTTCTACATGACCTGTCCTGTCTTTCTGGATTTTACACTTTTTCAGATGGCCCTTTTGACCGGGGGGCAGTGAGACTTCATTGTAGTGCAGATTTCCTTTACACGGTTGCTTGGTTGGCCAAAAAGGGCGTATGCGTTTTTTCCTGAATATATTCAGGAAAAAACGCATACGCCCTTTTTGGCCAAGTGCATCATTGTTGACATTCTGCCTCTTTTTCTACGCTTTAAGTGCAATTCCAGTCTACCCCCTGAAATCGTTTTCCTGAAATCCTGCCCCGCTTTCAAGTCCTCTTTGAAGACTTACTTCAGTACATTTTTGGACGATAGCTGTCATTCATATCTCTGCAGGTTTGTGAATTACAGTGCCCCTGAGCTCCTTTCTTCAACTCGTTTTCTTGTGAGCTGGCCGCAAAACCGCAGGATTGCTTCAGGCCCTAATATGTTTCCGGCCGGGCACGCTGAGCCTTTGGTTAATTCCTCTTCCTGGTGGGAAATGAGCGTTCACTTTGCCCGTGCAGACACCAACAGCTAGTCTCTCATTGCTTCTCCCTATTCCTGTTCATCTTGCGCAGAAATTGCAAACTGTGCCAAACAGGAGGTTAATGGCACTGACTCTCCAAGTGGGGAGAGTGTTAGTAAAGCGTTCAAATGTTGAACCCGAGTACCAGGGGACGAAAACTGAGATGCATTTGAAAACGTTTCCCAATCACATGGTGGACCATACTCTGGGTTTCCCATGCATGTTTTAGCTGAAGGAAGAATCCCTTAAACCTGGAGAGTTGGGACCCATGGAATGGGTACCATGCAGTATGACTTCAAAGGGTCTGCGTTTGCTCACCGAACCTCAACAATGCTATCAGCCCGAAGTGTCCAGCCTTATGTCTCATCCAGCTCTGGGTGTAGATGTGGTAAATACAGGTTGCATCACAAGCCCTGAATGAATTATTTAAGAATTGCTCTCTATTTCACTTTCATTGTGTTTTGTTTTTGAAATTCATTTTGATAATGGGATTTATCGGATTTTCACTGCTGCTTTTAGGTCACTGTACACACGCTTGATTTCCTTATGGACACAAATAAATCCATGGGTTTTAAGATTCTTACTTGTCAGGTATCTTCCCAGGCGTTGAATATAGGGTGTTGAGTCCATTTCGTTGAGCAAGGAGTAGGTTTTGTCTATTATATATTTGGCTTATGGAACGGTATCTGTGCTAATTTCAATCTCTGGTTTTATGCAGCATCCCAACTGACCTTTCCCCATAAGCAAGCATAAGTTGGTTTGCTAAATTTCAGACCCTGTTCTGTTTTGTAATTCAGTTCATGGGTAGCCAAGTTTACATTCCGTGTATTAGTGATAACTTATGATGTTTCTTTTTCTGTCTGACTTATTTCTCATAGAATCATCGTACCTGAATCCACTCATTATGCCGCTACGGTCCTGATGACGTAGATTTCATTACTGAGAGATATTACATTGTACGTGCGTACCACAACTTCTTTATCCATTTTATGCTTTCTCGGATATTTAACTTCTACCGTAGATGAGGTTCTTGTAAACAGAGCCATCCCAAATTTTGGGGTGGCTGTGTGTTTTTGATTTTAATTTCCCTAAGCTATATGACCATAAGTGGAAGTGCCATAGGCTGTGTTGCTTTGTTTCCTACGTGTTTCAGGAAACACCATACACTTTTCCAGAGTGGCTGTTGGAAATTTAAATCCGCCCATCAGCATAACAAGGCTCCCTGTTCTCCATGACCTGTCCTGCCTTTCTGGATTTTACACTTTTTTCAGATGGCCCTTTTGACCGGGGGGCAGTGAGACTTCATTGTAGTGCAGATTTCCTTTACACGCTTGCTTGGTTGGCCAAAAAGGGCGTATGCGTTTTTTCCTGAATATATTCAGGAAAAAACGCATACGCCCTTTTTGGCCAAGTGCATCATTGTCTACATTCTGCCTCTTTTCCTATGCTTTAAGTGCAATTCCAGTCTACCCCCTGAAATCGTTTTCCTGAAATTCTGCCCCGCTTTCAAGTCCTCTTCGAAGACTTACTTCTATACATTTTTGGACGATAGCTGTCATTCATAACTCTGCAGGTTTGTGAATTACAGTGCCCCTGAGCTCCTTTCTTCAACTCGCTTTCTTGTGAGCTGGCCGCAAATCCGCAGGATTGCTTCAGGCCCTAATCTCTTTCCGGCACGCTGAGCCTTTGGTTAATTCCTCTTCCTGGTGGGAAATGAGCGTTCCATTTGCCCGTGCAGACACCTACAGCTAGTCTCTCATTGCTTCTCCCTATTCCTGTTCATCTTGCGCAGAAATTGCAAAGTGTGCCAAACAGGAGGTTGAATGCACTGACTCTCCAAGTGGGGAGAGTGTTAGTAAAGCGTCTGGAATGGTGAACCCGAGTACCAGGGGACGAAAACTGAGATGCATTTGAAAACTTTTCCCAATCACACCGTGGACCATACTATGGGTTTCCCATGCATGTTTTAGCTGAAGGAAGAATCCCTTAAACCTGGAAATTAGGAACCCATGGAATGGGTACCATGCAGTATGACTTCAAAGGGTCTGCGTTTGCTCACCGAACCTCACCAATGCTATCAGCCTGAAGTGTCCAGCCTTATGTCTCACCCAGCTCTGGGTGTAGATGTGGGAAATCCAGGTTGCATCACAAGCCCTGAATGAATTATTTAAGAATTGCTCTCTATTTCACTGTCATTTTGTTTTGTTTTTGAAATTTATTTTGATAATGGGATTTATCGGATTTTCACTGCTGTGTTTAGGCCGCTGTACACACGCTTGATTTCCTTATGGAGACATATAAATCCATGGGTTTTAAGATTCTTACTTGTTAGGTATCTTGCCAGGCATTGAATATGTGGTGTTGAGTCCATTTCGTTGAGCAAGGAGTAGGTCTTGTCTATTATATATTTGGCTTATGGAACGGTATCTGTGCTAATTTCAATCTCTGGTTTTATGCAGCACCCCAACTCACCTTTCCCCATAAGCAAGCATAAGTTGGTTTTCTAAATTTGAGACCCTGTTCTGTTTTGTAATTCAGTTCATGGGTAGCCAAGTTTACATTCCGTGTATTAGTGATATCTTATGATGTTTCTTTTTTGTGTGACTTATTTCTCGTAGAATCATCATACCTGAATCCACTCATTATGCCGCTACGGGCCTGATGACGTAGATTTCATTGCTGAGTGATATTCCATTGTACGTGCGTACCACAACTTCTTTATCCATTTTTTACTTTCTGGGATATTTTACTTGTACCGTAGACGAGGTTCTTGTAAACAGAGCCATCCCAAACTCTGGGGTGGCTGTGTGTTTTTGATTTTAATTTCCCTAAGCTATAGGACCATAAGTGGAAGTGCCATAGGCTGTGTTGCTTTGTTTCCTACGTGTTTCTGGAAACACCATACACTTCTCCAGAGTGGTTGTTGGCAATTTACATCCCGCCCATCAGCATGACAAGGCTCCCTGTTCTCCATGACCTGTCCTGCCTTTCTGGATTTTACACTTTATTCAGATGGCTCTTTTGACCGGGGGGCCAGTGAGACTTCACTGTAGTGCAGATTTCTTTTACACGCTTGCTTGGTTGGCCAAAAAGGGCGTATGCGTTTTTTCCTGAATATATTCAGGAAAAAACGCATACGCCCTTTTTGGCCAAGTGCATCGTTGTCGACATTCTGCCTCTTTTCCTATGCTTTTAGTACAATTCCAGTCTACCCCCTGAAATCGTTTTCCTGAAATTCTGCCCCGCTTTCAAGTCCTCTTGGAAGACTTACTTCAATACATTTTTGGACGATAGCTGTCATTCATAACTCTGCAGGTTTTTGAATTACAGTGCCCCTGAGCTCATGTCTTCAACTCGCTTTCTTGTGAGCTGGCCACAAAACCGCAGGATTGCTTCAGGCCAAAGTCTCTTTCCGGCAGGGCACGCTGAGCCTTTGTTTAATTCCTCTTCCTGGTCGGAAATGAGCGTTCCATTTGCCCGTGCAGACACCTACAGCTAGTCTCTCATTGCTTCTCCCTATTCCTGTTCATCTTGCACAAAAATTGCAAAGTGTGCCAAACAGGAGGTTAAATGCACTGACTCTCCAAGTGGGGAGAGTGTTAGTAAAGCGTTCAAATGTTGAACCCGAGTACCAGGGGACGAAAACTGAGATGCATTTGAAAACGTTTCCCAATCACATGGTGGACCATACTCTGGGTTTTCCATGCATGTTTTAGCTGAAGGAAGAATCCCTTAAACCTGGAGAGTTGGGACCCATGGAATGGGTACCATGCAGTATGACTTCAAAGGGTCTGCATTTGTTCACCGAACCTCACCAATGCTATCAGCCCGAAGTGTCCAGCCTTATGTCTCATCCAGCTCTGGGTGTAGATGTGGTAAATCCAGGTTGCATCACAAGCCCTGAATGAATTATTTAAGAATTGCTCTCTATTTCACTGTCATTGTGTTTTGTTTTTGAAATTTATTTTGATAATGGGATTTATCGGATTTTCACTGCTGCGTTTAGGCCGCTGTACACACGCTTGATTTCCTTATGGAGACATATAAATCCATGGGTTTTAAGATTCTTACTTGTCAGGTATCTTGCCAGGCGTTGAATATGGGGTGTTGAGTCCATTTCGTTGAGCAAGGAGTAGGGCTTGTCTATTATATATTTGGCTTATGGAACGGTATCTGTGCTAATTTCAATCTCTGGTTTTATGCAGCACCCCAACTCACCTTTCCCCATAAGCAAGCATAAGTTGTTTTTCTAAATTTGAGACCCTGTTCTGTTTTGTAATTCAGTTTATGTGTAGCCAAGTTTACATTCCGTGTATTACTGATATATTATGATGTTTCTTTTTCTGTGTGACTTATTTCTCGTAGAAAAATCGTACCTGAATCCACTCATTATGCCGCTATGGGCCTGAAGACGTAGATTTCATTGCTGAGTGATATTCCATTGTACATGCGTACCAGAACTTCTTTATCCATTTTTTCCTTTCTCGGATATTTAACCTGTACCGTAGACAAGGTTCTTGTAAACAGAGCCATCCCAAACTCTGGGGTGGCTGTGTGTTTTTGATTTTAATTTCCCTAAGCTATAGGACCATAAGTGGAAGTGACATAGGCTGTGTTGCTTTGTTTCCTACGTGTTTCAGGATACACCATACATTTCTCCAGAGTGGCTGTTGGCAATTTACATCCCGCCCATCAGCATAACAAGGCTCCCTGTACTCCATGACCTGTCCTGTCTTTCTGGATTTTACAATTTTTCAGATGGCCCTTTGGACCGGGGGGCAGTGAGACTTCATTGTAGTGCAGATTTCCTTTACACGCTTGCTTGGTTGGCCAAAAAGGGCGTATGCGTTTTTTCCTGAATATATTCAGGAAAAAACGCATACGCCCTTTTTGGCCAAGTGCATCATTGTTGACATTCTGCCTCTTTTCCTACGCTTTAAGTGCAATTCCAGTCTACCCCCTGAAATCGTTTTCCTGAAATTCTGCCCCGCTTTTAAGTCCTCTTTGAAGACTTACTTCAGTACATTTTTGGACGATAGCTGTCATTCATAACTCTGCAGGTTTGTGAATTACAGTGCCCCTGAGCTCCTTTCTTCAACTCGTTTTCTTGTGAGCTGGCCGCAAAACCGCAGGATTGCTTCAGGCCCTTATATGTTTCCGGAATGGCACGCTGAGCCTTTGGTTAATTCCTCTTCCTGGTGGGAAATGAGTGTTCCATTTGCCCGTGCAGACACCTACAGCTAGTCTCTCATTGGTTCTCCCTATTCCTGTTCATCTTGCGCAGAAATTGTAAACTGTGCCAAACAGGAGGTTAAAGGCACTGACTCTCCAAGTGGGGAGAGTGTTAGTAAAGCGTCTGGAATGGTGAACCCGAGTACCAGGGGACGAAAACTGAGATGCATTTGAAAACGTTTCCCAATCACACGGCGGACGATAGTCTGGGTTTCCCATTCATGTTTTAGCTGAAGGAAGAATCCCTTAAACCTGGAGAGTTGGGACACATGGAATGGGTACCATGCAGTATGACTTCAAAGGGTCTGCGTTTGCTCACCGAACCTCACCAATGCTATCAGCCCAAAGTGCCCAGCCTTATGTCTCACCCAGCTCTGGGTGTAGATGTGGTTAATCCAGGTTGCATCACAAGCCCTGAATGAATTATTTAAGAATTGCTCTCTATTTCACTGTCATTGTGTTTTGTTTTTGAAATTTATTTTGATAATGGGATTTATCGGATTTTCACTGCTGCATTTAGGCCGCTGTACACATGCTTGATTTCCTTATGGAGACATATAAATCCATGGGTTTTAATATTCTTACTTGTCAGGTGTCTTGCCAGGCGTTGAATATGGGGTGTTGAGGCCATTTTGTTGAGCAAGGAGTAGGTCTTGTCTATTATATATTTGGCTTATGGAACGGTATCTGTGCTAATTTCAATCTCTGGTTTTATGCAGCACCCCAACTCACCTTTCCCCATAAGCAAGCATAAGTTGGTTTTCTAAATTTGAGACCCTGTTCTGTTTTGTAATTCAGTTCATGGGTAGCCAAGTTTACATTCCGTGTATTAGTGATATCTTATGATGTTTCTTTTTTGTGTGACTTATTTCTCGTAGAATCATCATACCTGAATCCACTCATTATGCCGCTACGGGCCTGATGACGTAGATTTCATTGCTGAGTGATATTCCATTGTACGTGCGTACCACAACTTCTTTATCCATTTTTTACTTTCTGGGATATTTTACTTGTACCGTAGACGAGGTTCTTGTAAATAGAGCCATCCCAAACTCTGGGGTGGCTGTGTGTTTTTGATTTTAATTTCCCTAAGCTATAGGACCATAAGTGGAAGTGCCATAGGCTGTGTTGCTTTGTTTCCTACGTGTTTCTGGAAACACCATACACTTCTCCAGAGTGGTTGTTGGCAATTTACATCCCGCCCATCAGCATGACAAGGCTCCCTGTTCTCCATGACCTGTCCTGCCTTTCTGGATTTTACACTTTATTCAGATGGCTCTTTTGACCGGGGGGCCAGTGAGACTTCACTGTAGTGCAGATTTCTTTTACACGCTTGCTTGGTTGGCCAAAAAGGGCGTATGCGTTTTTTCCTGAATATATTCAGGAAAAAACGCATACGCCCTTTTTGGCCAAGTGCATCGTTGTCGACATTCTGCCTCTTTTCCTATGCTTTTAGTACAATTCCAGTCTACCCCCTGAAATCGTTTTCCTGAAATTCTGCCCCGCTTTCAAGTCCTCTTGGAAGACTTACTTCAATACATTTTTGGACGATAGCTGTCATTCATAACTCTGCAGGTTTTTGAATTACAGTGCCCCTGAGCTCATGTCTTCAACTCGCTTTCTTGTGAGCTGGCCACAAAACCGCAGGATTGCTTCAGGCCAAAGTCTCTTTCCTGCAGGGCACGCTGAGCCTTTGTTTAATTCCTCTTCCTGGTCGGAAATCAGCGTTCCATTTGCCCGTGCAGACACCTACAGCTAGTCTCTCATTGCTTCTCCCTATTCCTGTTCATCTTGCACAAAAATTGCAAAGTGTGCCAAACAGGAGGTTAAATGCACTGACTCTCCAAGTGGGGAGAGTGTTAGTAAAGCGTTCAAATGTTGAACCCGAGTACCAGGGGACGAAAACTGAGATGCATTTGAAAACGTTTCCCAATCACATGGTGGACCATACTCTGGGTTTTCCATGCATGTTTTAGCTGAAGGAAGAATCCCTTAAACCTGGAGAGTTGGGACCCATGGAATGGGTACCATGCAGTATGACTTCAAAGGGTCTGCATTTGTTCACCGAACCTCACCAATGCTATCAGCCCGAAGTGTCCAGCCTTATGTCTCATCCAGCTCTGGGTGTAGATGTGGTAAATCCAGGTTGCATCACAAGCCCTGAATGAATTATTTAAGAATTGCTCTCTATTTCACTGTCATTGTGTTTTGTTTTTGAAATTTATTTTGATAATGGGATTTATCGGATTTTCACTGCTGCGTTTAGGCCGCTGTACACACGCTTGATTTCCTTATGGAGACATATAAATCCATGGGTTTTAAGATTCTTACTTGTCAGGTATCTTGCCAGGCGTTGAATATGGGGTGTTGAGTCCATTTCGTTGAGCAAGGAGTAGGGCTTGTCTATTATATATTTGGCTTATGGAACGGTATCTGTGCTAATTTCAATCTCTGGTTTTATGCAGCACCCCAACTCACCTTTCCCCATAAGCAAGCATAAGTTGTTTTTCTAAATTTGAGACCCTGTTCTGTTTTGTAATTCAGTTTATGTGTAGCCAAGTTTACATTCCGTGTATTACTGATATATTATGATGTTTCTTTTTCTGTGTGACTTATTTCTCGTAGAAAAATCGTACCTGAATCCACTCATTATGCCGCTATGGGCCTGAAGACGTAGATTTCATTGCTGAGTGATATTCCATTGTACATGCGTACCAGAACTTCTTTATCCATTTTTTCCTTTCTCGGATATTTAACCTGTACCGTAGACAAGGTTCTTGTAAACAGAGCCATCCCAAACTCTGGGGTGGCTGTGTGTTTTTGATTTTAATTTCCCTAAGCTATAGGACCATAAGTGGAAGTGACATAGGCTGTGTTGCTTTGTTTCCTACGTTTTTCAGGATACACCATACATTTCTCCAGAGTGGCTGTTGGCAATTTACATCCCGCCCATCAGCATAACAAGGCTCCCTGTACTCCATGACCTGTCCTGTCTTTCTGGATTTTACAATTTTTCAGATGGCCCTTTGGACCGGGGGGCAGTGAGACTTCATTGTAGTGCAGATTTCCTTTACACGCTTGCTTGGTTGGCCAAAAAGAGCATATGCGTTTTTTCCTGAATATATTCAGGAAAAAACGCATACGCCCTTTTTGGCCAAGTGCATCATTGTTGACATTCTGCCTCTTTTCCTACGCTTTAAGTGCAATTCCAGTCTACCCCCTGAAATCGTTTTCCTGAAATTCTGCCCCGCTTTTAAGTCCTCTTTGAAGACTTACTTCAGTACATTTTTGGACGATAGCTGTCATTCATAACTCTGCAGGTTTGTGAATTACAGTGCCCCTGAGCTCCTTTCTTCAACTCGTTTTCTTGTGAGCTGGCCGCAAAACCGCAGGATTGCTTCAGGCCCTTATATGTTTCCGGAATGGCACGCTGAGCCTTTGGTTAATTCCTCTTCCTGGTGGGAAATGAGTGTTCCATTTGCCCGTGCAGACACCTACAGCTAGTCTCTCATTGGTTCTCCCTATTCCTGTTCATCTTGCGCAGAAATTGTAAACTGTGCCAAACAGGAGGTTAAAGGCACTGACTCTCCAAGTGGGGAGAGTGTTAGTAAAGCGTCTGGAATGGTGAACCCGAGTACCAGGGGACGAAAACTGAGATGCATTTGAAAACGTTTCCCAATCACACAGCGGACGATAGTCTGGGTTTCCCATTCATGTTTTAGCTGAAGGAAGAATCCCTTAAACCTGGAGAGTTGGGACACATGGAATGGGTACCATGCAGTATGACTTCAAAGGGTCTGCGTTTGCTCACCGAACCTCACCAATGCTATCAGCCCAAAGTGCCCAGCCTTATGTCTCACCCAGCTCTGGGTGTAGATGTGGTAAATCCAGGTTGCATCACAAGACCTTAATGAATTATTTAAGAATTGCTCTCTATTTCACTGTCATTGTGTTTTGTTTTTGAAATTTATTTTGATAATGGGATTTATCGGATTTTCACTGCTGCGTTTAGGCTGCTGTACACACTCTTGATTTCCTTATGGAGACATATAAATCCATGGGTTTTAAGATTCTTACTTGTCAGGTATCTTCCCAGGCGTTGAATATGGGGTGTTGAGTCCATTTCGTTGAGCAAGGAGTAGGTCTTGTCTATTATATATTTGGCTTATGGAACGGTATCTGTGCTAATTTCAATCTCTGGTTTTATGCAGCACCCCAACTCACCTTTCCCCGTAAGCAAGCATAAGATGGTTTTCTCAATTTGAGACCCTGTTCTGTTTTGTAATTCAGTTCATGTGTAGCCAAGTTTACATTCCGTGTATTAGGGATATCTAATGATGTTTCTTTTTCTGTGTGACTTATTTCTCGTAGAATCATGGTACCTGAATCCACTCATTATGCCGCTAGGGACCTGATGACGTAGATTTCATTGCTGAGTGATATTCCATTGTACGTGCGTACCACAACTTCTTTATCCATTTTTTGATTTCTTGGATATTCAACTTGTACCGTAGACGAGGTTCTTGTAAACAGAGCCATCCCAAACTTTGGGGTGGCTGTGTCTTTTTGATTTTAATTTCCCTAAGCTATAGGACCATAAGTGGAAGTGCCATAGGCTGTGTTGCTTTGTTTCCTACCTGTTTCAGGAAACACCATACACTTCTCCAGAGTGGCTGTTGGCAATTTTCATCCGCCCATCAGCATAACAAGGCTCCCTGTTCTCCATGACCTGTCCTGCCTTTCTGGATTTTACACTTTTTTCAGATGGCCCTTTTGACCGGGGGGCAGTGAGACTTCATTGTAGTGCAGATTTCCATTACACGCTTGCTTGGTTGGCCAAAAAGTGCGTATGCGTTTTTTCCTGAATATATTCAGGAAAAAACGCATACGCCCTTTTTGGCCAAGTGTATCATTGTCGACATTCTGCCTCTTTTCCTATGCTTTAAGTGCAATTCCAGTCTACCCCCTGAAATCGTTTTCCTAAAATTCTGCCCCGCTTTCAAGTCCTCTTCGAAGACTTACTTCAGTACATTTTTGGACGATAGCTGTCATTCATAACACTGCAGGTTTGTGAATTACAGTGCCCTTGAGCTCCTTTCTTCAACTCGCTTTCTTGTGAGCTGGCCGCAAAACCGCAGGATTCCTTCAGGCCCTAAACTGTTTCTGGCAGGGCACGGTGAGCCTTTGGGTATTCCTTTTCCTGGTGGGAAATGAACGTTCCATTTACCCGTGCAGACACCTACAGCTAGTCTCTCATTGGTTCTCCCTATTCCTGTTCATCTTGCGCAGAAATTGCAAATTGTGCCAAACCGGAGGTTAAAGGCAGTGACTCTCCAAGTGGGGAGAGTGTTAGTAAAGCGTCTGGAATGGTGAACCCGAGTACCAGGGGACGAAAACTGAGATGCAATTGAAAACGTTTCCCAATCACACGGTTGACCATACTCTGGGTTTCCCATGCATGTTTTAACTGAAGAAGAATCCCTTAAACCTGGAGAGTTGGGACCCATGGAATGGGTACCATGCAGTATGACTTCAAAGTGTCTGCGTTTGCTCACCAAACCTCACCAATGCTATCAGCCCGAAGTGTCCAGCCTTATGTCTCACCCAGCTCTGGGTGTAGATGTGGTAAATCCAGGTTGCATCACAAGCCCTAAATGAATTATTTAAGAATTGTTCTCTATTTCACTGTTATTGTGTTTTGTTTTTGAAATTTATTTTGATAATGGGATTTATCGGATTTTCATTGCTGCGTTTAGGCCACTGTACACACTCTTGATTTCCTTATGGAGACATATAAATCCATGGGTTTTAAGATTCTTACTTGTCAGGTATCTTCCCAGGCGTTGAATATGGGTTGTTGAGTCCATTTCGTTGAGCAAGGTGTAGGTCTTGTCTATTATATTTGGTTTATGGAACGGAATCTGTGCTAATTTCAATCTCTGGTTTTATGCAGCACCCCAACTCACCTTTCCCCATAAGCAAGCATAAGTTGGTTTTCTCAATTTGAGACCCTGTTCTGTTTTGTAATTCAGTTCATGTGTAGCCAAGTTTACATTCCGTGTATTAGTGATATCTTATGATGTTTCTTTTTCTGTGTGACTTATTTCTCGTAGAATCATCGT
Source organism: Delphinapterus leucas (assembly GCF_059928025.1). Classification (NCBI taxonomy): domain Eukaryota; kingdom Metazoa; phylum Chordata; class Mammalia; order Artiodactyla; family Monodontidae; genus Delphinapterus; species Delphinapterus leucas. The sequence continues at coordinate 7,251,829 of NW_028322245.1, forward strand.
ACCTGAATCCACTCATTATGCCGCTACGGGCCTGATGACGTAGATTTCATTGCTTAGTGATATTCCATTGTACGTGAGTACCACAACAGCTTTATCCATTTTTTGCTTTCTCGGATATTTAACTTGTACCGTAGACGAGGTTCCTGTAAACAGACCCGTCCCAAATTTCGGGGTGGCTGTGTGTTTTTGATTTTAATTTCCCTAAGCTATAGGACCATAAGTGGAAGTGACATAGGCTGTGTTGCTTTGTTTCCTACGTGTTTCTGGAAACACCATACACTTCTCCAGAGTGGTTGTTGGCAATTTACATCCCGCCCATCAGCATGACAAGGCTCCCTGTTCTCCATGACCTGTCTTGACTTTCTGGATTTTACATTTTTTTCAGATGTCCCTTTTGACCGGGGGGCAGTGAGACTTCATTGTAGTGCAGATTTCCATTACACGCTTGCTTGGTTGGCCAAAAAGGGCGAATGCGTTTTTTCCTGAATATATTCAGGTAAAAACGCATACGCCCTTTTTGGCCAAGTGCATCATTGTCGACATTCTGCCTCTTTTCCTATGCTGTTAGTACAATTCCAGTCTACCCCCTGAAATCGTTTTCCTGAAATTCTGCCCCGCTTTCAAGTCCTCTTGGAAGACTTACTTCAATACATTTTTGGACGATAGCTGTCATTCATAACTCTGCAGGTTTGTGAATTACAGTGCCCCTGAGCTCATTTCTTCAACTCTCTTTCTTGTGAGCTGGCCGCAAAACCGCAGGATTGCTTCAGGCCCTAATCCGTTTCCGGCAGGGCATGCTGAGCCTTTGTTTAATTTCTCTTCCTGGTGGGAAATGAGCGTTCCATTTGCCCGTGCAGACACCTACAGCTAGTCTCTCATTGCTTCTCCCTATTCCTGTTCATCTTGCGCAGAAATTGCAAACTGTGCCAAACAGGAGGTTAATGGCACTGACTCTCCAAGTGGGGAGAGTGTTAGTAAAGCGTTCAAATGTTGAACCCGAGTACCAGGGGACGAAAACTGAGATGCATTTGAAAACGATTCCCAATCACATGGTGGACCATACTCTGGGTTTCCCATGCATGTTTTAGCTGAAGGAAGAATCCCTTAAACCTGGAGAGTTGGGACCCATGGAATGGGTACCATGCAGTATGACTTCAAAGGGTCTGCGTTTGTTCACCGAACCTCACCAATGCTATCAGCCCGAAGTGTCCAGCCTTATGTCTCATCCAGCTCTGGGTGTAGATGTGGTAAATACAGGTTGCATCACAAGCCCTGAATGAATTATTTAAGAATTGCTCTCTATTTCACTGTCATTGTGTTTTGTTTTTGAAATTCATTTTGATAATGGGATTTATCGGATTTTCACTGCTGCTTTTAGGCCACTGTACACACGCTTGATTTCCTTATAGAGACATATAAATCCATGGGTTTTAAGATTCTTACTTGTCAGGTATCTTCCCAGGCGTTGAATATAGGGTGTTGAGTCCATTTCGTTGAGCAAGGAGTAGGTTTTGTCTATTATATATTTGGCTTATGGAACAGTATCTGTGCTAATTTCAATCTCTGGTTTTATGCAGCATCCCAACTGACCTTTCCCCATAAGCAAGCATAAGTTGGTTTGCTAAATTTCAGACCCTGTTCTGTTTTGTAATTCAGTTCATGGGTAGCCAAGTTTACATTCCGTGTATTAGTCATATCTTATGATGTTTCTTTTTCTGTGTGACTTATTTCTCGTAGAATCATCATACCTGAATCCACTCATTATGCCGCTATGGGCCTGAAGACGTAGATTTCATTGCTGAGTGATATTCCATTGTACGTGCGTACCAGAACTTCTTTATCCATTTTATGCTTTCTCGGATATTTAACTTCTACCGTAGATGAGGTTCTTGTAAACAGAGCCATCCCAAACTTTGTGGTGGCTGTGTGTTTTTGATTTTAATTTCCCTAAGCTATAGGACCATAAGTGGAAGTGCCATAGGCTGTGTTGCTTTGTTTCCTACGTGTTTCCGGAAACACCATACAGTTTTCCAGAGTGGCTGTTGGAAATTTAAATCCGCCCATCAGCATAACAAGTCTCCCTCTTCTCCAAGACCTGTCCGGCCTTTCTGGATTTTACACTTTTTTCAGATGGCCCTTTTGACCGGGGGGCAGTGAGACTTCACTGTAGTGCGGATTTCCTTTACACGCTTGCTTCGTTGGCCAAAAGGGGCGTATGCGTTTTTTCCGAACATATTCAGGAAAAAACGCATACGCCCTTTTTGGCCCAGTGCATCATTGTCGACATTCTGCTTCTTTTCCTATGCTTTAAGTGCAATTCCAGTCTACCCCCTGAAATCGTTTTCCTGAAATTCTGCCCCGCTTACAAGTCCTCTTGGAAGACTTACTTCAATACATTTTTGGACGATAGCTGTCATTCATAACTCTGCAGGTTTGTGAATTACAGTGCCCTGAGCTCATGTCTTCACCTCGCTTTCTTGTGAGCTGGCCGCAAAACCGCAGGATTGCTTCAGGCCCTAATATGTTTCCAACATGGCACGCTGAGCCTTTGGTTAATTCCTCTTCCTGGTGGGAAATGAGCATTCAATTTGCCCGTGCAGACACCAACAGCTAGTCTCTCATTGGTTCTCCCTATGCCTGTTCATCGTGCGCAGAAATTGCAAACTGTGCGAAACAGGAGGTTAAAGGCACTGACTCTCCAAGTGGGGAGAGTGTTAGTAAAGCGTTCAAATGTTGAACCCGAGTACCAGGGGACGAAAACTGAGATGCATTTGAAAACGATTCCCAATCACACAGCGGATGATAGTCTGGGTTTCCCATGCATGTTTTAGCTGAAGGAAGAATCCCTTAAACCTGGAGAGTTGGGACTCATGGAATGGGTACCATGCAGTATGACTTCAAAGGGTCTGCGTTTGCTCACCGAACCTCACCAATGCTATCAGCCCGAAGTGCCCAGCCTTATGTCTCACCCAGCTCTGGGTGTAGATGTGGAAAATCCAGGTTGCATCACAGGACCTGAATGAATTATTTAAGAATTGCTCTCTATTTCACTGTCATTGTGTTTTGTTTTTGAAATTCATTTTGATAATGGGATTTATCGGATTTTCACTGCTGCGTTTAGGCCGCTGTACACACGCTTGATTTCCTTATGGAGACATATAAATCCATGGGTTTTAAGATTCTTACTTGTCAGGTATCTTGCCAGGCGTTGAATATGGGGTGTTGAGTCCATTTCGTTGAGCAAGGAGTAGGGCTTGTCTATTATATATTTGGCTTATGGAACAGTATCTGTGCTAATTTCAATCTCTGGTTTTATGCAGCACCCCAACTCACCTTTCCCCATAAGCAAGCATAAGTTGGTTTTCTAAATTTGAGACCCTGTTCTGTTTTGTAATTCAGTTCATGTGTATCCAACTTTACATTCCGTGTATTAGTGATATCTTATGATGTTTCTTTTTCTGTGTGACTTATTTCTCGTAGAATCATCGTACCTGAATCCACTCATTATGCCGCTACGGGCCTGATGACGTAGATTTCATTGCTGAGTGATATTCCATTGTACGTGCGTACCACAATTTCTTTATCCATTTTTTGCTTTCTGGGATATTTTACTTGTACCATAGACGAGGTTCTTGTAAACAGAGCCGTCCCAAACTCTGGGGTGGCTGTGTGTTTTTGATTTTAATTTCCCTAAGCTATAGGACCATAAGTGGAAGTGCCATAGGCTGTGTTGCTTTGTTTCCTACGTGTTTCTGGAAACACCATACACTTCTCCAGAGTGGTTGTTGGCAATTTACATCCCGCCCATCAGCATGACAAGGCTCCCTGTTCTCCACGACCTGTCTTGTCTTTCTGGATTTTACATTTTTTTCAGATGGCCCTTTTGACCGGGGGGCAGTGAGACTTCATTGTAGTGCAGATTTCCATTACACGCTTGCTTGGTTGGCCAAAAAGGGCGTATGCGTTTTTTCCTGAATATATTCAGGAAAAAACGCATACGCCCTTTTTGGCCAAGTGCATCATTGTTGACATTCTGCCTCTTTTTCTACGCTTTAAGTGCAATTCCAGTCTACCCCCTGAAATCGTTTTCCTGAAATCCTGCCCCGCTTTCAAGTCCTCTTTGAAGACTTACTTCAGTACATTTTTGGACGATAGCTGTCATTCATATCTCTGCAGGTTTGTGAATTACAGTGCCCCTGAGCTCCTTTCTTCAACTCGTTTTCTTGTGAGCTGGCCGCAAAACCGCAGGATTGCTTCAGGCCCTAATATGTTTCCGGCCGGGCACGCTGAGCCTTTGGTTAATTCCTCTTCCTGGTGGGAAATGAGCGTTCACTTTGCCCGTGCAGACACCAACAGCTAGTCTCTCATTGCTTCTCCCTATTCCTGTTCATCTTGCGCAGAAATTGCAAACTGTGCCAAACAGGAGGTTAATGGCACTGACTCTCCAAGTGGGGAGAGTGTTAGTAAAGCGTTCAAATGTTGAACCCGAGTACCAGGGGACGAAAACTGAGATGCATTTGAAAACGTTTCCCAATCACATGGTGGACCATACTCTGGGTTTCCCATGCATGTTTTAGCTGAAGGAAGAATCCCTTAAACCTGGAGAGTTGGGACCCATGGAATGGGTACCATGCAGTATGACTTCAAAGGGTCTGCGTTTGCTCACCGAACCTCACCAATGCTATCAGCCCGAAGTGTCCAGCCTTATGTCTCATCCAGCTCTGGGTGTAGATGTGGTAAATACAGGTTGCATCACAAGCCCTGAATGAATTATTTAAGAATTGCTCTCTATTTTACTTTCATTGTGTTTTGTTTTTGAAATTCATTTTGATAATGGGATTTATCGGATTTTCACTGCTGCTTTTAGGTCACTGTACACACGCTTGATTTCCTTATGGACACAAATAAATCCATGGGTTTTAAGATTCTTACTTGTCAGGTATCTTCCCAGGCGTTGAATATAGGGTGTTGAGTCCATTTCGTTGAGCAAGGAGTAGGTTTTGTCTATTATATATTTGGCTTATGGAACGGTATCTGTGCTAATTTCAATCTCTGGTTTTATGCAGCATCCCAACTGACCTTTCCCCATAAGCAAGCATAAGTTGGTTTGCTAAATTTCAGACCCTGTTCTGTTTTGTAATTCAGTTCATGGGTAGCCAAGTTTACATTCCGTGTATTAGTGATAACTTATGATGTTTCTTTTTCTGTCTGACTTATTTCTCATAGAATCATCGTACCTGAATCCACTCATTATGCCGCTACGGTCCTGATGACGTAGATTTCATTACTGAGAGATATTACATTGTACGTGCGTACCACAACTTCTTTATCCATTTTATGCTTTCTCGGATATTTAACTTCTACCGTAGATGAGGTTCTTGTAAACAGAGCCATCCCAAATTTTGGGGTGGCTGTGTGTTTTTGATTTTAATTTCCCTAAGCTATATGACCATAAGTGGAAGTGCCATAGGCTGTGTTGCTTTGTTTCCTACGTGTTTCAGGAAACACCATACACTTTTCCAGAGTGGCTGTTGGAAATTTAAATCCGCCCATCAGCATAACAAGGCTCCCTGTTCTCCATGACCTGTCCTGCCTTTCTGGATTTTACACTTTTTTCAGATGGCCCTTTTGACCGGGGGGCAGTGAGATTTCATTGTAGTGCAGATTTCCTTTACACGCTTGCTTGGTTGGCCAAAAAGGGCGTATGCGTTTTTTCCTGAATATATTCAGGAAAAAACGCATACGCCCTTTTTGGCCAAGTGCATCATTGTCAACATTCTGCCTCTTTTCCTATGCTTTAAGTGCAATTCCAGTCTACCCCCTGAAATCGTTTTCCTGAAATTCTGCCCCGCTTTCAAGTCCTCTTCGAAGACTTACTTCTATACATTTTTGGACGATAGCTGTCATTCATAACTCTGCAGGTTTGTGAATTACAGTGCCCCTGAGCTCCTTTCTTCAACTCGCTTTCTTGTGAGCTGGCCGCAAATCCGCAGGATTGCTTCAGGCCCTAATCTCTTTCCGGCAGGGCACGCTGAGCCTTTGGTTAATTCCTCTTCCTGGTGGGAAATGAGCGTTCCATTTGCCCGTGCAGACACCTACAGCTAGTCTCTCATTGCTTCTCCCTATTCCTGTTCATCTTGCGCAGAAATTGCAAAGTGTGCCAAACAGGAGGTTGAAGGCACTGACTCTCCAAGTGGGGAGAGTGTTAGTAAAGCTTCTGGAATGGTGAACCCGAGTACCAGGGGACGAAAACTGAGATGCATTTGAAAACTTTTCCCAATCACACCGTGGACCATACTATGGGTTTCCCATGCATGTTTTAGCTGAAGGAAGAATCCCTTAAACCTGGAAATTAGGAACCCATGGAATGGGTACCATGCAGTATGACTTCAAAGGGTCTGCGTTTGCTCACCGAACCTCACCAATGCTATCAGCCTGAAGTGTCCAGCCTTATGTCTCACCCAGCTCTGGGTGTAGATGTGGGAAATCCAGGTTGCATCACAAGCCCTGAATGAATTATTTAAGAATTGCTCTCTATTTCACTGTCATTTTGTTTTGTTTTTGAAATTTATTTTGATAATGGGATTTATCGGATTTTCACTGCTGTGTTTAGGCCGCTGTACACACGCTTGATTTCCTTATGGAGACATATAAATCCATGGGTTTTAAGATTCTTACTTGTTAGGTATCTTGCCAGGCATTGAATATGTGGTGTTGAGTCCATTTCGTTGAGCAAGGAGTAGGTCTTGTCTATTATATATTTGGCTTATGGAACGGTATCTGTGCTAATTTCAATCTCTGGTTTTATGCAGCACCCCAACTCACCTTTCCCCATAAGCAAGCATAAGTTGGTTTTCTAAATTTGAGACCCTGTTCTGTTTTGTAATTCAGTTCATGGGTAGCCAAGTTTACATTCCGTGTATTAGTGATATCTTATGATGTTTCTTTTTTGTGTGACTTATTTCTCGTAGAATCATCATACCTGAATCCACTCATTATGCCGCTACGGGCCTGATGACGTAGATTTCATTGCTGAGTGATATTCCATTGTACGTGCGTACCACAACTTCTTTATCCATTTTTTACTTTCTGGGATATTTTACTTGTACCGTAGACGAGGTTCTTGTAAACAGAGCCATCCCAAACTCTGGGGTGGCTGTGTGTTTTTGATTTTAATTTCCCTAAGCTATAGGACCATAAGTGGAAGTGCCATAGGCTGTGTTGCTTTGTTTCCTACGTGTTTCTGGAAACACCATACACTTCTCCAGAGTGGTTGTTGGCAATTTACATCCCGCCCATCAGCATGACAAGGCTCCCTGTTCTCCATGACCTGTCCTGCCTTTCTGGATTTTACACTTTATTCAGATGGCTCTTTTGACCGGGGGGCCAGTGAGACTTCACTGTAGTGCAGATTTCTTTTACACGCTTGCTTGGTTGGCCAAAAAGGGCGTATGCGTTTTTTCCTGAATATATTCAGGAAAAAACGCATACGCCCTTTTTGGCCAAGTGCATCGTTGTCGACATTCTGCCTCTTTTCCTATGCTTTTAGTACAATTCCAGTCTACCCCCTGAAATCGTTTTCCTGAAATTCTGCCCCGCTTTCAAGTCCTCTTGGAAGACTTACTTCAATACATTTTTGGACGATAGCTGTCATTCATAACTCTGCAGGTTTTTGAATTACAGTGCCCCTGAGCTCATGTCTTCAACTCGCTTTCTTGTGAGCTGGCCACAAAACCGCAGGATTGCTTCAGGCCAAAGTCTCTTTCCGGCAGGGCACGCTGAGCCTTTGTTTAATTCCTCTTCCTGGTCGGAAATGAGCGTTCCATTTGCCCGTGCAGACACCTACAGCTAGTCTCTCATTGCTTCTCCCTATTCCTGTTCATCTTGCACAAAAATTGCAAAGTGTGCCAAACAGGAGGTTAAATGCACTGACTCTCCAAGTGGGGAGAGTGTTAGTAAAGCGTTCAAATGTTGAACCCGAGTACCAGGGGACGAAAACTGAGATGCATTTGAAAACGTTTCCCAATCACATGGTGGACCATACTCTGGGTTTTCCATGCATGTTTTAGCTGAAGGAAGAATCCCTTAAACCTGGAGAGTTGGGACCCATGGAATGGGTACCATGCAGTATGACTTCAAAGGGTCTGCATTTGTTCACCGAACCTCACCAATGCTATCAGCCCGAAGTGTCCAGCCTTATGTCTCATCCAGCTCTGGGTGTAGATGTGGTAAATCCAGGTTGCATCACAAGCCCTGAATGAATTATTTAAGAATTGCTCTCTATTTCACTGTCATTGTGTTTTGTTTTTGAAATTTATTTTGATAATGGGATTTATCGGATTTTCACTGCTGCGTTTAGGCCGCTGTACACATGCTTGATTTCCTTATGGAGACATATAAATCCATGGGTTTTAAGATTCTTACTTGTCAGGTATCTTGCCAGGCGTTGAATATGGGGTGTTGAGTCCATTTCGTTGAGCAAGGAGTAGGGCTTGTCTATTATATATTTGGCTTATGGAACGGTATCTGTGCTAATTTCAATCTCTGGTTTTATGCAGCACCCCAACTCACCTTTCCCCATAAGCAAGCATAAGTTGTTTTTCTAAATTTGAGACCCTGTTCTGTTTTGTAATTCAGTTTATGTGTAGCCAAGTTTACATTCCGTGTATTACTGATATATTATGATGTTTCTTTTTCTGTGTGACTTATTTCTCGTAGAAAAATCGTACCTGAATCCACTCATTATGCCGCTATGGGCCTGAAGACGTAGATTTCATTGCTGAGTGATATTCCATTGTACATGCGTACCAGAACTTCTTTATCCATTTTTTCCTTTCTCGGATATTTAACCTGTACTGTAGACAAGGTTCTTGTAAACAGAGCCATCCCAAACTCTGGGGTGGCTGTGTGTTTTTGATTTTAATTTCCCTAAGCTATAGGACCATAAGTGGAAGTGACATAGGCTGTGTTGCTTTGTTTCCTACGTGTTTCAGGATACACCATACATTTCTCCAGAGTGGCTGTTGGCAATTTACATCCCGCCCATCAGCATAACAAGGCTCCCTGTACTCCATGACCTGTCCTGTCTTTCTGGATTTTACAATTTTTCAGATGGCCCTTTGGACCGGGGGGCAGTGAGACTTCATTGTAGTGCAGATTTCCTTTACAAGCTTGCTTGGTTGGCCAAAAAGGGCGTATGCGTTTTTTCCTGAATATATTCAGGAAAAAACGCATACGCCCTTTTTGGCCAAGTGCATCATTGTTGACATTCTGCCTCTTTTCCTACGCTTTAAGTGCAATTCCAGTCTACCCCCTGAAATCGTTTTCCTGAAATCCTGCCCCGCTTTTAAGTCCTCTTTGAAGACTTACTTCAGTACATTTTTGGACGATAGCTGTCATTCATAACTCTGCAGGTTTGTGAATTACAGTGCCCCTGAGCTCCTTTCTTCAACTCGTTTTCTTGTGAGCTGGCCGCAAAACCGCAGGATTGCTTCAGGCCCTCATATGTTTCCGGAATGGCACGCTGAGCCTTTGGTTAATTCCTCTTCCTGGTGGGAAATGAGTGTTCCATTTGCCCGTGCAGACACCTACAGCTAGTCTCTCATTGGTTCTCCCTATTCCTGTTCATCTTGCGCAGAAATTGTAAACTGTGCCAAACAGGAGGTTAAAGGCACTGACTCTCCAAGTGGGGAGAGTGTTAGTAAAGCGTCTGGAATGGTGAACCCGAGTACCAGGGGACGAAAACTGAGATGCATTTGAAAACGTTTCCCAATCACACGGCGGACGATAGTCTGGGTTTCCCATTCATGTTTTAGCTGAAGGAAGAATCCCTTAAACCTGGAGAGTTGGGACACATGGAATGGGTACCATGCAGTATGACTTCAAAGGGTCTGCGTTTGCTCACCGAACCTCACCAATGCTATCAGCCCAAAGTGCCCAGCCTTATGTCTCACCCAGCTCTGGGTGTAGATGTGGTAAATCCAGGTTGCATCACAAGCCCTGAATGAATTATTTAAGAATTGCTCTCTATTTCACTGTCATTGTGTTTTGTTTTTGAAATTTATTTTGATAATGGGATTTATCGGATTTTCACTGCTGCATTTAGGCCGCTGTACACATGCTTGATTTCCTTATGGAGACATATAAATCCATGGGTTTTAATATTCTTACTTGTCAGGTGTCTTGCCAGGCGTTGAATATGGGGTGTTGAGGCCATTTTGTTGAGCAAGGAGTAGGTCTTGTCTATTATATATTTGGCTTATGGAACGGTATCTGTGCTAATTTCAATCTCTGGTTTTATGCAGCACCCCAACTCACCTTTCCCCATAAGCAAGCATAAGTTGGTTTTCTAAATTTGAGACCCTGTTCTGTTTTGTAATTCAGTTCATGGGTAGCCAAGTTTACATTCCGTGTATTACTGATATCTTATGATGTTTCTTTTTTGTGTGACTTATTTCTCGTAGAATCATCATACCTGAATCCACTCATTATGCCGCTACGGGCCTGATGACGTAGATTTCATTGCTGAGTGATATTCCATTGTACGTGCGTACCACAACTTCTTTATCCATTTTTTACTTTCTGGGATATTTTACTTGTACCGTAGACGAGGTTCTTGTAAACAGAGCCATCCCAAACTCTGGGGTGGCTGTGTGTTTTTGATTTTAATTTCCCTAAGCTATAGGACCATAAGTGGAAGTGCCATAGGCTGTGTTGCTTTGTTTCCTACGTGTTTCTGGAAACACCATACACTTCTCCAGAGTGGTTGTTGGCAATTTACATCCCGCCCATCAGCATGACAAGGCTCCCTGTTCTCCATGACCTGTCCTGCCTTTCTGGATTTTACACTTTATTCAGATGGCTCTTTTGACCGGGGGGCCAGTGAGACTTCACTGTAGTGCAGATTTCTTTTACACGCTTGCTTGGTTGGCCAAAAAGGGCGTATGCGTTTTTTCCTGAATATATTCAGGAAAAAACGCATACGCCCTTTTTGGCCAAGTGCATCGTTGTCGACATTCTGCCTCTTTTCCTATGCTTTTAGTACAATTCCAGTCTACCCCCTGAAATCGTTTTCCTGAAATTCTGCCCCGCTTTCAAGTCCTCTTGGAAGACTTACTTCAATACATTTTTGGACGATAGCTGTCATTCATAACTCTGCAGGTTTTTGAATTACAGTGCCCCTGAGCTCATGTCTTCAACTCGCTTTCTTGTGAGCTGGCCACAAAACCGCAGGATTGCTTCAGGCCAAAGTCTCTTTCCTGCAGGGCACGCTGAGCCTTTGTTTAATTCCTCTTCCTGGTCGGAAATCAGCGTTCCATTTGCCCGTGCAGACACCTACAGCTAGTCTCTCATTGCTTCTCCCTATTCCTGTTCATCTTGCACAAAAATTGCAAAGTGTGCCAAACAGGAGGTTAAATGCACTGACTCTCCAAGTGGGGAGAGTGTTAGTAAAGCGTTCAAATGTTGAACCCGAGTACCAGGGGACGAAAACTGAGATGCATTTGAAAACGTTTCCCAATCACATGGTGGACCATACTCTGGGTTTTCCATGCATGTTTTAGCTGAAGGAAGAATCCCTTAAACCTGGAGAGTTGGGACCCATGGAATGGGTACCATGCAGTATGACTTCAAAGGGTCTGCATTTGTTCACCGAACCTCACCAATGCTATCAGCCCGAAGTGTCCAGCCTTATGTCTCATCCAGCTCTGGGTGTAGATGTGGTAAATCCAGGTTGCATCACAAGCCATGAATGAATTATTTAAGAATTGCTCTCTATTTCACTGTCATTGTGTTTTGTTTTTGAAATTTATTTTGATAATGGGATTTATCGGATTTTCACTGCTGCGTTTAGGCCGCTGTACACACGCTTGATTTCCTTATGGAGACATATAAATCCATGGGTTTTAAGATTCTTACTTGTCAGGTATCTTGCCAGGCGTTGAATATGGGGTGTTGAGTCCATTTCGTTGAGCAAGGAGTAGGGCTTGTCTATTATATATTTGGCTTATGGAACGGTATCTGTGCTAATTTCAATCTCTGGTTTTATGCAGCACCCCAACTCACCTTTCCCCATAAGCAAGCATAAGTTGTTTTTCTAAATTTGAGACCCTGTTCTGTTTTGTAATTCAGTTTATGTGTAGCCAAGTTTACATTCCGTGTATTACTGATATATTATGATGTTTCTTTTTCTGTGTGACTTATTTCTCGTAGAAAAATCGTACCTGAATCCACTCATTATGCCGCTATGGGCCTGAAGACGTAGATTTCATTGCTGAGTGATATTCCATTGTACATGCGTACCAGAACTTCTTTATCCATTTTTTCCTTTCTCGGATATTTAACCTGTACCGTAGACAAGGTTCTTGTAAACAGAGCCATGCCAAACTCTGGGGTGGCTGTGTGTTTTTGATTTTAATTTCCCTAAGCTATAGGACCATAAGTGGAAGTGACATAGGCTGTGTTGCTTTGTTTCCTACGTGTTTCAGGATACACCATACATTTCTCCAGAGTGGCTGTTGGCAATTTACATCCCGCCCATCAGCATAACAAGGCTCCCTGTACTCCATGACCTGTCCTGTCTTTCTGGATTTTACAATTTTTCAGATGGCCCTTTGGACCGGGGGGCAGTGAGACTTCATTGTAGTGCAGATTTCCTTTACACGCTTGCTTGGTTGGCCAAAAAGAGCGTATGCGTTTTTTCCTGAATATATTCAGGAAAAAACGCATACGCCCTTTTTGGCCAAGTGCATCATTGTTGACATTCTGCCTCTTTTCCTACGCTTTAAGTGCAATTCCAGTCTACCCCCTGAAATCGTTTTCCTGAAATTCTGCCCCGCTTTTAAGTCCTCTTTGAAGACTTACTTCAGTACATTTTTGGACGATAGCTGTCATTCATAACTCTGCAGGTTTGTGAATTACAGTGCCCCTGAGCTCCTTTCTTCAACTCGTTTTCTTGTGAGCTGGCCGCAAAACCGCAGGATTGCTTCAGGCCCTCATATGTTTCCGGAATGGCACGCTGAGCCTTTGGTTAATTCCTCTTCCTGGTGGGAAATGAGTGTTCCATTTGCCCGTGCAGACACCTACAGCTAGTCTCTCATTGGTTCTCCCTATTCCTGTTCATCTTGCGCAGAAATTGTAAACTGTGCCAAACAGGAGGTTAAAGGCACTGACTCTCCAAGTGGGGAGAGTGTTAGTAAAGCGTCTGGAATGGTGAACCCGAGTACCAGGGGACGAAAACTGAGATGCATTTGAAAACGTTTCCCAATCACACAGCGGACGATAGTCTGGGTTTCCCATTCATGTTTTAGCTGAAGGAAGAATCCCTTAAACCTGGAGAGTTGGGACACATGGAATGGGTACCATGCAGTATGACTTCAAAGGGTCTGCGTTTGCTCACCGAACCTCACCAATGCTATCAGCCCAAAGTGCCCAGCCTTATGTCTCACCCAGCTCTGGGTGTAGATGTGGTAAATCCAGGTTGCATCACAAGCCCTGAATGAATTATTTAAGAATTGCTCTCTATTTCACTGTCATTGTGTTTTGTTTTTGAAATTTATTTTGATAATGGGATTTATCGGATTTTCACTGCTGCATTTAGGCCGCTGTACACATGCTTGATTTCCTTATGGAGACATATAAATCCATGGGTTTTAATATTCTTACTTGTCAGGTGTCTTGCCAGGCGTTGAATATGGGGTGTTGAGGCCATTTTGTTGAGCAAGGAGTAGGTCTTGTCTATTATATATTTGGCTTATGGAACGGTATCTGTGCTAATTTCAATCTCTGGTTTTATGCAGCACCCCAACTCACCTTTCCCCATAAGCAAGCATAAGTTGGTTTTCTAAATTTGAGACCCTGTTCTGTTTTGTAATTCAGTTCATGGGTAGCCAAGTTTACATTCCGTGTATTAGTGATATCTTATGATGTTTCTTTTTTGTGTGACTTATTTCTCGTAGAATCATCATACCTGAATCCACTCATTATGCCGCTACGGGCCTGATGACGTAGATTTCATTGCTGAGTGATATTCCATTGTACGTGCGTACCACAACTTCTTTATCCATTTTTTACTTTCTGGGATATTTTACTTGTACCGTAGACGAGGTTCTTGTAAACAGAGCCATCCCAAACTCTGGGGTGGCTGTGTGTTTTTGATTTTAATTTCCCTAAGCTATAGGACCATAAGTGGAAGTGCCATAGGCTGTGTTGCTTTGTTTCCTACGTGTTTCTGGAAACACCATACACTTCTCCAGAGTGGTTGTTGGCAATTTACATCCCGCCCATCAGCATGACAAGGCTCCCTGTTCTCCATGACCTGTCCTGCCTTTCTGGATTTTACACTTTATTCAGATGGCTCTTTTGACCGGGGGGCCAGTGAGACTTCACTGTAGTGCAGATTTCTTTTACACGCTTGCTTGGTTGGCCAAAAAGGGCGTATGCGTTTTTTCCTGAATATATTCAGGAAAAAACGCATACGCCCTTTTTGGCCAAGTGCATCGTTGTCGACATTCTGCCTCTTTTCCTATGCTTTTAGTACAATTCCAGTCTACCCCCTGAAATCGTTTTCCTGAAATTCTGCCCCGCTTTCAAGTCCTCTTGGAAGACTTACTTCAATACATTTTTGGACGATAGCTGTCATTCATAACTCTGCAGGTTTTTGAATTACAGTGCCCCTGAGCTCATGTCTTCAACTCGCTTTCTTGTGAGCTGGCCACAAAACCGCAGGATTGCTTCAGGCCAAAGTCTCTTTCCTGCAGGGCACGCTGAGCCTTTGTTTAATTCCTCTTCCTGGTCGGAAATGAGCGTTCCATTTGCCCGTGCAGACACCTACAGCTAGTCTCTCATTGCTTCTCCCTATTCCTGTTCATCTTGCACAAAAATTGCAAAGTGTGCCAAACAGGAGGTTAAATGCACTGACTCTCCAAGTGGGGAGAGTGTTAGTAAAGCGTTCAAATGTTGAACCCGAGTACCAGGGGACGAAAACTGAGATGCATTTGAAAACGTTTCCCAATCACATGGTGGACCATACTCTGGGTTTTCCATGCATGTTTTAGCTGAAGGAAGAATCCCTTAAACCTGGAGAGTTGGGACCCATGGAATGGGTACCATGCAGTATGACTTCAAAGGGTCTGCATTTGTTCACCGAACCTCACCAATGCTATCAGCCCGAAGTGTCCAGCCTTATGTCTCATCCAGCTCTGGGTGTAGATGTGGTAAATCCAGGTTGCATCACAAGCCATGAATGAATTATTTAAGAATTGCTCTCTATTTCACTGTCATTGTGTTTTGTTTTTGAAATTTATTTTGATAATGGGATTTATCGGATTTTCACTGCTGCATTTAGGCCGCTGTACACACGCTTGATTTCCTTATGGAGACATATAAATCCATGGGTTTTAAGATTCTTACTTGTCAGGTATCTTGCCAGGCGTTGAATATGGGGTGTTGAGTCCATTTCGTTGAGCAAGGAGTAGGGCTTGTCTATTATATATTTGGCTTATGGAACGGTATCTGTGCTAATTTCAATCTCTGGTTTTATGCAGCACCCCAACTCACCTTTCCCCATAAGCAAGCATAAGTTGTTTTTCTAAATTTGAGACCCTGTTCTGTTTTGTAATTCAGTTTATGTGTAGCCAAGTTTACATTCCGTGTATTACTGATATATTATGATGTTTCTTTTTCTGTGTGACTTATTTCTCGTAGAAAAATCGTACCTGAATCCACTCATTATGCCGCTATGGGCCTGAAGACGTAGATTTCATTGCTGAGTGATATTCCATTGTACATGCGTACCAGAACTTCTTTATCCATTTTTTCCTTTCTCGGATATTTAACCTGTACCGTAGACAAGGTTCTTGTAAACAGAGCCATCCCAAACTCTGGGGTGGCTGTGTGTTTTTGATTTTAATTTCCCTAAGCTATAGGACCATAAGTGGAAGTGACATAGGCTGTGTTGCTTTGTTTCCTACGTGTTTCAGGATACACCATACATTTCTCCAGAGTGGCTGTTGGCAATTTACATCCCGCCCATCAGCATAACAAGGCTCCCTGTACTCCATGACCTGTCCTGTCTTTCTGGATTTTACAATTTTTCAGATGGCCCTTTGGACCGGGGGGCAGTGAGACTTCATTGTAGTGCAGATTTCCTTTACACGCTTGCTTGGTTGGCCAAAAAGAGCGTATGCGTTTTTTCCTGAATATATTCAGGAAAAAACGCATACGCCCTTTTTGGCCAAGTGCATCATTGTTGACATTCTGCCTCTTTTCCTACGCTTTAAGTGCAATTCCAGTCTACCCCCTGAAATCGTTTTCCTGAAATTCTGCCCCGCTTTTAAGTCCTCTTTGAAGACTTACTTCAGTACATTTTTGGACGATAGCTGTCATTCATAACTCTGCAGGTTTGTGAATTACAGTGCCCCTGAGCTCCTTTCTTCAACTCGTTTTCTTGTGAGCTGGCCGCAAAACCGCAGGATTGCTTCAGGCCCTCATATGTTTCCGGAATGGCACGCTGAGCCTTTGGTTAATTCCTCTTCCTGGTGGGAAATGAGTGTTCCATTTGCCCGTGCAGACACCTACAGCTAGTCTCTCATTGGTTCTCCCTATTCCTGTTCATCTTGCGCAGAAATTGTAAACTGTGCCAAACAGGAGGTTAAAGGCACTGACTCTCCAAGTGGGGAGAGTGTTAGTAAAGCGTCTGGAATGGTGAACCCGAGTACCAGGGGACGAAAACTGAGATGCATTTGAAAACGTTTCCCAATCACACAGCGGACGATAGTCTGGGTTTCCCATTCATGTTTTAGCTGAAGGAAGAATCCCTTAAACCTGGAGAGTTGGGACACATGGAATGGGTACCATGCAGTATGACTTCAAAGGGTCTGCGTTTGCTCACCGAACCTCACCAATGCTATCAGCCCAAAGTGCCCAGCCTTATGTCTCACCCAGCTCTGGGTGTAGATGTGGTAAATCCAGGTTGCATCACAAGCCCTGAATGAATTATTTAAGAATTGCTCTCTATTTCACTGTCATTGTGTTTTGTTTTTGAAATTTATTTTGATAATGGGATTTATCGGATTTTCACTGCTGCATTTAGGCCGCTGTACACATGCTTGATTTCCTTATGGAGACATATAAATCCATGGGTTTTAATATTCTTACTTGTCAGGTGTCTTGCCAGGCGTTGAATATGGGGTGTTGAGGCCATTTTGTTGAGCAAGGAGTAGGTCTTGTCTATTATATATTTGGCTTATGGAACGGTATCTGTGCTAATTTCAATCTCTGGTTTTATGCAGCACCCCAACTCACCTTTCCCCATAAGCAAGCATAAGTTGGTTTTCTAAATTTGAGACCCTGTTCTGTTTTGTAATTCAGTTCATGGGTAGCCAAGTTTACATTCCGTGTATTAGTGATATCTTATGATGTTTCTTTTTTGTGTGACTTATTTCTCGTAGAATCATCATACCTGAATCCACTCATTATGCCGCTACGGGCCTGATGACGTAGATTTCATTGCTGAGTGATATTCCATTGTACGTGCGTACCACAACTTCTTTATCCATTTTTTACTTTCTGGGATATTTTACTTGTACCGTGGACGAGGTTCTTGTAAACAGAGCCGTCCCAAACCCTGGGGTGGCTGTGTGTTTTTGATTTTAATTTCCCTAAGCTATAGGACCATAAGTGGAAGTGCCATAGGCTGTGTTGCTTTGTTTCCTACGTGTTTCTGGAAACACCATACACTTCTCCAGAGTGGTTGTTGGCAATTTACATCCCGCCCATCAGCATGACAAGGCTCCCTGTTCTCCATGACCTGTCCTGCCTTTCTGGATTTTACACTTTATTCAGATGGCTCTTTTGACCGGGGGGCCAGTGAGACTTCACTGTAGTGCAGATTTCTTTTACACGCTTGCTTGGTTGGCCAAAAAGGGCGTATGCGTTTTTTCCTGAATATATTCAGGAAAAAACGCATACGCCCTTTTTGGCCAAGTGCATCGTTGTCGACATTCTGCCTCTTTTCCTATGCTTTTAGTACAATTCCAGTCTACCCCCTGAAATCGTTTTCCTGAAATTCTGCCCCGCTTTCAAGTCCTCTTGGAAGACTTACTTCAATACATTTTTGGACGATAGCTGTCATTCATAACTCTGCAGGTTTTTGAATTACAGTGCCCCTGAGCTCATGTCTTCAACTCGCTTTCTTGTGAGCTGGCCACAAAACCGCAGGATTGCTTCAGGCCAAAGTCTCTTTCCGGCAGGGCACGCTGAGCCTTTGTTTAATTCCTCTTCCTGGTCGGAAATGAGCGTTCCATTTGCCCGTGCAGACACCTACAGCTAGTCTCTCATTGCTTCTCCCTATTCCTGTTCATCTTGCACAAAAATTGCAAAGTGTGCCAAACAGGAGGTTAAATGCACTGACTCTCCAAGTGGGGAGAGTGTTAGTAAAGCGTTCAAATGTTGAACCCGAGTACCAGGGGACGAAAACTGAGATGCATTTGAAAACGTTTCCCAATCACATGGTGGACCATACTCTGGGTTTTCCATGCATGTTTTAGCTGAAGGAAGAATCCCTTAAACCTGGAGAGTTGGGACCCATGGAATGGGTACCATGCAGTATGACTTCAAAGGGTCTGCATTTGTTCACCGAACCTCACCAATGCTATCAGCCCGAAGTGTCCAGCCTTATGTCTCATCCAGCTCTGGGTTTAGATGTGGTAAATCCAGGTTGCATCACAAGCCCTGAATGAATTATTTAAGAATTGCTCTCTATTTCACTGTCATTGTGTTTTGTTTTTGAAATTTATTTTGATAATGGGATTTATCGGATTTTCACTGCTGCGTTTAGGCCGCTGTACACACGCTTGATTTCCTTATGGAGACATATAAATCCATGGGTTTTAAGATTCTTACTTGTCAGGTATCTTGCCAGGCGTTGAATATGGGGTGTTGAGTCCATTTCGTTGAGCAAGGAGTAGGGCTTGTCTATTATATATTTGGCTTATGGAACGGTATCTGTGCTAATTTCAATCTCTGGTTTTATGCAGCACCCCAACTCACCTTTCCCCATAAGCAAGCATAAGTTAGTTTTCTAAATTTGAGACCCTGTTCTGTTTTGTAATTCAGTTTATGTGTAGCCAAGTTTACATTCCGTGTATTACTGATATATTATGATGTTTCTTTTTCTGTGTGACTTATTTCTCGTAGAAAAATCGTACCTGAATCCACTCATTATGCCGCTATGGGCCTGAAGACGTAGATTTCATTGCTGAGTGATATTCCATTGTACATGCGTACCAGAACTTCTTTATCCATTTTTTCCTTTCTCGGATATTTAACCTGTACCGTAGACAAGGTTCTTGTAAACAGAGCCATGCCAAACTCTGGGGTGGCTGTGTGTTTTTGATTTTAATTTCCCTAAGCTATAGGACCATAAGTGGAAGTGACATAGGCTGTGTTGCTTTGTTTCCTACGTGTTTCAGGATACACCATACATTTCTCCAGAGTGGCTGTTGGCAATTTACATCCCGCCCATCAGCATAACAAGGCTCCCTGTACTCCATGACCTGTCCTGTCTTTCTGGATTTTACAATTTTTCAGATGGCCCTTTGGACCGGGGGGCAGTGAGACTTCATTGTAGTGCCGATTTCATTTACACGCTTGCTTGGTTGGCCAAAAAGAGCGTATGCGTTTTTTCCTGAATATATTCAGGAAAAAACGCATACGCCCTTTTTGGCCAAGTGCATCATTGTTGACATTCTGCCTCTTTTCCTACGCTTTAAGTGCAATTCCAGTCTACCCCCTGAAATCGTTTTCCTGAAATTCTGCCCCGCTTTTAAGTCCTCTTTGAAGACTTACTTCAGTACATTTTTGGACGATAGCTGTCATTCATAACTCTGCAGGTTTGTGAATTACAGTGCCCCTGAGCTCCTTTCTTCAACTCGTTTTCTTGTGAGCTGGCCGCAAAACCGCAGGATTGCTTCAGGCCCTCATATGTTTCCGGAATGGCACGCTGAGCCTTTGGTTAATTCCTCTTCCTGGTGGGAAATGAGTGTTCCATTTGCCCGTGCAGACACCTACAGCTAGTCTCTCATTGGTTCTCCCTATTCCTGTTCATCTTGCGCAGAAATTGTAAACTGTGCCAAACAGGAGGTTAAAGGCACTGACTCTCCAAGTGGGGAGAGTGTTAGTAAAGCGTCTGGAATGGTGAACCCGAGTACCAGGGGACGAAAACTGAGATGCATTTGAAAACGTTTCCCAATCACACAGCGGACGATAGTCTGGGTTTCCCATTCATGTTTTAGCTGAAGGAAGAATCCCTTAAACCTGGAGAGTTGGGACACATGGAATGGGTACCATGCAGTATGACTTCAAAGGGTCTGCGTTTGCTCACCGAACCTCACCAATGCTATCAGCCCAAAGTGCCCAGCCTTATGTCTCACCCAGCTCTGGGTGTAGATGTGGTAAATCCAGGTTGCATCACAAGCCCTGAATGAATTATTTAAGAATTGCTCTCTATTTCACTGTCATTGTGTTTTGTTTTTGAAATTTATTTTGATAATGGGATTTATCGGATTTTCACTGCTGCATTTAGGCCGCTGTACACATGCTTGATTTCCTTATGGAGACATATAAATCCATGGGTTTTAATATTCTTACTTGTCAGGTGTCTTGCCAGGCGTTGAATATGGGGTGTTGAGGCCATTTTGTTGAGCAAGGAGTAGGTCTTGTCTATTATATATTTGGCTTATGGAACGGTATCTGTGCTAATTTCAATCTCTGGTTTTATGCAGCACCCCAACTCACCTTTCCCCATAAGCAAGCATAAGTTGGTTTTCTAAATTTGAGACCCTGTTCTGTTTTGTAATTCAGTTCATGGGTAGCCAAGTTTACATTCCGTGTATTAGTGATATCTTATGATGTTTCTTTTTTGTGTGACTTATTTCTCGTAGAATCATCATACCTGAATCCACTCATTATGCCGCTACGGGCCTGATGACGTAGATTTCATTGCTGAGTGATATTCCATTGTACGTGCGTACCACAACTTCTTTATCCATTTTTTACTTTCTGGGATATTTTACTTGTACCGTGGACGAGGTTCTTGTAAACAGAGCCGTCCCAAACCCTGGGGTGGCTGTGTGTTTTTGATTTTAATTTCCCTAAGCTATAGGACCATAAGTGGAAGTGCCATAGGCTGTGTTGCTTTGTTTCCTACGTGTTTCTGGAAACACCATACACTTCTCCAGAGTGGTTGTTGGCAATTTACATCCCGCCCATCAGCATGACAAGGCTCCCTGTTCTCCATGACCTGTCCTGCCTTTCTGGATTTTACACTTTATTCAGATGGCTCTTTTGACCGGGGGGCCAGTGAGACTTCACTGTAGTGCAGATTTCTTTTACACGCTTGCTTGGTTGGCCAAAAAGGGCGTATGCGTTTTTTCCTGAATATATTCAGGAAAAAACGCATACGCCCTTTTTGGCCAAGTGCATCGTTGTCGACATTCTGCCTCTTTTCCTATGCTTTTAGTACAATTCCAGTCTACCCCCTGAAATCGTTTTCCTGAAATTCTGCCCCGCTTTCAAGTCCTCTTGGAAGACTTACTTCAATACATTTTTGGACGATAGCTGTCATTCATAACTCTGCAGGTTTTTGAATTACAGTGCCCCTGAGCTCATGTCTTCAACTCGCTTTCTTGTGAGCTGGCCACAAAACCGCAGGATTGCTTCAGGCCAAAGTCTCTTTCCGGCAGGGCACGCTGAGCCTTTGTTTAATTCCTCTTCCTGGTCGGAAATGAGCGTTCCATTTGCCCGTGCAGACACCTACAGCTAGTCTCTCATTGCTTCTCCCTATTCCTGTTCATCTTGCACAAAAATTGCAAAGTGTGCCAAACAGGAGGTTAAATGCACTGACTCTCCAAGTGGGGAGAGTGTTAGTAAAGCGTTCAAATGTTGAACCCGAGTACCAGGGGACGAAAACTGAGATGCATTTGAAAACGTTTCCCAATCACATGGTGGACCATACTCTGGGTTTTCCATGCATGTTTTAGCTGAAGGAAGAATCCCTTAAACCTGGAGAGTTGGGACCCATGGAATGGGTACCATGCAGTATGACTTCAAAGGGTCTGCATTTGTTCACCGAACCTCACCAATGCTATCAGCCCGAAGTGTCCAGCCTTATGTCTCATCCAGCTCTGGGTTTAGATGTGGTAAATCCAGGTTGCATCACAAGCCCTGAATGAATTATTTAAGAATTGCTCTCTATTTCACTGTCATTGTGTTTTGTTTTTGAAATTTATTTTGATAATGGGATTTATCGGATTTTCACTGCTGCGTTTAGGCCGCTGTACACACGCTTGATTTCCTTATGGAGACATATAAATCCATGGGTTTTAAGATTCTTACTTGTCAGGTATCTTGCCAGGCGTTGAATATGGGGTGTTGAGTCCATTTCGTTGAGCAAGGAGTAGGGCTTGTCTATTATATATTTGGCTTATGGAACGGTATCTGTGCTAATTTCAATCTCTGGTTTTATGCAGCACCCCAACTCACCTTTCCCCATAAGCAAGCATAAGTTAGTTTTCTAAATTTGAGACCCTGTTCTGTTTTGTAATTCAGTTTATGTGTAGCCAAGTTTACATTCCGTGTATTACTGATATATTATGATGTTTCTTTTTCTGTGTGACTTATTTCTCGTAGAAAAATCGTACCTGAATCCACTCATTATGCCGCTATGGGCCTGAAGACGTAGATTTCATTGCTGAGTGATATTCCATTGTACATGCGTACCAGAACTTCTTTATCCATTTTTTCCTTTCTCGGATATTTAACCTGTACCGTAGACAAGGTTCTTGTAAACAGAGCCATGCCAAACTCTGGGGTGGCTGTGTGTTTTTGATTTTAATTTCCCTAAGCTATAGGACCATAAGTGGAAGTGACATAGGCTGTGTTGCTTTGTTTCCTACGTGTTTCAGGATACACCATACATTTCTCCAGAGTGGCTGTTGGCAATTTACATCCCGCCCATCAGCATAACAAGGCTCCCTGTACTCCATGACCTGTCCTGTCTTTCTGGATTTTACAATTTTTCAGATGGCCCTTTGGACCGGGGGGCAGTGAGACTTCATTGTAGTGCCGATTTCATTTACACGCTTGCTTGGTTGGCCAAAAAGAGCGTATGCGTTTTTTCCTGAATATATTCAGGAAAAAACGCATACGCCCTTTTTGGCCAAGTGCATCATTGTTGACATTCTGCCTCTTTTCCTACGCTTTAAGTGCAATTCCAGTCTACCCCCTGAAATCGTTTTCCTGAAATTCTGCCCCGCTTTTAAGTCCTCTTTGAAGACTTACTTCAGTACATTTTTGGACGATAGCTGTCATTCATAACTCTGCAGGTTTGTGAATTACAGTGCCCCTGAGCTCCTTTCTTCAACTCGTTTTCTTGTGAGCTGGCCGCAAAACCGCAGGATTGCTTCAGGCCCTCATATGTTTCCGGAATGGCACGCTGAGCCTTTGGTTAATTCCTCTTCCTGGTGGGAAATGAGTGTTCCATTTGCCCGTGCAGACACCTACAGCTAGTCTCTCATTGGTTCTCCCTATTCCTGTTCATCTTGCG
This sequence comes from Delphinapterus leucas, assembly GCF_059928025.1. NCBI lineage: Eukaryota > Metazoa > Chordata > Mammalia > Artiodactyla > Monodontidae > Delphinapterus > Delphinapterus leucas. The sequence goes on from NW_028322245.1 coordinate 7,275,431, forward strand.
CAGAAATTGTAAACTGTGCCAAACAGGAGGTTAAAGGCACTGACTCTCCAAGTGGGGAGAGTGTTAGTAAAGCGTCTGGAATGGTGAACCCGAGTACCAGGGGACGAAAACTGAGATGCATTTGAAAACGTTTCCCAATCACACGGCGGACGATAGTCTGGGTTTCCCATTCATGTTTTAGCTGAAGGAAGAATCCCTTAAACCTGGAGAGTTGGGACACATGGAATGGGTACCATGCAGTATGACTTCAAAGGGTCTGCGTTTGCTCACCGAACCTCACCAATGCTATCAGCCCAAAGTGCCCAGCCTTATGTCTCACCCAGCTCTGGGTGTAGATGTGGTAAATCCAGGTTGCATCACAAGCCCTGAATGAATTATTTAAGAATTGCTCTCTATTTCACTGTCATTGTGTTTTGTTTTTGAAATTTATTTTGATAATGGGATTTATCGGATTTTCACTGCTGCATTTAGGCCGCTGTACACATGCTTGATTTCCTTATGGAGACATATAAATCCATGGGTTTTAATATTCTTACTTGTCAGGTGTCTTGCCAGGCGTTGAATATGGGGTGTTGAGGCCATTTTGTTGAGCAAGGAGTAGGTCTTGTCTATTATATATTTGGCTTATGGAACGGTATCTGTGCTAATTTCAATCTCTGGTTTTATGCAGCACCCCAACTCACCTTTCCCCATAAGCAAGCATAAGTTGGTTTTCTAAATTTGAGACCCTGTTCTGTTTTGTAATTCAGTTCATGGGTAGCCAAGTTTACATTCCGTGTATTAGTGATATCTTATGATGTTTCTTTTTTGTGTGACTTATTTCTCGTAGAATCATCATACCTGAATCCACTCATTATGCCGCTACGGGCCTGATGACGTAGATTTCATTGCTGAGTGATATTCCATTGTACGTGCGTACCACAACTTCTTTATCCATTTTTTACTTTCTGGGATATTTTACTTGTACCGTAGACGAGGTTTTTGTAAACAGAGCCATCCCAAACTCTGGGGTGGCTGTGTGTTTTTGATTTTAATTTCCCTAAGCTATAGGACCATAAGTGGAAGTGCCATAGGCTGTGTTGCTTTGTTTCCTACGTGTTTCTGGAAACACCATACACTTCTCCAGAGTGGTTGTTGGCAATTTACATCCCGCCCATCAGCATGACAAGGCTCCCTGTTCTCCATGACCTGTCCTGCCTTTCTGGATTTTACACTTTATTCAGATGGCTCTTTTGACCGGGGGGCCAGTGAGACTTCACTGTAGTGCAGATTTCTTTTACACGCTTGCTTGGTTGGCCAAAAAGGGCGTATGCGTTTTTTCCTGAATATATTCAGGAAAAAACGCATACGCCCTTTTTGGCCAAGTGCATCGTTGTCGACATTCTGCCTCTTTTCCTATGCTTTTAGTACAATTCCAGTCTACCCCCTGAAATCGTTTTCCTGAAATTCTGCCCCGCTTTCAAGTCCTCTTGGAAGACTTACTTCAATACATTTTTGGACGATAGCTGTCATTCATAACTCTGCAGGTTTTTGAATTACAGTGCCCCTGAGCTCATGTCTTCAACTCGCTTTCTTGTGAGCTGGCCACAAAACCGCAGGATTGCTTCAGGCCAAAGTCTCTTTCCGGCAGGGCACGCTGAGCCTTTGTTTAATTCCTCTTCCTGGTCGGAAATGAGCGTTCCATTTGCCCGTGCAGACACCTACAGCTAGTCTCTCATTGCTTCTCCCTATTCCTGTTCATCTTGCACAAAAATTGCAAAGTGTGCCAAACAGGAGGTTAAATGCACTGACTCTCCAAGTGGGGAGAGTGTTAGTAAAGCGTTCAAATGTTGAACCCGAGTACCAGGGGACGAAAACTGAGATGCATTTGAAAACGTTTCCCAATCACATGGTGGACCATACTCTGGGTTTTCCATGCATGTTTTAGCTGAAGGAAGAATCCCTTAAACCTGGAGAGTTGGGACCCATGGAATGGGTACCATGCAGTATGACTTCAAAGGGTCTGCATTTGTTCACCGAACCTCACCAATGCTATCAGCCCGAAGTGTCCAGCCTTATGTCTCATCCAGCTCTGGGTTTAGATGTGGTAAATCCAGGTTGCATCACAAGCCCTGAATGAATTATTTAAGAATTGCTCTCTATTTCACTGTCATTGTGTTTTGTTTTTGAAATTTATTTTGATAATGGGATTTATCGGATTTTCACTGCTGCGTTTAGGCCGCTGTACACACGCTTGATTTCCTTATGGAGACATATAAATCCATGGGTTTTAAGATTCTTACTTGTCAGGTGTCTTGCCAGGCGTTGAATATGGGGTGTTGAGGCCATTTTGTTGAGCAAGGAGTAGGGCTTGTCTATTATATATTTGGCTTATGGAACGGTATCTGTGCTAATTTCAATCTCTGGTTTTATGCAGCTCCCCAACTCACCTTTCCCCATAAGCAAGCATAAGTTGGTTTGCTAAATTTGAGACCCTGGTCTGTTTTGTAATTCAGTTCATGGGTAGCCAAGTTACATTCCGTGTATTAGTGATAACTTATGATGTTTCTTTTTCTGTCTGACTTATTTCTCATAGAATCATCGTACCTGAATCCACTCATTATGCCGCTACGGTCCTGATGACGTAGATTTCATTGCTGAGAGATATTCCATTGTACGTGCGTACCACAACTTCTTTATCCATTTTATGCTTTCTGGGATATTTAACTGCTACCATAGATGAGGTTCTTGTAAACAGAGCCATCCCAAACTTAGGGCTGGCTGTGTGTTTTTGATTTTAATTTCCCTAAGCTATAGGACCATAAGTGGAAGTGCCATAGGCTGTGTTGCTTTGTTTCCTACGTGTTTCTGGAAACACCATACATTTCTCCAGAGTGTTTGTTGGCAATTTACATCCCGCCCATCAGAATGACAAGGCTCCCTGTTCTCCATGACCTGTCCTGCCTTTCTGGATTTTACACTTTTTTCAGATGGCCCTTTTGACCGGGGGGGCAGTGAGACTTCATTGTAGTGCAGATTTCCATTACACGCTTGCTTGGTTGGCCAAAAAGGGCGTATGCGTTTTTTCCGGAATATATTCAGGAAAAAACGCATACGCCCTTTTTGGCCAAGTGCATCGTTGTCCACATTTTGCCTCTTTTCCTATGCTTTTAGTACAATTCCAGTCTACCCCCTGAAATCGTTTTCCTGAAATTCTTCCCCGCTTACAAGTCCTCTTCGAAGACTTATTTCAATACATTTTTGGACGATAGCTGTCAATCATAACAATGCAGGTTTTTGAATTACAGTGCCCCTGAGCTCATGTCTTCAACTCGCTTTCTTGTGAGCTGGCCGCAAAACCGCAGGATTGCTTCAGGCCATAATCTCTTTCCGGCAGGGCATGCTGAGCCTTTGTTTAATTCCTCTTCCTGGTCGGAAATGAGTGTTCCTTTTGCCCGTGCAGGCACCTACAGCTAGTCTCTCATTGGTTCTCCCTATTCCTGTACATCTTACGCAGAAATTGCAAACTGTGCCAAACAGGAGGTTAATGGCGCTGACTCTCCAAGTGGGGAGAGTGTTAGTAAAGCGTCTGGAATGGTGAACCCGAGTACCAGGGGACGATAACTGAGATGCATTTGAAAACGTTTCCCGGTCACACAGTGCACAGTACTGTGGGATTCCCATGCATGTTTTAGCTGAAGGAAGAATTCCTTAAACCTGGAGAGTTGGGACCCATGGGATGGTTACCATGCAGTATGACTTCAAAGGGTCTGCGTTTGCTCACCGAACCTCACCAATGCTATCAGCCCGAACTGTCCAGCCTTATGTCTCACCCAGCTCTGGGTGTAGATGTGGTAAATCCAGGTTGCATCACAAACCCTGAATGAATTATTTAAGAATTGCTCTCTATTTCACTGTCATTTTGTTTTGATTTGAAATTTATTTTGATAATGGGATTTATCGGATTTTCACTGCTGCGTTTAGGCCGCTGTACACACGCTTGATTTCCTTATGGAGACATATAAATCCATGGGTTTTAAGATTCTTACTTGTCAGGTATCTTGCCAGGCGTTGAATATGGGGTGTTGAGTCCATTTCGTTGAGCAAGGAGTAGGGCTTGTCTATTATATATTTGGCTTATGGAACGGTATCTGTGCTAATTTCAATCTCTGGTTTTATGCAGCACCCCAACTCACCTTTCCCCATAAGCAAGCATAAGTTGGTTTTCTAAATTTGAGACCCTGTTCTGTTTTGTAATTCAGTTCATGTGTGGCCAAGTTTACATTCCGTGTATTAGTGATATCTTATGATGTTTCTTTTTCTGTGTGACTTATTTGTCGTAGAATCATCGTACCTGAATCCACTCATTATGCCGCTACGGGCCTGATGACATAGGTTTCATTGCTGAGTGATATTCCATTGTACGTGCGTAGCACAACTTCTTTATCCATTTTTTGCTTTCTCGGATATTTAACTTGTACCGTAGACGAGGTTCTTGTAAACAGAGCCATCCCAAATTTTGGGGTGGCTGTGTGTTTTTGATTTTAATTTCTCTATGCTATAGGACCATAAGTGGAAGTGCCATAGGCTGTGTTGCTTTGTTTCCTACGTGTTTCAGGAAACACCATACACTTCTCCAGAGTGGCTGTTGGCAATTTACATCCCGCCCATCAGCATAACAAGGCTCCCTGTTCTCCATGACCTGTCCTGCCTTTCTGGAATTTACACATTTTTCAGATGGCCCTTTTGACCGGGGGGCAGTGAGACTTCATTGTAGTGCAGATTTCCTTTACACGCTTGCTTGGTTGGCCAAAAAGGGCGTATGCGTTTTTTCCTGAATATATTCAGGAAAAAACGCATACACCCTTTTTGGCCAAGTGCATCATTGTCGTCGTTCTGCCTCTTTTCCTATGCTTTAAATGCAATTCCAGTCTACCCCCTGAAATCGTTTTCCTGAAATTCTGCCCCACTTTCAAGTCCTCTTCGCAGCCTTCCTTCAATATATTTTTAGACCATAGCTGTCATTTATAACTCTGCAGGTTTGTGAATTACAGTGCCCCTGAGCTCCTTTCTTCATCTCGCTTTCTTGTGAGCTGGCCGCAAACCCGCAGGAATGCTTCAGGCCCTAATCTGGTTCTGGCACGGCATGCTGAGCCTTTGGTTAATTCCTCTTCCTGGTGGGAAATGAGCGTTAAATTTGCCCGTGCAGACACCTTCACACGAGTCGTCATGGTGCCCCTTTGCCCCGGTTATCTCTATGGAGGTTGGAGTTGGAGGGCCTCCTCACTCAAGGTCAGTGTGCCCACGGAGCCAACCCTGCAACTTCAGGGCATGTTTGGTGGTTAGGATCACCACGTGGGGTCCTTTTACCTTAGGAGGGAGGTGGCCTTTTGGGCTGCTGATTTCCAGGTTTTCGGATACTGCCAGTATCTTGGCCAGATGTGGCGGTGGGCCAATCCCCTTGGTGACCGTAGTTTATCCTACCTGGATCGCATTCTTGCATTGTTCCATTTCAAGTGGTCCCAGGTTTTGCACTAATACTCCAATGGCGATTCACCGTTCACCAGGAATGTAAAGGTCAAAGGGTTTAGCTAAATTAGGGAGTTCCTGTGCAAGGGTCTGAATTGACTGCTCTTTCCATTCTTGAAAGGCCACTTCTGCATTCTATTCAAAAGGATCATCACCTTTTCCTTTCAGTGTTTCATATAGAGGCCGAGCTAGTAGACTGTAGTTAGGGATCCAGAAGCAGCAAACCCTGGCCTCCCCAGGAACCCCTAAGCTGTCTTCTAGTTTTAGAAATGGGTAAGGCTGTAAATTGTTTCTTCCCTTTCCTGGGATGGGCTTCTCCGACCTTCTGTGAGAATGAAGCCCAGGCAGGTCACCGTAGTCTGTGATATTTGAGCTTTTTCTTGGACAACTTGTATCCTTTATTGGCTTCGTAGTTCAGAGGTCTCCTTAGTAGGGCTGGCGATCAGAATGTCGTCTGCATATTGAAGGAGTGTTTCCTTTTCCAGAGGTAGAACTTTTGGGTCTTTAGCTGAGCTTTCCCCAAAGATGGTGTGGGAATTTTTGAACCCTTGGGACAACACGGCCCGGAAGTATTGTTTTAGTTGTATGTTGAGTCCTGCCACTCACAAGCCAAAATTTCTTGTGACTCTGGGACTAATAGAATACAAAAGAAGGCATCATTGAAGACTAATACAGAATACCATGTCCTGGTGGTTGGTAGAATGACCAGCAGGGTGTAGGGTTTAGGAACTACTGGAGGTATATCCTCAGTGGCTTAACTGACTGTCCTGACATCCTTTACCAGGACTCCAGCAGCCCATGGGGCTCTCGAGGTCAGGCCAATCCCAGGATATGGAGCTCACCTGGGCAGGTACCCCAACCCAGCCCACGGGGCTCTCATGTTCAGGACCCTCCCAGGATATGGTGTTCCCTGGGCAGGTCCCCCTGCAGCCCATGGGGCTCTCGTGGTCAGGCCCCTCCCAGGATACAGAGCTACCCTTGCAGGTACCATGGCAGGGCTGGGAACACAGGAACCGTGCATATCGCCCTCATTGCAGAGCACTCCCAGCTCACCTGTCACTCAGATCTGACACAGAGCACCTCAGAGCAGGACTTGAACTAACAAACAGCAGCTCCGACAGGTCTGTGACCCTGGGCATCACTCTGTGTGGCCTCCCTCCACCTGGTCTTCCAGAGACTTCCACTGCACCCGGGGCACCAGGCCTTTGTCTCCACCCACCACCCACCCCTCCTCTCCCTGACTCCTGGGTTCCTCTCATTAGGAGAGGGTTTTCTTGAAGTTGTCTCCCACTCATGGGCCAGATAATATAATTAGAAAACAAGCCAGAGCTGCAGCCCCTTGTCTATCCTGACTCTCAGGAGCCCACACCTGTTCCTTGGACCTGGCCGATTCAGCAAGTTCCAGTTTCTGCAACTGTGAGCCCCTGAGGGGTGATTATTGGCTGGCCTGGGAAGCCTGACCGTGCCGGCCAGCCCTCCCCAGGTGTGCCTGGGTTCAGATCAATATAAACACCGCTCCAGGCAGCAAGAGCCCCTGCAGCTGTGCCTGACGCCATTTTCTCTGCCCTGTCAGCAGTCTTGGGGCTGGACTGGTGGGAGGGAGTGAGAGGCCACGGCTTTGTGGGTGGCCCAGTGTGAGTGGGGCTCTGCTGGACTTTCTGCAGCAGTTGCCAAGATGCCACCTGCTAAAGAAGAGGATGTGTCACCCATACCTGCCGCTGGAATTTCTCCCTGGGCAGAGGTGAGTGAGGAAGAAAGCAGTGGGGGCCGGGACAGCAGGGGTATCTCAGGCAGGGAAATGGAAAGCTTCCAGAAGAGCACCCAGGGCCAGGACCACCCTGGCTGGCCTGCAGGCACCAAGTCGGCTGGCATGCTGTCGCTCATGTGGCTCCATGGCCCTTCCTCTAGGCTTTCAAGTCCTTGTACATATTCAGGTGTTTTACCTGGGAAGGGTGGGAACATTTCAGCAGCAGCTGGCCTGGGGCTCAGCCCACGTTTACTCACAGATGCCTCGGCACGGTCCCCCAGCTTTGCAATGAGGACGCTTGTTGCGTGGGGCCTGCTGGCTGAATGGGAGATGATTCCCCACCACTGACCAACTTCAGAATTGCTTACAACTGGAGCAAGTGCCCTGATACGGTTTTCCTCTGTGTAACTGGTGGGTTCTGTTTTTTTTTCTTTTTTTCGTTTTTGGTTCAAGGTAGATTTTATTCCTCTTTTTTGTATTTACAGATATAAGCATGGAAATAATTTATTCATATAAATACATGTATGTGAAGGGAAGAATATTTTCTGTTTTACTTTTTGTAATTTGAATTTTATTTTATTTTTTTATACAGCAGGTTCTTTTTGGTTATCTCTTTTATACATATAAATGTATATATGCCAATCCCAATCTCTCAACTCCTCCCACCACCACCCCCCAACAGCTTTCCCCCCTTGGTGTCCATACGTTTGTTGTCTACATCTGTTGCTCTATTTCTGCCTTGCAAAACGGTTCATCTGTAAAATTTGTCTAGGTTCCACATATAGGCATTAATAGACAAGATTTGTTTTTCTATTTCTGACTTACTTCACTCTGTATGACAGTCTCTAGATCCATCAACGTCTCTACAAATGACCCAATTTCATTCCTTTTTATGGCTTAGTAATATTCCATTTTATATATGTACCACTTCTTTATGCATTCGTCTGTCTGTGGGCATTTAGGTTGCTTCCATTACCTGGATATTGTAAATAGTGATGCAATGAACATTGCGGTGAATGTCTCTTTTTGATTTATGGTTTTGTCTGGGTATATGCCCAGTAGTGGGATTGCTGTATCATATGGTAATTCTATTCTTAGTTTTATAAGAAACTCCATAATGTTCTCCACAGTGACTGTATCAATTTACATTCCCAACAATAGTGCAAGAGGGTTCCTTATCTCCACACCCTTTCCAGCATTTGTTGTTTGTAGATTTTCTGATGATGCCCATTCTAACATGTGTGAGGTGATACACCATGGATGAGTCTATTTCGTTGAGCAAAGAGTAGGTCTTGTCTAGTACATATTTGGCTTATGGAACGGTATGTGTGCTAATTTCAATCTCTGGTTTTATACAGCACCCCAACTCAACATTCCCCTTAAGCAAGCATAAGTGTTTATCTAAATGTGAGACTCTGTTCGGTTTTGTATTTCAGTTTATGTGTAGCCAAGTTTACACTCCCTCTATTAGTGATATCTTATGATACTTATCTTTCTCTGTGTGACGTATTTCTCTTAGAATCATCATATTTAAATCCACTCAATTTGCTGCTACAGGCCTGATGACATTGATTTCATTGCTGAGTGATATTCCGTTGTACGTAAGTAGCACAACTCCTTTATCCATTTTTTTCTTTCTGGGATATTTAATTTGTACTGGACTCGAGTTTCTTGTAAACACAGCAGCCCTAAATTTTGTGCTGGCTGTGTCTTGTTGATTTTAATTTTCCTAAGCTATAGGGCTAAAAGTGGAAGTACCCTAGGCTCTGTAGCTTTGTTTTTCAGATGTTTCAGGTTACACCATAAACATCTCCAGAGTGTCTGTTGGCAATTTACATCCCGCCCATCAGCATAACAAGGCTCCCTGTTCTCCATGGCCTGTCCTGTGTTTCTGGTTTTTACACTTTTTTCAGATGGCCCTTTTGACGAATGGGAAATGAGACTTCATTGTAGTGCGGATTTCCATTGCTGGAGTGCTTGGTTGGCCAAAAAGGGCATATGCGTTTTTTCCTGAATATATTCAGGAAAAAATGTTTACGCACTTTTGTCCAAGTGCATCAGTGTCAAAGATCTGCCGCTCTTCACATGCTTTAAATGCAATTCCAATCTACCTCCTGAAATATGATTCCTGCAATTCTGCCTCGTTTTCAAGTCCTCTTTGCAGACTTACTTCAATATATTTTTGCCAATAGCTGTCATTTATATCTCTGCAGGTTTGTGAATTACAGTGCCCGTGATTTCCTTTCTTAACTCGTTTCCTTGAAAGCTGGCCACAGAACCGCAGGTTTGCTTTAGGCCATAATCAGGGTCCGACATGGCACTCTGAGCCTTTGGTTAATTCCTCTTCCTGGTGGGAAATTAGAGTTAAATGTGCCCCTCCGGACACCTGCCTCACTCCCAGCCCCTTGGTTATGTGTGTCCTGTAGTTTGAGGCCACATGTGCTGGGTTCCTCACCTTTGGCTGATGTGGCCCCACTGGTGTGAGGACACTCCTGCCTGGTTCCCATCCCCTTGGTGATGTGGACCCTCCGGTGAGAGTCTGATCCTGGCTGGGTTCCTCACACTTCTGAGAGGTGGGCCCTCTTCTCTGAGGTCACTCCTGCCTGGCTGGCCCACCCCGCCTTGACGACGTCGGCTCTCTCGTGGGAGTTGGTGCCTGCTGCGAGTCTCCTCCCCTTGGTAATGAGGGCCCTCTGGCGTCAGGCCCTAACTCCTGGCCTCCCAAAATTTTCTGATGTGCGCCCTGTGGTGCGAGTACACTCCTGCCAGGTTCCCAACACCATGGGAATGTGGGCCTTCTGCTCTGAGGTCCCAACGGTGGGTTGCTCAGTTTCATGATGAGGGCCCTCTGGTGTGAGTTCACTCCGGCCTGGATCCCATAGCCTCGCTGCTCCTGGCCACCTGCGGGGAGGTTACAACTGCGGGATTCCTCACCTTTTTTCTTCTATGGGCCCTCTGTTTTGAGACTCCTCCTGCCTGCCTCACTCCCAGCCCCTTGGTGATGTGTCTCCTCTGGTTTGAGGCCACGTGTGCTGGGTCCCTCACCTTTCGATGATGTGGCCCCACTGGTGTGAGGACACTCTTGCCTGGTTCCTATCCCCTTGAAGATGTGGGCTCTCTGGTGAGAGTCTGATCCTGGCTGGGTTCCTCACCCTTCTGTGAGGTGGGCCCTCTGCTGTGAGGTCACTCCTGCCTGGCTGGCACAGCCCGCCTGGGCAACATTGGCCCTCTTGTGGCAGTTGGAGCATGCTGGGAGCCTCCTCCCCTCGGTGATGAGGGCCCTCTGGCGTCAGGCCCTAACTGCTGGGTACCCACATTTTCTGATACGTGCTAAGTGGTGCGAGGACACTCCTGCGAGGTTCCCATCCCCATGGGGATGTGGGCCTTCTGCTCTGAGGTCCCAATGGCTGGGTTGCTCACAGTTTCATGATGTGGGCCCTCTGCTGTGAGTTCACTGCAGCCTGGATCACATAGACTCGGTGCTCTGGGCCACCTGCTGGGAGGTTCCCACTGCAGGATTCCTCACCTTTTTTATTCTATTGGCCCTGTGTTGTGAGGCTACTCATGCCTGCCTCAATCCGAGCCCCTCGGAGATGTGGGTCCTCTGGTTTAGGCCTCATGTGCTGGTTTCCTCACCTTTCTATGATGTGGTCACCCTGGTGTGAAGACAGTCCTGCCTGGTTCTGATCCCCTTGGTGATGTGGGCCCTCTGGTGAGAGTCTTATCCTGGCTGGGTTCCTCACCCTTCTGTGAGGTAGGCCCTCTGCTGTGAGGTCACTCCTGCCTGGCTGTCACACGTCACCTTGTCGACATGGGCCCTCAGTTGGGAGTTGGTGCCTGCTTGGAGTCTCCTCCCCTTGGTAATGAGGGCCCTCTGGCGTCAGACCCTAACTTCTGGGCTCCCACAATTCTCTGATGTGTGCCCTGAGGTGCGAGTACACTTATGCCATGTTCCCAACCACATAGGAATGTGGGCCTTCTGCTCTGAGGTCCCAAAGCCTGGGTTGCTCACAGTTTCATGATGAGGGCCCTCTGTTTTGAGTTCAGTCAGGTCTGGATCCCATAGCCTCGCTGCTCCTGGCCGCCTGCTGGGAGGTTCCAACTGCGGGATTCCTCACCTTTTTTCTTCTATGGGCCCTCTGTTTTGAGACTCCTCCTGCCTGCCTCACTCCCAGCCCCTTGGTGATGTGTGTCCTCTGGTTTGAGGCCACGTGTGCTGGGTCACTCACATTTCGTTGATGAGGTCCCACTGGTGTGAGGACACTCCAGCCTGGTTCCCATTCTCTTGGTGATGTGGGCCCTCTGGTGAGAGTCTGATCCTCCTTGGGTTCCTCACACTTTTGTGAGGTGGGCCCTCTGCTCTGAGGTCACTCTTGCCTGGCTGGCACACCCCGCATTGGCGACGGCGGCCCACTGGTAGCAGTTGGAGCCTGCTGGGAGCCTCCTCTCCTCGGTGATGAGAGCCCTCTGGTGTCAGGCCCTAACTGCTGGGCTCCCCACATTTTCTGATGTGTGCCCACTGGTGCGATGACACTCCTACTTGGTTCCCTTCCCCATGGGGATGTGGGCCTTGTGCTCTGAGGTCACAACGGCTGGTTTGCTCACAGTTTCATGATGAGGGCCCTCTGTTGTGAGTTCATCACTGCCTGGATCCCATAGCCTCGGTGCTCTGGGCCGCCTGCTGGGATGTTCCAACTGCTGGATTCCTCACCTTTTTTATACAATGGGCCATGTGTTGTGAGGTTAATCCTGCCTGCCTCGCTCCAAGACCCATGGTGATGTGGGTCCTCTGGTTTGAGGCCACATTTTCTTGTTACCTCAACTTTTGATGATATGGCCCCACGGGTGTGATGACACTCCTGCCTGGTTCACAGCCCCTTGCTGATGTGGGCACTCTGGTGAGAGTCTGATCCTGGCTGGGTTCCTTACCCTTCTGTGAGGTGGGCCCTCTGATGTGAGGTCACTCCTGCCTGGCTGGCTCACGTCGCCTTGATGATGTGGGCCCTCTGTTGGCCACTAAAGCATTCTGGGAGCCTCCTACCCTCTTTAATGAGGGCCCTGGAAAAAACGCAGATGCACATTTTGACCAAGTGCATCATTGTCCAGGATCTGCCTCTTCTCCTATGCTTTCAGAGCACTTCCCGTCTACGTCCTGAAATCATATTCCAGGAATACTGCCCCGCTTTCAAGTCCTCCTCGCAGCCTTACTTCAATATATTTTTGTATGATACCTGTCATTAATAACTCTGCAGGTTTGTTAAATACAGTGTCCCTGAGCTCCTTTCTTCAACACGCTTTCTTGTGAGCTGGCCGCAAAACCGCAGGATTGCTTCAGGCCGTAATCTGGTTTCGGCACGGCACGCTGAGCCTTTGGTAAATTCCTCTTTCTGGTGAGAAATGAGCATTCAATTTGCCCGTGGAGACACCTACAGCTAGTCTCTCATTGGTTCTCCCTATTCCTGTTCATCTTGTGCAGAAATTGCAAACTGTGCCAAACAGGAGGTTAAAGGCACTGACTCTCCAAGTGGGTAGAGGGTTAGTAAAGCATCTGGAATGGTGAACCCGAGTACCAGGGAACGAAACCTGAGAGCCATTTAAAATGGTTTCCCAGTCTCACAGTGGACAATACTCTGGGTTTCCCATGCATGTTTCAGCTGAAGGAAGAATTCCTTAAACCTGGAGATTATTGACCCATGGAATGGGTACCATGCAGTATGACTAAAAAGGGTCTGAATTTGCTCACCGAACCTCACCAATGCTATCAGTTCGAAGTGTCCAGCCTTATGCCTCACCCAGCTCTGGGTGTAGATGTGGTAAATCCAGGTTTCATCACAAGCCCTGAATCAATTATTTAAGAATTGCTGTCTCTTTCACTGTCATTGTGTTTTGTTTTTGTAATTTAGTTTGATAATGGGATTTATCGGATTTTCACTGCTGCGTTCATGCCGCTGTACAAACGCTTGATTCTCCTACAGAGAAATATAAATCCACGGGTTTTAAGATTCTTACTAGTCAGGTATATTCCTAGGCGTCGAATATGTGGTGTTGAGTCCATGTCGTTGAACAAGGAGTAGGTCTTGACTATTACATATTTGGCTTATGGAACGGTATCTGTGCTATTTTCAATCTCTGGTTTTATGCAGCACCCCAACTCACCTTTGCCCTTAAGCAAGCATAAGTTGGTTTTCTAAATTTGAGTCCCTGTTCTGTTTTGTAATTCAGTTCATGTGTAGCCAAGTTTACATTCCGTGTATTAGTGATATCTTATGATGTTTCATTTTCTGTGTGACTTATTTCACTTAGAATCACTGTAGCTGAATCCACTCATTATGCCGTGATGGGCCTGATGACATAGATTTCATTGCTGAGTGATATTCCATTGTACGTACGAACCACAACTTCTTTATCCATTTTTCACATTCTGGGATATTTAACTTGTACCATAGATGAGGTTCTTGTAAACAGAGCCGTCCGAAAATTTGGGGTGGCTGTGTGTTTTTGATTTTAATTTCCATAAACTATAGGACCATAACTGGAAGTGCCGTAGGCTCCGTTGCTTTGTTTTTTAGGTGTTTCAGGAAACACCACACACTTCTCCGGGGTGGCTGTTGGCAATTTACATCCCGCCCATCAGCATAACAAGGCTCCCTGTTCTCCATGGCCTGTGCTGTCTTTCTGGATTTTACACTTTTTTTAGATGGCCCTTTTGACCGGGGGGCTGTGAGACTTCATTGTAGTGCATAATTCTTTAACATGCTTGCATGGTTGGCCAAAAAGGGCGTATGCGTTTTTTCCTGAATATATTCAGGAAAAAACGCATACGCCCTTTTTGGCCAAGTGCATCATTGTCGACGTTCTGCCTCTTTTCCTATGCTTTAAATGCAATTCCAGTCTACCCCCTGAAATCGTTTTCTTGCAATTCTGCCCACTTACAAGTCCTCTTCGCAGCCTTCCTTCAATATATTTTTGGACGATAGCTGTCATTTATAACTCTGCAGGTTTGTGAATTACAGTGCCCCTGAGCTCCTTTCTTCAACTCGCTTTCTTGTGAGCTGGCCGCAAACACACATGATTGCTTCAGGCCCTAATCTGGTTCCGGCACGGCATGCTGAGCCTTTGGTGAATTCCTCTTCCTGGTGGGAAATGAGCGTTAAATTTGCCTGTGCAGACACCTCCAGCTAGTGTCTCATTGATTCCCCCTATTCCTGTTCATCTTGCGCAGATATTGCAAACTGTGCCAAACAGGAGGTTAAAGGCACTGAGTCTCCAAGTGGGGAGAGTGTTAGTAAAGGGTCTGGAATGGTGAACCCGAGTAAAAGGGGACGAAAACTGAGATGCATTTGAAAACGTTTCCCGGTCACATGGTGCACCATACTTGGGTTTTCCATGCATGTTTTAGCTGAAGGAAGAATCCCTCAATCCTGGAGAGTTGGGACCCATGGAATGGGTACCATGCAGTATGACTTCAAAGGGTCTGCACTTGCTCATCGAACCTCACCAATGCTATCAGCCCGAAGTGTCCAACCTTATGTCTCACTCAGCTCTGGGTGTAGATGTGGTAAATCCAGGTTGCATCACAAGCCCTGAATGAATTATATAAAAATTGCTCTCTATTTCACTGTCATTGTGTTTTGTTTCTGTAATTCATTTTGATAATGGGATTTATCGGATTTTCTCTGCTGCATTCTTGCAGCTGTACACACGCTTGATTCTCTTATGGAGACATATAAATCCATGGGTTTGTAGATTCTTACTAGTCAGGTGTATTCCTAGGCGTTGAATATGGGGTGTTTAGTCGATTTCGTTGAGCAAGTAGTAGGTCTTGACTATTACATATTTGGCTTATGGAAATGTATCTGTGCTAATTTCTATCTCTGGTATATGCAGCACACCAACTTAACTTTCCCCTTAAGAAAGCATAAGTTGGTTTTCTAAATTTGAGACCCTGTTCTGTTTTGTAGTTCAGTTCATGTGTAGCAAAATTTACATTCCGTGTATTAGTGATATCTTATGATGTTTCATTTTCTGTGTGACTTATTTCACTTAGAATTATCGTACCTGAATCCACTCATTATGCCGTGACGGGCCTGATGACATAGATTTCATTGCTGAGTGATATTCCATTGTACATGCGTACCACATTTTCTTCATACATTTTTCACGTTCTGGGATATTTAACTTGTACCGTAGACAAGGTTCTTGTAAAAATAGATGTCCAAAACTTTGGGGTGGCTGTGTCTTTTTGATTTTATTTTCCCTAAGCTATAGGACCATAAGTGGAAGTGCCATAGGCTCCGTTGCTTTGTTTTTTAGGTGTTTCAGGGTACACCGTACACTTTTCCAGAGTGGCTGTTGGCAATTTACATCCCGACAATCAACATAATAAGGCTCCCTGTTCTCCAAGGCCTGTCCTGATTTTCTGGATTTTTCTCTTTTTTCAGATGGCCCTTTTGACCGGGGGGCAGTGAGACTTCATTGTAGTGCAGATTTCTTTACACGCTTGCTTGGTTGGCCAAAAAGGGCGTATGCGTTTTTTCCTGAATATATTCAGGAAAAAACGCATACGCCCTTTTTGGCCAAGTGCATCATTGTCGTCGTTCTGCCTCTTTTCCTATGCTTTAAATGCAATTCCAGTCTACCCCCTGAAATCGTTTTCCTGAAATTCTGCCCCACTTTCAAGTCCTCTTCGCAGCCTTCCTTCAATATATTTTTAGACCATAGCTGTCATTTATAACTCTGCAGGTTTGTGAATTACAGTGCCCCTGAGCTCCTTTCTTCAACTCGCTTTCTTGTGAGCTGGCCGCAAACCCGCAGGAATGCTTCAGGCCCTAATCTGGTTCCGGCACGGCATGCTGAGCCTTTGGTTAATTCCTCTTCCTGTTGGGAAATGAGCGTTAAATTTGCCCGTGCAGACACCTTCACATGAGTCGTCATGGTGCCCCTTTGCCCCGGTTATCTCTATGGAGGTTGGAGTTGGAGGGCCTCCTCACTCAAGGTCAGTGTGCCCACGGAGCCAACCCTGCAACTTCAGGGCATGTTTGGTGGTTAGGATCACCACGTGGGGTCCTTTTACCTTAGGAGGGAGGTGGCCTTTTGGGCTGCTGATTTCCAGGTTTTCGGATACTGCCAGTATCTTGGCCAGATGTGGCGGTGGGCCAATCCCCTTGGTGACCGTAGTTTATCCTACCTGGATCGCATTCTTGCATTGTTCCATTTCAAGTGGTCCCAGGTTTTGCACTAATACTCCAATGGCGATTCACCGTTCACCAGGAATGTAAGGTCAAAGGGTTTAGCTAAATTAGGGAGTTCCAGGGCAAGGGTCTGAATTGACTGCTCTTTCCATTCTTGAAAGGCCACTTCTGCATTCTATTCAAAAGGATCATCACCTTTTCCTTTCAGTGTTTCATATAGAGGCCGAGCTAGTAGACTGTAGTTAGGGATCCAGAAGCAGCAAACCCTGGCCTCCCCAGGAACCCCTAAGCTGTCTTCTAGTTTTAGAAATGGGTAAGGCTGTAAATTGTTTCTTCCCTTTCCTGGGATGGGCTTCTCCGACCTTCTGTGAGAATGAAGCCCAGGCAGGTCACCGTAGTCTGTGATATTTGAGCTTTTTCTTGGACAACTTGTATCCTTTATTGGCTTCGTAGTTCAGAGGTCTCCTTAGTAGGGCTGGCGATCAGAATGTCGTCTGCATATTGAAGGAGTGTTTCCTTTTCCAGAGGTAGAACTTTTAGGTCTTTAGCTGAGCTTTCCCCAAAGATGGTGTGGGAATTTTTGAACCCTTGGGACAACACGGCCCGGAAGTATTGTTTTAGTTGTATGTTGAGTCCTGCCACTCACAAGCCAAAATTTCTTGTGACTCTGGGACTAATAGAATACAAAAGAAGGCATCATTGAAGACTAATACAGAATACCATGTCCTGGTGGTTGGTAGAATGAGCAGCAGGGTGTAGGGTTTAGGAACTACTGGAGGTATATCCTCAGTGGCTTAACTGACTGTCCTGACATCCTTTACCAGGACTCCAGCAGCCCATGGGGCTCTCGAGGTCAGGCCAATCCCAGGATATGGAGCTCACCTGGGCAGGTACCCCAACCCAGCCCACGGGGCTCTCATGTTCAGGACCCTCCCAGGATATGGTGTTCCCTGGGCAGGTCCCCCTGCAGCCCATGGGGCTCTCGTGGTCAGGCCCCTCCCAGGATACAGAGCTACCCTTGCAGGTACCATGGCAGGGCTGGGAACACAGGAACCGTGCATATCGCCCTCATTGCAGAGCACTCCCAGCTCACCTGTCACTCAGATCTGACACAGAGCACCTCAGAGCAGGACTTGAACTAACAAACAGCAGCTCCGACAGGTCTGTGACCCTGGGCATCACTCTGTGTGGCCTCCCTCCACCTGGTCTTCCAGAGACTTCCACTGCACCCGGGGCACCAGGCCTTTGTCTCCACCCACCACACACCCCTCCTCTCCCTGACTCCTGGGTTCCTCTCATTAGGAGAGGGTTTTCTTGAAGTTGTCTCCCACTCATGGGCCAGATAATATAATTAGAAAACAAGCCAGAGCTGCAGCCCCTTGTCTATCCTGACTCTCAGGAGCCCACACCTGTTCCTTGGACCTGGCCGATTCAGCAAGTTCCAGTTTCTGCAACTGTGAGCCCCTGAGGGGTGATTATTGGCTGGCCTGGGAAGCCTGACCGTGCCGGCCAGCCCTCCCCAGGTGTGCCTGGGTTCAGATCAATATAAACACCGCTCCAGGCAGCAAGAGCCCCTGCAGCTGTGCCTGACGCCATTTTCTCTGCCCTGTCAGCAGTCTTGGGGCTGGACTGGTGGGAGGGAGTGAGAGGCCACGGCTTTGTGGGTGGCCCAGTGTGAGTGGGGCTCTGCTGGACTTTCTGCAGCAGTTGCCAAGATGCCACCTGCTAAAGAAGAGGATGTGTCACCCATACCTGCCGCTGGAATTTCTCCCTGGGCAGAGGTGAGTGAGGAAGAAAGCAGTGGGGGCCGGGACAGCAGGGGTATCTCAGGCAGGGAAATGGAAAGCTTCCAGAAGAGCACCCAGGGCCAGGACCACCCTGGCTGGCCTGCAGGCACCAAGTCGGCTGGCATGCTGTCGCTCATGTGGCTCCATGGCCCTTCCTCTAGGCTTTCAAGTCCTTGTACATATTCAGGTGTTTTACCTGGGAAGGGTGGGAACATTTCAGCAGCAGCTGGCCTGGGGCTCAGCCCACGTTTACTCACAGATGCCTCGGCACGGTCCCCCAGCTTTGCAATGAGGACGCTTGTTGCGTGGGGCCTGCTGGCTGAATGGGAGATGATTCCCCACCACTGACCAACTTCAGAATTGCTTACAACTGGAGCAAGTGCCCTGATACGGTTTTCCTCTGTGTAACTGGTGGGTTCTGTTTTTTTTTCTTTTTTTCGTTTTTGGTTCAAGGTAGATTTTATTCCTCTTTTTTGTATTTACAGATATAAGCATGGAAATAATTTATTCATATAAATACATGTATGTGAAGGGAAGAATATTTTCTCTGTTTTACTTTTTGTAATTTGAATTTTATTTTATTTTTTTATACAGCAGGTTCTTTTTGGTTATCTCTTTTATACATATAAATGTATATATGCCAATCCCAATCTCTCAACTCCTCCCACCACCACCCCCCAACAGCTTTCCCCCCTTGGTGTCCATACGTTTGTTGTCTACATCTGTTGCTCTATTTCTGCCTTGCAAAACGGTTCATCTGTAAAATTTGTCTAGGTTCCACATATAGGCATTAATAGACAAGATTTGTTTTTCTATTTCTGACTTACTTCACTCTGTATGACAGTCTCTAGATCCATCAACGTCTCTACAAATGACCCAATTTCATTCCTTTTTATGGCTTAGTAATATTTCATTTTATATATGTACCACTTCTTTATGCATTCGTCTGTCTGTGGGCATTTAGGTTGCTTCCATTACCTGGATATTGTAAATAGTGATGCAATGAACATTGCGGTGAATGTCTCTTTTTGATTTATGGTTTTGTCTGGGTATATGCCCAGTAGTGGGATTGCTGTATCATATGGTAATTCTATTCTTAGTTTTATAAGAAACTCCATAATGTTCTCCACAGTGACTGTATCAATTTACATTCCCAACAATAGTGCAAGAGGGTTCCTTATCTCCACACCCTTTCCAGCATTTGTTGTTTGTAGATTTTCTGATGATGCCCATTCTAACATGTGTGAGGTGATACACCATGGATGAGTCTATTTCGTTGAGCAAAGAGTAGGTCTTGTCTAGTACATATTTGGCTTATGGAACGGTATGTGTGCTAATTTCAATCTCTGGTTTTATACAGCACCCCAACTCAACATTCCCCTTAAGCAAGCATAAGTGTTTATCTAAATGTGAGACTCTGTTCGGTTTTGTATTTCAGTTTATGTGTAGCCAAGTTTACACTCCCTCTATTAGTGATATCTTATGATACTTATCTTTCTCTGTGTGACGTATTTCTCTTAGAATCATCATATTTAAATCCACTCAATTTGCTGCTACAGGCCTGATGACATTGATTTCATTGCTGAGTGATATTCCGTTGTACGTAAGTAGCACAACTCCTTTATCCATTTTTTTCTTTCTGGGATATTTAATTTGTACTGGACTCGAGTTTCTTGTAAACACAGCAGCCCTAAATTTTGTGCTGGCTGTGTCTTGTTGATTTTAATTTTCCTAAGCTATAGGGCTAAAAGTGGAAGTACCCTAGGCTCTGTAGCTTTGTTTTTCAGATGTTTCAGGATACACCATAAACATCTCCAGAGTGTCTGTTGGCAATTTACATCCCGCCCATCAGCATAACAAGGCTCCCTGTTCTCCATGGCCTGCCCTGTGTTTCTGGTTTTTACACTTTTTTCAGATGGCCCTTTTGACGAATGGGAAATGAGACTTCATTGTAGTGCGGATTTCCATTGCTGGAGTGCTTGGTTGGCCAAAAAGGGCATATGCGTTTTTTCCTGAATATATTCAGGAAAAAATGTTTACGCACTTTTGTCCAAGTGCATCAGTGTCAAAGATCTGCCGCTTTTCACATGCTTTAAATGCAATTCCAATCTACCTCCTGAAATATGATTCCTGCAATTCTGCCTCGTTTTCAAGTCCTCTTTGCAGACTTACTTCAATATATTTTTGCCAATAGGTGTCATTTATATCTCTGCAGGTTTGTGAATTACAGTGCCTGTGATTTCCTTTCTTAACTCGTTTCCTTGAAAGCTGGCCACAGAACCGCAGGTTTGCTTTAGGCCATAATCAGGGTCCGACACGGCACTCTGAGCCTTTGGTTAATTCCTCTTCCTGGTGGGAAATTAGAGTTAAATGTGCCCCTCCGGACACCTGCCTCACTCCCAGCCCCTTGGTTATGTGTGTCCTGTAGTTTGAGGCCACATGTGCTGGGTTCCTCACCTTTGGCTGATGTGGCCCCACTGGTGTGAGGACACTCCTGCCTGGTTCCCATCCCCTTGGTGATGTGGACCCTCCGGTGAGAGTCTGATCCTGGCTGGGTTCCTCACACTTCTGAGAGGTGGGCCCTCTTCTCTGAGGTCACTCCTGCCTGGCTGGCCCACCCCGCCTTGACGACGTCGGCTCTCTCGTGGGAGTTGGTGCCTGCTGCGAGTCTCCTCCCCTTGGTAATGAGGGCCCTCTGGCGTCAGGCCCTAACTCCTGGCCTCCCAAAATTTTCTGATGTGCGCCCTGTGGTGCGAGTACACTCCTGCCAGGTTCCCAACACCATGGGAATGTGGGCCTTCTGCTCTGAGGTCCCAACGGTGGGTTGCTCAGTTTCATGATGAGGGCCCTCTGGTGTGAGTTCACTCCGGCCTGGATCCCATAGCCTCGCTGCTCCTGGCCACCTGCGGGGAGGTTACAACTGCGGGATTCCTCACCTTTTTTCTTCTATGGGCCCTCTGTTTTGAGACTCCTCCTGCCTGCCTCACTCCCAGCCCCTTGGTGATGTGTGTCCTCTGGTTTGAGGCCACGTGTGCTGGGTCCCTCACCTTTCGATGATGTGGCCCCACTGGTGTGAGGACACTCTTGCCTGGTTCCTATCCCCTTGGTGATGTGGGCTCTCTGGTGAGAGTCTGATCCTGGCTGGGTTCCTCACCCTTCTGTGAGGTGGGCCCTCTGCTGTGAGGTCACTCCTGCCTGGCTGGCACAGCCCGCCTGGGCAACATTGGCCCTCTTGTGGCAGTTGGAGCATGCTGGGAGCCTCCTCCCCTCGGTGATGAGGGCCCTCTGGCGTCAGGCCCTAACTGCTGGGTACCCACATTTTCTGATACGTGCTAAGTGGTGCGAGGACACTCCTGCGAGGTTCCCATCCCCATGGGGATGTGGGCCTTCTGCTCTGAGGTCCCAATGGCTGGGTTGCTCACAGTTTCATGATGTGGGCCCTCTGCTGTGAGTTCACTGCAGCCTGGATCACATAGACTCGGTGCTCTGGGCCGCCTGCTGGGAGGTTCCCACTGCAGGATTCCTCACCTTTTTTATTCTATTGGCCCTGTGTTGTGAGGCTACTCATGCCTGCCTCAATCCGAGCCCCTCGGAGATGTGGGTCCTCTGGTTTAGGCCTCATGTGCTGGTTTCCTCACCTTTCTATGATGTGGTCACCCTGGTGTGAAGACAGTCCTGCCTGGTTCTGATCCCCTTGGTGATGTGGGCCCTCTGGTGAGAGTCTTATCCTGGCTGGGTTCCTCACCCTTCTGTGAGGTAGGCCCTCTGCTGTGAGGTCACTCCTGCCTGGCTGTCACACGTCACCTTGTCGACATGGGCCCTCAGTTGGGAGTTGGTGCCTGCTTGGAGTCTCCTCCCCTTGGTAATGAGGGCCCTCTGGCGTCAGACCCTAACTTCTGGGCTCCCACAATTCTCTGATGTGTGCCCTGAGGTGCGAGTACACTTATGCCATGTTCCCAACCACATAGGAATGTGGGCCTTCTGCTCTGAGGTCCCAAAGCCTGGGTTGCTCACAGTTTCATGATGAGGGCCCTCTGTTTTGAGTTCAGTCAGGTCTGGATCCCATAGCCTCGCTGCTCCTGGCCGCCTGCTGGGAGGTTCCAACTGCGGGATTCCTCACCTTTTTTCTTCTATGGGCCCTCTGTTTTGAGACTCCTCCTGCCTGCCTCACTCCCAGCCCCTTGGTGATGTGTGTCCTCTGGTTTGAGGCCACGTGTGCTGGGTCACTCACATTTCGTTGATGAGGTCCCACTGGTGTGAGGACACTCCAGCCTGGTTCCCATTCTCTTGGTGATGTGGGCCCTCTGGTGAGAGTCTGATCCTCCTTGGGTTCCTCACACTTTTGTGAGGTGGGCCCTCTGCTCTGAGGTCACTCTTGCCTGGCTGGCACACCCCGCATTGGCGACGGCGGCCCACTGGTAGCAGTTGGAGCCTGCTGGGAGCCTCCTCTCCTCGGTGATGAGAGCCCTCTGGTGTCAGGCCCTAACTGCTGGGCTCCCCACATTTTCTGATGTGTGCCCACTGGTGCGATGACACTCCTACTTGGTTCCCTTCCCCATGGGGATGTGGGCCTTGTGCTCTGAGGTCACAACGGCTGGTTTGCTCACAGTTTCATGATGAGGGCCCTCTGTTGTGAGTTCATCACTGCCTGGATCCCATAGCCTCGGTGCTCTGGGCCGCCTGCTGGGATGTTCCAACTGCTGGATTCCTCACCTTTTTTATACAATGGGCCATGTGTTGTGAGGTTAATCCTGCCTGCCTCGCTCCAAGACCCATGGTGATGTGGGTCCTCTGGTTTGAGGCCACATTTTCTTGTTACCTCAACTTTTGATGATATGGCCCCACGGGTGTGATGACACTCCTGCCTGGTTCACAGCCCCTTGCTGATGTGGGCACTCTGGTGAGAGTCTGATCCTGGCTGGGTTCCTTACCCTTCTGTGAGGTGGGCCCTCTGATGTGAGGTCACTCCTGCCTGGCTGGCTCACGTCGCCTTGATGATGTGGGCCCTCTGTTGGCCACTAAAGCATTCTGGGAGCCTCCTACCCTCTTTAATGAGGGCCCTGGAAAAAACGCAGATGCACATTTTGACCAAGTGCATCATTGTCCAGGATCTGCCTCTTCTCCTATGCTTTCAGAGCACTTCCCGTCTACGTCCTGAAATCATATTCCAGGAATACTGCCCCGCTTTCAAGTCCTCCTCGCAGCCTTACTTCAATATATTTTTGTATGATACCTGTCATTAATAACTCTGCAGGTTTGTTAAATACAGTGTCCCTGAGCTCCTTTCTTCAACACGCTTTCTTGTGAGCTGGCCGCAAAACCGCAGGATTGCTTCAGGCCGTAATCTGGTTTCGGCACGGCACGCTGAGCCTTTGGTAAATTCCTCTTTCTGGTGAGAAATGAGCATTCAATTTGCCCGTGGAGACACCTACAGCTAGTCTCTCATTGGTTCTCCCTATTCCTGTTCATCTTGTGCAGAAATTGCAAACTGTGCCAAACAGGAGGTTAAAGGCACTGACTCTCCAAGTGGGTAGAGGGTTAGTAAAGCATCTGGAATGGTGAACCCGAGTACCAGGGAACGAAACCTGAGAGCCATTTAAAATGGTTTCCCAGTCTCACAGTGGACAATACTCTGGGTTTCCCATGCATGTTTTAGCTGAAGGAAGAATTCCTTAAACCTGGAGATTATTGACCCATGGAATGGGTACCATGCAGTATGACTAAAAAGGGTCTGAATTTGCTCACCGAACCTCACCAATGCTATCAGTTCGAAGTGTCCAGCCTTATGCCTCACCCAGCTCTGGGTGTAGATGTGGTAAATCCAGGTTTCATCACAAGCCCTGAATCAATTATTTAAGAATTGCTGTCTCTTTCACTGTCATTGTGTTTTGTTTTTGTAATTTAGTTTGATAATGGGATTTATCGGATTTTCACTGCTGCGTTCATGCCGCTGTACAAACGCTTGATTCTCCTACAGAGAAATATAAATCCACGGGTTTTAAGATTCTTACTAGTCAGGTATATTCCTAGGCGTCGAATATGTGGTGTTGAGTCCATGTCGTTGAACAAGGAGTAGGTCTTGACTATTACATATTTGGCTTATGGAACGGTATCTGTGCTATTTTCAATCTCTGGTTTTATGCAGCACCCCAACTCACCTTTGCCCTTAAGCAAGCATAAGTTGGTTTTCTAAATTTGAGTCCCTGTTCTGTTTTGTAATTCAGTTCATGTGTAGCCAAGTTTACATTCCGTGTATTAGTGATATCTTATGATGTTTCATTTTCTGTGTGACTTATTTCACTTAGAATCACTGTAGCTGAATCCACTCATTATGCCGTGATGGGCCTGATGACATAGATTTCATTGCTGAGTGATATTCCATTGTACGTACGAACCACAACTTCTTTATCCATTTTTCACATTCTGGGATATTTAACTTGTACCGTAGATGAGGTTCTTGTAAACAGAGCCGTCCGAAAATTTGGGGTGGCTGTGTGTTTTTGATTTTAATTTCCATAAACTATAGGACCATAACTGGAAGTGCCGTAGGCTCCGTTGCTTTGTTTTTTAGGTGTTTCAGGAAACACCATACACTTCTCCGGGGTGGCTGTTGGCAATTTACATCCCGCCCATCAGCATAACAAGGCTCCCTGTTCTCCATGGCCTGTGCTGTCTTTCTGGATTTTACACTTTTTTTAGATGGCCCTTTTGACCGGGGGGCTGTGAGACTTCATTGTAGTGCATAATTCTTTAACATGCTTGCATGGTTGGCCAAAAAGGGCGTATGCGTTTTTTCCTGAATATATTCAGGAAAAAACGCATACGCCCTTTTTGGCCAAGTGCATCATTGTCGACGTTCTGCCTCTTTTCCTATGCTTTAAATGCAATTCCAGTCTACCCCCTGAAATCGTTTTCTTGCAATTCTGCCCACTTACAAGTCCTCTTCGCAGCCTTCCTTCAATATATTTTTGGACGATAGCTGTCATTTATAACTCTGCAGGTTTGTGAATTACAGTGCCCCTGAGCTCCTTTCTTCAACTCGCTTTCTTGTGAGCTGGCCGCAAACACACATGATTGCTTCAGGCCCTAATCTGGTTCCGGCACGGCATGCTGAGCCTTTGGTGAATTCCTCTTCCTGGTGGGAAATGAGCGTTAAATTTGCCTGTGCAGACACCTCCAGCTAGTGTCTCATTGATTCCCCCTATTCCTGTTCATCTTGCGCAGATATTGCAAACTGTGCCAAACAGGAGGTTAAAGGCACTGACTCTCCAAGTGGGGAGAGTGTTAGTAAAGGGTCTGGAATGGTGAACCCGAGTAAAAGGGGACGAAAACTGAGATGCATTTGAAAACGTTTCCCAATCACACGGCGGACGATAGTCTGGGTTTCCCATGCATGTTTTAGCTGAAGGAAGAATCCCTTAAACCTGGAGAGTTGGGACCCATGGAATGGGTACCATGCAGTATGACTTCAAAGGGTCTGCGTTTGCTCACCGAACCTCACCAATGTTATCAGCCCGAAGTGCCCAGCCTTATGTCTCACCCAGCTCTGGGTGTAGATGTGGTAAATCCAGGTTGCATCACAAGCCCTGAATGAATGATTTAAGAATTGCTCTCTATTTCACTGTCATTGTGTTTTGTTTTTGAAATTTATTTTGATAATGGGATTTATCGGATTTTCACTGCTGCGTTTAGGCCGCTGTACACACGCTTGATTTCCTTATGGAGACATATAAATCCATGGGTTTTAAGATTCTTACTTGTCAGGTATCTTGCCAGGCGTTGAATATGGGGTGTTGAGTCCATTTCGTTGAGCAAGGAGTAGGGCTTGTCTATTATATATTTGGCTTATGGAACGGTATCTGTGCTAATTTCAATCTCTGGTTTTATGCAGCACCCCAACTCACCTTTCCCCATAAGCAAGCATAAGTTGGTTTTCTAAATTTGAGACCCTGTTCTGTTTTGTAATTCAGTTTATGTGTAGCCAAGTTTACATTCCGTGTATTACTGATATATTATGATGTTTCTTTTTCTGTGTGACTTATTTCTCGTAGAATCAGCGTACCTGAATCCACTCATTATGCCGCTACGGGCCTGAAGACGTAGATTTCATTGCTGAGTGATATTCCATTGTACGTGCGTACCAGAACTTCTTTATCCATTTTTTCCTTTCTCGGATATTTAACTTGTACCGTAGACAAGGTTCTTGTAAACAGAGCCATCCCAAACTTTGGGGTGGCTGTGTGTTTGTGATTTTAATTTCCCTAAGCTATAGGACCATAAGTGGAAGTGACATAGGCTGTGTTGCTTTGTTTCCTACGTGTTTCAGGATACACCATACATTTCTCCAGAGTGGCTGTTGGCAATTTACATCCCGCCCATCAGCATAACAAGGCTCCCTGTTCTCCAAGACCTGTCCTGCCTTTCTGGATTTTACACTTTTTTCAGATGGCCCTTTTGACCGGGGGGCAGTGAGACTTCATTGTAGTGCAGATTTCCTTTACACGCTTGCTTGGTTGGCCAAAAAGGGCGTATGCGTTTTTTCCTGAATATATTCAGGAAAAAACGCATACGCCCTTTTTGGCCAAGTGCATCATTGTCGACATTCTGCCTCTTTTCCTATGCTTTAAGTGCAATTCCAGTCTACCCCCTGAAATCGTTTTCCTGAAATTCTGCCCCGCTTTCAAGTCCTCTTTGAAGACTTACTTCAGTACATTTTTGGACGATAGCTGTCATTCATAACTCTGCAGGTTTGTGAATTACAGTGCCCCTGAGCTCCTGTCTTCAACTCCTTTTCTTGTGAGCTGGCCGCAAAACCGCAGGATTGCTTCAGGCCCTAATATGTTTCCGGCCGGGCACGCTGAGCCTTTGGTTAATTCCTCTTCCTGGTGGGAAATGATCGTTCCATTTGCCCGTGCAGACACCAACAGCTAGCCTCTCATTGGTTCTCCCTATGCCTGTTCATCTTGCGCAGAAATTGCAAACTGTGCCAAACAGGAGGTTAAAGGCACTGACTCTCCAAGTGGGGAGAGTGTTAGTAAAGCGTCTGGAATGGTGAACCCGAGTACCAGGGGACGAAAACTGAGATGCATTTGAAAACGTTTCCCAATCACACGGCGGACGATAGTCTGGGTTTCCCATGCATGTTTTAGCTGAAGGAAGAATCCCTTAAACCTGGAGAGTTGGGACCCATGGAATGGGTACCATGCAGTATGACTTCAAAGGGTCTGCGTTTGCTCACCGAACCTCACCAATGTTATCAGCCCGAAGTGCCCAGCCTTATGTCTCACCCAGCTCTGGGTGTAGATGTGGTAAATCCAGGTTGCATCACAAGCCCTGAATGAATGATTTAAGAATTGCTCTCTATTTCACTGTCATTGTGTTTTGTTTTTGAAATTTATTTTGATAATGGGATTTATCGGATTTTCACTGCTGCGTTTAGGCCGCTGTACACACGCTTGATTTCCTTATGGAGACATATAAATCCATGGGTTTTAAGATTCTTACTTGTCAGGTATCTTGCCAGGCGTTGAATATGGGGTGTTGAGTCCATTTCGTTGAGCAAGGAGTAGGGCTTGTCTATTATATATTTGGCTTATGGAACGGTATCTGTGCTAATTTCAATCTCTGGTTTTATGCAGCACCCCAACTCACCTTTCCCCATAAGCAAGCATAAGTTGGTTTTCTAAATTTGAGACCCTGTTCTGTTTTGTAATTCAGTTTATGTGTAGCCAAGTTTACATTCCGTGTATTACTGATATATTATGATGTTTCTTTTTCTGTGTGACTTATTTCTCGTAGAATCAGCGTACCTGAATCCACTCATTATGCCGCTACGGGCCTGAAGACGTAGATTTCATTGCTGAGTGATATTCCATTGTACGTGCGTACCAGAACTTCTTTATCCATTTTTTCCTTTCTCGGATATTTAACTTGTACCGTAGACAAGGTTCTTGTAAACAGAGCCATCCCAAACTTTGGGGTGGCTGTGTGTTTGTGATTTTAATTTCCCTAAGCTATAGGACCATAAGTGGAAGTGACATAGGCTGTGTTGCTTTGTTTCCTACGTGTTTCAGGATACACCATACATTTCTCCAGAGTGGCTGTTGGCAATTTACATCCCGCCCATCAGCATAACAAGGCTCCCTGTTCTCCAAGACCTGTCCTGCCTTTCTGGATTTTACACTTTTTTCAGATGGCCCTTTTGACCGGGGGGCAGTGAGACTTCATTGTAGTGCAGATTTCCTTTACACGCTTGCTTGGTTGGCCAAAAAGGGCGTATGCGTTTTTTCCTGAATATATTCAGGAAAAAACGCATACGCCCTTTTTGGCCAAGTGCATCATTGTCGACATTCTGCCTCTTTTCCTATGCTTTAAGTGCAATTCCAGTCTACCCCCTGAAATCGTTTTCCTGAAATTCTGCCCCGCTTTCAAGTCCTCTTTGAAGACTTACTTCAGTACATTTTTGGACGATAGCTGTCATTCATAACTCTGCAGGTTTGTGAATTACAGTGCCCCTGAGCTCCTGTCTTCAACTCCTTTTCTTGTGAGCTGGCCGCAAAACCGCAGGATTGCTTCAGGCCCTAATATGTTTCCGGCCGGGCACGCTGAGCCTTTGGTTAATTCCTCTTCCTGGTGGGAAATGATCGTTCCATTTGCCCGTGCAGACACCAACAGCTAGCCTCTCATTGGTTCTCCCTATGCCTGTTCATCTTGCGCAGAAATTGCAAACTGTGCCAAACAGGAGGTTAAAGGCACTGACTCTCCAAGTGGGGAGAGTGTTAGTAAAGCGTCTGGAATGGTGAACCCGAGTACCAGGGGACGAAAACTGAGATGCATTTGAAAACGTTTCCCAATCACACGGCGGACGATAGTCTGGGTTTCCCATGCATGTTTTAGCTGAAGGAAGAATCCCTTAAACCTGGAGAGTTGGGACCCATGGAATGGGTACCATGCAGTATGACTTCAAAGGGTCTGCGTTTGCTCACCGAACCTCACCAATGTTATCAGCCCGAAGTGCCCAGCCTTATGTCTCACCCAGCTCTGGGTGTAGATGTGGTAAATCCAGGTTGCATCACAAGCCCTGAATGAATGATTTAAGAATTGCTCTCTATTTCACTGTCATTGTGTTTTGTTTTTGAAATTTATTTTGATAATGGGATTTATCGGATTTTCACTGCTGCGTTTAGGCCGCTGTACACACGCTTGATTTCCTTATGGAGACATATAAATCCATGGGTTTTAAGATTCTTACTTGTCAGGTATCTTGCCAGGCGTTGAATATGGGGTGTTGAGTCCATTTCGTTGAGCAAGGAGTAGGGCTTGTCTATTATATATTTGGCTTATGGAACGGTATCTGTGCTAATTTCAATCTCTGGTTTTATGCAGCACCCCAACTCACCTTTCCCCATAAGCAAGCATAAGTTGGTTTTCTAAATTTGAGACCCTGTTCTGTTTTGTAATTCAGTTTATGTGTAGCCAAGTTTACATTCCGTGTATTACTGATATATTATGATGTTTCTTTTTCTGTGTGACTTATTTCTCGTAGAATCAGCGTACCTGAATCCACTCATTATGCCGCTACGGGCCTGAAGACGTAGATTTCATTGCTGAGTGATATTCCATTGTACGTGCGTACCAGAACTTCTTTATCCATTTTTTCCTTTCTCGGATATTTAACTTGTACCGTAGACAAGGTTCTTGTAAACAGAGCCATCCCAAACTTTGGGGTGGCTGTGTGTTTGTGATTTTAATTTCCCTAAGCTATAGGACCATAAGTGGAAGTGACATAGGCTGTGTTGCTTTGTTTCCTACGTGTTTCAGGATACACCATACATTTCTCCAGAGTGGCTGTTGGCAATTTACATCCCGCCCATCAGCATAACAAGGCTCCCTGTTCTCCAAGACCTGTCCTGCCTTTCTGGATTTTACACTTTTTTCAGATGGCCCTTTTGACCGGGGGGCAGTGAGACTTCATTGTAGTGCAGATTTCCTTTACACGCTTGCTTGGTTGGCCAAAAAGGGCGTATGCGTTTTTTCCTGAATATATTCAGGAAAAAACGCATACGCCCTTTTTGGCCAAGTGCATCATTGTCGACATTCTGCCTCTTTTCCTATGCTTTAAGTGCAATTCCAGTCTACCCCCTGAAATCGTTTTCCTGAAATTCTGCCCCGCTTTCAAGTCCTCTTTGAAGACTTACTTCAGTACATTTTTGGACGATAGCTGTCATTCATAACTCTGCAGGTTTGTGAATTACAGTGCCCCTGAGCTCCTGTCTTCAACTCCTTTTCTTGTGAGCTGGCCGCAAAACCGCAGGATTGCTTCAGGCCCTAATATGTTTCCGGCCGGGCACGCTGAGCCTTTGGTTAATTCCTCTTCCTGGTGGGAAATGATCGTTCCATTTGCCCGTGCAGACACCAACAGCTAGTCTCTCATTGGTTCTCCCTATGCCTGTTCATCTTGCGCAGAAATTGCAAACTGTGCCAAACAGGAGGTTAAAGGCACTGACTCTCCAAGTGGGGAGAGTGTTAGTAAAGCGTCTGGAATGGTGAACCCGAGTACCAGGGGACGAAAACTGAGATGCATTTGAAAACGTTTCCCAATCACACGGCGGACGATAGTCTGGGTTTCCCATGCATGTTTTAGCTGAAGGAAGAATCCCTTAAACCTGGAGAGTTGGGACCCATGGAATGGGTACCATGCAGTATGACTTCAAAGGGTCTGCGTTTGCTCACCGAACCTCACCAATGTTATCAGCCCGAAGTGCCCAGCCTTATGTCTCACCCAGCTCTGGGTGTAGATGTGGTAAATCCAGGTTGCATCACAAGCCCTGAATGAATGATTTAAGAATTGCTCTCTATTTCACTGTCATTGTGTTTTGTTTTTGAAATTTATTTTGATAATGGGATTTATCGGATTTTCACTGCTGCGTTTAGGCCGCTGTACACACGCTTGATTTCCTTATGGAGACATATAAATCCATGGGTTTTAAGATTCTTACTTGTCAGGTATCTTGCCAGGCGTTGAATATGGGGTGTTGAGTCCATTTCGTTGAGCAAGGAGTAGGGCTTGTCTATTATATATTTGGCTTATGGAACGGTATCTGTGCTAATTTCAATCTCTGGTTTTATGCAGCACCCCAACTCACCTTTCCCCATAAGCAAGCATAAGTTGGTTTTCTAAATTTGAGACCCTGTTCTGTTTTGTAATTCAGTTTATGTGTAGCCAAGTTTACATTCCGTGTATTACTGATATATTATGATGTTTCTTTTTCTGTGTGACTTATTTCTCGTAGAATCAGCGTACCTGAATCCACTCATTATGCCGCTACGGGCCTGAAGACGTAGATTTCATTGCTGAGTGATATTCCATTGTACGTGCGTACCAGAACTTCTTTATCCATTTTTTCCTTTCTCGGATATTTAACTTGTACCGTAGACAAGGTTCTTGTAAACAGAGCCATCCCAAACTTTGGGGTGGCTGTGTGTTTGTGATTTTAATTTCCCTAAGCTATAGGACCATAAGTGGAAGTGACATAGGCTGTGTTGCTTTGTTTCCTACGTGTTTCAGGATACACCATACATTTCTCCAGAGTGGCTGTTGGCAATTTACATCCCGCCCATCAGCATAACAAGGCTCCCTGTTCTCCAAGACCTGTCCTGCCTTTCTGGATTTTACACTTTTTTCAGATGGCCCTTTTGACCGGGGGGCAGTGAGACTTCATTGTAGTGCAGATTTCCTTTACACGCTTGCTTGGTTGGCCAAAAAGGGCGTATGCGTTTTTTCCTGAATATATTCAGGAAAAAACGCATACGCCCTTTTTGGCCAAGTGCATCATTGTCGACATTCTGCCTCTTTTCCTATGCTTTAAGTGCAATTCCAGTCTACCCCCTGAAATCGTTTTCCTGAAATTCTGCCCCGCTTTCAAGTCCTCTTTGAAGACTTACTTCAGTACATTTTTGGACGATAGCTGTCATTCATAACTCTGCAGGTTTGTGAATTACAGTGCCCCTGAGCTCCTGTCTTCAACTCCTTTTCTTGTGAGCTGGCCGCAAAACCGCAGGATTGCTTCAGGCCCTAATATGTTTCCGGCCGGGCACGCTGAGCCTTTGGTTAATTCCTCTTCCTGGTGGGAAATGATCGTTCCATTTGCCCGTGCAGACACCAACAGCTAGCCTCTCATTGGTTCTCCCTATGCCTGTTCATCTTGCGCAGAAATTGCAAACTGTGCCAAACAGGAGGTTAAAGGCACTGACTCTCCAAGTGGGGAGAGTGTTAGTAAAGCGTCTGGAATGGTGAACCCGAGTACCAGGGGACGAAAACTGAGATGCATTTGAAAACGTTTCCCAATCACACGGCGGACGATAGTCTGGGTTTCCCATGCATGTTTTAGCTGAAGGAAGAATCCCTTAAACCTGGAGAGTTGGGACCCATGGAATGGGTACCATGCAGTATGACTTCAAAGGGTCTGCGTTTGCTCACCGAACCTCACCAATGTTATCAGCCCGAAGTGCCCAGCCTTATGTCTCACCCAGCTCTGGGTGTAGATGTGGTAAATCCAGGTTGCATCACAAGCCCTGAATGAATGATTTAAGAATTGCTCTCTATTTCACTGTCATTGTGTTTTGTTTTTGAAATTTATTTTGATAATGGGATTTATCGGATTTTCACTGCTGCGTTTAGGCCGCTGTACACACGCTTGATTTCCTTATGGAGACATATAAATCCATGGGTTTTAAGATTCTTACTTGTCAGGTATCTTGCCAGGCGTTGAATATGGGGTGTTGAGTCCATTTCGTTGAGCAAGGAGTAGGGCTTGTCTATTATATATTTGGCTTATGGAACGGTATCTGTGCTAATTTCAATCTCTGGTTTTATGCAGCACCCCAACTCACCTTTCCCCATAAGCAAGCATAAGTTGGTTTTCTAAATTTGAGACCCTGTTCTGTTTTGTAATTCAGTTTATGTGTAGCCAAGTTTACATTCCGTGTATTACTGATATATTATGATGTTTCTTTTTCTGTGTGACTTATTTCTCGTAGAATCAGCGTACCTGAATCCACTCATTATGCCGCTACGGGCCTGAAGACGTAGATTTCATTGCTGAGTGATATTCCATTGTACGTGCGTACCAGAACTTCTTTATCCATTTTTTCCTTTCTCGGATATTTAACTTGTACCGTAGACAAGGTTCTTGTAAACAGAGCCATCCCAAACTTTGGGGTGGCTGTGTGTTTGTGATTTTAATTTCCCTAAGCTATAGGACCATAAGTGGAAGTGACATAGGCTGTGTTGCTTTGTTTCCTACGTGTTTCAGGATACACCATACATTTCTCCAGAGTGGCTGTTGGCAATTTACATCCCGCCCATCAGCATAACAAGGCTCCCTGTTCTCCAAGACCTGTCCTGCCTTTCTGGATTTTACACTTTTTTCAGATGGCCCTTTTGACCGGGGGGCAGTGAGACTTCATTGTAGTGCAGATTTCCTTTACACGCTTGCTTGGTTGGCCAAAAAGGGCGTATGCGTTTTTTCCTGAATATATTCAGGAAAAAACGCATACGCCCTTTTTGGCCAAGTGCATCATTGTCGACATTCTGCCTCTTCCTATGCTTTAAGTGCAATTCCAGTCTACCCCCTGAAATCGTTTTCCTGAAATTCTGCCCCGCTTTCAAGTCCTCTTTGAAGACTTACTTCAGTACATTTTTGGACGATAGCTGTCATTCATAACTCTGCAGGTTTGTGAATTACAGTGCCCCTGAGCTCCTGTCTTCAACTCCTTTTCTTGTGAGCTGGCCGCAAAACCGCAGGATTGCTTCAGGCCCTAATATGTTTCCGGCCGGGCACGCTGAGCCTTTGGTTAATTCCTCTTCCTGGTGGGAAATGATCGTTCCATTTGCCCGTGCAGACACCAACAGCTAGTCTCTCATTGGTTCTCCCTATGCCTGTTCATCTTGCGCAGAAATTGCAAACTGTGCCAAACAGGAGGTTAAAGGCACTGACTCTCCAAGTGGGGAGAGTGTTAGTAAAGCGTCTGGAATGGTGAACCCGAGTACCAGGGGACGAAAACTGAGATGCATTTGAAAACGTTTCCCAATCACACGGCGGACGATAGTCTGGGTTTCCCATGCATGTTTTAGCTGAAGGAAGAATCCCTTAAACCTGGAGAGTTGGGACCCATGGAATGGGTACCATGCAGTATGACTTCAAAGGGTCTGCGTTTGCTCACCGAACCTCACCAATGTTATCAGCCCGAAGTGCCCAGCCTTATGTCTCACCCAGCTCTGGGTGTAGATGTGGTAAATCCAGGTTGCATCACAAGCCCTGAATGAATGATTTAAGAATTGCTCTCTATTTCACTGTCATTGTGTTTTGTTTTTGAAATTTATTTTGATAATGGGATTTATCGGATTTTCACTGCTGCGTTTAGGCCGCTGTACACACGCTTGATTTCCTTATGGAGACATATAAATCCATGGGTTTTAAGATTCTTACTTGTCAGGTATCTTGCCAGGCGTTGAATATGGGGTGTTGAGTCCATTTCGTTGAGCAAGGAGTAGGGCTTGTCTATTATATATTTGGCTTATGGAACGGTATCTGTGCTAATTTCAATCTCTGGTTTTATGCAGCACCCCAACTCACCTTTCCCCATAAGCAAGCATAAGTTGGTTTTCTAAATTTGAGACCCTGTTCTGTTTTGTAATTCAGTTTATGTGTAGCCAAGTTTACATTCCGTGTATTACTGATATATTATGATGTTTCTTTTTCTGTGTGACTTATTTCTCGTAGAATCAGCGTACCTGAATCCACTCATTATGCCGCTACGGGCCTGAAGACGTAGATTTCATTGCTGAGTGATATTCCATTGTACGTGCGTACCAGAACTTCTTTATCCATTTTTTCCTTTCTCGGATATTTAACTTGTACCGTAGACAAGGTTCTTGTAAACAGAGCCATCCCAAACTTTGGGGTGGCTGTGTGTTTGTGATTTTAATTTCCCTAAGCTATAGGACCATAAGTGGAAGTGACATAGGCTGTGTTGCTTTGTTTCCTACGTGTTTCAGGATACACCATACATTTCTCCAGAGTGGCTGTTGGCAATTTACATCCCGCCCATCAGCATAACAAGGCTCCCTGTTCTCCAAGACCTGTCCTGCCTTTCTGGATTTTACACTTTTTTCAGATGGCCCTTTTGACCGGGGGGCAGTGAGACTTCATTGTAGTGCAGATTTCCTTTACACGCTTGCTTGGTTGGCCAAAAAGGGCGTATGCGTTTTTTCCTGAATATATTCAGGAAAAAACGCATACGCCCTTTTTGGCCAAGTGCATCATTGTCGACATTCTGCCTCTTTTCCTATGCTTTAAGTGCAATTCCAGTCTACCCCCTGAAATCGTTTTCCTGAAATTCTGCCCCGCTTTCAAGTCCTCTTTGAAGACTTACTTCAGTACATTTTTGGACGATAGCTGTCATTCATAACTCTGCAGGTTTGTGAATTACAGTGCCCCTGAGCTCCTGTCTTCAACTCCTTTTCTTGTGAGCTGGCCGCAAAACCGCAGGATTGCTTCAGGCCCTAATATGTTTCCGGCCGGGCACGCTGAGCCTTTGGTTAATTCCTCTTCCTGGTGGGAAATGATCGTTCCATTTGCCCGTGCAGACACCAACAGCTAGCCTCTCATTGGTTCTCCCTATGCCTGTTCATCTTGCGCAGAAATTGCAAACTGTGCCAAACAGGAGGTTAAAGGCACTGACTCTCCAAGTGGGGAGAGTGTTAGTAAAGCGTCTGGAATGGTGAACCCGAGTACCAGGGGACGAAAACTGAGATGCATTTGAAAACGTTTCCCAATCACACGGCGGACGATAGTCTGGGTTTCCCATGCATGTTTTAGCTGAAGGAAGAATCCCTTAAACCTGGAGAGTTGGGACCCATGGAATGGGTACCATGCAGTATGACTTCAAAGGGTCTGCGTTTGCTCACCGAACCTCACCAATGTTATCAGCCCGAAGTGCCCAGCCTTATGTCTCACCCAGCTCTGGGTGTAGATGTGGTAAATCCAGGTTGCATCACAAGCCCTGAATGAATGATTTAAGAATTGCTCTCTATTTCACTGTCATTGTGTTTTGTTTTTGAAATTTATTTTGATAATGGGATTTATCGGATTTTCACTGCTGCGTTTAGGCCGCTGTACACACGCTTGATTTCCTTATGGAGACATATAAATCCATGGGTTTTAAGATTCTTACTTGTCAGGTATCTTGCCAGGCGTTGAATATGGGGTGTTGAGTCCATTTCGTTGAGCAAGGAGTAGGGCTTGTCTATTATATATTTGGCTTATGGAACGGTATCTGTGCTAATTTCAATCTCTGGTTTTATGCAGCACCCCAACTCACCTTTCCCCATAAGCAAGCATAAGTTGGTTTTCTAAATTTGAGACCCTGTTCTGTTTTGTAATTCAGTTTATGTGTAGCCAAGTTTACATTCCGTGTATTACTGATATATTATGATGTTTCTTTTTCTGTGTGACTTATTTCTCGTAGAATCAGCGTACCTGAATCCACTCATTATGCCGCTACGGGCCTGAAGACGTAGATTTCATTGCTGAGTGATATTCCATTGTACGTGCGTACCAGAACTTCTTTATCCATTTTTTCCTTTCTCGGATATTTAACTTGTACCGTAGACAAGGTTCTTGTAAACAGAGCCATCCCAAACTTTGGGGTGGCTGTGTGTTTGTGATTTTAATTTCCCTAAGCTATAGGACCATAAGTGGAAGTGACATAGGCTGTGTTGCTTTGTTTCCTACGTGTTTCAGGATACACCATACATTTCTCCAGAGTGGCTGTTGGCAATTTACATCCCGCCCATCAGCATAACAAGGCTCCCTGTTCTCCAAGACCTGTCCTGCCTTTCTGGATTTTACACTTTTTTCAGATGGCCCTTTTGACCGGGGGGCAGTGAGACTTCATTGTAGTGCAGATTTCCTTTACACGCTTGCTTGGTTGGCCAAAAAGGGCGTATGCGTTTTTTCCTGAATATATTCAGGAAAAAACGCATACGCCCTTTTTGGCCAAGTGCATCATTGTCGACATTCTGCCTCTTTTCCTATGCTTTAAGTGCAATTCCAGTCTACCCCCTGAAATCGTTTTCCTGAAATTCTGCCCCGCTTTCAAGTCCTCTTTGAAGACTTACTTCAGTACATTTTTGGACGATAGCTGTCATTCATAACTCTGCAGGTTTGTGAATTACAGTGCCCCTGAGCTCCTGTCTTCAACTCCTTTTCTTGTGAGCTGGCCGCAAAACCGCAGGATTGCTTCAGGCCCTAATATGTTTCCGGCCGGGCACGCTGAGCCTTTGGTTAATTCCTCTTCCTGGTGGGAAATGATCGTTCCATTTGCCCGTGCAGACACCAACAGCTAGTCTCTCATTGGTTCTCCCTATGCCTGTTCATCTTGCGCAGAAATTGCAAACTGTGCCAAACAGGAGGTTAAAGGCACTGACTCTCCAAGTGGGGAGAGTGTTAGTAAAGCGTCTGGAATGGTGAACCCGAGTACCAGGGGACGAAAACTGAGATGCATTTGAAAACGTTTCCCAATCACACGGCGGACGATAGTCTGGGTTTCCCATGCATGTTTTAGCTGAAGGAAGAATCCCTTAAACCTGGAGAGTTGGGACCCATGGAATGGGTACCATGCAGTATGACTTCAAAGGGTCTGCGTTTGCTCACCGAACCTCACCAATGTTATCAGCCCGAAGTGCCCAGCCTTATGTCTCACCCAGCTCTGGGTGTAGATGTGGTAAATCCAGGTTGCATCACAAGCCCTGAATGAATGATTTAAGAATTGCTCTCTATTTCACTGTCATTGTGTTTTGTTTTTGAAATTTATTTTGATAATGGGATTTATCGGATTTTCACTGCTGCGTTTAGGCCGCTGTACACACGCTTGATTTCCTTATGGAGACATATAAATCCATGGGTTTTAAGATTCTTACTTGTCAGGTATCTTGCCAGGCGTTGAATATGGGGTGTTGAGTCCATTTCGTTGAGCAAGGAGTAGGGCTTGTCTATTATATATTTGGCTTATGGAAC
This sequence comes from Delphinapterus leucas, assembly GCF_059928025.1. Classification (NCBI taxonomy): domain Eukaryota; kingdom Metazoa; phylum Chordata; class Mammalia; order Artiodactyla; family Monodontidae; genus Delphinapterus; species Delphinapterus leucas. The sequence continues at coordinate 7,313,745 of NW_028322245.1, forward strand.
GGTATCTGTGCTAATTTCAATCTCTGGTTTTATGCAGCACCCCAACTCACCTTTCCCCATAAGCAAGCATAAGTTGGTTTTCTAAATTTGAGACCCTGTTCTGTTTTGTAATTCAGTTTATGTGTAGCCAAGTTTACATTCCGTGTATTACTGATATATTATGATGTTTCTTTTTCTGTGTGACTTATTTCTCGTAGAATCATCGTACCTGAATCCACTCATTATGCCGCTACGGGCCTGAAGACGTAGATTTCATTGCTGAGTGATATTCCATTGTACGTGCGTACCAGAACTTCTTTATCCATTTTTTCCTTTCTCGGATATTTAACTTGTACCGTAGACAAGGTTCTTGTAAACAGAGCCATCCCAAACTTTGGGGTGGCTGTGTGTTTGTGATTTTAATTTCCCTAAGCTATAGGACCATAAGTGGAAGTGACATAGGCTGTGTTGCTTTGTTTCCTACGTGTTTCAGGATACACCATACATTTCTCCAGAGTGGCTGTTGGCAATTTACATCCCGCCCATCAGCATAACAAGGCTCCCTGTTCTCCAAGACCTGTCCTGCCTTTCTGGATTTTACACTTTTTTCAGATGGCCCTTTTGACCGGGGGGCAGTGAGACTTCATTGTAGTGCAGATTTCCTTTACACGCTTGCTTGGTTGGCCAAAAAGGGCGTATGCGTTTTTTCCTGAATATATTCAGGAAAAAACGCATACGCCCTTTTTGGCCAAGTGCATCATTGTCGACATTCTGCCTCTTTTCCTATGCTTTAAGTGCAATTCCAGTCTACCCCCTGAAATCGTTTTCCTGAAATTCTGCCCCGCTTTCAAGTCCTCTTTGAAGACTTACTTCAGTACATTTTTGGACGATAGCTGTCATTCATAACTCTGCAGGTTTGTGAATTACAGTGCCCCTGAGCTCCTGTCTTCAACTCCTTTTCTTGTGAGCTGGCCGCAAAACCGCAGGATTGCTTCAGGCCCTAATATGTTTCCGGCCGGGCACACTGAGCCTTTGGTTAATTCCTCTTCCTGGTGGGAAATGATCGTTCCATTTGCCCGTGCAGACACCAACAGCTAGTCTCTCATTGGTTCTCCCTATGCCTGTTCATCTTGCGCAGAAATTGCAAACTGTGCCAAACAGGAGGTTAAAGGCACTGACTCTCCAAGTGGGGAGAGTGTTAGTAAAGCGTCTGGAATGGTGAACCCGAGTACCAGGGGACGAAAACTGAGATGCATTTGAAAACGTTTCCCAATCACACGGCGGACGATAGTCTGGGTTTCCCATGCATGTTTTAGCTGAAGGAAGAATCCCTTAAACCTGGAGAGTTGGGACCCATGGAATGGGTACCATGCAGTATGACTTCAAAGGGTCTGCGTTTGCTCACCGAACCTCACCAATGTTATCAGCCCGAAGTGCCCAGCCTTATGTCTCACCCAGCTCTGGGTGTAGATGTGGTAAATCCAGGTTGCATCACAAGCCCTGAATGAATGATTTAAGAATTGCTCTCTATTTCACTGTCATTGTGTTTTGTTTTTGAAATTTATTTTGATAATGGGATTTATCGGATTTTCACTGCTGCGTTTAGGCCGCTGTACACACGCTTGATTTCCTTATGGAGACATATAAATCCATGGGTTTTAAGATTCTTACTTGTCAGGTATCTTGCCAGGCGTTGAATATGGGGTGTTGAGTCCATTTCGTTGAGCAAGGAGTAGGGCTTGTCTATTATATATTTGGCTTATGGAACGGTATCTGTGCTAATTTCAATCTCTGGTTTTATGCAGCACCCCAACTCACCTTTCCCCATAAGCAAGCATAAGTTGGTTTTCTAAATTTGAGACCCTGTTCTGTTTTGTAATTCAGTTTATGTGTAGCCAAGTTTACATTCCGTGTATTACTGATATATTATGATGTTTCTTTTTCTGTGTGACTTATTTCTCGTAGAATCATCGTACCTGAATCCACTCATTATGCCGCTACGGGCCTGAAGACGTAGATTTCATTGCTGAGTGATATTCCATTGTACGTGCGTACCAGAACTTCTTTATCCATTTTTTCCTTTCTCGGATATTTAACTTGTACCGTAGACAAGGTTCTTGTAAACAGAGCCATCCCAAACTTTGGGGTGGCTGTGTGTTTGTGATTTTAATTTCCCTAAGCTATAGGACCATAAGTGGAAGTGACATAGGCTGTGTTGCTTTGTTTCCTACGTGTTTCAGGATACACCATACATTTCTCCAGAGTGGCTGTTGGCAATTTACATCCCGCCCATCAGCATAACAAGGCTCCCTGTTCTCCAAGACCTGTCCTGCCTTTCTGGATTTTACACTTTTTTCAGATGGCCCTTTTGACCGGGGGGCAGTGAGACTTCATTGTAGTGCAGATTTCCTTTACACGCTTGCTTGGTTGGCCAAAAAGGGCGTATGCGTTTTTTCCTGAATATATTCAGGAAAAAACGCATACGCCCTTTTTGGCCAAGTGCATCATTGTCGACATTCTGCCTCTTTTCCTATGCTTTAAGTGCAATTCCAGTCTACCCCCTGAAATCGTTTTCCTGAAATTCTGCCCCGCTTTCAAGTCCTCTTTGAAGACTTACTTCAGTACATTTTTGGACGATAGCTGTCATTCATAACTCTGCAGGTTTGTGAATTACAGTGCCCCTGAGCTCCTGTCTTCAACTCCTTTTCTTGTGAGCTGGCCGCAAAACCGCAGGATTGCTTCAGGCCCTAATATGTTTCCGGCCGGGCACGCTGAGCCTTTGGTTAATTCCTCTTCCTGGTGGGAAATGATCGTTCCATTTGCCCGTGCAGACACCAACAGCTAGTCTCTCATTGGTTCTCCCTATGCCTGTTCATCTTGCGCAGAAATTGCAAACTGTGCCAAACAGGAGGTTAAAGGCACTGACTCTCCAAGTGGGGAGAGTGTTAGTAAAGCGTCTGGAATGGTGAACCCGAGTACCAGGGGACGAAAACTGAGATGCATTTGAAAACGTTTCCCAATCACACGGCGGACGATAGTCTGGGTTTCCCATGCATGTTTTAGCTGAAGGAAGAATCCCTTAAACCTGGAGAGTTGGGACCCATGGAATGGGTACCATGCAGTATGACTTCAAAGGGTCTGCGTTTGCTCACCGAACCTCACCAATGTTATCAGCCCGAAGTGCCCAGCCTTATGTCTCACCCAGCTCTGGGTGTAGATGTGGTAAATCCAGGTTGCATCACAAGCCCTGAATGAATGATTAAGAATTGCTCTCTATTTCACTGTCATTGTGTTTTGTTTTTGAAATTTATTTTGATAATGGGATTTATCGGATTTTCACTGCTGCGTTTAGGCCGCTGTACACACGCTTGATTTCCTTATGGAGACATATAAATCCATGGGTTTTAAGATTCTTACTTGTCAGGTATCTTGCCAGGCGTTGAATATGGGGTGTTGAGTCCATTTCGTTGAGCAAGGAGTAGGGCTTGTCTATTATATATTTGGCTTATGGAACGGTATCTGTGCTAATTTCAATCTCTGGTTTTATGCAGCACCCCAACTCACCTTTCCCCATAAGCAAGCATAAGTTGGTTTTCTAAATTTGAGACCCTGTTCTGTTTTGTAATTCAGTTTATGTGTAGCCAAGTTTACATTCCGTGTATTACTGATATATTATGATGTTTCTTTTTCTGTGTGACTTATTTCTCGTAGAATCATCGTACCTGAATCCACTCATTATGCCGCTACGGGCCTGAAGACGTAGATTTCATTGCTGAGTGATATTCCATTGTACGTGCGTACCAGAACTTCTTTATCCATTTTTTCCTTTCTCGGATATTTAACTTGTACCGTAGACAAGGTTCTTGTAAACAGAGCCATCCCAAACTTTGGGGTGGCTGTGTGTTTGTGATTTTAATTTCCCTAAGCTATAGGACCATAAGTGGAAGTGACATAGGCTGTGTTGCTTTGTTTCCTACGTGTTTCAGGATACACCATACATTTCTCCAGAGTGGCTGTTGGCAATTTACATCCCGCCCATCAGCATAACAAGGCTCCCTGTTCTCCAAGACCTGTCCTGCCTTTCTGGATTTTACACTTTTTTCAGATGGCCCTTTTGACCGGGGGGCAGTGAGACTTCATTGTAGTGCAGATTTCCTTTACACGCTTGCTTGGTTGGCCAAAAAGGGCGTATGCGTTTTTTCCTGAATATATTCAGGAAAAAACGCATACGCCCTTTTTGGCCAAGTGCATCATTGTCGACATTCTGCCTCTTTTCCTATGCTTTAAGTGCAATTCCAGTCTACCCCCTGAAATCGTTTTCCTGAAATTCTGCCCCGCTTTCAAGTCCTCTTTGAAGACTTACTTCAGTACATTTTTGGACGATAGCTGTCATTCATAACTCTGCAGGTTTGTGAATTACAGTGCCCCTGAGCTCCTGTCTTCAACTCCTTTTCTTGTGAGCTGGCCGCAAAACCGCAGGATTGCTTCAGGCCCTAATATGTTTCCGGCCGGGCACGCTGAGCCTTTGGTTAATTCCTCTTCCTGGTGGGAAATGATCGTTCCATTTGCCCGTGCAGACACCAACAGCTAGTCTCTCATTGGTTCTCCCTATGCCTGTTCATCTTGCGCAGAAATTGCAAACTGTGCCAAACAGGAGGTTAAAGGCACTGACTCTCCAAGTGGGGAGAGTGTTAGTAAAGCGTCTGGAATGGTGAACCCGAGTACCAGGGGACGAAAACTGAGATGCATTTGAAAACGTTTCCCAATCACACGGCGGACGATAGTCTGGGTTTCCCATGCATGTTTTAGCTGAAGGAAGAATCCCTTAAACCTGGAGAGTTGGGACCCATGGAATGGGTACCATGCAGTATGACTTCAAAGGGTCTGCGTTTGCTCACCGAACCTCACCAATGTTATCAGCCCGAAGTGCCCAGCCTTATGTCTCACCCAGCTCTGGGTGTAGATGTGGTAAATCCAGGTTGCATCACAAGCCCTGAATGAATGATTAAGAATTGCTCTCTATTTCACTGTCATTGTGTTTTGTTTTTGAAATTTATTTTGATAATGGGATTTATCGGATTTTCACTGCTGCGTTTAGGCCGCTGTACACACGCTTGATTTCCTTATGGAGACATATAAATCCATGGGTTTTAAGATTCTTACTTGTCAGGTATCTTGCCAGGCGTTGAATATGGGGTGTTGAGTCCATTTCGTTGAGCAAGGAGTAGGGCTTGTCTATTATATATTTGGCTTATGGAACGGTATCTGTGCTAATTTCAATCTCTGGTTTTATGCAGCACCCCAACTCACCTTTCCCCATAAGCAAGCATAAGTTGGTTTTCTAAATTTGAGACCCTGTTCTGTTTTGTAATTCAGTTTATGTGTAGCCAAGTTTACATTCCGTGTATTACTGATATATTATGATGTTTCTTTTTCTGTGTGACTTATTTCTCGTAGAATCATCGTACCTGAATCCACTCATTATGCCGCTACGGGCCTGAAGACGTAGATTTCATTGCTGAGTGATATTCCATTGTACGTGCGTACCAGAACTTCTTTATCCATTTTTTCCTTTCTCGGATATTTAACTTGTACCGTAGACAAGGTTCTTGTAAACAGAGCCATCCCAAACTTTGGGGTGGCTGTGTGTTTGTGATTTTAATTTCCCTAAGCTATAGGACCATAAGTGGAAGTGACATAGGCTGTGTTGCTTTGTTTCCTACGTGTTTCAGGATACACCATACATTTCTCCAGAGTGGCTGTTGGCAATTTACATCCCGCCCATCAGCATAACAAGGCTCCCTGTTCTCCAAGACCTGTCCTGCCTTTCTGGATTTTACACTTTTTTCAGATGGCCCTTTTGACCGGGGGGCAGTGAGACTTCATTGTAGTGCAGATTTCCTTTACACGCTTGCTTGGTTGGCCAAAAAGGGCGTATGCGTTTTTTCCTGAATATATTCAGGAAAAAATGCATACGCCCTTTTTGGCCAAGTGCATCATTGTCGACATTCTGCCTCTTTTCCTATGCTTTAAGTGCAATTCCAGTCTACCCCCTGAAATCGTTTTCCTGAAATTCTGCCCCGCTTTCAAGTCCTCTTTGAAGACTTACTTCAGTACATTTTTGGACGATAGCTGTCATTCATAACTCTGCAGGTTTGTGAATTACAGTGCCCCTGAGCTCCTGTCTTCAACTCCTTTTCTTGTGAGCTGGCCGCAAAACCGCAGGATTGCTTCAGGCCCTAATATGTTTCCGGCCGGGCACGCTGAGCCTTTGGTTAATTCCTCTTCCTGGTGGGAAATGAGCGTTCAATTTGCCCGTGCAGACACCAACAGCTAGTCTCTCATTGGTTCTCCCTATGCCTGTTCATCTTGCGCAGAAATTGCAAACTGTGCCAAACAGGAGGTTAAAGGCACTGACTCTCCAAGTGGGGAGAGTGTTAGTAAAGCGTCTGGAATGGTGAATCCGAGTACCAGGGGACGAAAACTGAGATGCATTTGAAAACGTTTCCCAATCACACGGCGGACGATAGTCTGGGTTTCCCATGCATGTTTTAGCTGAAGGAAGAATCCCTTAAACCTGGAGAGTTGGGACCCATGGAATGGGTACCATGCAGTATGACTTCAAAGGGTCTGCGTTTGCTCACCGAACCTCACCAATGTTATCAGCCCGAAGTGCCCAGCCTTATGTCTCACCCAGCTCTGGGTGTAGATGTGGTAAATCCAGGTTGCATCACAAGCCCTGAATGAATGATTAAGAATTGCTCTCTATTTCACTGTCATTGTGTTTTGTTTTTGAAATTTATTTTGATAATGGGATTTATCGGATTTTCACTGCTGCGTTTAGGCCGCTGTACACACGCTTGATTTCCTTATGGAGACATATAAATCCATGGGTTTTAAGATTCTTACTTGTCAGGTATCTTGCCAGGCGTTGAATATGGGGTGTTGAGTCCATTTCGTTGAGCAAGGAGTAGGGCTTGTCTATTATATATTTGGCTTATGGAACGGTATCTGTGCTAATTTCAATCTCTGGTTTTATGCAGCACCCCAACTCACCTTTCCCCATAAGCAAGCATAAGTTGGTTTTCTAAATTTGAGACCCTGTTCTGTTTTGTAATTCAGTTTATGTGTAGCCAAGTTTACATTCCGTGTATTACTGATATATTATGATGTTTCTTTTTCTGTGTGACTTATTTCTCGTAGAATCATCGTACCTGTATCCACTCATTATGCCGCTACGGGCCTGAAGACGTAGATTTCATTGCTGAGTGATATTCCATTGTACGTGTGTACCAGAACTTCTTTATACATTTTTTCCTTTCTCGGATATTTAACTTGTACCGTAGACAACGTTATTTTAAACAGAGCCATCCCAAACTTTGGGGTGGCTGTGTGTTTGTGATTTTAATTTCCCTAAGCTATAGGACCATAAGTGGAAGTGACATAGGCTGTGTTGCTTTGTTTCCTACGTGTTTCAGGATACACCATACATTTCTCCAGAGTGGCTGTTGGCAATTTACATCCCGCCCATCAGCATAACAAGGCTCCCTGTTCTCCAAGACCTGTCCTGCCTTTCTGGATTTTACACTTTTTTCAGATGGCCCTTTTGACCGGGGGGCAGTGAGACTTCATTGTAGTGCAGATTTCCTTTACACTCTTGCTTGGTTGGCCTAAAAGGGCGTATGCGTTTTTTCCTGAATATATTCAGGAAAAAACGCATACGCCCTTTTTGGCCAAGTGCATCATTGTCGACATTCTGCCTCTTTTCCTATGCTTTAAGAGCAATTCCAGTCTACACCCTGAAATCGTTTTCCTGAAATTCTGCCCCGCTTTCAAGTCCTCTTCGAAGACTTACTTCAGTATATTTCTGGACGATAGCTGTCATTCATAACTCTGCAGGTTTGTGAATTACAGTGCCCCTGAGCTCCTGTCTTCAACTCCTTTTCTTGTGAGCTGGCCGCAAAACCGCAGGATTGCTTCAGGCCCTAATATGTTTCCGGCCGGGCACGCTGAGCCTTTGGTTAATTCCTCTTCCTGGTGGCAAATGATCGTTCCATTTGCCTGTGCAGACACCAACAGCTAGTCTCTCATTGGTTCTCCCTATGCCTGTTCATCTTGCGCAGAAATTGGAAACTGTGCCAAACAGGAGGTTAAAGGCACTGACTCTCCAAGTGGGGAGAGTGTTAGTAAAGCGTCTGGAATGGTGAACCCGAGTACCAGGGTTCGAAAACTGAGATGCATTTGAAAACGTTTCCCAATCACACGGCGGACGATAGTCTGGGTTTCCCATGCATGTTTTAGCTGAAGGAAGAACCCCTTAAACCTGGAGAGTTGGTACCCATGGAATGGGTACCATGCAGTATGACTTCAAAGGGTCTGCGTTTGCTCACCGAACCTCACCAATGTTATCAGCCCGAAGTGCCCAGCCTTATGTCTCACCCAGCTCTGGGTGTAGATGTGGTAAATCCAGGTTGCATCACAAGCCCTGAATGAATGATTAAGAATTGCTCTCTATTTCACTGTCATTGTGTTTTGTTTTTGAAATTTATTTTGATAATGGGATTTATCGGATTTTCACTGCTGCGTTTAGGCCGCTGTACACACGCTTGATTTCCTTATGGAGACATATAAATCCATGGGTTTTAAGATTCTTACTTGTCAGGTATCTTGCCAGGCGTTGAATATGGGGTGTTGAGTCCATTTCGTTGAGCAAGGAGTAGGGCTTGTCTATTATATATTTGGCTTATGGAACGGTATCTGTGCTAATTTCAATCTCTGGTTTTATGCAGCACCCCAACTCACCTTTCCCCATAAGCAAGCATAAGTTGGTTTTCTAAATTTGAGACCCTGTTCTGTTTTGTAATTCAGTTTATGTGTAGCCAAGTTTACATTCCGTGTATTACTGATATATTATGATGTTTCTTTTTCTGTGTGACTTATTTCTCGTAGAATCATCGTACCTGAATCCACTCATTATGCCGCTACGGGCCTGAAGACGTAGATTTCATTGCTGAGTGATATTCCATTGTACGTGCGTACCAGAACTTCTTTATCCATTTTTTCCTTTCTCGGATATTTAACTTGTACCGTAGACAAGGTTCTTGTAAACAGAGCCATCCCAAACTTTGGGGTGGCTGTGTGTTTGTGATTTTAATTTCCCTAAGCTATAGGACCATAAGTGGAAGTGACATAGGCTGTGTTGCTTTGTTTCCTACGTGTTTCAGGATACACCATACATTTCTCCAGAGTGGCTGTTGGCAATTTACATCCCGCCCATCAGCATAACAAGGCTCCCTGTTCTCCAAGACCTGTCCTGCCTTTCTGGATTTTACACTTTTTTCAGATGGCCCTTTTGACCGGGGGGCAGTGAGACTTCATTGTAGTGCAGATTTCCTTTACACTCTTGCTTGGTTGGCCAAAAAGGGCGTATGCGTTTTTTCCTGAATATATTCAGGAAAAAACGCATACGCCCTTTTTGGCCAAGTGCATCATTGTAGACATTCTGCCTCTTTTCCTATGCTTTAAGTGCAATTCCAGTCTACCCCCTGAAATCGTTTTCCTGAAATTCTGCCCCGCTTTCAAGTCCTCTTCGAGGACTTACTTCAGTATATTTCTGGACGATAGCTGTCATTCATAACTCTGCAGGTTTGTGAATTACAGTGCCCCTGAGCTCCTGTCTTCAACTCCTTTTCTTGTGAGCTGGCCGCAAAACCGCAGGATTGCTTCAGGCCCTAATATATTTCCGGCCGGGCACGCTGAGCCTTTGGTTAATTCCTCTTCCTGGTGGGAAATGATCGTTCCATTTGCCCGTGCAGACACCAACAGCTAGTCTCTCATTGGTTCTCCCTATGCCTGTTCATCTTGCGCAGAAATTGGAAACTGTGCCAAACAGGAGGTTAAAGGCACTGACTCTCCAAGTGGGGAGAGTGTTAGTAAAGCGTCTGGAATGGTGAACCCGAGTACCAGGGGACGAAAACTGAGATGCATTTGAAAACGTTTCCCAATCACACGGCGGACGATAGTCTGGGTTTCCCATGCATGTTTTAGCTGAAGGAAGAACCCCTTAAACCTGGAGAGTTGGTACCCATGGAATGGGTACCATGCAGTATGACTTCAAAGGGTCTGCGTTTGCTCACCGAACCTCACCAATGTTATCAGCCCGAAGTGCCCAGCCTTATGTCTCACCCAGCTCTGGGTGTAGATGTGGTAAATCCAGGTTGCCTCACAAGCCCTGAATGAATGATTTAAGAATTGCTCTCTATTGCACTGTCATTGTGTTTTGTTTTTGAAATTTATTTTGATAATGGGATTTATCGGATTTTCACTGCTGCGTTTAGGCCGCTGTACACACGCTTGATTTCCTTATGGAGACATATAAATCCATGGGTTTTAAGATTCTTACTTGTCAGGTATCTTGCCAGGCGTTGAATATGGGGTGTTGAGTCCATTTCGTTGAGCAAGGAGTAGGGCTTGTCTATTATATATTTGGCTTATGGAACGGTATCTGTGCTAATTTCAATCTCTGGTTTTATGCAGCACCCCAACTCACCTTTCCCCATAAGCAAGCATAAGTTGGTTTTCTAAATTTGAGACCCTGTTCTGTTTTGTAATTCAGTTTATGTGTAGCCAAGTTTACATTCCGTGTATTACTGATATATTATGATGTTTCTTTTTCTGTGTGACTTATTTCTCGTAGAATCATCGTACCTGAATCCACTCATTATGCCGCTACGGGCCTGAAGACGTAGATTTCATTGCTGAGTGATATTCCATTGTACGTGCGTACCAGAACTTCTTTATCCATTTTTTCCTTTCTCGGATATTTAACTTGTACCGTAGACAAGGTTCTTGTAAACAGAGCCATCCCAAACTTTGGGGTGGCTGTGTGTTTGTGATTTTAATTTCCCTAAGCTATAGGACCATAAGTGGAAGTGACATAGGCTGTGTTGCTTTGTTTCCTACGTGTTTCAGGATACACCATACATTTCTCCAGAGTGGCTGTTGGCAATTTACATCCCGCCCATCAGCATAACAAGGCTCCCTGTTCTCCAAGACCTGTCCTGCCTTTCTTGTTTTCACACTTTTTTCAGATGTCCGTTTTGACCGGGGGGCAGTGAGACTTCATTGTAGTGCTGATTTCCTTTACACGCTTGCTTGGTTGGCCAAAAAGGGCGTATGCGTTTTTTCCTGAATATATTCAGGAAAAAACGCATACGCCCTTTTTGGCCAAGTGCATCATTGTCGACATTCTGCCTCTTTTCCTATGCTTTAAGTGCAATTCCAGTCTACCCCCTGAAATCGTTTTCCTGAAATTCTGCCCCGCTTTCAAGTCCTCTTTGAAGACTTACTTCAGTACATTTTTGGACGATAGCTGTCATTCATAACTCTGCAGGTTTGTGAATTACAGTGCCCCTGAGCTCCCTTCTTCAACTCCTTTTCTTGGGAGCTGGCCGCAAAACCGCAGGATTGCTTCAGGCCCTAATATGTTTCCGGCCGGGCACGCTGAGCCTTTGGTTAATTCCTCTTCCTGGTGGGAAATGATCTTTCCATTTGCCCGTGCAGACACCAACAGCTAGTCTCTCATTGGTTCTCCCTATGCCTGTTCATCTTGCGCAGAAATTGCAAACTGTGCCAAACAGGAGGTTAAAGGCACTGACTCTCCAAGTGGGGAGAGTGTTAGTAAGGCGTCTGGAATGGTGAACCCGAGTACCAGGGGACGTAAACTGAGATGCATTTGAAAACGTTTCCCAATCACACGGCGGACGATAGTCTGGGTTTCCCATGCATGTTTTAGCTGAAGGAAGAATCCCTTAAACCTGGAGAGTTGGGACCCATGGAATGGGTACCATGCAGTATGACTTCAAAGGGTCTGCGTTTGCTCACCGAACCTCACCAATGCTTTCAGCCCGAAGTGCCCAGCCTTATGTCTCACCCAGCTCTGGGTGTAGATGTGGGAAATCCAGGTTGCATCACAAGCCCTGAATGAATGATTTAAGAATTGCTCTCTATTTCACTGTCATTGTGTTTTGTTTTTGAAATTTATTTTGATAATGGGATTTATCGGATTTTCACTGCTGCGTTTAGGCCGCTGTACACACGCTTGATTTCCTTATGGAGACATATAAATCCATGGGTTTTAAGATTCTTACTTGTCAGGTATCTTGCCAGGCGTTGAATATGGGATGTTGAGTCCATTTCGTTGAGCAAGGAGTAGGGCTTGTCTATTATATATTTGGCTTATGGAACGGTATCTGTGCTAATTTCAATCTCTGGTTTTATGCAGCACCCCAACTCACCTTTCCCCATAAGCAAGCATAAGTTGGTTTTCTAAATTTGAGACCCTGTTCTGTTTTGTAATTCAGTTCATGGGTAGCCAAGTTTATATTCCGTGTATTAGTGATATCTTATGATGTTTCTTTTTCTGTGTGACTTATTTCTCATAGAATCATCATACCTGAATCCACTCATTATGCCGCTACGGGCCTGATGACGTAGATTTCATTGCTGAGTGATATTCCATTGTACGTGCGTACCACAACTTCTTTATCCATTTTTTACTTTCTGGGATATTTTACTTGTACCGTAGACGAGGTTCTTGTAAACAGAGCCGTCCCAAACTCTGGGGAGGCTGTGTGTTTTTGATTTTAATTTCCCTAAGCTATAGGACCATAAGTGGAAGTGCCATAGGCTGTGTTGCTTTGTTTCCTACGTGTTTCTGGAAACACCATACACTTCTCCAGAGTGGTTGTTGGCAATTTACATCCCGCCCATCAGCATGACAAGGCTCCCTGTTCTCCATGACCTGTCCTGCCTTTCTGGATTTTACCCTTTTTTCAGATGGCCCTTTTGACCAGGGGGGCAGTGAGACTTCATTGTAGTGCAGATTTCCTTTACACGCTTGCTTGGTTCGCCAAAAACGGCGTATGCGTTTTTTCCTGAATATATTCAGGAAAAAACGCATACGCCCTTTTTGGCCAAGTGCATCGTTTTCGACATTCTGCCTCTTTTCCTATGCTTTTAGTACAATTCCAGTCTACCCCCTGAAATCGTTTTCCTGAAATTCTGCCCCGCTTTCAAGTCCTCTTCGAAGACTTACTTCAATACATTTTTGGACGATAGCTGTCATTCATAACTCTGCAGGTTTGTGAATTACAGTGCCCCTGAGCTCATGTCTTCAACTCGCTTTCTTGTGAGCTGTCCGCAAAACCGCAGGATTGCTTCAGGCCATAATCTCTTTCCGGCAGGCCATGCTGAGCCTTTGTTTAATTCCTCTTCCTGGTCGGAAATGAGCGTTCCTTTTGCCCGTGCAGGCACCTACAGCTAGTCTCTCATTGGTTCTCCCTATTCCTGTACATCTTGCGCAGAAATTGCAAACTGTGCCAAACAGGAGGTTAATGGCACTGACTCTCCAAGTGGGGAGAGTGTTAGTAAAGCGTCTGGAATGGTGAAACCGAGTACCAGGGGACGAAAACTGAGATGCATTTGTAAACGTTTCCCAATCACACGGCGGACGATAGTCTGGGTTTCCCATGCATGTTTTAGCTGAAGGAAGAATCCCTTAAACCTGGAGAGTTGGGACCCATGGAATGGGTACCATGCAGTATGACTTCAAAGGGTCTGCGTTTGCTCACAGAACCCCAACAAATCTATCAGCCCGAAGTGTCCAGCCTTATGTCTCACCCAGCTCTGGGTGTAGATGTGGTAAATCCAGGTTGCATCACAAGCCCTGAATGAATGATTTAAGAATTGCTCTCTATTTCACTGTCATTGTGTTTTGTTTTTGAAATTTATTTTGATAATGGGATTTATCGGATTTTCACTGCTGCGTTTAGGCCGCTGTACACACGCTTGATTTCCTTATGGAGACATATAAATCCATGGGTTTTAAGATTCTTACTTGTCAGGTATCTTGCCAGGCGTTGAATATGGGGTGTTGAGTCCATTTCGTTGAGCAAGGAGTAGGGCTTGTCTATTATATATTTGGCTTATGGAACGGTATCTGTGCTAATTTCAATCTCTGGTTTTATGCAGCACCCCAACTCACCTTTCCCCATAAGCAAGCATAAGTTGGTTTTCTAAATTTGAGACCCTGTTCTGTTTTGTAATTCAGTTTATGTGTAGCCAAGTTTACATTCCGTGTATTACTGATATATTATGATGTTTCTTTTTCTGTGTGACTTATTTCTCGTAGAATCATCGTACCTGAATCCACTCATTATGCCGCTACGGGCCTGAAGACGTAGATTTCATTGCTGAGTGATATTCCATTGTACGTGCGTACCAGAACTTCTTTATCCATTTTTTCCTTTCTCGGATATTTAACTTGTACCGTAGACAAGGTTCTTGTAAACAGAGCCATCCCAAACTTTGGGGTGGCTGTGTGTTTGTGATTTTAATTTCCCTAAGCTATAGGACCATAAGTGGAAGTGACATAGGCTGTGTTGCTTTGTTTCCTACGTGTTTCAGGATACACCATACATTTCTCCAGAGTGGCTGTTGGCAATTTACATCCCGCCCATCAGCATAACAAGTCTTCCTGTTCTCCAAGACCTGTCCTGCCTTTCTGGATTTTACACTTTTTTCAGATGGCCCTTTTGACCGGGGGGCAGTGAGACTTCATTGTAGTGCAGATTTCCTTTACACGCTTGCTTGGTTGGCCAAAAAGGGCGTATGCGTTTTTTCCTGAATATATTCAGGAAAAAACACATACGCCCTTTTTGGCCAAGTGCATCATTGTCGACATTCTGCCTCTTCCTATGCTTTAAGTGCAATTCCAGTCTACCCCCTGAAATCGTTTTCCTGAAATTCTGCCCCGCTTTCAAGTCCTCTTTGAAGACTTACTTCAGTACATTTTTGGACGATAGCTGTCATTCATAACTCTGCAGGTTTGTGAATTACAGTGCCCCTGAGCTCCTGTCTTCAACTCCTTTTCTTGTGAGCTGGCCGCAAAACCGCAGGATTGCTTCAGGCCCTAATATGTTTCCGGCCGGGCACGCTGAGCCTTTGGTTAATTCCTCTTCCTGGTGGGAAATGAGCGTTCCATTTGCCCGTGCAGACACCAACAGCTAGTCTCTCATTGGTTCTCCCTATGCCTGTTCATCTTGCGCAGAAATTGGAAACTGTGCCAAACAGGAGGTTAAAGGCACTGACTCTCCAAGTGGGGAGAGTGTTAGTAAAGCGTCTGGAATGGTGAACCCGAGTACCAGGGGACGAAAACTGAGATGCATTTGAAAACGTTTCCCAATCACACGGCGGACGATAGTCTGGGTTTCCCATGCATGTTTTAGCTGAAGGAAGAATCCCTTAAACCTGGAGAGTTGGGACCCATGGAATGGGTACCATGAAGTATGACTTCAAAGGGTCTGCGTTTGCTCACCGAACCTCACCAATGTTATCAGCCCGAAGTGCCCAGCCTTATGTCTCACCCAGCTCTGGGTGTAGATGTGGTAAATCCAGGTTGCATCACAAGCCCTGAATGAATGATTTAAGAATTGCTCTCTATTTCACTGTCATTGTGTTTTGTTTTTGAAATTTATTTTGATAATGGGATTTATCGGATTTTCACTGCTGCGTTTAGGCCGCTGTACACACGCTTGATTTCCTTATGGAGACATATAAATCCATGGGTTTTAAGATTCTTACTTGTCAGGTATCTTGCCAGGCGTTGAATATGGGGTGTTGAGTCCATTTCGTTGAGCAAGGAGTAGGGCTTGTCTATTATATATTTGGCTTATGGAACGGTATCTGTGCTAATTTCAATCTCTGGTTTTATGCAGCACCCCAACTCACCTTTCCCCATAAGCAAGCATAAGTTGGTTTTCTAAATTTGAGACCCTGTTCTGTTTTGTAATTCAGTTTATGTGTAGCCAAGTTTACATTCCGTGTATTACTGATATATTATGATGTTTCTTTTTCTGTGTGACTTATTTCTCGTAGAATCAGCGTACCTGAATCCACTCATTATGCCGCTACGGGCCTGAAGACGTAGATTTCATTGCTGAGTGATATTCCATTGTACGTGCGTACCAGAACTTCTTTATCCATTTTGTCCTTTCTCGGATATTTAACTTGTACCGTAGACAAGGTTCTTGTAAACAGAGCCATCCCAAACTTTGGGGTGGCTGTGTGTTTGTGATTTTAATTTCCCTAAGCTATAGGACCATAAGTGGAAGTGACATAGGCTGTGTTGCTTTGTTTCCTACGTGTTTCAGGATACACCATACATTTCTCCAGAGTGGCTGTTGGCAATTTACATCCCGCCCATCAGCATAACAAGGCTCCCTGTTCTCCAAGACCTGTCCTGCCTTTCTGGATTTTACACTTTTTTCAGATGGCCCTTTTGACCGGGGGGCAGTGAGACTTCATTGTAGTGCAGATTTCCTTTACACGCTTGCTTGGTTGGCCAAAAAGGGCGTATGCGTTTTTTCCTGAATATATTCAGGAAAAAACGCATACGCCCTTTTTGGCCAAGTGCATCATTGTCGACATTCTGCCTCTTCCTATGCTTTAAGTGCAATTCCAGTCTACCCCCTGAAATCGTTTTCCTGAAATTCTGCCCCGCTTTCAAGTCCTCTTTGAAGACTTACTTCAGTACATTTTTGGACGATAGCTGTCATTCATAACTCTGCAGGTTTGTGAATTACAGTGCCCCTGAGCTCCTGTCTTCAACTCCTTTTCTTGTGAGCTGGCCGCAAAACCGCAGGATTGCTTCAGGCCCTAATATGTTTCCGGCCGGGCACGCTGAGCCTTTGGTTAATTCCTCTTCCTGGTGGGAAATGATCGTTCCATTTGCCCGTGCAGACACCAACAGCTAGTCTCTCATTGGTTCTCCCTATGCCTGTTCATCTTGCGCAGAAATTGCAAACTGTGCCAAACAGGAGGTTAAAGGCACTGACTCTCCAAGTGGGGAGAGTGTTAGTAAAGCGTCTGGAATGGTGAACCCGAGTACCAGGGGACGAAAACTGAGATGCATTTGAAAACGTTTCCCAATCACACGGCGGACGATAGTCTGGGTTTCCCATGCATGTTTTAGCTGAAGGAAGAATCCCTTAAACCTGGAGAGTTGGGACCCATGGAATGGGTACCATGCAGTATGACTTCAAAGGGTCTGCGTTTGCTCACCGAACCTCACCAATGTTATCAGCCCGAAGTGCCCAGCCTTATGTCTCACCCAGCTCTGGGTGTAGATGTGGTAAATCCAGGTTGCATCACAAGCCCTGAATGAATGATTTAAGAATTGCTCTCTATTTCACTGTCATTGTGTTTTGTTTTTGAAATTTATTTTGATAATGGGATTTATCGGATTTTCACTGCTGCGTTTAGGCCGCTGTACACACGCTTGATTTCCTTATGGAGACATATAAATCCATGGGTTTTAAGATTCTTACTTGTCAGGTATCTTGCCAGGCTTTGAATATGGGGTGTTGAGTCCATTTCGTTGAGCAAGGAGTAGGGCTTGTCTATTATATATTTGGCTTATGGAACGGTATCTGTGCTAATTTCAATCTCTGGTTTTATGCAGCACCCCAACTCACCTTTCCCCATAAGCAAGCATAAGTTGGTTTTCTAAATTTGAGACCCTGTTCTGTTTTGTAATTCAGTTTATGTGTAGCCAAGTTTACATTCCGTGTATTACTGATATATTATGATGTTTCTTTTTCTGTGTGACTTATTTCTCGTAGAATCATCGTACCTGAATCCACTCATTATGCCGCTACGGGCCTGAAGACGTAGATTTCATTGCTGAGTGATATTCCATTGTACGTGCGTACCAGAACTTCTTTATCCATTTTTTCCTTTCTCGGATATTTAACTTGTACCGTAGACAAGGTTCTTGTAAACAGAGCCATCCCAAACTTTGGGGTGGCTGTGTGTTTGTGATTTTAATTTCCCTAAGCTATAGGACCATAAGTGGAAGTGACATAGGCTGTGTTGCTTTGTTTCCTACGTGTTTCAGGATACACCATACATTTCTCCAGAGTGGCTGTTGGCAATTTACATCCCGCCCATCAGCATAACAAGGCTTCCTGTTCTCCAAGACCTGTCCTGCCTTTCTGGATTTTACACTTTTTTCAGATGGCCCTTTTGACCGGGGGGCAGTGAGACTTCATTGTAGTGCAGATTTCCTTTACACGCTTGCTTGGTTGGCCAAAAAGTGCGTATGCGTTTTTTCCTGAATATATTCAGGAAAAAACGCATACGCCCTTTTTGGCCAAGTGCATCATTGTCGACATTCTGCCTCTTTTCCTATGCTTTAAGTGCAATTCCAGTCTACCCCCTGAAATCGTTTTCCTGAAATTCTGCCCCGCTTTCAAGTCCTCTTCGAAGACTTACTTCAATACATTTTTGGACGATAGCTGTTATTCATAACTCTGCAGGTTTGTGAATTACAGTGCCCCTGAGCTCCTTTCCTCAACTAGTTTCTTGTGAGCTGGCCGAAAAAGCGCAGGATTGCTTCAGGCCCTAATCTGTTTCCAGCCGGGCACACTGAGCCTATGGTTAATTCCTCTTCCTGGTGGGAAATGAGCGTCCCATTTGCCCGTGCAGACACCAACAGTTAGTCTCTCATTGGTTCTCCCTATTCCTGTTCATCTTGCGCAGAAATTGCAAACTGTGCCAAACAGGAGGTTAAAGGCACTGACTCTCCAAGTGGGGAGAGTGTTAGTAAAGCGTCTGGAATGGTGAACCCGAGTGCCAGGGGCGAAAATTGAGATGCATTTGAAAACGTTTCCCGGTCACACAGTGCACTGTACTGTGGGTTTCCCATGCATGTTTTAGCTGAAGGAAGAATCCCTTAAACCTGGAGAGTTGGGACCCATGGAATGGGTACCATGCAGTATGACTTCAAAGGGTCTGCGTTTGCTCACCGAACCTCACCAATGCTATCAGCCCGAAGTGTCCAGCCTTATGTCTCACCCAGCTCTGGGTGTAGATGTGGTACATCCAGGTTGCATCACAAGCCCTGAATGAATTATTTAAGAATTGCTCTCTATTTCACTGTCATTGTGTTTTCTTTTTGAAATTTATTTTGATAATGGGATTTATCGGATGTTCACTGCTGCGTTTAGGCCGCTGTACACATGGTTGATTTCCTTATGGAGACATATAAATCCATGGGTTTTAAGATTCTTACTTGTCAAGTATCTTGCCAGGCGTTGAATATGCGGTGTTGAGTCCATTTCGTTGAGCAAGGAGTAGGTCTTGTCTATTATATATTTGGCTTATGGATAGGTATCTGTGCTAATTTCAATCTCTGGTTTTATGCAGCACCCCAACTCACCTTTCCCCATAAGCAAGCATAAGTTGGTTTTCTAAATTTGAGACCCTGTTCTGTTTTGTAATTCAGTTCATGTGTAGCCAAGTTTACATTCCGTGTATTAGTGATATCTTATGATGTTTCTTTTTCTGTGTGACTTATTTCTCATAGAATCATCGTACCTGAATCCACTCATTATGCCGCTACGGGCCTGATGACGTAGATTTCATTGCTTAGTGATATTCCATTGTACGTGCGTACTACAACTTCTTTATCCATTTTTCACATTCTGGGATATTTAACTTGTACCGTAGACGAGGTTCTTGTAAACAGAGCCGTCCCAAACTTTGGGGTGGCTGTGTCTTTTTGATTTTAATTTCCCTAAACTATAGGACCATAAGTGGAAGTGCCATAGGCTGTGTTGCTTTGTTTCCTACGTGTTTCAGAAAACACCATACACTTCTCCAGAGTGGCTGTTGGCTATTTACATCCCGCCCATCAGCATAACAAGGCTCCCTGTTCTCCATGACCTCTCCTGCCTTTCTGGATTTTACAATATTTTCAGATGCCCCTTTTGACCGGGGGGCAGTGAGACTTCATTGTAGTGCAGATTTCTTTTACACGCTTTGTTGGTTGGCCAAAAAGTACGTATGCGTCTTTTCCTGAATATATTCAGGAAAAAACGCATACGCAATTTTTGTCCAAGTGCATCATTGTCGACATTCTGCCTTTTTTCCTATGCTTTAAGTGCAATTCCAGTCTACCCCCTGAAATCGTTTTCCTGAAATTCTGCCCCGCTTTCAAGTCCTCTTCGAAGACTTACTTCAATACATTTTTGGACGATAGCTGTCCTTCATAACTCTGCAAGTTTATGAATTACAGGACCCTGAGCTCCTTTCTTCAACACGCTTTCTTGTGAGCTGTCCGCAAAACTGCAGGATTACTTCAGGCCCTAATCTGTTTCTGGCAGGGCACGCTGAGCCTGTGTTTAATTCCTCATCCTGGTAGGAAATGTGCATTCCATTTGCCCGTGAAGACACCTACAGCTAGTCTCTCATTGGTTCTCCATATTCCTGTTCATCTTGTGCAGAAATTGCAAACTGTGCCAAACAGGAGGTTAAAGGCACTGACTCTCCAAGTGGGGAGAGTGTTAGTAAAGCGTCTGGAATGGTGAACCCGAGTCCCAGGTTTCGAAAACTGAGATGCATTTGAAAAGGTTTCCCAATCACACGGTTGACCATACTCTGGGTTTCCCATGCATGTTTTAGATGAAGGCAGAATGCCTTAAACCTGGAGAGTTGGGACCCATGGAATGGGTACCATGCAGTATGACTTCAAAGGGTCTGCGTTTGCTCACCGAACCTCACCAATGCTATCAGCCCGAAGTGTCCAGCCTTATGTCTCAGCCAGCTCTGGGTGTAGATGTGGTAAATCCAGGTTGCATCACAGGCCTTGAATGAATTATTTAAGAATTGCTCTCTATTTCACTGTCATTGGGTTTTGTTTTTGAAATTTATTTTGGTAATGGGATTTATCGGATGTTCACTGCTGCATTTAGACCGCTGTACACACGCTTGATTTCCTTATGGAGACATATAAATCCATGGGTTTTAAGATTCTTACTTGTCAGGTATCTTCCCAGGCGTTGAATATGGGGTGTTGAGTCCATTTCGTTGAGCAAGGAGTAGGTCTTGTCTATTATATATTTGGCTTATGGAACGGTATCTGTGCTAATTTCAATCTCTGGTTTTATGCAGCACCCCAACTCACCTTTCCCCATAAGCAAGCATAAGTTGGTTTTCTAAATTTGAGACACTGTTCTGTTTTGTAATTCAGTTCATGTGTAGCCAAGTTTACATTCCGTGTATTAGTGATATCTTATGATATTTCTTTTTCTGTGTGACTTATTTCTCGTAGAATCATCGTACCTGAATCCACTCATTATGCCGCTACAGGCCTGATGACGTAGATTTCATTGCTGAGTGATATTCCATTGTACGTGCGTACCACAACATCTTTATGCATTTTTTGCTTTCTGGGATATTTAACTTGTACCGTAGACGAGGTTGTTGTAAACAGAGCCGTCCCAAACTTTGGGGTGTCTGTGTGTTTTTGATTTTAATTTCCCTAAGCTATAGGACCATAAGTGGAAGTGCCATAGGCTGTGTTGCTTTGTTTCCTACGTGTTTCAGGAAACACCATACACTTCTCCAGAGTGGTTGTTGGCAATTTACATCCCGCCCATCAACATAACAAGGCTCCCTGTTCTCCATGACCTGTCCTGCCTTTCTGGATTTTACACTTTTTTCAGATGGCCCCTTTGACCGGGGGGGCAGTGAGACTTCATTGTAGTGCAGATTTCCTTTACAGGCTTGCTTGGTTGGCCAAAAAGGGCATATGCGTTTTTTCCTGAATATATTCAGGAAAAAACGCATATGCCCTTTTTGGCCAAGTGCATTTTTGTCGACATTCTGCCTCTTTTTCTATCCTTTAAGTGCAATTCCAGTCTACCCCGTGAAATAGTTTTCCTGAAATTCTGCCCCGCTTTCAAGTCCTCTTTGAAGACTTACTTCAATACATTTTTGGACGATAGCTGTCATTCATAACTCTGCAGGTTTCTGAATTACCCTGCCCCTGAGCTCCTTTCTTCAACTCGCTTTCTTGTGAGCTGGCCGCAAAACCGCAGGATTGCTTCAGGCCATAATCTCTTTCTGGCAGGGCACGCTGAGCTTTTGTTTAATTCCTCTTCCTGGTGGGAAATGATCGTTCCATTTGCCCGTGCAGACACCTACAGCTAGTCTCTCATTGGTTCTCCATATTCCTGTTCATCGTGCGCAGAAATTGCAAACTGTGCCAAACAGGAGGTTAATGGCACTGACTCTCCAAGTGGGGAGAGTGTTAGTAAAGCGTTGAAAAGGTGAACCCGAGTACCAGGGGACGAAAACTGAGATGCATTTGAAAACGTTTCCCAATCACATGGTGGACCATACTCTGGGTTTCCCATGCATGTTTTAGCTGAAGGAAGAATCCCTTAAACCTGGAGAGTTGGGAACCATGGAATGGGTACCATGCAGTATGACTTCAAAGGGTCTGCGTTTGCTCACCGAACCTCACCAATGCTATCAGCCCGAAGTGTCCAGCCTTATGTCTCATCCAGCTCTGGTTGTAGATGTGGTAAATCCAGGTTGCATCACAAGCCCTGAATGAATGATTTAAGAATTGCTCTCTATTTCACTTTCATTGTGTTTTGTTTTTGAAATTCATTTTGATAATGGGATTTATCGGATTTTCACTGCTGCTTTTAGGCCACTGTACACACGCCTGATTTCCTTATGGAGACATATAAATCCATGGGTTTTAAGATTCTTACTTGTCAGGTATCTTCCCAGGCAATGAATATAGGGTGTTGAGTCCATTTTGTTGAGCAAGGAGTAGGTCCTGTGTATTATATATTTGGCTTATGGAATGGTATCTGTGCTAATTTCAATCTCTGGTTTTATGCAGCATCCCAACTGACCTTTCCCCATAAGCAAGCATAAGTTGGTTTTCTAAAGTTGAGACCCTGTTCTGTTTTGTAACTCAGTTCATGTGTAGCCAAGGTTACATTCCGTGTATTACTGATATATTATGATGTTTCTTTTTCTGTGTGACTTATTTCTCGTAGAATCATCGTACCTGAATCCACTCATTATGCCGCTAGGGACCTGATGACGTAGATTTCATTGCTGAGTGATATTTCATTGTACGTGCGTACCACAACTTCTTTATCCATTTTTTGCTTTCTCGGATATTTAACTTGTACCGTAGACGAGGTTCTTGTAAACAGAGCCGTCCCAAACTTTGGGGTGGCTGTGTCTTTTTGATTTTAATTTCCCTAAGCTATAGGACCATAAGTGGAAGTGCCATAGGCTGTGTTGCTTTGTTTCCTACGTGTTTCTGGAAACACCATACACTTCTCCAGAGTGGTTGTTGGCAATTTACATCCCGCCCATCAGCATAACAAGGCTCCCTGTTCTCCATGACCTGTCCTGCCTTTCTGGATTTTACACTTTTTTCAGATGGCCCTTTTGACCGGTGGGCAGTGAGACATCTTTGTAGTGCAGATTTCCTTTACACGCTTGCTTGGTTGGCCAAAAAGGGCGTATGCGTTTTTTCCTGAATATATTCAGGAAAAAACGCATACGCCCTTTTTGGCCAAGTGCATCATTGTCGACATTCTGCCTCTTTTCCTATGCTTTAAGTGCAATTCCAGTCTACCCCCTGAAATCGTTTTCCTGAAATTCTGCCCCGCTTTCGAGTCCTCTTCGAAGACTTACTTCAATACATTTTTGGACGATAGCTGTCATTCATAACTCTGCAGGTTTGTGAATTGCAGTGCCCCTGAGCTCCTTTCTTCAACTCTCTTTCTTGTGAGCTGGCCGCAAAACCGCAGGATTGCTTCAGGCCATAATCTCTTTCCGGGGGGGAATGCTGAGCCTTTGTTTAATTCCTCTTCCTTGTCGTAAATGAGCGTTCCATTTGCCCGTGCAGGCACCTACAGCTAGTCTCTCATTGGTTCTCCCTATTCCTGTACATCTTGCGCAGAAATTGCAAACGGTGCCCAACAGGAGGTTAATGGCGCTGACTCTCCAAGTGGGGAGAGTGTTAGTAAAGTGTCTGGAATGATGAACCCGAGTTCCAGGGGACGAAAACTGAGATGCATTTGAAAACGTTTCCCGGTCACACAGTGCACTGTACTGTGGGTTTCCCATGCATGTTTTAGCTGAAGGAAGAATCCCTTAAACCTGGAGAGTTGGGACCCATGGAATGGGTACCATGCTGTATGACTTCAAAGGGTCTGCGTTTGCTCACCGAACCTCACCAATGCTATCAGCCCGAAGTGTCCAGCCTTATGTCTCACCCAGCTCTGGATGTAGATGTGGTAAATCCAGGTTGCATCACATGCCCTGAATGAATGATTTAAGAATTGCTCTCTATTTCACTGTCATTGTGTTTTGTTTTTGTAATTCATTTTGATCATGGGATTTATTGGATTTTCTCTGCTGCGTTCATGCAGCTGTACACACGCTTGATTGTCTTAAGGAGATATATAAATCCATGAGTTTGAAGATTCTTACTAGTCAGGTGTATTCCTAGGCGTTGAATATGAGGTGTTTAGTCCATTTCGTTGAGCAAGGGGTAGCTCTTGACTATTACATATTTGGCTTATGGAAAGGTATCTGTGCTAATTTCTATCTCTGCTTTTATGCAGCACCCCAACTCACTTTTCCCCTTAAGCAAGCATAAGTTGGTTTTCTAAATTTGAGACCCTGTTCTGTTTTGTAATTCAGTTCATGTGTAGCCAAGTTTACATTCCGTGTATTAGTGATAACTTATGATGTTTCATTTTCTGTGTGACTTATTTCACTTAGAATCATCGTACCTGAATCCACTCATTATGCCGCGACGGGCCTGATGAAATAGATTTCATTGGTGAGTGATATTCATTTGTACGTACGTACCA
This sequence comes from Delphinapterus leucas, assembly GCF_059928025.1. Classification (NCBI taxonomy): domain Eukaryota; kingdom Metazoa; phylum Chordata; class Mammalia; order Artiodactyla; family Monodontidae; genus Delphinapterus; species Delphinapterus leucas. Next base: position 7,338,482 of record NW_028322245.1, read on the forward strand.
CACTTCTTTATCCATTTTTCGCTTTCTGGGATATTTAACTTGTTCCGTAGACGAGGTTCTTGTAAACAGAGCCTTCCGACACTTTGGGGTGGCTGTCTGTTTTTGATTTTAATTTCCGTGATCTATAAGACCATAAGTGGAAGTGCCGTACTCTCCGTTGCTTTGTTTCTTAGGTGTTTCAGTAAACACCATACACTTCTCCAGAGTGGCTGTTGGCATTTACATCCCGCCCATCAGCATAACAAGGCTCCCTGTTCTCCATGGCCTGTCCTGTGTTTCTGGTTTTTACATTTTTTTCAGATGGCCCTTTTGACGAATGGGAAATGAGACTTCATTGTAGTGCGGATTTCCATTGCTGGAGTGCTTGGTTGGCCAAAAAGGGCATATGCGTTTTTTCCTGAATATATTCAGGAAAAAATGTTTACGCACTTTTGTCCAAGTGCATCAGTGTCAAAGATCTGCCGCTCTTCACATGCTTTAAATGCAATTCCAATCTACCTCCTGAAATATGATTCCTGCAATTCTGCCTCGTTTTCAAGTCCTCTTTGCAGACTTACTTCAATATATTTTTGCCAATAGCTGTCATTTATATCTCTGCAGGTTTGTGAATTACAGTGCCCGTGATTTCCTTTCTTAACTCGTTTCCTTGAAAGCTGGCCACAGAACCGCAGGTTTGCTTTAGGCCGTAATCAGGGTCCGACACGGCACTCTGAGCCTTTGGTTAATTCCTCTTCCTGGTGGGAAATTAGAGTTAAATGTGCCCCTCCGGACACCTGCCTCACTCCCAGCCCCTTGGTTATGTGTGTCCTGTAGTTTGAGGCCACATGTGCTGGGTTCCTCACCTTTGGCTGATGTGGCCCCACTGGTGTGAGGACACTCCTGCCTGGTTCCCATCCCCTTGGTGATGTGGACCCTCCGGTGAGAGTCTGATCCTGGCTGGGTTCCTCACACTTCTGAGAGGTGGGCCCTCTTCTCTGAGGTCACTCCTGCCTGGCTGGCCCACCCCGCCTTGACGACGTCGGCTCTCTCGTGGGAGTTGGTGCCTGCTGCGAGTCTCCTCCCCTTGGTAATGAGGGCCCTCTGGCGTCAGGCCCTAACTCCTGGCCTCCCAAAATTTTCTGATGTGCGCCCTGTGGTGCGAGTACACTCCTGCCAGGTTCCCAACACCATGGGAATGTGGGCCTTCTGCTCTGAGGTCCCAACGGTGGGTTGCTCAGTTTCATGATGAGGGCCCTCTGGTGTGAGTTCACTCCGGCCTGGATCCCATAGCCTCGCTGCTCCTGGCCACCTGCGGGGAGGTTACAACTGCGGGATTCCTCACCTTTTTTCTTCTATGGGCCCTCTGTTTTGAGACTCCTCCTGCCTGCCTCACTCCCAGCCCCTTGGTGATGTGTGTCCTCTGGTTTGAGGCCACGTGTGCTGGGTCCCTCACCTTTCGATGATGTGGCCCCACTGGTGTGAGGACACTCTTGCCTGGTTCCTATCCCCTTGAAGATGTGGGCTCTCTGGTGAGAGTCTGATCCTGGCTGGGTTCCTCACCCTTCTGTGAGGTGGGCCCTCTGCTGTGAGGTCACTCCTGCCTGGCTGGCACAGCCCGCCTGGGCAACATCGGCCCTCTTGTGGCAGTTGGAGCATGCTGGGAGCCTCCTCCCCTCGGTGATGAGGGCCCTCTGGCGTCAGGCCCTAACTGCTGGGTACCCACATTTTCTGATACGTGCTAAGTGGTGCGAGGACACTCCTGCGAGGTTCCCATCCCCATGGGGATGTGGGCCTTCTGCTCTGAGGTCCCAATGGCTGGGTTGCTCACAGTTTCATGATGTGGGCCCTCTGCTGTGAGTTCACTGCAGCCTGGATCACATAGACTCGGTGCTCTGGGCCGCCTGCTGGGAGGTTCCCACTGCAGGATTCCTCACCTTTTTTATTCTATTGGCCCTGTGTTGTGAGGCTACTCATGCCTGCCTCAATCCGAGCCCCTCGGAGATGTGGGTCCTCTGGTTTAGGCCTCATGTGCTGGTTTCCTCACCTTTCTATGATGTGGTCACCCTGGTGTGAAGACAGTCCTGCCTGGTTCTGATCCCCTTGGTGATGTGGGCCCTCTGGTGAGAGTCTTATCCTGGCTGGGTTCCTCACCCTTCTGTGAGGTAGGCCCTCTGCTGTGAGGTCACTCCTGCCTGGCTGTCACACGTCACCTTGTCGACATGGGCCCTCAGTTGGGAGTTGGTGCCTGCTTGGAGTCTCCTCCCCTTGGTAATGAGGGCCCTCTGGCGTCAGACCCTAACTTCTGGGCTCCCACAATTCTCTGATGTGTGCCCTGAGGTGCGAGTACACTTATGCCATGTTCCCAACCACATAGGAATGTGGGCCTTCTGCTCTGAGGTCCCAAAGCCTGGGTTGCTCACAGTTTCATGATGAGGGCCCTCTGTTTTGAGTTCAGTCAGGTCTGGATCCCATAGCCTCGCTGCTCCTGGCCGCCTGCTGGGAGGTTCCAACTGCGGGATTCCTCACCTTTTTTCTTCTATGGGCCCTCTGTTTTGAGACTCCTCCTGCCTGCCTCACTCCCAGCCCCTTGGTGATGTGTGTCCTCTGGTTTGAGGCCACGTGTGCTGGGTCACTCACATTTCGTTGATGAGGTCCCACTGGTGTGAGGACACTCCAGCCTGGTTCCCATTCTCTTGGTGATGTGGGCCCTCTGGTGAGAGTCTGATCCTCCTTGGGTTCCTCACACTTTTGTGAGGTGGGCCCTCTGCTCTGAGGTCACTCTTGCCTGGCTGGCACACCCCGCATTGGCGACGGCGGCCCACTGGTAGCAGTTGGAGCCTGCTGGGAGCCTCCTCTCCTCGGTGATGAGAGCCCTCTGGTGTCAGGCCCTAACTGCTGGGCTCCCCACATTTTCTGATGTGTGCCCACTGGTGCGATGACACTCCTACTTGGTTCCCTTCCCCATGGGGATGTGGGCCTTGTGCTCTGAGGTCACAACGGCTGGTTTGCTCACAGTTTCATGATGAGGGCCCTCTGTTGTGAGTTCATCACTGCCTGGATCCCATAGCCTCGGTGCTCTGGGCCGCCTGCTGGGATGTTCCAACTGCTGGATTCCTCACCTTTTTTATACAATGGGCCATGTGTTGTGAGGTTAATCCTGCCTGCCTCGCTCCAAGACCCATGGTGATGTGGGTCCTCTGGTTTGAGGCCACATTTTCTTGTTACCTCAACTTTTGATGATATGGCCCCACGGGTGTGATGACACTCCTGCCTGGTTCACAGCCCCTTGCTGATGTGGGCACTCTGGTGAGAGTCTGATCCTGGCTGGGTTCCTTACCCTTCTGTGAGGTGGGCCCTCTGATGTGAGGTCACTCCTGCCTGGCTGGCTCACGTCGCCTTGATGATGTGGGCCCTCTGTTGGCCACTAAAGCATTCTGGGAGCCTCCTACCCTCTTTAATGAGGGCCCTGGAAAAAACGCAGATGCACATTTTGACCAAGTGCATCATTGTCCAGGATCTGCCTCTTCTCCTATGCTTTCAGAGCACTTCCCGTCTACGTCCTGAAATCATATTCCAGGAATACTGCCCCGCTTTCAAGTCCTCCTCGCAGCCTTACTTCAATATATTTTTGTATGATACCTGTCATTAATAACTCTGCAGGTTTGTTAAATACAGTGTCCCTGAGCTCCTTTCTTCAACACGCTTTCTTGTGAGCTGGCCGCAAAACCGCAGGATTGCTTCAGGCCGTAATCTGGTTTCGGCACGGCACGCTGAGCCTTTGGTAAATTCCTCTTTCTGGTGAGAAATGAGCATTCAATTTGCCCGTGGAGACACCTACAGCTAGTCTCTCATTGGTTCTCCCTATTCCTGTTCATCTTGTGCAGAAATTGCAAACTGTGCCAAACAGGAGGTTAAAGGCACTGACTCTCCAAGTGGGTAGAGGGTTAGTAAAGCATCTGGAATGGTGAACCCGAGTACCAGGGAACGAAACCTGAGAGCCATTTAAAATGGTTTCCCAGTCTCACAGTGGACAATACTCTGGGTTTCCCATGCATGTTTTAGCTGAAGGAAGAATTCCTTAAACCTGGAGATTATTGACCCATGGAATGGGTACCATGCAGTATGACTAAAAAGGGTCTGAATTTGCTCACCGAACCTCACCAATGCTATCAGTTCGAAGTGTCCAGCCTTATGCCTCACCCAGCTCTGGGTGTAGATGTGGTAAATTCAGGTTTCATCACAAGCCCTGAATCAATTATTTAAGAATTGCTGTCTCTTTCACTGTCATTGTGTTTTGTTTTTGTAATTTGGTTTGATAATGGGATTTATCGGATTTTCACTGCTGCGTTCTTGCAGCTGTACACACGCTTGACTCTCTTATGGAGACATATAAATCCATGGGTTTGAAGATTCTGATCAGTCAGGTGTATTCCTAGGCTTTGAATATGGGGTGTTTAGTCCATTTCGTTGAGCAAGGGGTAGGTCTTGAGTATTATATATTTGGCTTATGGAAAGGTATCTGTGCTAATTTCTATCTCTGGTTTTATGCAGCACCCCAACTCACATTTCCCCTTAAGCAAGCATAAGTTGGTTTTCTAAATTTGAGACCCTTTTCTGTTTTGTAATTCAGTTCATGTGTAGCCAAGTTTACATTCCGTGTATTAGTGATATCTTATGATGTTTCATTTTCTGTGTGACTTATTTCACTTAGAATCATCGTACCTGAATCCACTCATTATGCCGCGATGGGCCTGATGACATAGATTTCATTGGTGAGTGATATTCCATTGTACGTACGTACCACAATTTCTTTATCCATTTTTCGCTTTCTTGGATATTTAACTTGTACCGTAGACGAGGTTCTTGTAAACAGAGCCGTCCGAAACTTTGGGGTGGCTGTGTGTTTTTGATTTTAATTTCACTAAGCTATAGGACCATAAGTGGAAGTGCTGTAGGCTCCGTTGCTTGGTTTTTTAGGTGTTTGAGGAAACACCATACACTTCTCCAGAGTGGCTGTTGGCAAATTACATCCCGCCCATCAGCATAACAAGGCTCCCTCTTCTCCATGGTCTGTGCTGCCTTTCTGGATTTTACACTTTTTTCAGATGGCCCTTTTGACCGGGGCGCAGTGAGACTTCATTGTAGTGCAGATTTCCTTTACACGCTTGCTTGGTTGGCCAAAAAGGGCGTATGCGTTTTTTCCTGAATATATTCAGGAAAAAACGCATACGCCCTTTTTGGCCAAGTGCATCATTGTCGTCGTTCTGCCTCTTTTCCTATGCTTTAAATGCAATTCCAGTCTACCCCCTGAAATCGTTTTCCTGAAATTCTGCCCCACTTTCAAGTCCTCTTCGCAGCCTTCCTTCAATATATTTTTAGACCATAGCTGTCATTTATAACTCTGCAGGTTTGTGAATTACAGTGCCCCTGAGCTCCTTTCTTCATCTCGCTTTCTTGTGAGCTGGCCGCAAACCCGCAGGAATGCTTCAGGCCCTAATCTGGTTCTGGCACGGCATGCTGAGCCTTTGGTTAATTCCTCTTCCTGTTGGGAAATGAGCGTTAAATTTGCCCGTGCAGACACCTTCACACGAGTCGTCATGGTGCCCCTTTGCCCCGGTTATCTCTATGGAGGTTGGAGTTGGAGGGCCTCCTCACTCAAGGTCAGTGTGCCCACGGAGCCAACCCTGCAACTTCAGGGCATGTTTGGTGGTTAGGATCACCACGTGGGGTCCTTTTACCTTAGGAGGGAGGTGGCCTTTTGGGCTGCTGATTTCCAGGTTTTCGGATACTGCCAGTATCTTGGCCAGATGTGGCGGTGGGCCAATCCCCTTGGTGACCGTAGTTTATCCTACCTGGATCGCATTCTTGCATTGTTCCATTTCAAGTGGTCCCAGGTTTTGCACTAATACTCCAATGGCGATTCACCGTTCACCAGGAATGTAAAGGTCAAAGGGTTTAGCTAAATTAGGGAGTTCCTGTGCAAGGGTCTGAATTGACTGCTCTTTCCATTCTTGAAAGGCCACTTCTGCATTCTATTCAAAAGGATCATCACCTTTTCCTTTCAGTGTTTCATATAGAGGCCGAGCTAGTAGACTGTAGTTAGGGATCCAGAAGCAGCAAACCCTGGCCTCCCCAGGAACCCCTAAGCTGTCTTCTAGTTTTAGAAATGGGTAAGGCTGTAAATTGTTTCTTCCCTTTCCTGGGATGGGCTTCTCCGACCTTCTGTGAGAATGAAGCCCAGGCAGGTCACCGTAGTCTGTGATATTTGAGCTTTTTCTTGGACAACTTGTATCCTTTACTGGCTTCGTAGTTCAGAGGTCTCCTTAGTAGGGCTGGCGATCAGAATGTCGTCTGCATATTGAAGGAGTGTTTCCTTTTCCAGAGGTAGAACTTTTAGGTCTTTAGCTGAGCTTTCCCCAAAGATGGTGTGGGAATTTTTGAACCCTTGGGACAACACGGCCCGGAAGTATTGTTTTAGTTGTATGTTGAGTCCTGCCACTCACAAGCCAAAATTTCTTGTGACTCTGGGACTAATAGAATACAAAAGAAGGCATCATTGAAGACTAATACAGAATACCATGTCCTGGTGGTTGGTAGAATGACCAGCAGGGTGTAGGGTTTAGGAACTACTGGAGGTATATCCTCAGTGGCTTAACTGACTGTCCTGACATCCTTTACCAGGACTCCAGCAGCCCATGGGGCTCTCGAGGTCAGGCCAATCCCAGGATATGGAGCTCACCTGGGCAGGTACCCCAACCCAGCCCACGGGGCTCTCATGTTCAGGACCCTCCCAGGATATGGTGTTCCCTGGGCAGGTCCCCCTGCAGCCCATGGGGCTCTCGTGGTCAGGCCCCTCCCAGGATACAGAGCTACCCTTGCAGGTACCATGGCAGGGCTGGGAACACAGGAACCGTGCATATCGCCCTCATTGCAGAGCACTCCCAGCTCACCTGTCACTCAGATCTGACACAGAGCACCTCAGAGCAGGACTTGAACTAACAAACAGCAGCTCCGACAGGTCTGTGACCCTGGGCATCACTCTGTGTGGCCTCCCTCCACCTGGTCTTCCAGAGACTTCCACTGCACCCGGGGCACCAGGCCTTTGTCTCCACCCACCACCCACCCCTCCTCTCCCTGACTCCTGGGTTCCTCTCATTAGGAGAGGGTTTTCTTGAAGTTGTCTCCCACTCATGGGCCAGATAATATAATTAGAAAACAAGCCAGAGCTGCAGCCCCTTGTCTATCCTGACTCTCAGGAGCCCACACCTGTTCCTTGGACCTGGCCGATTCAGCAAGTTCCAGTTTCTGCAACTGTGAGCCCCTGAGGGGTGATTATTGGCTGGCCTGGGAAGCCTGACCGTGCCGGCCAGCCCTCCCCAGGTGTGCCTGGGTTCAGATCAATATAAACACCGCTCCAGGCAGCAAGAGCCCCTGCAGCTGTGCCTGACGCCATTTTCTCTGCCCTGTCAGCAGTCTTGGGGCTGGACTGGTGGGAGGGAGTGAGAGGCCACGGCTTTGTGGGTGGCCCAGTGTGAGTGGGGCTCTGCTGGACTTTCTGCAGCAGTTGCCAAGATGCCACCTGCTAAAGAAGAGGATGTGTCACCCATACCTGCCGCTGGAATTTCTCCCTGGGCAGAGGTGAGTGAGGAAGAAAGCAGTGGGGGCCGGGACAGCAGGGGTATCTCAGGCAGGGAAATGGAAAGCTTCCAGAAGAGCACCCAGGGCCAGGACCACCCTGGCTGGCCTGCAGGCACCAAGTCGGCTGGCATGCTGTCGCTCATGTGGCTCCATGGCCCTTCCTCTAGGCTTTCAAGTCCTTGTACATATTCAGGTGTTTTACCTGGGAAGGGTGGGAACATTTCAGCAGCAGCTGGCCTGGGGCTCAGCCCACGTTTACTCACAGATGCCTCGGCACGGTCCCCCAGCTTTGCAATGAGGACGCTTGTTGCGTGGGGCCTGCTGGCTGAATGGGAGATGATTCCCCACCACTGACCAACTTCAGAATTGCTTACAACTGGAGCAAGTGCCCTGATACGGTTTTCCTCTGTGTAACTGGTGGGTTCTGTTTTTTTTTCTTTTTTTCGTTTTTGGTTCAAGGTAGATTTTATTCCTCTTTTTTGTATTTACAGATATAAGCATGGAAATAATTTATTCATATAAATACATGTATGTGAAGGGAAGAATATTTTCTCTGTTTTACTTTTTGTAATTTGAATTTTATTTTATTTTTTTATACAGCAGGTTCTTTTTGGTTATCTCTTTTATACATATAAATGTATATATGCCAATCCCAATCTCTCAACTCCTCCCACCACCACCCCCCAACAGCTTTCCCCCCTTGGTGTCCATACGTTTGTTGTCTACATCTGTTGCTCTATTTCTGCCTTGCAAAACGGTTCATCTGTAAAATTTGTCTAGGTTCCACATATAGGCATTAATAGACAAGATTTGTTTTTCTATTTCTGACTTACTTCACTCTGTATGACAGTCTCTAGATCCATCAACGTCTCTACAAATGACCCAATTTCATTCCTTTTTATGGCTTAGTAATATTTCATTTTATATATGTACCACTTCTTTATGCATTCGTCTGTCTGTGGGCATTTAGGTTGCTTCCATTACCTGGATATTGTAAATAGTGATGCAATGAACATTGCGGTGAATGTCTCTTTTTGATTTATGGTTTTGTCTGGGTATATGCCCAGTAGTGGGATTGCTGTATCATATGGTAATTCTATTCTTAGTTTTATAAGAAACTCCATAATGTTCTCCACAGTGACTGTATCAATTTACATTCCCAACAATAGTGCAAGAGGGTTCCTTATCTCCACACCCTTTCCAGCATTTGTTGTTTGTAGATTTTCTGATGATGCCCATTCTAACATGTGTGAGGTGATACACCATGGATGAGTCTATTTCGTTGAGCAAAGAGTAGGTCTTGTCTAGTACATATTTGGCTTATGGAACGGTATGTGTGCTAATTTCAATCTCTGGTTTTATACAGCACCCCAACTCAACATTCCCCTTAAGCAAGCATAAGTGTTTATCTAAATGTGAGACTCTGTTCGGTTTTGTATTTCAGTTTATGTGTAGCCAAGTTTACACTCCCTCTATTAGTGATATCTTATGATACTTATCTTTCTCTGTGTGACGTATTTCTCTTAGAATCATCATATTTAAATCCACTCAATTTGCTGCTACAGGCCTGATGACATTGATTTCATTGCTGAGTGATATTCCGTTGTACGTAAGTAGCACAACTCCTTTATCCATTTTTTTCTTTCTGGGATATTTAATTTGTACTGGACTCGAGTTTCTTGTAAACACAGCAGCCCTAAATTTTGTGCTGGCTGTGTCTTGTTGATTTTAATTTTCCTAAGCTATAGGGCTAAAAGTGGAAGTACCCTAGGCTCTGTAGCTTTGTTTTTCAGATGTTTCAGGATACACCATAAACATCTCCAGAGTGTCTGTTGGCAATTTACATCCCGCCCATCAGCATAACAAGGCTCCCTGTTCTCCATGGCCTGTCCTGTGTTTCTGGTTTTTACATTTTTTTCAGATGGCCCTTTTGACGAATGGGAAATGAGACTTCATTGTAGTGCGGATTTCCATTGCTGGAGTGCTTGGTTGGCCAAAAAGGGCATATGCGTTTTTTCCTGAATATATTCAGGAAAAAATGTTTACGCACTTTTGTCCAAGTGCATCAGTGTCAAAGATCTGCCGCTCTTCACATGCTTTAAATGCAATTCCAATCTACCTCCTGAAATATGATTCCTGCAATTCTGCCTCGTTTTCAAGTCCTCTTTGCAGACTTACTTCAATATATTTTTGCCAATAGCTGTCATTTATATCTCTGCAGGTTTGTGAATTACAGTGCCCGTGATTTCCTTTCTTAACTCGTTTCCTTGAAAGCTGGCCACAGAACCGCAGGTTTGCTTTAGGCCGTAATCAGGGTCCGACACGGCACTCTGAGCCTTTGGTTAATTCCTCTTCCTGGTGGGAAATTAGAGTTAAATGTGCCCCTCCGGACACCTGCCTCACTCCCAGCCCCTTGGTTATGTGTGTCCTGTAGTTTGAGGCCACATGTGCTGGGTTCCTCACCTTTGGCTGATGTGGCCCCACTGGTGTGAGGACACTCCTGCCTGGTTCCCATCCCCTTGGTGATGTGGACCCTCCGGTGAGAGTCTGATCCTGGCTGGGTTCCTCACACTTCTGAGAGGTGGGCCCTCTTCTCTGAGGTCACTCCTGCCTGGCTGGCCCACCCCGCCTTGACGACGTCGGCTCTCTCGTGGGAGTTGGTGCCTGCTGCGAGTCTCCTCCCCTTGGTAATGAGGGCCCTCTGGCGTCAGGCCCTAACTCCTGGCCTCCCAAAATTTTCTGATGTGCGCCCTGTGGTGCGAGTACACTCCTGCCAGGTTCCCAACACCATGGGAATGTGGGCCTTCTGCTCTGAGGTCCCAACGGTGGGTTGCTCAGTTTCATGATGAGGGCCCTCTGGTGTGAGTTCACTCCGGCCTGGATCCCATAGCCTCGCTGCTCCTGGCCACCTGCGGGGAGGTTACAACTGCGGGATTCCTCACCTTTTTTCTTCTATGGGCCCTCTGTTTTGAGACTCCTCCTGCCTGCCTCACTCCCAGCCCCTTGGTGATGTGTGTCCTCTGGTTTGAGGCCACGTGTGCTGGGTCCCTCACCTTTCGATGATGTGGCCCCACTGGTGTGAGGACACTCTTGCCTGGTTCCTATCCCCTTGAAGATGTGGGCTCTCTGGTGAGAGTCTGATCCTGGCTGGGTTCCTCACCCTTCTGTGAGGTGGGCCCTCTGCTGTGAGGTCACTCCTGCCTGGCTGGCACAGCCCGCCTGGGCAACATCGGCCCTCTTGTGGCAGTTGGAGCATGCTGGGAGCCTCCTCCCCTCGGTGATGAGGGCCCTCTGGCGTCAGGCCCTAACTGCTGGGTACCCACATTTTCTGATACGTGCTAAGTGGTGCGAGGACACTCCTGCGAGGTTCCCATCCCCATGGGGATGTGGGCCTTCTGCTCTGAGGTCCCAATGGCTGGGTTGCTCACAGTTTCATGATGTGGGCCCTCTGCTGTGAGTTCACTGCAGCCTGGATCACATAGACTCGGTGCTCTGGGCCGCCTGCTGGGAGGTTCCCACTGCAGGATTCCTCACCTTTTTTATTCTATTGGCCCTGTGTTGTGAGGCTACTCATGCCTGCCTCAATCCGAGCCCCTCGGAGATGTGGGTCCTCTGGTTTAGGCCTCATGTGCTGGTTTCCTCACCTTTCTATGATGTGGTCACCCTGGTGTGAAGACAGTCCTGCCTGGTTCTGATCCCCTTGGTGATGTGGGCCCTCTGGTGAGAGTCTTATCCTGGCTGGGTTCCTCACCCTTCTGTGAGGTAGGCCCTCTGCTGTGAGGTCACTCCTGCCTGGCTGTCACACGTCACCTTGTCGACATGGGCCCTCAGTTGGGAGTTGGTGCCTGCTTGGAGTCTCCTCCCCTTGGTAATGAGGGCCCTCTGGCGTCAGACCCTAACTTCTGGGCTCCCACAATTCTCTGATGTGTGCCCTGAGGTGCGAGTACACTTATGCCATGTTCCCAACCACATAGGAATGTGGGCCTTCTGCTCTGAGGTCCCAAAGCCTGGGTTGCTCACAGTTTCATGATGAGGGCCCTCTGTTTTGAGTTCAGTCAGGTCTGGATCCCATAGCCTCGCTGCTCCTGGCCGCCTGCTGGGAGGTTCCAACTGCGGGATTCCTCACCTTTTTTCTTCTATGGGCCCTCTGTTTTGAGACTCCTCCTGCCTGCCTCACTCCCAGCCCCTTGGTGATGTGTGTCCTCTGGTTTGAGGCCACGTGTGCTGGGTCACTCACATTTCGTTGATGAGGTCCCACTGGTGTGAGGACACTCCAGCCTGGTTCCCATTCTCTTGGTGATGTGGGCCCTCTGGTGAGAGTCTGATCCTCCTTGGGTTCCTCACACTTTTGTGAGGTGGGCCCTCTGCTCTGAGGTCACTCTTGCCTGGCTGGCACACCCCGCATTGGCGACGGCGGCCCACTGGTAGCAGTTGGAGCCTGCTGGGAGCCTCCTCTCCTCGGTGATGAGAGCCCTCTGGTGTCAGGCCCTAACTGCTGGGCTCCCCACATTTTCTGATGTGTGCCCACTGGTGCGATGACACTCCTACTTGGTTCCCTTCCCCATGGGGATGTGGGCCTTGTGCTCTGAGGTCACAACGGCTGGTTTGCTCACAGTTTCATGATGAGGGCCCTCTGTTGTGAGTTCATCACTGCCTGGATCCCATAGCCTCGGTGCTCTGGGCCGCCTGCTGGGATGTTCCAACTGCTGGATTCCTCACCTTTTTTATACAATGGGCCATGTGTTGTGAGGTTAATCCTGCCTGCCTCGCTCCAAGACCCATGGTGATGTGGGTCCTCTGGTTTGAGGCCACATTTTCTTGTTACCTCAACTTTTGATGATATGGCCCCACGGGTGTGATGACACTCCTGCCTGGTTCACAGCCCCTTGCTGATGTGGGCACTCTGGTGAGAGTCTGATCCTGGCTGGGTTCCTTACCCTTCTGTGAGGTGGGCCCTCTGATGTGAGGTCACTCCTGCCTGGCTGGCTCACGTCGCCTTGATGATGTGGGCCCTCTGTTGGCCACTAAAGCATTCTGGGAGCCTCCTACCCTCTTTAATGAGGGCCCTGGAAAAAACGCAGATGCACATTTTGACCAAGTGCATCATTGTCCAGGATCTGCCTCTTCTCCTATGCTTTCAGAGCACTTCCCGTCTACGTCCTGAAATCATATTCCAGGAATACTGCCCCGCTTTCAAGTCCTCCTCGCAGCCTTACTTCAATATATTTTTGTATGATACCTGTCATTAATAACTCTGCAGGTTTGTTAAATACAGTGTCCCTGAGCTCCTTTCTTCAACACGCTTTCTTGTGAGCTGGCCGCAAAACCGCAGGATTGCTTCAGGCCGTAATCTGGTTTCGGCACGGCACGCTGAGCCTTTGGTAAATTCCTCTTTCTGGTGAGAAATGAGCATTCAGTTTGCCCGTGGAGACACCTACAGCTAGTCTCTCATTGGTTCTCCCTATTCCTGTTCATCTTGTGCAGAAATTGCAAACTGTGCCAAACAGGAGGTTAAAGGCACTGACTCTCCAAGTGGGTAGAGGGTTAGTAAAGCATCTGGAATGGTGAACCCGAGTACCAGGGAACGAAACCTGAGAGCCATTTAAAATGGTTTCCCAGTCTCACAGTGGACAATACTCTGGGTTTCCCATGCATGTTTTAGCTGAAGGAAGAATTCCTTAAACCTGGAGATTATTGACCCATGGAATGGGTACCATGCAGTATGACTAAAAAGGGTCTGAATTTGCTCACCGAACCTCACCAATGCTATCAGTTCGAAGTGTCCAGCCTTATGCCTCACCCAGCTCTGGGTGTAGATGTGGTAAATTCAGGTTTCATCACAAGCCCTGAATCAATTATTTAAGAATTGCTGTCTCTTTCACTGTCATTGTGTTTTGTTTTTGTAATTTAGTTTGATAATGGGATTTATCGGATTTTCACTGCTGCGTTCTTGCAGCTGTACACACGCTTGACTCTCTTATGGAGACATATAAATCCATGGGTTTGAAGATTCTGATCAGTCAGGTGTATTCCTAGGCTTTGAATATGGGGTGTTTAGTCCATTTCGTTGAGCAAGGGGTAGGTCTTGAGTATTATATATTTGGCTTATGGAAAGGTATCTGTGCTAATTTCTATCTCTGGTTTTATGCAGCACCCCAACTCACATTTCCCCTTAAGCAAGCATAAGTTGGTTTTCTAAATTTGAGACCCTGTTCTGTTTTGTAATTCAGTTCATGTGTAGCCAAGTTTACATTCCTTGTATTAGTGATATCTTATGATGTTTCATTTTCTGTGTGACTTATTTCACTTAGAATCATCGTACCTGAATCCACTCATTATGCCGCGATGGGCCTGATGACATAGATTTCATTGGTGAGTGATATTCCATTGTACGTACGTACCACAATTTCTTTATCCATTTTTCGCTTTCTTGGATATTTAACTTGTACCGTAGACGAGGTTCTTGTAAACAGAGCCGTCCGAAACTTTGGGGTGGCTGTGTGTTTTTGATTTTAATTTCACTAAGCTATAGGACCATAAGTGGAAGTGCTGTAGGCTCCGTTGCTTGGTTTTTTAGGTGTTTGAGGAAACACCATACACTTCTCCAGAGTGGCTGTTGGCAAATTACATCCCGCCCATCAGCATAACAAGGCTCCCTCTTCTCCATGGTCTGTGCTGCCTTTCTGGATTTTACACTTTTTTCAGATGGCCCTTTTGACCGGGGCGCAGTGAGACTTCATTGTAGTGCAGATTTCCTTTACACGCTTGCTTGGTTGGCCAAAAAGGGCGTATGCGTTTTTTCCTGAATATATTCAGGAAAAAACGCATACGCCCTTTTTGGCCAAGTGCATCATTGTCGTCGTTCTGCCTCTTTTCCTATGCTTTAAATGCAATTCCAGTCTACCCCCTGAAATCGTTTTCCTGAAATTCTGCCCCACTTTCAAGTCCTCTTCGCAGCCTTCCTTCAATATAATTTTAGACCATAGCTGTCATTTATAACTCTGCAGGTTTGTGAATTACAGTGCCCCTGAGCTCCTTTCTTCATCTCGCTTTCTTGTGAGCTGGCCGCAAACCCGCAGGAATGCTTCAGGCCCTAATCTGGTTCTGGCACGGCATGCTGAGCCTTTGGTTAATTCCTCTTCCTGGTGGGAAATGAGCGTTAAATTTGCCCGTGCAGACACCTTCACACGAGTCGTCATGGTGCACCTTTGCCCTGGTTATCTCTATGGAGGTTGGAGTTGGAGGGCCTCCTCACTCAAGGTCAGTGTGCCCACGGAGCCAACCCTGCAACTTCAGGGCATGTTTGGTGGTTAGGATCACCACGTGGGGTCCTTTTACCTTAGGAGGGAGGTGGCCTTTTGGGCTGCTGATTTCCAGGTTTTCGGATACTGCCAGTATCTTGGCCAGATGTGGCGGTGGGCCAATCCCCTTGGTGACCGTAGTTTATCCTACCTGGATCGCATTCTTGCATTGTTCCATTTCAAGTGGTCCCAGGTTTTGCACTAATACTCCAATGGCGATTCACCGTTCACCAGGAATGTAAAGGTCAAAGGGTTTAGCTAAATTAGGGAGTTCCTGTGCAAGGGTCTGAATTGACTGCTCTTTCCATTCTTGAAAGGCCACTTCTGCATTCTATTCAAAAGGATCATCACCTTTTCCTTTCAGTGTTTCATATAGAGGCCGAGCTAGTAGACTGTAGTTAGGGATCCAGAAGCAGCAAACCCTGGCCTCCCCAGGAACCCCTAAGCTGTCTTCTAGTTTTAGAAATGGGTAAGGCTGTAAATTGTTTCTTCCCTTTCCTGGGATGGGCTTCTCCGACCTTCTGTGAGAATGAAGCCCAGGCAGGTCACCGTAGTCTGTGATATTTGAGCTTTTTCTTGGACAACTTGTATCCTTTATTGGCTTCGTAGTTCAGAGGTCTCCTTAGTAGGGCTGGCGATCAGAATGTCGTCTGCATATTGAAGGAGTGTTTCCTTTTCCAGAGGTAGAACTTTTAGGTCTTTAGCTGAGCTTTCCCCAAAGATGGTGTGGGAATTTTTGAACCCTTGGGACAACACGGCCCGGAAGTATTGTTTTAGTTGTATGTTGAGTCCTGCCACTCACAAGCCAAAATTTCTTGTGACTCTGGGACTAATAGAATACAAAAGAAGGCATCATTGAAGACTAATACAGAATACCATGTCCTGGTGGTTGGTAGAATGACCAGCAGGGTGTAGGGTTTAGGAACTACTGGAGGTATATCCTCAGTGGCTTAACTGACTGTCCTGACATCCTTTACCAGGACTCCAGCAGCCCATGGGGCTCTCGAGGTCAGGCCAATCCCAGGATATGGAGCTCACCTGGGCAGGTACCCCAACCCAGCCCACGGGGCTCTCATGTTCAGGACCCTCCCAGGATATGGTGTTCCCTGGGCAGGTCCCCCTGCAGCCCATGGGGCTCTCGTGGTCAGGCCCCTCCCAGGATACAGAGCTACCCTTGCAGGTACCATGGCAGGGCTGGGAACACAGGAACCGTGCATATCGCCCTCATTGCAGAGCACTCCCAGCTCACCTGTCACTCAGATCTGACACAGAGCACCTCAGAGCAGGACTTGAACTAACAAACAGCAGCTCCGACAGGTCTGTGACCCTGGGCATCACTCTGTGTGGCCTCCCTCCACCTGGTCTTCCAGAGACTTCCACTGCACCCGGGGCACCAGGCCTCTGTCTCCACCCACCACCCACCCCTCCTCTCCCTGACTCCTGGGTTCCTCTCATTAGGAGAGGGTTTTCTTGAAGTTGTCTCCCACTCATGGGCCAGATAATATAATTAGAAAACAAGCCAGAGCTGCAGCCCCTTGTCTATCCTGACTCTCAGGAGCCCACACCTGTTCCTTGGACCTGGCCGATTCAGCAAGTTCCAGTTTCTGCAACTGTGAGCCCCTGAGGGGTGATTATTGGCTGGCCTGGGAAGCCTGACCGTGCCGGCCAGCCCTCCCCAGGTGTGCCTGGGTTCAGATCAATATAAACACCGCTCCAGGCAGCAAGAGCCCCTGCAGCTGTGCCTGACGCCATTTTCTCTGCCCTGTCAGCAGTCTTGGGGCTGGACTGGTGGGAGGGAGTGAGAGGCCACGGCTTTGTGGGTGGCCCAGTGTGAGTGGGGCTCTGCTGGACTTTCTGCAGCAGTTGCCAAGATGCCACCTGCTAAAGAAGAGGATGTGTCACCCATACCTGCCGCTGGAATTTCTCCCTGGGCAGAGGTGAGTGAGGAAGAAAGCAGTGGGGGCCGGGACAGCAGGGGTATCTCAGGCAGGGAAATGGAAAGCTTCCAGAAGAGCACCCAGGGCCAGGACCACCCTGGCTGGCCTGCAGGCACCAAGTCGGCTGGCATGCTGTCGCTCATGTGGCTCCATGGCCCTTCCTCTAGGCTTTCAAGTCCTTGTACATATTCAGGTGTTTTACCTGGGAAGGGTGGGAACATTTCAGCAGCAGCTGGCCTGGGGCTCAGCCCACGTTTACTCACAGATGCCTCGGCACGGTCCCCCAGCTTTGCAATGAGGACGCTTGTTGCGTGGGGCCTGCTGGCTGAATGGGAGATGATTCCCCACCACTGACCAACTTCAGAATTGCTTACAACTGGAGCAAGTGCCCTGATACGGTTTTCCTCTGTGTAACTGGTGGGTTCTGTTTTTTTTTCTTTTTTTCGTTTTTGGTTCAAGGTAGATTTTATTCCTCTTTTTTGTATTTACAGATATAAGCATGGAAATAATTTATTCATATAAATACATGTATGTGAAGGGAAGAATATTTTCTCTGTTTTACTTTTTGTAATTTGAATTTTATTTTATTTTTTTATACAGCAGGTTCTTTTTGGTTATCTCTTTTATACATATAAATGTATATATGCCAATCCCAATCTCTCAACTCCTCCCACCACCACCCCCCAACAGCTTTCCCCCCTTGGTGTCCATACGTTTGTTGTCTACATCTGTTGCTCTATTTCTGCCTTGCAAAACGGTTCATCTGTAAAATTTGTCTAGGTTCCACATATAGGCATTAATAGACAAGATTTGTTTTTCTATTTCTGACTTACTTCACTCTGTATGACAGTCTCTAGATCCATCAACGTCTCTACAAATGACCCAATTTCATTCCTTTTTATGGCTTAGTAATATTTCATTTTATATATGTACCACTTCTTTATGCATTCGTCTGTCTGTGGGCATTTAGGTTGCTTCCATTACCTGGATATTGTAAATAGTGATGCAATGAACATTGCGGTGAATGTCTCTTTTTGATTTATGGTTTTGTCTGGGTATATGCCCAGTAGTGGGATTGCTGTATCATATGGTAATTCTATTCTTAGTTTTATAAGAAACTCCATAATGTTCTCCACAGTGACTGTATCAATTTACATTCCCAACAATAGTGCAAGAGGGTTCCTTATCTCCACACCCTTTCCAGCATTTGTTGTTTGTAGATTTTCTGATGATGCCCATTCTAACATGTGTGAGGTGATACACCATGGATGAGTCTATTTCGTTGAGCAAAGAGTAGGTCTTGTCTAGTACATATTTGGCTTATGGAACGGTATGTGTGCTAATTTCAATCTCTGGTTTTATACAGCACCCCAACTCAACATTCCCCTTAAGCAAGCATAAGTTTTTATCTAAATGTGAGACTCTGTTCGGTTTTGTATTTCAGTTTATGTGTAGCCAAGTTTACACTCCCTCTATTAGTGATATCTTATGATACTTATCTTTCTCTGTGTGACGTATTTCTCTTAGAATCATCATATTTAAATCCACTCAATTTGCTGCTACAGGCCTGATGACATTGATTTCATTGCTGAGTGATATTCCGTTGTACGTAAGTAGCACAACTCCTTTATCCATTTTTTTCTTTCTGGGATATTTAATTTGTACTGGACTCGAGTTTCTTGTAAACACAGCAGCCCTAAATTTTGTGCTGGCTGTGTCTTGTTGATTTTAATTTTCCTAAGCTATAGGGCTAAAAGTGGAAGTACCCTAGGCTCTGTAGCTTTCTTTTTCAGATGTTTCAGGATACACCATAAACATCTCCAGAGTGTCTGTTGGCAATTTACATCCCGCCCATCAGCATAACAAGGCTCCCTGTTCTCCATGGCCTGTCCTGTGTTTCTGGTTTTTACACTTTTTTCAGATGGCCCTTTTGACGAATGGGAAATGAGACTTCATTGTAGTGCGGATTTCCATTGCTGGAGTGCTTGGTTGGCCAAAAAGTGCATATGCGTTTTTTCCTGAATATATTCAGGAAAAAATGTTTACGCACTTTTGTCCAAGTGCATCAGTGTCAAAGATCTGCCGCTTTTCACATGCTTTAAATGCAATTCCAATCTACCTCCTGAAATATGATTCCTGCAATTCTGCCTCGTTTTCAAGTCCTCTTTGCAGACTTACTTCAATATATTTTTGCCAATAGCTGTCATTTATATCTCTGCAGGTTTGTGAATTACAGTGCCCGTGATTTCCTTTCTTAACTCGTTTCCTTGAAAGCTGGCCACAGAACCGCAGGTTTGCTTTAGGCCATAATCAGGGTCCGACACGGCACTCTGAGCCTTTGGTTAATTCCTCTTCCTGGTGGGAAATTAGAGTTAAATGTGCCCCTCCGGACACCTGCCTCACTCCCAGCCCCTTGGTTATGTGTGTCCTGTAGTTTGAGGCCACATGTGCTGGGTTCCTCACCTTTGGCTGATGTGGCCCCACTGGTGTGAGGACACTCCTGCCTGGTTCCCATCCCCTTGGTGATGTGGACCCTCCGGTGAGAGTCTGATCCTGGCTGGGTTCCTCACACTTCTGAGAGGTGGGCCCTCTTCTCTGAGGTCACTCCTGCCTGGCTGGCCCACCCCGCCTTGACGACGTCGGCTCTCTCGTGGGAGTTGGTGCCTGCTGCGAGTCTCCTCCCCTTGGTAATGAGGGCCCTCTGGCGTCAGGCCCTAACTCCTGGCCTCCCAAAATTTTCTGATGTGCGCCCTGTGGTGCGAGTACACTCCTGCCAGGTTCCCAACACCATGGGAATGTGGGCCTTCTGCTCTGAGGTCCCAACGGTGGGTTGCTCAGTTTCATGATGAGGGCCCTCTGGTGTGAGTTCACTCCGGCCTGGATCCCATAGCCTCGCTGCTCCTGGCCACCTGCGGGGAGGTTACAACTGCGGGATTCCTCACCTTTTTTCTTCTATGGGCCCTCTGTTTTGAGACTCCTCCTGCCTGCCTCACTCCCAGCCCCTTGGTGATGTGTGTCCTCTGGTTTGAGGCCACGTGTGCTGGGTCCCTCACCTTTCGATGATGTGGCCCCACTGGTGTGAGGACACTCTTGCCTGGTTCCTATCCCCTTGAAGATGTGGGCTCTCTGGTGAGAGTCTGATCCTGGCTGGGTTCCTCACCCTTCTGTGAGGTGGGCCCTCTGCTGTGAGGTCACTCCTGCCTGGCTGGCACAGCCCGCCTGGGCAACATCGGCCCTCTTGTGGCAGTTGGAGCATGCTGGGAGCCTCCTCCCCTCGGTGATGAGGGCCCTCTGGCGTCAGGCCCTAACTGCTGGGTACCCACATTTTCTGATACGTGCTAAGTGGTGCGAGGACACTCCTGCGAGGTTCCCATCCCCATGGGGATGTGGGCCTTCTGCTCTGAGGTCCCAATGGCTGGGTTGCTCACAGTTTCATGATGTGGGCCCTCTGCTGTGAGTTCACTGCAGCCTGGATCACATAGACTCGGTGCTCTGGGCCGCCTGCTGGGAGGTTCCCACTGCAGGATTCCTCACCTTTTTTATTCTATTGGCCCTGTGTTGTGAGGCTACTCATGCCTGCCTCAATCCGAGCCCCTCGGAGATGTGGGTCCTCTGGTTTAGGCCTCATGTGCTGGTTTCCTCACCTTTCTATGATGTGGTCACCCTGGTGTGAAGACAGTCCTGCCTGGTTCTGATCCCCTTGGTGATGTGGGCCCTCTGGTGAGAGTCTTATCCTGGCTGGGTTCCTCACCCTTCTGTGAGGTAGGCCCTCTGCTGTGAGGTCACTCCTGCCTGGCTGTCACACGTCACCTTGTCGACATGGGCCCTCAGTTGGGAGTTGGTGCCTGCTTGGAGTCTCCTCCCCTTGGTAATGAGGGCCCTCTGGCGTCAGACCCTAACTTCTGGGCTCCCACAATTCTCTGATGTGTGCCCTGAGGTGCGAGTACACTTATGCCATGTTCCCAACCACATAGGAATGTGGGCCTTCTGCTCTGAGGTCCCAAAGCCTGGGTTGCTCACAGTTTCATGATGAGGGCCCTCTGTTTTGAGTTCAGTCAGGTCTGGATCCCATAGCCTCGCTGCTCCTGGCCGCCTGCTGGGAGGTTCCAACTGCGGGATTCCTCACCTTTTTTCTTCTATGGGCCCTCTGTTTTGAGACTCCTCCTGCCTGCCTCACTCCCAGCCCCTTGGTGATGTGTGTCCTCTGGTTTGAGGCCACGTGTGCTGGGTCACTCACATTTCGTTGATGAGGTCCCACTGGTGTGAGGACACTCCAGCCTGGTTCCCATTCTCTTGGTGATGTGGGCCCTCTGGTGAGAGTCTGATCCTCCTTGGGTTCCTCACACTTTTGTGAGGTGGGCCCTCTGCTCTGAGGTCACTCTTGCCTGGCTGGCACACCCCGCATTGGCGACGGCGGCCCACTGGTAGCAGTTGGAGCCTGCTGGGAGCCTCCTCTCCTCGGTGATGAGAGCCCTCTGGTGTCAGGCCCTAACTGCTGGGCTCCCCACATTTTCTGATGTGTGCCCACTGGTGCGATGACACTCCTACTTGGTTCCCTTCCCCATGGGGATGTGGGCCTTGTGCTCTGAGGTCACAACGGCTGGTTTGCTCACAGTTTCATGATGAGGGCCCTCTGTTGTGAGTTCATCACTGCCTGGATCCCATAGCCTCGGTGCTCTGGGCCGCCTGCTGGGATGTTCCAACTGCTGGATTCCTCACCTTTTTTATACAATGGGCCATGTGTTGTGAGGTTAATCCTGCCTGCCTCGCTCCAAGACCCATGGTGATGTGGGTCCTCTGGTTTGAGGCCACATTTTCTTGTTACCTCAACTTTTGATGATATGGCCCCACGGGTGTGATGACACTCCTGCCTGGTTCACAGCCCCTTGCTGATGTGGGCACTCTGGTGAGAGTCTGATCCTGGCTGGGTTCCTTACCCTTCTGTGAGGTGGGCCCTCTGATGTGAGGTCACTCCTGCCTGGCTGGCTCACGTCGCCTTGATGATGTGGGCCCTCTGTTGGCCACTAAAGCATTCTGGGAGCCTCCTACCCTCTTTAATGAGGGCCCTGGAAAAAACGCAGATGCACATTTTGACCAAGTGCATCATTGTCCAGGATCTGCCTCTTCTCCTATGCTTTCAGAGCACTTCCCGTCTACGTCCTGAAATCATATTCCAGGAATACTGCCCCGCTTTCAAGTCCTCCTCGCAGCCTTACTTCAATATATTTTTGTATGATACCTGTCATTAATAACTCTGCAGGTTTGTTAAATACAGTGTCCCTGAGCTCCTTTCTTCAACACGCTTTCTTGTGAGCTGGCCGCAAAACCGCAGGATTGCTTCAGGCCGTAATCTGGTTTCGGCACGGCACGCTGAGCCTTTGGTAAATTCCTCTTTCTGGTGAGAAATGAGCATTCAGTTTGCCCGTGGAGACACCTACAGCTAGTCTCTCATTGGTTCTCCCTATTCCTGTTCATCTTGTGCAGAAATTGCAAACTGTGCCAAACAGGAGGTTAAAGGCACTGACTCTCCAAGTGGGTAGAGGGTTAGTAAAGCATCTGGAATGGTGAACCCGAGTACCAGGGAACGAAACCTGAGAGCCATTTAAAATGGTTTCCCAGTCTCACAGTGGACAATACTCTGGGTTTCCCATGCATGTTTTAGCTGAAGGAAGAATTCCTTAAACCTGGAGATTATTGACCCATGGAATGGGTACCATGCAGTATGACTAAAAAGGGTCTGAATTTGCTCACCGAACCTCACCAATGCTATCAGTTCGAAGTGTCCAGCCTTATGCCTCACCCAGCTCTGGGTGTAGATGTGGTAAATTCAGGTTTCATCACAAGCCCTGAATCAATTATTTAAGAATTGCTGTCTCTTTCACTGTCATTGTGTTTTGTTTTTGTAATTTAGTTTGATAATGGGATTTATCGGATTTTCACTGCTGCATTCTTGCAGCTGTACACACGCTTGACTCTCTTATGGAGACATATAAATCCATGGGTTTGAAGATTCTGATCAGTCAGGTGTATTCCTAGGCTTTGAATATGGGGTGTTTAGTCCATTTCGTTGAGCAAGGGGTAGGTCTTGAGTATTATATATTTGGCTTATGGAAAGGTATCTGTGCTAATTTCTATCTCTGGTTTTATGCAGCACCCCAACTCACATTTCCCCTTAAGCAAGCATAAGTTGGTTTTCTAAATTTGAGACCCTGTTCTGTTTTGTAATTCAGTTCATGTGTAGCCAAGTTTACATTCCTTGTATTAGTGATATCTTATGATGTTTCATTTTCTGTGTGACTTATTTCACTTAGAATCATCGTACCTGAATCCACTCATTATGCCGCGATGGGCCTGATGACATAGATTTCATTGGTGAGTGATATTCCATTGTACGTACGTACCACAATTTCTTTATCCATTTTTCGCTTTCTTGGATATTTAACTTGTACCGTAGACGAGGTTCTTGTAAACAGAGCCGTCCGAAACTTTGGGGTGGCTGTGTGTTTTTGATTTTAATTTCACTAAGCTATAGGACCATAAGTGGAAGTGCTGTAGGCTCCGTTGCTTGGTTTTTTAGGTGTTTGAGGAAACACCATACACTTCTCCAGAGTGGCTGTTGGCAAATTACATCCCGCCCATCAGCATAACAAGGCTCCCTCTTCTCCATGGTCTGTGCTGCCTTTCTGGATTTTACACTTTTTTCAGATGGCCCTTTTGACCGGGGCGCAGTGAGACTTCATTGTAGTGCAGATTTCCTTTACACGCTTGCTTGGTTGGCCAAAAAGGGCGTATGCGTTTTTTCCTGAATATATTCAGGAAAAAACGCATACGCCCTTTTTGGCCAAGTGCATCATTGTCGTCGTTCTGCCTCTTTTCCTATGCTTTAAATGCAATTCCAGTCTACCCCCTGAAATCGTTTTCCTGAAATTCTGCCCCACTTTCAAGTCCTCTTCGCAGCCTTCCTTCAATATAATTTTAGACCATAGCTGTCATTTATAACTCTGCAGGTTTGTGAATTACAGTGCCCCTGAGCTCCTTTCTTCATCTCGCTTTCTTGTGAGCTGGCCGCAAACCCGCAGGAATGCTTCAGGCCCTAATCTGGTTCTGGCACGGCATGCTGAGCCTTTGGTTAATTCCTCTTCCTGGTGGGAAATGAGCGTTAAATTTGCCCGTGCAGACACCTTCACACGAGTCGTCATGGTGCACCTTTGCCCTGGTTATCTCTATGGAGGTTGGAGTTGGAGGGCCTCCTCACTCAAGGTCAGTGTGCCCACGGAGCCAACCCTGCAACTTCAGGGCATGTTTGGTGGTTAGGATCACCACGTGGGGTCCTTTTACCTTAGGAGGGAGGTGGCCTTTTGGGCTGCTGATTTCCAGGTTTTCGGATACTGCCAGTATCTTGGCCAGATGTGGCGGTGGGCCAATCCCCTTGGTGACCGTAGTTTATCCTACCTGGATCGCATTCTTGCATTGTTCCATTTCAAGTGGTCCCAGGTTTTGCACTAATACTCCAATGGCGATTCACCGTTCACCAGGAATGTAAAGGTCAAAGGGTTTAGCTAAATTAGGGAGTTCCTGTGCAAGGGTCTGAATTGACTGCTCTTTCCATTCTTGAAAGGCCACTTCTGCATTCTATTCAAAAGGATCATCACCTTTTCCTTTCAGTGTTTCATATAGAGGCCGAGCTAGTAGACTGTAGTTAGGGATCCAGAAGCAGCAAACCCTGGCCTCCCCAGGAACCCCTAAGCTGTCTTCTAGTTTTAGAAATGGGTAAGGCTGTAAATTGTTTCTTCCCTTTCCTGGGATGGGCTTCTC
This sequence comes from Delphinapterus leucas, assembly GCF_059928025.1. Lineage (NCBI taxonomy): Eukaryota > Metazoa > Chordata > Mammalia > Artiodactyla > Monodontidae > Delphinapterus > Delphinapterus leucas. The sequence continues at coordinate 7,363,152 of NW_028322245.1, forward strand.
CGACCTTCTGTGAGAATGAAGCCCAGGCAGGTCACCGTAGTCTGTGATATTTGAGCTTTTTCTTGGACAACTTGTATCCTTTATTGGCTTCGTAGTTCAGAGGTCTCCTTAGTAGGGCTGGCGATCAGAATGTCGTCTGCATATTGAAGGAGTGTTTCCTTTTCCAGAGGTAGAACTTTTAGGTCTTTAGCTGAGCTTTCCCCAAAGATGGTGTGGGAATTTTTGAACCCTTGGGACAACACGGCCCGGAAGTATTGTTTTAGTTGTATGTTGAGTCCTGCCACTCACAAGCCAAAATTTCTTGTGACTCTGGGACTAATAGAATACAAAAGAAGGCATCATTGAAGACTAATACAGAATACCATGTCCTGGTGGTTGGTAGAATGACCAGCAGGGTGTAGGGTTTAGGAACTACTGGAGGTATATCCTCAGTGGCTTAACTGACTGTCCTGACATCCTTTACCAGGACTCCAGCAGCCCATGGGGCTCTCGAGGTCAGGCCAATCCCAGGATATGGAGCTCACCTGGGCAGGTACCCCAACCCAGCCCACGGGGCTCTCATGTTCAGGACCCTCCCAGGATATGGTGTTCCCTGGGCAGGTCCCCCTGCAGCCCATGGGGCTCTCGTGGTCAGGCCCCTCCCAGGATACAGAGCTACCCTTGCAGGTACCATGGCAGGGCTGGGAACACAGGAACCGTGCATATCGCCCTCATTGCAGAGCACTCCCAGCTCACCTGTCACTCAGATCTGACACAGAGCACCTCAGAGCAGGACTTGAACTAACAAACAGCAGCTCCGACAGGTCTGTGACCCTGGGCATCACTCTGTGTGGCCTCCCTCCACCTGGTCTTCCAGAGACTTCCACTGCACCCGGGGCACCAGGCCTCTGTCTCCACCCACCACCCACCCCTCCTCTCCCTGACTCCTGGGTTCCTCTCATTAGGAGAGGGTTTTCTTGAAGTTGTCTCCCACTCATGGGCCAGATAATATAATTAGAAAACAAGCCAGAGCTGCAGCCCCTTGTCTATCCTGACTCTCAGGAGCCCACACCTGTTCCTTGGACCTGGCCGATTCAGCAAGTTCCAGTTTCTGCAACTGTGAGCCCCTGAGGGGTGATTATTGGCTGGCCTGGGAAGCCTGACCGTGCCGGCCAGCCCTCCCCAGGTGTGCCTGGGTTCAGATCAATATAAACACCGCTCCAGGCAGCAAGAGCCCCTGCAGCTGTGCCTGACGCCATTTTCTCTGCCCTGTCAGCAGTCTTGGGGCTGGACTGGTGGGAGGGAGTGAGAGGCCACGGCTTTGTGGGTGGCCCAGTGTGAGTGGGGCTCTGCTGGACTTTCTGCAGCAGTTGCCAAGATGCCACCTGCTAAAGAAGAGGATGTGTCACCCATACCTGCCGCTGGAATTTCTCCCTGGGCAGAGGTGAGTGAGGAAGAAAGCAGTGGGGGCCGGGACAGCAGGGGTATCTCAGGCAGGGAAATGGAAAGCTTCCAGAAGAGCACCCAGGGCCAGGACCACCCTGGCTGGCCTGCAGGCACCAAGTCGGCTGGCATGCTGTCGCTCATGTGGCTCCATGGCCCTTCCTCTAGGCTTTCAAGTCCTTGTACATATTCAGGTGTTTTACCTGGGAAGGGTGGGAACATTTCAGCAGCAGCTGGCCTGGGGCTCAGCCCACGTTTACTCACAGATGCCTCGGCACGGTCCCCCAGCTTTGCAATGAGGACGCTTGTTGCGTGGGGCCTGCTGGCTGAATGGGAGATGATTCCCCACCACTGACCAACTTCAGAATTGCTTACAACTGGAGCAAGTGCCCTGATACGGTTTTCCTCTGTGTAACTGGTGGGTTCTGTTTTTTTTTCTTTTTTTCGTTTTTGGTTCAAGGTAGATTTTATTCCTCTTTTTTGTATTTACAGATATAAGCATGGAAATAATTTATTCATATAAATACATGTATGTGAAGGGAAGAATATTTTCTCTGTTTTACTTTTTGTAATTTGAATTTTATTTTATTTTTTTATACAGCAGGTTCTTTTTGGTTATCTCTTTTATACATATAAATGTATATATGCCAATCCCAATCTCTCAACTCCTCCCACCACCACCCCCCAACAGCTTTCCCCCCTTGGTGTCCATACGTTTGTTGTCTACATCTGTTGCTCTATTTCTGCCTTGCAAAACGGTTCATCTGTAAAATTTGTCTAGGTTCCACATATAGGCATTAATAGACAAGATTTGTTTTTCTATTTCTGACTTACTTCACTCTGTATGACAGTCTCTAGATCCATCAACGTCTCTACAAATGACCCAATTTCATTCCTTTTTATGGCTTAGTAATATTTCATTTTATATATGTACCACTTCTTTATGCATTCGTCTGTCTGTGGGCATTTAGGTTGCTTCCATTACCTGGATATTGTAAATAGTGATGCAATGAACATTGCGGTGAATGTCTCTTTTTGATTTATGGTTTTGTCTGGGTATATGCCCAGTAGTGGGATTGCTGTATCATATGGTAATTCTATTCTTAGTTTTATAAGAAACTCCATAATGTTCTCCACAGTGACTGTATCAATTTACATTCCCAACAATAGTGCAAGAGGGTTCCTTATCTCCACACCCTTTCCAGCATTTGTTGTTTGTAGATTTTCTGATGATGCCCATTCTAACATGTGTGAGGTGATACACCATGGATGAGTCTATTTCGTTGAGCAAAGAGTAGGTCTTGTCTAGTACATATTTGGCTTATGGAACGGTATGTGTGCTAATTTCAATCTCTGGTTTTATACAGCACCCCAACTCAACATTCCCCTTAAGCAAGCATAAGTTTTTATCTAAATGTGAGACTCTGTTCGGTTTTGTATTTCAGTTTATGTGTAGCCAAGTTTACACTCCCTCTATTAGTGATATCTTATGATACTTATCTTTCTCTGTGTGACGTATTTCTCTTAGAATCATCATATTTAAATCCACTCAATTTGCTGCTACAGGCCTGATGACATTGATTTCATTGCTGAGTGATATTCCGTTGTACGTAAGTAGCACAACTCCTTTATCCATTTTTTTCTTTCTGGGATATTTAATTTGTACTGGACTCGAGTTTCTTGTAAACACAGCAGCCCTAAATTTTGTGCTGGCTGTGTCTTGTTGATTTTAATTTTCCTAAGCTATAGGGCTAAAAGTGGAAGTACCCTAGGCTCTGTAGCTTTCTTTTTCAGATGTTTCAGGATACACCATAAACATCTCCAGAGTGTCTGTTGGCAATTTACATCCCGCCCATCAGCATAACAAGGCTCCCTGTTCTCCATGGCCTGTCCTGTGTTTCTGGTTTTTACACTTTTTTCAGATGGCCCTTTTGACGAATGGGAAATGAGACTTCATTGTAGTGCGGATTTCCATTGCTGGAGTGCTTGGTTGGCCAAAAAGGGCATATGCGTTTTTTCCTGAATATATTCAGGAAAAAATGTTTACGCACTTTTGTCCAAGTGCATCAGTGTCAAAGATCTGCCGCTTTTCACATGCTTTAAATGCAATTCCAATCTACCTCCTGAAATATGATTCCTGCAATTCTGCCTCGTTTTCAAGTCCTCTTTGCAGACTTACTTCAATATATTTTTGCCAATAGCTGTCATTTATATCTCTGCAGGTTTGTGAATTACAGTGCCCGTGATTTCCTTTCTTAACTCGTTTCCTTGAAAGCTGGCCACAGAACCGCAGGTTTGCTTTAGGCCATAATCAGGGTCCGACACGGCACTCTGAGCCTTTGGTTAATTTCTCTTCCTGGTGGGAAATTAGAGTTAAATGTGCCCCTCCGGACACCTGCCTCACTCCCAGCCCCTTGGTTATGTGTGTCCTGTAGTTTGAGGCCACATGTGCTGGGTTCCTCACCTTTGGCTGATGTGGCCCCACTGGTGTGAGGACACTCCTGCCTGGTTCCCATCCCCTTGGTGATGTGGACCCTCCGGTGAGAGTCTGATCCTGGCTGGGTTCCTCACACTTCTGAGAGGTGGGCCCTCTTCTCTGAGGTCACTCCTGCCTGGCTGGCCCACCCCGCCTTGATGACGTCGGCTCTCTCGTGGGAGTTGGTGCCTGCTGCGAGTCTCCTCCCCTTGGTAATGAGGGCCCTCTGGCGTCAGGCCCTAACTCCTGGCCTCCCAAATTTTTCTGATGTGCGCCCTGTGGTGCGAGTACACTCCTGCCAGGTTCCCAACACCATGGGAATGTGGGCCTTCTGCTCTGAGGTCCCAACGGTGGGTTGCTCAGTTTCATGATGAGGGCCCCCTGGTGTGAGTTCACTCCGGCCTGGATCCCATAGCCTCGCTGCTCCTGGCCACCTGCGGGGAGGTTACAACTGCGGGATTCCTCACCTTTTTTCTTCTATGGGCCCTCTGTTTTGAGACTCCTCCTGCCTGCCTCACTCCCAGCCCCTTGGTGATGTGTGTCCTCTGGTTTGAGGCCACGTGTGCTGGGTCCCTCACCTTTCGATGATGTGGCCCCACTGGTGTGAGGACACTCTTGCCTGGTTCCTATCCCCTTGAAGATGTGGGCTCTCTGGTGAGAGTCTGATCCTGGCTGGGTTCCTCACCCTTCTGTGAAGTGGGCCCTCTGCTGTGAGGTCACTCCTGCCTGGCTGGCACAGCCCGCCTGGGCAACATCGGCCCTCTTGTGGCAGTTGGAGCATGCTGGGAGCCTCCTCCCCTCGGTGATGAGGGCCCTCTGGCGTCAGGCCCTAACTGCTGGGTACCCACATTTTCTGATACGTGCTAAGTGGTGCGAGGACACTCCTGCGAGGTTCCCATCCCCATGGGGATGTGGGCCTTCTGCTCTGAGGTCCCAATGGCTGGGTTGCTCACAGTTTCATGATGTGGGCCCTCTGCTGTGAGTTCACTGCAGCCTGGATCACATAGACTCGGTGCTCTGGGCCGCCTGCTGGGAGGTTCCCACTGCAGGATTCCTCACCTTTTTTATTCTATTGGCCCTGTGTTGTGAGGCTACTCATGCCTGCCTCAATCCGAGCCCCTCGGAGATGTGGGTCCTCTGGTTTAGGCCTCATGTGCTGGTTTCCTCACCTTTCTATGATGTGGTCACCCTGGTGTGAAGACAGTCCTGCCTGGTTCTGATCCCCTTGGTGATGTGGGCCCTCTGGTGAGAGTCTTATCCTGGCTGGGTTCCTCACCCTTCTGTGAGGTAGGCCCTCTGCTGTGAGGTCACTCCTGCCTGGCTGTCACACGTCACCTTGTCGACATGGGCCCTCAGTTGGGAGTTGGTGCCTGCTTGGAGTCTCCTCCCCTTGGTAATGAGGGCCCTCTGGCGTCAGACCCTAACTTCTGGGCTCCCACAATTCTCTGATGTGTGCCCTGAGGTGCGAGTACACTTATGCCATGTTCCCAACCACATAGGAATGTGGGCCTTCTGCTCTGAGGTCCCAAAGCCTGGGTTGCTCACAGTTTCATGATGAGGGCCCTCTGTTTTGAGTTCAGTCAGGTCTGGATCCCATAGCCTCGCTGCTCCTGGCCGCCTGCTGGGAGGTTCCAACTGCGGGATTCCTCACCTTTTTTCTTCTATGGGCCCTCTGTTTTGAGACTCCTCCTGCCTGCCTCACTCCCAGCCCCTTGGTGATGTGTGTCCTCTGGTTTGAGGCCACGTGTGCTGGGTCACTCACATTTCGTTGATGAGGTCCCACTGGTGTGAGGACACTCCAGCCTGGTTCCCATTCTCTTGGTGATGTGGGCCCTCTGGTGAGAGTCTGATCCTCCTTGGGTTCCTCACACTTTTGTGAGGTGGGCCCTCTGCTCTGAGGTCACTCTTGCCTGGCTGGCACACCCCGCATTGGCGACGGCGGCCCACTGGTAGCAGTTGGAGCCTGCTGGGAGCCTCCTCTCCTCGGTGATGAGAGCCCTCTGGTGTCAGGCCCTAACTGCTGGGCTCCCCACATTTTCTGATGTGTGCCCACTGGTGCGATGACACTCCTACTTGGTTCCCTTCCCCATGGGGATGTGGGCCTTGTGCTCTGAGGTCACAACGGCTGGTTTGCTCACAGTTTCATGATGAGGGCCCTCTGTTGTGAGTTCATCACTGCCTGGATCCCATAGCCTCGGTGCTCTGGGCCGCCTGCTGGGATGTTCCAACTGCTGGATTCCTCACCTTTTTTATACAATGGGCCATGTGTTGTGAGGTTAATCCTGCCTGCCTCGCTCCAAGACCCATGGTGATGTGGGTCCTCTGGTTTGAGGCCACATTTTCTTGTTACCTCAACTTTTGATGATATGGCCCCACGGGTGTGATGACACTCCTGCCTGGTTCACAGCCCCTTGCTGATGTGGGCACTCTGGTGAGAGTCTGATCCTGGCTGGGTTCCTTACCCTTCTGTGAGGTGGGCCCTCTGATGTGAGGTCACTCCTGCCTGGCTGGCTCACGTCGCCTTGATGATGTGGGCCCTCTGTTGGCCACTAAAGCATTCTGGGAGCCTCCTACCCTCTTTAATGAGGGCCCTGGAAAAAACGCAGATGCACATTTTGACCAAGTGCATCATTGTCCAGGATCTGCCTCTTCTCCTATGCTTTCAGAGCACTTCCCGTCTACGTCCTGAAATCATATTCCAGGAATACTGCCCCGCTTTCAAGTCCTCCTCGCAGCCTTACTTCAATATATTTTTGTATGATACCTGTCATTAATAACTCTGCAGGTTTGTTAAATACAGTGTCCCTGAGCTCCTTTCTTCAACACGCTTTCTTGTGAGCTGGCCGCAAAACCGCAGGATTGCTTCAGGCCGTAATCTGGTTTCGGCACGGCACGCTGAGCCTTTGGTAAATTCCTCTTTCTGGTGAGAAATGAGCATTCAATTTGCCCGTGGAGACACCTACAGCTAGTCTCTCATTGGTTCTCCCTATTCCTGTTCATCTTGTGCAGAAATTGCAAACTGTGCCAAACAGGAGGTTAAAGGCACTGACTCTCCAAGTGGGTAGAGGGTTAGTAAAGCATCTGGAATGGTGAACCCGAGTACCAGGGAACGAAACCTGAGAGCCATTTAAAATGGTTTCCCAGTCTCACAGTGGACAATACTCTGGGTTTCCCATGCATGTTTTAGCTGAAGGAAGAATTCCTTAAACCTGGAGATTATTGACCCATGGAATGGGTACCATGCAGTATGACTAAAAAGGGTCTGAATTTGCTCACCGAACCTCACCAATGCTATCAGTTCGAAGTGTCCAGCCTTATGCCTCACCCAGCTCTGGGTGTAGATGTGGTAAATTCAGGTTTCATCACAAGCCCTGAATCAATTATTTAAGAATTGCTGTCTCTTTCACTGTCATTGTGTTTTGTTTTTGTAATTTAGTTTGATAATGGGATTTATCGGATTTTCACTGCTGCGTTCTTGCAGCTGTACACACGCTTGACTCTCTTATGGAGACATATAAATCCATGGGTTTGAAGATTCTGATCAGTCAGGTGTATTCCTAGGCTTTGAATATGGGGTGTTTAGTCCATTTCGTTGAGCAAGGGGTAGGTCTTGAGTATTATATATTTGGCTTATGGAAAGGTATCTGTGCTAATTTCTATCTCTGGTTTTATGCAGCACCCCAACTCACATTTCCCCTTAAGCAAGCATAAGTTGGTTTTCTAAATTTGAGACCCTGTTCTGTTTTGTAATTCAGTTCATGTGTAGCCAAGTTTACATTCCTTGTATTAGTGATATCTTATGATGTTTCATTTTCTGTGTGACTTATTTCACTTAGAATCATCGTACCTGAATCCACTCATTATGCCGCGATGGGCCTGATGACATAGATTTCATTGGTGAGTGATATTCCATTGTACGTACGTACCACAATTTCTTTATCCATTTTTCGCTTTCTTGGATATTTAACTTGTACCGTAGACGAGGTTCTTGTAAACAGAGCCGTCCAAAACTTTGGGGTGGCTGTGTGTTTTTGATTTTAATTTCACTAAGCTATAGGACCATAAGTGGAAGTGCTGTAGGCTCCGTTGCTTGGTTTTTTAGGTGTTTGAGGAAACACCATACACTTCTCCAGAGTGGCTGTTGGCAAATTACATCCCGCCCATCAGCATAACAAGGCTCCCTCTTCTCCATGGTCTGTGCTGCCTTTCTGGATTTTACACTTTTTTCAGATGGCCCTTTTGACCGGGGCGCAGTGAGACTTCATTGTAGTGCAGATTTCCTTTACACGCTTGCTTGGTTGGCCAAAAAGGGCGTATGCGTTTTTTCCTGAATATATTCAGGAAAAAACGCATACGCCCTTTTTGGCCAAGTGCATCATTGTCGTCGTTCTGCCTCTTTTCCTATGCTTTAAATGCAATTCCAGTCTACCCCCTGAAATCGTTTTCCTGAAATTCTGCCCCGCTTTCAAGTCCTCTTCGCAGCCTTCCTTCAATATATTTTTAGACCATAGCTGTCATTTATAACTCTGCAGGTTTGTGAATTACAGTGCCCCTGAGCTCCTTTCTTCATCTCGCTTTCTTGTGAGCTGGCCGCAAACCCGCAGGAATGCTTCAGGCCCTAATCTGGTTCTGGCACGGCATGCTGAGCCTTTGGTTAATTCCTCTTCCTGGTGGGAAATGAGCGTTAAATTTGCCCGTGCAGACACCTTCACACGAGTCGTCATGGTGCCCCTTTGCCCCGGTTATCTCTATGGAGGTTGGAGTTGGAGGGCCTCCTCACTCAAGGTCAGTGTGCCCACGGAGCCAACCCTGCAACTTCAGGGCATGTTTGGTGGTTAGGATCACCACGTGGGGTCCTTTTACCTTAGGAGGGAGGTGGCCTTTTGGGCTGCTGATTTCCAGGTTTTCGGATACTGCCAGTATCTTGGCCAGATGTGGCGGTGGGCCAATCCCCTTGGTGACCATAGTTTATCCTACCTGGATCGCATTCTTGCATTGTTCCATTTCAAGTGGTCCCAGGTTTTGCACTAATACTCCAATGGCGATTCACCGTTCACCAGGAATGTAAAGGTCAAAGGGTTTAGCTAAATTAGGGAGTTCCTGTGCAAGGGTCTGAATTGACTGCTCTTTCCATTCTTGAAAGGCCACTTCTGCATTCTATTCAAAAGGATCATCACCTTTTCCTTTCAGTGTTTCATATAGAGGCCGAGCTAGTAGACTGTAGTTAGGGATCCAGAAGCAGCAAACCCTGGCCTCCCCAGGAACCCCTAAGCTGTCTTCTAGTTTTAGAAATGGGTAAGGCTGTAAATTGTTTCTTCCCTTTCCTGGGATGGGCTTCTCCGACCTTCTGTGAGAATGAAGCCCAGGCAGGTCACCGTAGTCTGTGATATTTGAGCTTTTTCTTGGACAACTTGTATCCTTTATTGGCTTCGTAGTTCAGAGGTCTCCTTAGTAGGGCTGGCGATCAGAATGTCGTCTGCATATTGAAGGAGTGTTTCCTTTTCCAGAGGTAGAACTTTTAGGTCTTTAGCTGAGCTTTCCCCAAAGATGGTGTGGGAATTTTTGAACCCTTGGGACAACACGGCCCGGAAGTATTGTTTTAGTTGTATGTTGAGTCCTGCCACTCACAAGCCAAAATTTCTTGTGACTCTGGGACTAATAGAATACAAAAGAAGGCATCATTGAAGACTAATACAGAATACCATGTCCTGGTGGTTGGTAGAATGACCAGCAGGGTGTAGGGTTTAGGAACTACTGGAGGTATATCCTCAGTGGCTTAACTGACTGTCCTGACATCCTTTACCAGGACTCCAGCAGCCCATGGGGCTCTCGAGGTCAGGCCAATCCCAGGATATGGAGCTCACCTGGGCAGGTACCCCAACCCAGCCCACGGGGCTCTCATGTTCAGGACCCTCCCAGGATATGGTGTTCCCTGGGCAGGTCCCCCTGCAGCCCATGGGGCTCTCGTGGTCAGGCCCCTCCCAGGATACAGAGCTACCCTTGCAGGTACCATGGCAGGGCTGGGAACACAGGAACCGTGCATATCGCCCTCATTGCAGAGCACTCCCAGCTCACCTGTCACTCAGATCTGACACAGAGCACCTCAGAGCAGGACTTGAACTAACAAACAGCAGCTCCGACAGGTCTGTGACCCTGGGCATCACTCTGTGTGGCCTCCCTCCACCTGGTCTTCCAGAGACTTCCACTGCACCCGGGGCACCAGGCCTTTGTCTCCACCCACCACCCACCCCTCCTCTCCCTGACTCCTGGGTTCCTCTCATTAGGAGAGGGTTTTCTTGAAGTTGTCTCCCACTCATGGGCCAGATAATATAATTAGAAAACAAGCCAGAGCTGCAGCCCCTTGTCTATCCTGACTCTCAGGAGCCCACACCTGTTCCTTGGACCTGGCCGATTCAGCAAGTTCCAGTTTCTGCAACTGTGAGCCCCTGAGGGGTGATTATTGGCTGGCCTGGGAAGCCTGACCGTGCCGGCCAGCCCTCCCCAGGTGTGCCTGGGTTCAGATCAATATAAACACCGCTCCAGGCAGCAAGAGCCCCTGCAGCTGTGCCTGACGCCATTTTCTCTGCCCTGTCAGCAGTCTTGGGGCTGGACTGGTGGGAGGGAGTGAGAGGCCACGGCTTTGTGGGTGGCCCAGTGTGAGTGGGGCTCTGCTGGACTTTCTGCAGCAGTTGCCAAGATGCCACCTGCTAAAGAAGAGGATGTGTCACCCATACCTGCCGCTGGAATTTCTCCCTGGGCAGAGGTGAGTGAGGAAGAAAGCAGTGGGGGCCGGGACAGCAGGGGTATCTCAGGCAGGGAAATGGAAAGCTTCCAGAAGAGCACCCAGGGCCAGGACCACCCTGGCTGGCCTGCAGGCACCAAGTCGGCTGGCATGCTGTCGCTCATGTGGCTCCATGGCCCTTCCTCTAGGCTTTCAAGTCCTTGTACATATTCAGGTGTTTTACCTGGGAAGGGTGGGAACATTTCAGCAGCAGCTGGCCTGGGGCTCAGCCCACGTTTACTCACAGATGCCTCGGCACGGTCCCCCAGCTTTGCAATGAGGACGCTTGTTGCGTGGGGCCTGCTGGCTGAATGGGAGATGATTCCCCACCACTGACCAACTTCAGAATTGCTTACAACTGGAGCAAGTGCCCTGATACGGTTTTCCTCTGTGTAACTGGTGGGTTCTGTTTTTTTTTCTTTTTTTCGTTTTTGGTTCAAGGTAGATTTTATTCCTCTTTTTTGTATTTACAGATATAAGCATGGAAATAATTTATTCATATAAATACATGTATGTGAAGGGAAGAATATTTTCTCTGTTTTACTTTTTGTAATTTGAATTTTATTTTATTTTTTTATACAGCAGGTTCTTTTTGGTTATCTCTTTTATACATATAAATGTATATATGCCAATCCCAATCTCTCAACTCCTCCCACCACCACCCCCCAACAGCTTTCCCCCCTTGGTGTCCATACGTTTGTTGTCTACATCTGTTGCTCTATTTCTGCCTTGCAAAACGGTTCATCTGTAAAATTTGTCTAGGTTCCACATATAGGCATTAATAGACAAGATTTGTTTTTCTATTTCTGACTTACTTCACTCTGTATGACAGTCTCTAGATCCATCAACGTCTCTACAAATGACCCAATTTCATTCCTTTTTATGGCTTAGTAATATTTCATTTTATATATGTACCACTTCTTTATGCATTCGTCTGTCTGTGGGCATTTAGGTTGCTTCCATTACCTGGATATTGTAAATAGTGATGCAATGAACATTGCGGTGAATGTCTCTTTTTGATTTATGGTTTTGTCTGGGTATATGCCCAGTAGTGGGATTGCTGTATCATATGGTAATTCTATTCTTAGTTTTATAAGAAACTCCATAATGTTCTCCACAGTGACTGTATCAATTTACATTCCCAACAATAGTGCAAGAGGGTTCCTTATCTCCACACCCTTTCCAGCATTTGTTGTTTGTAGATTTTCTGATGATGCCCATTCTAACATGTGTGAGGTGATACACCATGGATGAGTCTATTTCGTTGAGCAAAGAGTAGGTCTTGTCTAGTACATATTTGGCTTATGGAACGGTATGTGTGCTAATTTCAATCTCTGGTTTTATACAGCACCCCAACTCAACATTCCCCTTAAGCAAGCATAAGTTTTTATCTAAATGTGAGACTCTGTTCGGTTTTGTATTTCAGTTTATGTGTAGCCAAGTTTACACCCCCTCTATTAGTGATATCTTATGATACTTATCTTTCTCTGTGTGACGTATTTCTCTTAGAATCATCATATTTAAATCCACTCAATTTGCTGCTACAGGCCTGATGACATTGATTTCATTGCTGAGTGATATTCCGTTGTACGTAAGTAGCACAACTCCTTTATCCATTTTTTTCTTTCTGGGATATTTAATTTGTACTGGACTCGAGTTTCTTGTAAACACAGCAGCCCTAAATTTTGTGCTGGCTGTGTCTTGTTGATTTTAATTTTCCTAAGCTATAGGGCTAAAAGTGGAAGTACCCTAGGCTCTGTAGCTTTGTTTTTCAGATGTTTCAGGATACACCATAAACATCTCCAGAGTGTCTGTTGGCAATTTACATCCCGCCCATCAGCATAACAAGGCTCCCTGTTCTCCATGGCCTGTCCTGTGTTTCTGGTTTTTACATTTTTTTCAGATGGCCCTTTTGACGAATGGGAAATGAGACTTCATTGTAGTGCGGATTTCCATTGCTGGAGTGCTTGGTTGGCCAAAAAGGGCATATGCATTTTTTCCTGAATATATTCAGGAAAAAATGTTTACGCACTTTTGTCCAAGTGCATCAGTGTCAAAGATCTGCCGCTCTTCACATGCTTTAAATGCAATTCCAATCTACCTCCTGAAATATGATTCCTGCAATTCTGCCTCGTTTTCAAGTCCTCTTTGCAGACTTACTTCAATATATTTTTGCCAATAGCTGTCATTTATATCTCTGCAGGTTTGTGAATTACAGTGCCCGTGATTTCCTTTCTTAACTCGTTTCCTTGAAAGCTGGCCACAGAACCGCAGGTTTGCTTTAGGCCATAATCAGGGTCCGACACGGCACTCTGAGCCTTTGGTTAATTCCTCTTCCTGGTGGGAAATTAGAGTTAAATGTGCCCCTCCGGACACCTGCCTCACTCCCAGCCCCTTGGTTATGTGTGTCCTGTAGTTTGAGGCCACATGTGCTGGGTTCCTCACCTTTGGCTGATGTGGCCCCACTGGTGTGAGGACACTCCTGCCTGGTTCCCATCCCCTTGGTGATGTGGACCCTCCGGTGAGAGTCTGATCCTGGCTGGGTTCCTCACACTTCTGAGAGGTGGGCCCTCTTCTCTGAGGTCACTCCTGCCTGGCTGGCCCACCCCGCCTTGACGACGTCGGCTCTCTCGTGGGAGTTGGTGCCTGCTGCGAGTCTCCTCCCCTTGGTAATGAGGGCCCTCTGGCGTCAGGCCCTAACTCCTGGCCTCCCAAAATTTTCTGATGTGCGCCCTGTGGTGCGAGTACACTCCTGCCAGGTTCCCAACACCATGGGAATGTGGGCCTTCTGCTCTGAGGTCCCAACGGTGGGTTGCTCAGTTTCATGATGAGGGCCCTCTGGTGTGAGTTCACTCCGGCCTGGATCCCATAGCCTCGCTGCTCCTGGCCACCTGCGGGGAGGTTACAACTGCGGGATTCCTCACCTTTTTTCTTCTATGGGCCCTCTGTTTTGAGACTCCTCCTGCCTGCCTCACTCCCAGCCCCTTGGTGATGTGTGTCCTCTGGTTTGAGGCCACGTGTGCTGGGTCCCTCACCTTTCGATGATGTGGCCCCACTGGTGTGAGGACACTCTTGCCTGGTTCCTATCCCCTTGAAGATGTGGGCTCTCTGGTGAGAGTCTGATCCTGGCTGGGTTCCTCACCCTTCTGTGAGGTGGGCCCTCTGCTGTGAGGTCACTCCTGCCTGGCTGGCACAGCCCGCCTGGGCAACATCGGCCCTCTTGTGGCAGTTGGAGCATGCTGGGAGCCTCCTCCCCTCGGTGATGAGGGCCCTCTGGCGTCAGGCCCTAACTGCTGGGTACCCACATTTTCTGATACGTGCTAAGTGGTGCGAGGACACTCCTGCGAGGTTCCCATCCCCATGGGGATGTGGGCCTTCTGCTCTGAGGTCCCAATGGCTGGGTTGCTCACAGTTTCATGATGTGGGCCCTCTGCTGTGAGTTCACTGCAGCCTGGATCACATAGACTCGGTGCTCTGGGCCGCCTGCTGGGAGGTTCCCACTGCAGGATTCCTCACCTTTTTTATTCTATTGGCCCTGTGTTGTGAGGCTACTCATGCCTGCCTCAATCCGAGCCCCTCGGAGATGTGGGTCCTCTGGTTTAGGCCTCATGTGCTGGTTTCCTCACCTTTCTATGATGTGGTCACCCTGGTGTGAAGACAGTCCTGCCTGGTTCTGATCCCCTTGGTGATGTGGGCCCTCTGGTGAGAGTCTTATCCTGGCTGGGTTCCTCACCCTTCTGTGAGGTAGGCCCTCTGCTGTGAGGTCACTCCTGCCTGGCTGTCACACGTCACCTTGTCGACATGGGCCCTCAGTTGGGAGTTGGTGCCTGCTTGGAGTCTCCACCCCTTGGTAATGAAGGCCCTCTGGCGTCAGACCCTAACTTCTGGGCTCCCACAATTCTCTGATGTGTGCCCTGAGGTGCGAGTACACTTATGCCATGTTCCCAACCACATAGGAATGTGGGCCTTCTGCTCTGAGGTCCCAAAGCCTGGGTTGCTCACAGTTTCATGATGAGGGCCCTCTGTTTTGAGTTCAGTCAGGTCTGGATCCCATAGCCTCGCTGCTCCTGGCCGCCTGCTGGGAGGTTCCAACTGCGGGATTCCTCACCTTTTTTCTTCTATGGGCCCTCTGTTTTGAGACTCCTCCTGCCTGCCTCACTCCCAGCCCCTTGGTGATGTGTGTCCTCTGGTTTGAGGCCACGTGTGCTGGGTCACTCACATTTCGTTGATGAGGTCCCACTGGTGTGAGGACACTCCAGCCTGGTTCCCATTCTCTTGGTGATGTGGGCCCTCTGGTGAGAGTCTGATCCTCCTTGGGTTCCTCACACTTTTGTGAGGTGGGCCCTCTGCTCTGAGGTCACTCTTGCCTGGCTGGCACACCCCGCATTGGCGACGGCGGCCCACTGGTAGCAGTTGGAGCCTGCTGGGAGCCTCCTCTCCTCGGTGATGAGAGCCCTCTGGTGTCAGGCCCTAACTGCTGGGCTCCCCACATTTTCTGATGTGTGCCCACTGGTGCGATGACACTCCTACTTGGTTCCCTTCCCCATGGGGATGTGGGCCTTGTGCTCTGAGGTCACAACGGCTGGTTTGCTCACAGTTTCATGATGAGGGCCCTCTGTTGTGAGTTCATCACTGCCTGGATCCCATAGCCTCGGTGCTCTGGGCCGCCTGCTGGGATGTTCCAACTGCTGGATTCCTCACCTTTTTTATACAATGGGCCATGTGTTGTGAGGTTAATCCTGCCTGCCTCGCTCCAAGACCCATGGTGATGTGGGTCCTCTGGTTTGAGGCCACATTTTCTTGTTACCTCAACTTTTGATGATATGGCCCCACGGGTGTGATGACACTCCTGCCTGGTTCACAGCCCCTTGCTGATGTGGGCACTCTGGTGAGAGTCTGATCCTGGCTGGGTTCCTTACCCTTCTGTGAGGTGGGCCCTCTGATGTGAGGTCACTCCTGCCTGGCTGGCTCACGTCGCCTTGATGATGTGGGCCCTCTGTTGGCCACTAAAGCATTCTGGGAGCCTCCTACCCTCTTTAATGAGGGCCCTGGAAAAAACGCAGATGCACATTTTGACCAAGTGCATCATTGTCCAGGATCTGCCTCTTCTCCTATGCTTTCAGAGCACTTCCCGTCTACGTCCTGAAATCATATTCCAGGAATACTGCCCCGCTTTCAAGTCCTCCTCGCAGCCTTACTTCAATATATTTTTGTATGATACCTGTCATTAATAACTCTGCAGGTTTGTTAAATACAGTGTCCCTGAGCTCCTTTCTTCAACACGCTTTCTTGTGAGCTGGCCGCAAAACCGCAGGATTGCTTCAGGCCGTAATCTGGTTTCGGCACGGCACGCTGAGCCTTTGGTAAATTCCTCTTTCTGGTGAGAAATGAGCATTCAATTTGCCCGTGGAGACACCTACAGCTAGTCTCTCATTGGTTCTCCCTATTCCTGTTCATCTTGTGCAGAAATTGCAAACTGTGCCAAACAGGAGGTTAAAGGCACTGACTCTCCAAGTGGGTAGAGGGTTAGTAAAGCATCTGGAATGGTGAACCCGAGTACCAGGGAACGAAACCTGAGAGCCATTTAAAATGGTTTCCCAGTCTCACAGTGGACAATACTCTGGGTTTCCCATGCATGTTTTAGCTGAAGGAAGAATTCCTTAAACCTGGAGATTATTGACCCATGGAATGGGTACCATGCAGTATGACTAAAAAGGGTCTGAATTTGCTCACCGAACCTCACCAATGCTATCAGTTCGAAGTGTCCAGCCTTATGCCTCACCCAGCTCTGGGTGTAGATGTGGTAAATTCAGGTTTCATCACAAGCCCTGAATCAATTATTTAAGAATTGCTGTCTCTTTCACTGTCATTGTGTTTTGTTTTTGTAATTTAGTTTGATAATGGGATTTATCGGATTTTCACTGCTGCGTTCTTGCAGCTGTACACACGCTTGACTCTCTTATGGAGACATATAAATCCATGGGTTTGAAGATTCTGATCAGTCAGGTGTATTCCTAGGCTTTGAATATGGGGTGTTTAGTCCATTTCGTTGAGCAAGGGGTAGGTCTTGAGTATTATATATTTGGCTTATGGAAAGGTATCTGTGCTAATTTCTATCTCTGGTTTTATGCAGCACCCCAACTCACATTTCCCCTTAAGCAAGCATAAGTTGGTTTTCTAAATTTGAGACCCTGTTCTGTTTTGTAATTCAGTTCATGTGTAGCCAAGTTTACATTCCTTGTATTAGTGATATCTTATGATGTTTCATTTTCTGTGTGACTTATTTCACTTAGAATCATCGTACCTGAATCCACTCATTATGCCGCGATGGGCCTGATGACATAGATTTCATTGGTGAGTGATATTCCATTGTACGTACGTACCACAATTTCTTTATCCATTTTTCGCTTTCTTGGATATTTAACTTGTACCGTAGACGAGGTTCTTGTAAACAGAGCCGTCCGAAACTTTGGGGTGGCTGTGTGTTTTTGATTTTAATTTCACTAAGCTATAGGACCATAAGTGGAAGTGCTGTAGGCTCCGTTGCTTGGTTTTTTAGGTGTTTGAGGAAACACCATACACTTCTCCAGAGTGGCTGTTGGCAAATTACATCCCGCCCATCAGCATAACAAGGCTCCCTCTTCTCCATGGTCTGTGCTGCCTTTCTGGATTTTACACTTTTTTCAGATGGCCCTTTTGACCGGGGCGCAGTGAGACTTCATTGTAGTGCAGATTTCCTTTACACGCTTGCTTGGTTGGCCAAAAAGGGCGTATGCGTTTTTTCCTGAATATATTCAGGAAAAAACGCATACGCCCTTTTTGGCCAAGTGCATCATTGTCGTCGTTCTGCCTCTTTTCCTATGCTTTAAATGCAATTCCAGTCTACCCCCTGAAATCGTTTTCCTGAAATTCTGCCCCACTTTCAAGTCCTCTTCGCAGCCTTCCTTCAATATATTTTTAGACCATAGCTGTCATTTATAACTCTGCAGGTTTGTGAATTACAGTGCCCCTGAGCTCCTTTCTTCATCTCGCTTTCTTGTGAGCTGGCCGCAAACCCGCAGGAATGCTTCAGGCCCTAATCTGGTTCTGGCACGGCATGCTGAGCCTTTGGTTAATTCCTCTTCCTGGTGGGAAATGAGCGTTAAATTTGCCCGTGCAGACACCTTCACACGAGTCGTCATGGTGCCCCTTTGCCCCGGTTATCTCTATGGAGGTTGGAGTTGGAGGGCCTCCTCACTCAAGGTCAGTGTGCCCACGGAGCCAACCCTGCAACTTCAGGGCATGTTTGGTGGTTAGGATCACCACGTGGGGTCCTTTTACCTTAGGAGGGAGGTGGCCTTTTGGGCTGCTGATTTCCAGGTTTTCGGATACTGCCAGTATCTTGGCCAGATGTGGCGGTGGGCCAATCCCCTTGGTGACCGTAGTTTATCCTACCTGGATCGCATTCTTGCATTGTTCCATTTCAAGTGGTCCCAGGTTTTGCACTAATACTCCAATGGCGATTCACCGTTCACCAGGAATGTAAAGGTCAAAGGGTTTAGCTAAATTAGGGAGTTCCTGTGCAAGGGTCTGAATTGACTGCTCTTTCCATTCTTGAAAGGCCACTTCTGCATTCTATTCAAAAGGATCATCACCTTTTCCTTTCAGTGTTTCATATAGAGGCCGAGCTAGTAGACTGTAGTTAGGGATCCAGAAGCAGCAAACCCTGGCCTCCCCAGGAACCCCTAAGCTGTCTTCTAGTTTTAGAAATGGGTAAGGCTGTAAATTGTTTCTTCCCTTTCCTGGGATGGGCTTCTCCGACCTTCTGTGAGAATGAAGCCCAGGCAGGTCACCGTAGTCTGTGATATTTGAGCTTTTTCTTGGACAACTTGTATCCTTTATTGGCTTCGTAGTTCAGAGGTCTCCTTAGTAGGGCTGGCGATCAGAATGTCGTCTGCATATTGAAGGAGTGTTTCCTTTTCCAGAGGTAGAACTTTTAGGTCTTTAGCTGAGCTTTCCCCAAAGATGGTGTGGGAATTTTTGAACCCTTGGGACAACACGGCCCGGAAGTATTGTTTTAGTTGTATGTTGAGTCCTGCCACTCACAAGCCAAAATTTCTTGTGACTCTGGGACTAATAGAATACAAAAGAAGGCATCATTGAAGACTAATACAGAATACCATGTCCTGGTGGTTGGTAGAATGACCAGCAGGGTGTAGGGTTTAGGAACTACTGGAGGTATATCCTCAGTGGCTTAACTGACTGTCCTGACATCCTTTACCAGGACTCCAGCAGCCCATGGGGCTCTCGAGGTCAGGCCAATCCCAGGATATGGAGCTCACCTGGGCAGGTACCCCAACCCAGCCCACGGGGCTCTCATGTTCAGGACCCTCCCAGGATATGGTGTTCCCTGGGCAGGTCCCCCTGCAGCCCATGGGGCTCTCGTGGTCAGGCCCCTCCCAGGATACAGAGCTACCCTTGCAGGTACCATGGCAGGGCTGGGAACACAGGAACCGTGCATATCGCCCTCATTGCAGAGCACTCCCAGCTCACCTGTCACTCAGATCTGACACAGAGCACCTCAGAGCAGGACTTGAACTAACAAACAGCAGCTCCGACAGGTCTGTGACCCTGGGCATCACTCTGTGTGGCCTCCCTCCACCTGGTCTTCCAGAGACTTCCACTGCACCCGGGGCACCAGGCCTTTGTCTCCACCCACCACCCACCCCTCCTCTCCCTGACTCCTGGGTTCCTCTCATTAGGAGAGGGTTTTCTTGAAGTTGTCTCCCACTCATGGGCCAGATAATATAATTAGAAAACAAGCCAGAGCTGCAGCCCCTTGTCTATCCTGACTCTCAGGAGCCCACACCTGTTCCTTGGACCTGGCCGATTCAGCAAGTTCCAGTTTCTGCAACTGTGAGCCCCTGAGGGGTGATTATTGGCTGGCCTGGGAAGCCTGACCGTGCCGGCCAGCCCTCCCCAGGTGTGCCTGGGTTCAGATCAATATAAACACCGCTCCAGGCAGCAAGAGCCCCTGCAGCTGTGCCTGACGCCATTTTCTCTGCCCTGTCAGCAGTCTTGGGGCTGGACTGGTGGGAGGGAGTGAGAGGCCACGGCTTTGTGGGTGGCCCAGTGTGAGTGGGGCTCTGCTGGACTTTCTGCAGCAGTTGCCAAGATGCCACCTGCTAAAGAAGAGGATGTGTCACCCATACCTGCCGCTGGAATTTCTCCCTGGGCAGAGGTGAGTGAGGAAGAAAGCAGTGGGGGCCGGGACAGCAGGGGTATCTCAGGCAGGGAAATGGAAAGCTTCCAGAAGAGCACCCAGGGCCAGGACCACCCTGGCTGGCCTGCAGGCACCAAGTCGGCTGGCATGCTGTCGCTCATGTGGCTCCATGGCCCTTCCTCTAGGCTTTCAAGTCCTTGTACATATTCAGGTGTTTTACCTGGGAAGGGTGGGAACATTTCAGCAGCAGCTGGCCTGGGGCTCAGCCCACGTTTACTCACAGATGCCTCGGCACGGTCCCCCAGCTTTGCAATGAGGACGCTTGTTGCGTGGGGCCTGCTGGCTGAATGGGAGATGATTCCCCACCACTGACCAACTTCAGAATTGCTTACAACTGGAGCAAGTGCCCTGATACGGTTTTCCTCTGTGTAACTGGTGGGTTCTGTTTTTTTTTCTTTTTTTCGTTTTTGGTTCAAGGTAGATTTTATTCCTCTTTTTTGTATTTACAGATATAAGCATGGAAATAATTTATTCATATAAATACATGTATGTGAAGGGAAGAATATTTTCTCTGTTTTACTTTTTGTAATTTGAATTTTATTTTATTTTTTTATACAGCAGGTTCTTTTTGGTTATCTCTTTTATACATATAAATGTATATATGCCAATCCCAATCTCTCAACTCCTCCCACCACCACCCCCCAACAGCTTTCCCCCCTTGGTGTCCATACGTTTGTTGTCTACATCTGTTGCTCTATTTCTGCCTTGCAAAACGGTTCATCTGTAAAATTTGTCTAGGTTCCACATATAGGCATTAATAGACAAGATTTGTTTTTCTATTTCTGACTTACTTCACTCTGTATGACAGTCTCTAGATCCATCAACGTCTCTACAAATGACCCAATTTCATTCCTTTTTATGGCTTAGTAATATTTCATTTTATATATGTACCACTTCTTTATGCATTCGTCTGTCTGTGGGCATTTAGGTTGCTTCCATTACCTGGATATTGTAAATAGTGATGCAATGAACATTGCGGTGAATGTCTCTTTTTGATTTATGGTTTTGTCTGGGTATATGCCCAGTAGTGGGATTGCTGTATCATATGGTAATTCTATTCTTAGTTTTATAAGAAACTCCATAATGTTCTCCACAGTGACTGTATCAATTTACATTCCCAACAATAGTGCAAGAGGGTTCCTTATCTCCACACCCTTTCCAGCATTTGTTGTTTGTAGATTTTCTGATGATGCCCATTCTAACATGTGTGAGGTGATACACCATGGATGAGTCTATTTCGTTGAGCAAAGAGTAGGTCTTGTCTAGTACATATTTGGCTTATGGAACGGTATGTGTGCTAATTTCAATCTCTGGTTTTACACAGCACCCCAACTCAACATTCCCCTTAAGCAAGCATAAGTGTTTATCTAAATGTGAGACTCTGTTCGGTTTTGTATTTCAGTTTATGTGTAGCCAAGTTTACACTCCCTCTATTAGTGATATCTTATGATACTTATCTTTCTCTGTGTGACGTATTTCTCTTAGAATCATCATATTTAAATCCACTCAATTTGCTGCTACAGGCCTGATGACATTGATTTCATTGCTGAGTGATATTCCGTTGTACGTAAGTAGCACAACTCCTTTATCCATTTTTTTCTTTCTGGGATATTTAATTTGTACTGGACTCGAGTTTCTTGTAAACACAGCAGCCCTAAATTTTGTGCTGGCTGTGTCTTGTTGATTTTAATTTTCCTAAGCTATAGGGCTAAAAGTGGAAGTACCCTAGGCTCTGTAGCTTTGTTTTTCAGATGTTTCAGGATACACCATAAACATCTCCAGAGTGTCTGTTGGCAATTTACATCCCGCCCATCAGCATAACAAGGCTCCCTGTTCTCCATGGCCTGTCCTGTGTTTCTGGTTTTTACATTTTTTTCAGATGGCCCTTTTGACGAATGGGAAATGAGACTTCATTGTAGTGCGGATTTCCATTGCTGGAGTGCTTGGTTGGCCAAAAAGGGCATATGCGTTTTTTCCTGAATATATTCAGGAAAAAATGTTTACGCACTTTTGTCCAAGTGCATCAGTGTCAAAGATCTGCCGCTCTTCACATGCTTTAAATGCAATTCCAATCTACCTCCTGAAATATGATTCCTGCAATTCTGCCTCGTTTTCAAGTCCTCTTTGCAGACTTACTTCAATATATTTTTGCCAATAGCTGTCATTTATATCTCTGCAGGTTTGTGAATTACAGTGCCCGTGATTTCCTTTCTTAACTCGTTTCCTTGAAAGCTGGCCACAGAACCGCAGGTTTGCTTTAGGCCATAATCAGGGTCCGACACGGCACTCTGAGCCTTTGGTTAATTCCTCTTCCTGGTGGGAAATTAGAGTTAAATGTGCCCCTCCGGACACCTGCCTCACTCCCAGCCCCTTGGTTATGTGTGTCCTGTAGTTTGAGGCCACATGTGCTGGGTTCCTCACCTTTGGCTGATGTGGCCCCACTGGTGTGAGGACACTCCTGCCTGGTTCCCATCCCCTTGGTGATGTGGACCCTCCGGTGAGAGTCTGATCCTGGCTGGGTTCCTCACACTTCTGAGAGGTGGGCCCTCTTCTCTGAGGTCACTCCTGCCTGGCTGGCCCACCCCGCCTTGACGACGTCGGCTCTCTCGTGGGAGTTGGTGCCTGCTGCGAGTCTCCTCCCCTTGGTAATGAGGGCCCTCTGGCGTCAGGCCCTAACTCCTGGCCTCCCAAAATTTTCTGATGTGCGCCCTGTGGTGCGAGTACACTCCTGCCAGGTTCCCAACACCATGGGAATGTGGGCCTTCTGCTCTGAGGTCCCAACGGTGGGTTGCTCAGTTTCATGATGAGGGCCCTCTGGTGTGAGTTCACTCCGGCCTGGATCCCATAGCCTCGCTGCTCCTGGCCACCTGCGGGGAGGTTACAACTGCGGGATTCCTCACCTTTTTTCTTCTATGGGCCCTCTGTTTTGAGACTCCTCCTGCCTGCCTCACTCCCAGCCCCTTGGTGATGTGTGTCCTCTGGTTTGAGGCCACGTGTGCTGGGTCCCTCACCTTTCGATGATGTGGCCCCACTGGTGTGAGGACACTCTTGCCTGGTTCCTATCCCCTTGAAGATGTGGGCTCTCTGGTGAGAGTCTGATCCTGGCTGGGTTCCTCACCCTTCTGTGAGGTGGGCCCTCTGCTGTGAGGTCACTCCTGCCTGGCTGGCACAGCCCGCCTGGGCAACATCGGCCCTCTTGTGGCAGTTGGAGCATGCTGGGAGCCTCCTCCCCTCGGTGATGAGGGCCCTCTGGCGTCAGGCCCTAACTGCTGGGTACCCACATTTTCTGATACGTGCTAAGTGGTGCGAGGACACTCCTGCGAGGTTCCCATCCCCATGGGGATGTGGGCCTTCTGCTCTGAGGTCCCAATGGCTGGGTTGCTCACAGTTTCATGATGTGGGCCCTCTGCTGTGAGTTCACTGCAGCCTGGATCACATAGACTCGGTGCTCTGGGCCGCCTGCTGGGAGGTTCCCACTGCAGGATTCCTCACCTTTTTTCTCCTATGGGCCCTCTGTTTTGAGACTCCTCCTGCCTGCCTCACTCCCAGCCCCTTGGTGATGTGTGTCCTCTGGTTTGAGGCCACGTGTGCTGGGTCACTCACATTTCGTTGATGAGGTCCCACTGGTGTGAGGACACTCCAGCCTGGTTCCCATTCTCTTGGTGATGTGGGCCCTCTGGTGAGAGTCTGATCCTCCTTGGGTTCCTCACACTTTTGTGAGGTGGGCCCTCTGCTCTGAGGTCACTCTTGCCTGGCTGGCACACCCCGCATTGGCGACGGCGGCCCACTGGTAGCAGTTGGAGCCTGCTGGGAGCCTCCTCTCCTCGGTGATGAGAGCCCTCTGGTGTCAGGCCCTAACTGCTGGGCTCCCCACATTTTCTGATGTGTGCCCACTGGTGCGATGACACTCCTACTTGGTTCCCTTCCCCATGGGGATGTGGGCCTTGTGCTCTGAGGTCACAACGGCTGGTTTGCTCACAGTTTCATGATGAGGGCCCTCTGTTGTGAGTTCATCACTGCCTGGATCCCATAGCCTCGGTGCTCTGGGCCGCCTGCTGGGATGTTCCAACTGCTGGATTCCTCACCTTTTTTATACAATGGGCCATGTGTTGTGAGGTTAATCCTGCCTGCCTCGCTCCAAGACCCATGGTGATGTGGGTCCTCTGGTTTGAGGCCACATTTTCTTGTTACCTCAACTTTTGATGATATGGCCCCACGGGTGTGATGACACTCCTGCCTGGTTCACAGCCCCTTGCTGATGTGGGCACTCTGGTGAGAGTCTGATCCTGGCTGGGTTCCTTACCCTTCTGTGAGGTGGGCCCTCTGATGTGAGGTCACTCCTGCCTGGCTGGCTCACGTCGCCTTGATGATGTGGGCCCTCTGTTGGCCACTAAAGCATTCTGGGAGCCTCCTACCCTCTTTAATGAGGGCCCTGGAAAAAACGCAGATGCACATTTTGACCAAGTGCATCATTGTCCAGGATCTGCCTCTTCTCCTATGCTTTCAGAGCACTTCCCGTCTACGTCCTGAAATCATATTCCAGGAATACTGCCCCGCTTTCAAGTCCTCCTCGCAGCCTTACTTCAATATATTTTTGTATGATACCTGTCATTAATAACTCTGCAGGTTTGTTAAATACAGTGTCCCTGAGCTCCTTTCTTCAACACGCTTTCTTGTGAGCTGGCCGCAAAACCGCAGGATTGCTTCAGGCCGTAATCTGGTTTCGGCACGGCACGCTGAGCCTTTGGTAAATTCCTCTTTCTGGTGAGAAATGAGCATTCAGTTTGCCCGTGGAGACACCTACAGCTAGTCTCTCATTGGTTCTCCCTATTCCTGTTCATCTTGTGCAGAAATTGCAAACTGTGCCAAACAGGAGGTTAAAGGCACTGACTCTCCAAGTGGGTAGAGGGTTAGTAAAGCATCTGGAATGGTGAACCCGAGTACCAGGGAACGAAACCTGAGAGCCATTTAAAATGGTTTCCCAGTCTCACAGTGGACAATACTCTGGGTTTCCCATGCATGTTTTAGCTGAAGGAAGAATTCCTTAAACCTGGAGATTATTGACCCATGGAATGGGTACCATGCAGTATGACTAAAAAGGGTCTGAATTTGCTCACCGAACCTCACCAATGCTATCAGTTCGAAGTGTCCAGCCTTATGCCTCACCCAGCTCTGGGTGTAGATGTGGTAAATTCAGGTTTCATCACAAGCCCTGAATCAATTATTTAAGAATTGCTGTCTCTTTCACTGTCATTGTGTTTTGTTTTTGTAATTTAGTTTGATAATGGGATTTATCGGATTTTCACTGCTGCATTCTTGCAGCTGTACACACGCTTGACTCTCTTATGGAGACATATAAATCCATGGGTTTGAAGATTCTGATCAGTCAGGTGTATTCCTAGGCTTTGAATATGGGGTGTTTAGTCCATTTCGTTGAGCAAGGGGTAGGTCTTGAGTATTATATATTTGGCTTATGGAAAGGTATCTGTGCTAATTTCTATCTCTGGTTTTATGCAGCACCCCAACTCACATTTCCCCTTAAGCAAGCATAAGTTGGTTTTCTAAATTTGAGACCCTGTTCTGTTTTGTAATTCAGTTCATGTGTAGCCAAGTTTACATTCCTTGTATTAGTGATATCTTATGATGTTTCATTTTCTGTGTGACTTATTTCACTTAGAATCATCGTACCTGAATCCACTCATTATGCCGCGATGGGCCTGATGACATAGATTTCATTGGTGAGTGATATTCCATTGTACGTACGTACCACAATTTCTTTATCCATTTTTCGCTTTCTTGGATATTTAACTTGTACCGTAGACGAGGTTCTTGTAAACAGAGCCGTCCGAAACTTTGGGGTGGCTGTGTGTTTTTGATTTTAATTTCACTAAGCTATAGGACCATAAGTGGAAGTGCTGTAGGCTCCGTTGCTTGGTTTTTTAGGTGTTTGAGGAAACACCATACACTTCTCCAGAGTGGCTGTTGGCAAATTACATCCCGCCCATCAGCATAACAAGGCTCCCTCTTCTCCATGGTCTGTGCTGCCTTTCTGGATTTTACACTTTTTTCAGATGGCCCTTTTGACCGGGGCGCAGTGAGACTTCATTGTAGTGCAGATTTCCTTTACACGCTTGCTTGGTTGGCCAAAAAGGGCGTATGCGTTTTTTCCTGAATATATTCAGGAAAAAACGCATACGCCCTTTTTGGCCAAGTGCATCATTGTCGTCGTTCTGCCTCTTTTCCTATGCTTTAAATGCAATTCCAGTCTACCCCCTGAAATCGTTTTCCTGAAATTCTGCCCCACTTTCAAGTCCTCTTCGCAGCCTTCCTTCAATATATTTTTAGACCATAGCTGTCATTTATAACTCTGCAGGTTTGTGAATTACAGTGCCCCTGAGCTCCTTTCTTCATCTCGCTTTCTTGTAAGCTGGCCACAAACCCGCAGGAATGCTTCAGGCCCTAATCTGGTTCTGGCACGGCATGCTGAGCCTTTGGTTAATTCCTCTTCCTGGTGGGAAATGAGCGTTAAATTTGCCCGTGCAGACACCTTCACACGAGTCGTCATGGTGCACCTTTGCCCCGGTTATCTCTATGGAGGTTGGAGTTGGAGGGCCTCCTCACTCAAGGTCAGTGTGCCCACGGAGCCAACCCTGCAACTTCAGGGCATGTTTGGTGGTTAGGATCACCACGTGGGGTCCTTTTACCTTAGGAGGGAGGTGGCCTTTTGGGCTGCTGATTTCCAGGTTTTCGGATACTGCCAGTATCTTGGCCAGATGTGGCGGTGGGCCAATCCCCTTGGTGACCGTAGTTTATCCTACCTGGATCGCATTCTTGCATTGTTCCATTTCAAGTGGTCCCAGGTTTTGCACTAATACTCCAATGGCGATTCACCGTTCACCAGGAATGTAAAGGTCAAAGGGTTTAGCTAAATTAGGGAGTTCCTGTGCAAGGGTCTGAATTGACTGCTCTTTCCATTCTTGAAAGGCCACTTCTGCATTCTATTCAAAAGGATCATCACCTTTTCCTTTCAGTGTTTCATATAGAGGCCGAGCTAGTAGACTGTAGTTAGGGATCCAGAAGCAGCAAACCCTGGCCTCCCCAGGAACCCCTAAGCTGTCTTCTAGTTTTAGAAATGGGTAAGGCTGTAAATTGTTTCTTCCCTTTCCTGGGATGGGCTTCTCCGACCTTCTGTGAGAATGAAGCCCAGGCAGGTCACCGTAGTCTGTGATATTTGAGCTTTTTCTTGGACAACTTGTATCCTTTATTGGCTTCGTAGTTCAGAGGTCTCCTTAGTAGGGCTGGCGATCAGAATGTCGTCTGCATATTGAAGGAGTGTTTCCTTTTCCAGAGGTAGAACTTTTAGGTCTTTAGCTGAGCTTTCCCCAAAGATGGTGTGGGAATTTTTGAACCCTTGGGACAACACGGCCCGGAAGTATTGTTTTAGTTGTATGTTGAGTCCTGCCACTCACAAGCCAAAATTTCTTGTGACTCTGGGACTAATAGAATACAAAAGAAGGCATCATTGAAGACTAATACAGAATACCATGTCCTGGTGGTTGGTAGAATGACCAGCAGGGTGTAGGGTTTAGGAACTACTGGAGGTATATCCTCAGTGGCTTAACTGACTGTCCTGACATCCTTTACCAGGACTCCAGCAGCCCATGGGGCTCTCGAGGTCAGGCCAATCCCAGGATATGGAGCTCACCTGGGCAGGTACCCCAACCCAGCCCACGGGGCTCTCATGTTCAGGACCCTCCCAGGATATGGTGTTCCCTGGGCAGGTCCCCCTGCAGCCCATGGGGCTCTCGTGGTCAGGCCCCTCCCAGGATACAGAGCTACCCTTGCAGGTACCATGGCAGGGCTGGGAACACAGGAACCGTGCATATCGCCCTCATTGCAGAGCACTCCCAGCTCACCTGTCACTCAGATCTGACACAGAGCACCTCAGAGCAGGACTTGAACTAACAAACAGCAGCTCCGACAGGTCTGTGACCCTGGGCATCACTCTGTGTGGCCTCCCTCCACCTGGTCTTCCAGAGACTTCCACTGCACCCGGGGCACCAGGCCTTTGTCTCCACCCACCACCCACCCCTCCTCTCCCTGACTCCTGGGTTCCTCTCATTAGGAGAGGGTTTTCTTGAAGTTGTCTCCCACTCATGGGCCAGATAATATAATTAGAAAACAAGCCAGAGCTGCAGCCCCTTGTCTATCCTGACTCTCAGGAGCCCACACCTGTTCCTTGGACCTGGCCGATTCAGCAAGTTCCAGTTTCTGCAACTGTGAGCCCCTGAGGGGTGATTATTGGCTGGCCTGGGAAGCCTGACCGTGCCGGCCAGCCCTCCCCAGGTGTGCCTGGGTTCAGATCAATATAAACACCGCTCCAGGCAGCAAGAGCCCCTGCAGCTGTGCCTGACGCCATTTTCTCTGCCCTGTCAGCAGTCTTGGGGCTGGACTGGTGGGAGGGAGTGAGAGGCCACGGCTTTGTGGGTGGCCCAGTGTGAGTGGGGCTCTGCTGGACTTTCTGCAGCAGTTGCCAAGATGCCACCTGCTAAAGAAGAGGATGTGTCACCCATACCTGCCGCTGGAATTTCTCCCTGGGCAGAGGTGAGTGAGGAAGAAAGCAGTGGGGGCCGGGACAGCAGGGGTATCTCAGGCAGGGAAATGGAAAGCTTCCAGAAGAGCACCCAGGGCCAGGACCACCCTGGCTGGCCTGCAGGCACCAAGTCGGCTGGCATGCTGTCGCTCATGTGGCTCCATGGCCCTTCCTCTAGGCTTTCAAGTCCTTGTACATATTCAGGTGTTTTACCTGGGAAGGGTGGGAACATTTCAGCAGCAGCTGGCCTGGGGCTCAGCCCACGTTTACTCACAGATGCCTCGGCACGGTCCCCCAGCTTTGCAATGAGGACGCTTGTTGCGTGGGGCCTGCTGGCTGAATGGGAGATGATTCCCCACCACTGACCAACTTCAGAATTGCTTACAACTGGAGCAAGTGCCCTGATACGGTTTTCCTCTGTGTAACTGGTGGGTTCTGTTTTTTTTTCTTTTTTTCGTTTTTGGTTCAAGGTAGATTTTATTCCTCTTTTTTGTATTTACAGATATAAGCATGGAAATAATTTATTCATATAAATACATGTATGTGAAGGGAAGAATATTTTCTCTGTTTTACTTTTTGTAATTTGAATTTTATTTTATTTTTTTATACAGCAGGTTCTTTTTGGTTATCTCTTTTATACATATAAATGTATATATGCCAATCCCAATCTCTCAACTCCTCCCACCACCACCCCCCAACAGCTTTCCCCCCTTGGTGTCCATACGTTTGTTGTCTACATCTGTTGCTCTATTTCTGCCTTGCAAAACGGTTCATCTGTAAAATTTGTCTAGGTTCCACATATAGGCATTAATAGACAAGATTTGTTTTTCTATTTCTGACTTACTTCACTCTGTATGACAGTCTCTAGATCCATCAACGTCTCTACAAATGACCCAATTTCATTCCTTTTTATGGCTTAGTAATATTTCATTTTATATATGTACCACTTCTTTATGCATTCGTCTGTCTGTGGGCATTTAGGTTGCTTCCATTACCTGGATATTGTAAATAGTGATGCAATGAACATTGCGGTGAATGTCTCTTTTTGATTTATGGTTTTGTCTGGGTATATGCCCAGTAGTGGGATTGCTGTATCATATGGTAATTCTATTCTTAGTTTTATAAGAAACTCCATAATGTTCTCCACAGTGACTGTATCAATTTACATTCCCAACAATAGTGCAAGAGGGTTCCTTATCTCCACACCCTTTCCAGCATTTGTTGTTTGTAGATTTTCTGATGATGCCCATTCTAACATGTGTGAGGTGATACACCATGGATGAGTCTATTTCGTTGAGCAAAGAGTAGGTCTTGTCTAGTACATATTTGGCTTATGGAACGGTATGTGTGCTAATTTCAATCTCTGGTTTTACACAGCACCCCAACTCAACATTCCCCTTAAGCAAGCATAAGTGTTTATCTAAATGT
Organism: Delphinapterus leucas; assembly: GCF_059928025.1. NCBI lineage: Eukaryota > Metazoa > Chordata > Mammalia > Artiodactyla > Monodontidae > Delphinapterus > Delphinapterus leucas. Next base: position 7,393,114 of record NW_028322245.1, read on the forward strand.
GAGACTCTGTTCGGTTTTGTATTTCAGTTTATGTGTAGCCAAGTTTACACTCCCTCTATTAGTGATATCTTATGATACTTATCTTTCTCTGTGTGACGTATTTCTCTTAGAATCATCATATTTAAATCCACTCAATTTGCTGCTACAGGCCTGATGACATTGATTTCATTGCTGAGTGATATTCCGTTGTACGTAAGTAGCACAACTCCTTTATCCATTTTTTTCTTTCTGGGATATTTAATTTGTACTGGACTCGAGTTTCTTGTAAACACAGCAGCCCTAAATTTTGTGCTGGCTGTGTCTTGTTGATTTTAATTTTCCTAAGCTATAGGGCTAAAAGTGGAAGTACCCTAGGCTCTGTAGCTTTGTTTTTCAGATGTTTCAGGATACACCATAAACATCTCCAGAGTGTCTGTTGGCAATTTACATCCCGCCCATCAGCATAACAAGGCTCCCTGTTCTCCATGGCCTGTCCTGTGTTTCTGGTTTTTACATTTTTTTCAGATGGCCCTTTTGACGAATGGGAAATGAGACTTCATTGTAGTGCGGATTTCCATTGCTGGAGTGCTTGGTTGGCCAAAAAGGGCATATGCGTTTTTTCCTGAATATATTCAGGAAAAAATGTTTACGCACTTTTGTCCAAGTGCATCAGTGTCAAAGATCTGCCGCTCTTCACATGCTTTAAATGCAATTCCAATCTACCTCCTGAAATATGATTCCTGCAATTCTGCCTCGTTTTCAAGTCCTCTTTGCAGACTTACTTCAATATATTTTTGCCAATAGCTGTCATTTATATCTCTGCAGGTTTGTGAATTACAGTGCCCGTGATTTCCTTTCTTAACTCGTTTCCTTGAAAGCTGGCCACAGAACCGCAGGTTTGCTTTAGGCCATAATCAGGGTCCGACACGGCACTCTGAGCCTTTGGTTAATTCCTCTTCCTGGTGGGAAATTAGAGTTAAATGTGCCCCTCCGGACACCTGCCTCACTCCCAGCCCCTTGGTTATGTGTGTCCTGTAGTTTGAGGCCACATGTGCTGGGTTCCTCACCTTTGGCTGATGTGGCCCCACTGGTGTGAGGACACTCCTGCCTGGTTCCCATCCCCTTGGTGATGTGGACCCTCCGGTGAGAGTCTGATCCTGGCTGGGTTCCTCACACTTCTGAGAGGTGGGCCCTCTTCTCTGAGGTCACTCCTGCCTGGCTGGCCCACCCCGCCTTGACGACGTCGGCTCTCTCGTGGGAGTTGGTGCCTGCTGCGAGTCTCCTCCCCTTGGTAATGAGGGCCCTCTGGCGTCAGGCCCTAACTCCTGGCCTCCCAAAATTTTCTGATGTGCGCCCTGTGGTGCGAGTACACTCCTGCCAGGTTCCCAACACCATGGGAATGTGGGCCTTCTGCTCTGAGGTCCCAACGGTGGGTTGCTCAGTTTCATGATGAGGGCCCTCTGGTGTGAGTTCACTCCGGCCTGGATCCCATAGCCTCGCTGCTCCTGGCCACCTGCGGGGAGGTTACAACTGCGGGATTCCTCACCTTTTTTCTTCTATGGGCCCTCTGTTTTGAGACTCCTCCTGCCTGCCTCACTCCCAGCCCCTTGGTGATGTGTGTCCTCTGGTTTGAGGCCACGTGTGCTGGGTCCCTCACCTTTCGATGATGTGGCCCCACTGGTGTGAGGACACTCTTGCCTGGTTCCTATCCCCTTGAAGATGTGGGCTCTCTGGTGAGAGTCTGATCCTGGCTGGGTTCCTCACCCTTCTGTGAGGTGGGCCCTCTGCTGTGAGGTCACTCCTGCCTGGCTGGCACAGCCCGCCTGGGCAACATCGGCCCTCTTGTGGCAGTTGGAGCATGCTGGGAGCCTCCTCCCCTCGGTGATGAGGGCCCTCTGGCGTCAGGCCCTAACTGCTGGGTACCCACATTTTCTGATACGTGCTAAGTGGTGCGAGGACACTCCTGCGAGGTTCCCATCCCCATGGGGATGTGGGCCTTCTGCTCTGAGGTCCCAATGGCTGGGTTGCTCACAGTTTCATGATGTGGGCCCTCTGCTGTGAGTTCACTGCAGCCTGGATCACATAGACTCGGTGCTCTGGGCCGCCTGCTGGGAGGTTCCCACTGCAGGATTCCTCACCTTTTTTATTCTATTGGCCCTGTGTTGTGAGGCTACTCATGCCTGCCTCAATCCGAGCCCCTCGGAGATGTGGGTCCTCTGGTTTAGGCCTCATGTGCTGGTTTCCTCACCTTTCTATGATGTGGTCACCCTGGTGTGAAGACAGTCCTGCCTGGTTCTGATCCCCTTGGTGATGTGGGCCCTCTGGTGAGAGTCTTATCCTGGCTGGGTTCCTCACCCTTCTGTGAGGTAGGCCCTCTGCTGTGAGGTCACTCCTGCCTGGCTGTCACACGTCACCTTGTCGACATGGGCCCTCAGTTGGGAGTTGGTGCCTGCTTGGAGTCTCCTCCCCTTGGTAATGAGGGCCCTCTGGCGTCAGACCCTAACTTCTGGGCTCCCACAATTCTCTGATGTGTGCCCTGAGGTGCGAGTACACTTATGCCATGTTCCCAACCACATAGGAATGTGGGCCTTCTGCTCTGAGGTCCCAAAGCCTGGGTTGCTCACAGTTTCATGATGAGGGCCCTCTGTTTTGAGTTCAGTCAGGTCTGGATCCCATAGCCTCGCTGCTCCTGGCCGCCTGCTGGGAGGTTCCAACTGCGGGATTCCTCACCTTTTTTCTTCTATGGGCCCTCTGTTTTGAGACTCCTCCTGCCTGCCTCACTCCCAGCCCCTTGGTGATGTGTGTCCTCTGGTTTGAGGCCACGTGTGCTGGGTCACTCACATTTCGTTGATGAGGTCCCACTGGTGTGAGGACACTCCAGCCTGGTTCCCATTCTCTTGGTGATGTGGGCCCTCTGGTGAGAGTCTGATCCTCCTTGGGTTCCTCACACTTTTGTGAGGTGGGCCCTCTGCTCTGAGGTCACTCTTGCCTGGCTGGCACACCCCGCATTGGCGACGGCGGCCCACTGGTAGCAGTTGGAGCCTGCTGGGAGCCTCCTCTCCTCGGTGATGAGAGCCCTCTGGTGTCAGGCCCTAACTGCTGGGCTCCCCACATTTTCTGATGTGTGCCCACTGGTGCGATGACACTCCTACTTGGTTCCCTTCCCCATGGGGATGTGGGCCTTGTGCTCTGAGGTCACAACGGCTGGTTTGCTCACAGTTTCATGATGAGGGCCCTCTGTTGTGAGTTCATCACTGCCTGGATCCCATAGCCTCGGTGCTCTGGGCCGCCTGCTGGGATGTTCCAACTGCTGGATTCCTCACCTTTTTTATACAATGGGCCATGTGTTGTGAGGTTAATCCTGCCTGCCTCGCTCCAAGACCCATGGTGATGTGGGTCCTCTGGTTTGAGGCCACATTTTCTTGTTACCTCAACTTTTGATGATATGGCCCCACGGGTGTGATGACACTCCTGCCTGGTTCACAGCCCCTTGCTGATGTGGGCACTCTGGTGAGAGTCTGATCCTGGCTGGGTTCCTTACCCTTCTGTGAGGTGGGCCCTCTGATGTGAGGTCACTCCTGCCTGGCTGGCTCACGTCGCCTTGATGATGTGGGCCCTCTGTTGGCCACTAAAGCATTCTGGGAGCCTCCTACCCTCTTTAATGAGGGCCCTGGAAAAAACGCAGATGCACATTTTGACCAAGTGCATCATTGTCCAGGATCTGCCTCTTCTCCTATGCTTTCAGAGCACTTCCCGTCTACGTCCTGAAATCATATTCCAGGAATACTGCCCCGCTTTCAAGTCCTCCTCGCAGCCTTACTTCAATATATTTTTGTATGATACCTGTCATTAATAACTCTGCAGGTTTGTTAAATACAGTGTCCCTGAGCTCCTTTCTTCAACACGCTTTCTTGTGAGCTGGCCGCAAAACCGCAGGATTGCTTCAGGCCGTAATCTGGTTTCGGCACGGCACGCTGAGCCTTTGGTAAATTCCTCTTTCTGGTGAGAAATGAGCATTCAGTTTGCCCGTGGAGACACCTACAGCTAGTCTCTCATTGGTTCTCCCTATTCCTGTTCATCTTGTGCAGAAATTGCAAACTGTGCCAAACAGGAGGTTAAAGGCACTGACTCTCCAAGTGGGTAGAGGGTTAGTAAAGCATCTGGAATGGTGAACCCGAGTACCAGGGAACGAAACCTGAGAGCCATTTAAAATGGTTTCCCAGTCTCACAGTGGACAATACTCTGGGTTTCCCATGCATGTTTTAGCTGAAGGAAGAATTCCTTAAACCTGGAGATTATTGACCCATGGAATGGGTACCATGCAGTATGACTAAAAAGGGTCTGAATTTGCTCACCGAACCTCACCAATGCTATCAGTTCGAAGTGTCCAGCCTTATGCCTCACCCAGCTCTGGGTGTAGATGTGGTAAATTCAGGTTTCATCACAAGCCCTGAATCAATTATTTAAGAATTGCTGTCTCTTTCACTGTCATTGTGTTTTGTTTTTGTAATTTAGTTTGATAATGGGATTTATCGGATTTTCACTGCTGCATTCTTGCAGCTGTACACACGCTTGACTCTCTTATGGAGACATATAAATCCATGGGTTTGAAGATTCTGATCAGTCAGGTGTATTCCTAGGCTTTGAATATGGGGTGTTTAGTCCATTTCGTTGAGCAAGGGGTAGGTCTTGAGTATTATATATTTGGCTTATGGAAAGGTATCTGTGCTAATTTCTATCTCTGGTTTTATGCAGCACCCCAACTCACATTTCCCCTTAAGCAAGCATAAGTTGGTTTTCTAAATTTGAGACCCTGTTCTGTTTTGTAATTCAGTTCATGTGTAGCCAAGTTTACATTCCTTGTATTAGTGATATCTTATGATGTTTCATTTTCTGTGTGACTTATTTCACTTAGAATCATCGTACCTGAATCCACTCATTATGCCGCGATGGGCCTGATGACATAGATTTCATTGGTGAGTGATATTCCATTGTACGTACGTACCACAATTTCTTTATCCATTTTTCGCTTTCTTGGATATTTAACTTGTACCGTAGACGAGGTTCTTGTAAACAGAGCCGTCCGAAACTTTGGGGTGGCTGTGTGTTTTTGATTTTAATTTCACTAAGCTATAGGACCATAAGTGGAAGTGCTGTAGGCTCCGTTGCTTGGTTTTTTAGGTGTTTGAGGAAACACCATACACTTCTCCAGAGTGGCTGTTGGCAAATTACATCCCGCCCATCAGCATAACAAGGCTCCCTCTTCTCCATGGTCTGTGCTGCCTTTCTGGATTTTACACTTTTTTCAGATGGCCCTTTTGACCGGGGCGCAGTGAGACTTCATTGTAGTGCAGATTTCCTTTACACGCTTGCTTGGTTGGCCAAAAAGGGCGTATGCGTTTTTTCCTGAATATATTCAGGAAAAAACGCATACGCCCTTTTTGGCCAAGTGCATCATTGTCGTCGTTCTGCCTCTTTTCCTATGCTTTAAATGCAATTCCAGTCTACCCCCTGAAATCGTTTTCCTGAAATTCTGCCCCACTTTCAAGTCCTCTTCGCAGCCTTCCTTCAATATATTTTTAGACCATAGCTGTCATTTATAACTCTGCAGGTTTGTGAATTACAGTGCCCCTGAGCTCCTTTCTTCATCTCGCTTTCTTGTAAGCTGGCCACAAACCCGCAGGAATGCTTCAGGCCCTAATCTGGTTCTGGCACGGCATGCTGAGCCTTTGGTTAATTCCTCTTCCTGGTGGGAAATGAGCGTTAAATTTGCCCGTGCAGACACCTTCACACGAGTCGTCATGGTGCACCTTTGCCCCGGTTATCTCTATGGAGGTTGGAGTTGGAGGGCCTCCTCACTCAAGGTCAGTGTGCCCACGGAGCCAACCCTGCAACTTCAGGGCATGTTTGGTGGTTAGGATCACCACGTGGGGTCCTTTTACCTTAGGAGGGAGGTGGCCTTTTGGGCTGCTGATTTCCAGGTTTTCGGATACTGCCAGTATCTTGGCCAGATGTGGCGGTGGGCCAATCCCCTTGGTGACCGTAGTTTATCCTACCTGGATCGCATTCTTGCATTGTTCCATTTCAAGTGGTCCCAGGTTTTGCACTAATACTCCAATGGCGATTCACCGTTCACCAGGAATGTAAAGGTCAAAGGGTTTAGCTAAATTAGGGAGTTCCTGTGCAAGGGTCTGAATTGACTGCTCTTTCCATTCTTGAAAGGCCACTTCTGCATTCTATTCAAAAGGATCATCACCTTTTCCTTTCAGTGTTTCATATAGAGGCCGAGCTAGTAGACTGTAGTTAGGGATCCAGAAGCAGCAAACCCTGGCCTCCCCAGGAACCCCTAAGCTGTCTTCTAGTTTTAGAAATGGGTAAGGCTGTAAATTGTTTCTTCCCTTTCCTGGGATGGGCTTCTCCGACCTTCTGTGAGAATGAAGCCCAGGCAGGTCACCGTAGTCTGTGATATTTGAGCTTTTTCTTGGACAACTTGTATCCTTTATTGGCTTCGTAGTTCAGAGGTCTCCTTAGTAGGGCTGGCGATCAGAATGTCGTCTGCATATTGAAGGAGTGTTTCCTTTTCCAGAGGTAGAACTTTTAGGTCTTTAGCTGAGCTTTCCCCAAAGATGGTGTGGGAATTTTTGAACCCTTGGGACAACACGGCCCGGAAGTATTGTTTTAGTTGTATGTTGAGTCCTGCCACTCACAAGCCAAAATTTCTTGTGACTCTGGGACTAATAGAATACAAAAGAAGGCATCATTGAAGACTAATACAGAATACCATGTCCTGGTGGTTGGTAGAATGACCAGCAGGGTGTAGGGTTTAGGAACTACTGGAGGTATATCCTCAGTGGCTTAACTGACTGTCCTGACATCCTTTACCAGGACTCCAGCAGCCCATGGGGCTCTCGAGGTCAGGCCAATCCCAGGATATGGAGCTCACCTGGGCAGGTACCCCAACCCAGCCCACGGGGCTCTCATGTTCAGGACCCTCCCAGGATATGGTGTTCCCTGGGCAGGTCCCCCTGCAGCCCATGGGGCTCTCGTGGTCAGGCCCCTCCCAGGATACAGAGCTACCCTTGCAGGTACCATGGCAGGGCTGGGAACACAGGAACCGTGCATATCGCCCTCATTGCAGAGCACTCCCAGCTCACCTGTCACTCAGATCTGACACAGAGCACCTCAGAGCAGGACTTGAACTAACAAACAGCAGCTCCGACAGGTCTGTGACCCTGGGCATCACTCTGTGTGGCCTCCCTCCACCTGGTCTTCCAGAGACTTCCACTGCACCCGGGGCACCAGGCCTTTGTCTCCACCCACCACCCACCCCTCCTCTCCCTGACTCCTGGGTTCCTCTCATTAGGAGAGGGTTTTCTTGAAGTTGTCTCCCACTCATGGGCCAGATAATATAATTAGAAAACAAGCCAGAGCTGCAGCCCCTTGTCTATCCTGACTCTCAGGAGCCCACACCTGTTCCTTGGACCTGGCCGATTCAGCAAGTTCCAGTTTCTGCAACTGTGAGCCCCTGAGGGGTGATTATTGGCTGGCCTGGGAAGCCTGACCGTGCCGGCCAGCCCTCCCCAGGTGTGCCTGGGTTCAGATCAATATAAACACCGCTCCAGGCAGCAAGAGCCCCTGCAGCTGTGCCTGACGCCATTTTCTCTGCCCTGTCAGCAGTCTTGGGGCTGGACTGGTGGGAGGGAGTGAGAGGCCACGGCTTTGTGGGTGGCCCAGTGTGAGTGGGGCTCTGCTGGACTTTCTGCAGCAGTTGCCAAGATGCCACCTGCTAAAGAAGAGGATGTGTCACCCATACCTGCCGCTGGAATTTCTCCCTGGGCAGAGGTGAGTGAGGAAGAAAGCAGTGGGGGCCGGGACAGCAGGGGTATCTCAGGCAGGGAAATGGAAAGCTTCCAGAAGAGCACCCAGGGCCAGGACCACCCTGGCTGGCCTGCAGGCACCAAGTCGGCTGGCATGCTGTCGCTCATGTGGCTCCATGGCCCTTCCTCTAGGCTTTCAAGTCCTTGTACATATTCAGGTGTTTTACCTGGGAAGGGTGGGAACATTTCAGCAGCAGCTGGCCTGGGGCTCAGCCCACGTTTACTCACAGATGCCTCGGCACGGTCCCCCAGCTTTGCAATGAGGACGCTTGTTGCGTGGGGCCTGCTGGCTGAATGGGAGATGATTCCCCACCACTGACCAACTTCAGAATTGCTTACAACTGGAGCAAGTGCCCTGATACGGTTTTCCTCTGTGTAACTGGTGGGTTCTGTTTTTTTTTCTTTTTTTCGTTTTTGGTTCAAGGTAGATTTTATTCCTCTTTTTTGTATTTACAGATATAAGCATGGAAATAATTTATTCATATAAATACATGTATGTGAAGGGAAGAATATTTTCTCTGTTTTACTTTTTGTAATTTGAATTTTATTTTATTTTTTTATACAGCAGGTTCTTTTTGGTTATCTCTTTTATACATATAAATGTATATATGCCAATCCCAATCTCTCAACTCCTCCCACCACCACCCCCCAACAGCTTTCCCCCCTTGGTGTCCATACGTTTGTTGTCTACATCTGTTGCTCTATTTCTGCCTTGCAAAACGGTTCATCTGTAAAATTTGTCTAGGTTCCACATATAGGCATTAATAGACAAGATTTGTTTTTCTATTTCTGACTTACTTCACTCTGTATGACAGTCTCTAGATCCATCAACGTCTCTACAAATGACCCAATTTCATTCCTTTTTATGGCTTAGTAATATTTCATTTTATATATGTACCACTTCTTTATGCATTCGTCTGTCTGTGGGCATTTAGGTTGCTTCCATTACCTGGATATTGTAAATAGTGATGCAATGAACATTGCGGTGAATGTCTCTTTTTGATTTATGGTTTTGTCTGGGTATATGCCCAGTAGTGGGATTGCTGTATCATATGGTAATTCTATTCTTAGTTTTATAAGAAACTCCATAATGTTCTCCACAGTGACTGTATCAATTTACATTCCCAACAATAGTGCAAGAGGGTTCCTTATCTCCACACCCTTTCCAGCATTTGTTGTTTGTAGATTTTCTGATGATGCCCATTCTAACATGTGTGAGGTGATACACCATGGATGAGTCTATTTCGTTGAGCAAAGAGTAGGTCTTGTCTAGTACATATTTGGCTTATGGAACGGTATGTGTGCTAATTTCAATCTCTGGTTTTATACAGCACCCCAACTCAACATTCCCCTTAAGCAAGCATAAGTGTTTATCTAAATGTGAGACTCTGTTCGGTTTTGTATTTCAGTTTATGTGTAGCCAAGTTTACACTCCCTCTATTAGTGATATCTTATGATACTTATCTTTCTCTGTGTGACGTATTTCTCTTAGAATCATCATATTTAAATCCACTCAATTTGCTGCTACAGGCCTGATGACATTGATTTCATTGCTGAGTGATATTCCGTTGTACGTAAGTAGCACAACTCCTTTATCCATTTTTTTCTTTCTGGGATATTTAATTTGTACTGGACTCGAGTTTCTTGTAAACACAGCAGCCCTAAATTTTGTGCTGGCTGTGTCTTGTTGATTTTAATTTTCCTAAGCTATAGGGCTAAAAGTGGAAGTACCCTAGGCTCTGTAGCTTTCTTTTTCAGATGTTTCAGGATACACCATAAACATCTCCAGAGTGTCTGTTGGCAATTTACATCCCGCCCATCAGCATAACAAGGCTCCCTGTTCTCCATGGCCTGTCCTGTGTTTCTGGTTTTTACACGTTTTTCAGATGGCCCTTTTGACGAATGGGAAATGAGACTTCATTGTAGTGCGGATTTCCATTGCTGGAGTGCTTGGTTGGCCAAAAAGGGCATATGCGTTTTTTCCTGAATATATTCAGGAAAAAATGTTTACGCACTTTTGTCCAAGTGCATCAGTGTCAAAGATCTGCCGCTTTTCACATGCTTTAAATGCAATTCCAATCTACCTCCTGAAATATGATTCCTGCAATTCTGCCTCGTTTTCAAGTCCTCTTTGCAGACTTACTTCAATATATTTTTGCCAATAGCTGTCATTTATATCTCTGCAGGTTTGTGAATTACAGTGCCCGTGATTTCCTTTCTTAACTCGTTTCCTTGAAAGCTGGCCACAGAACCGCAGGTTTGCTTTAGGCCATAATCAGGGTCCGACACGGCACTCTGAGCCTTTGGTTAATTCCTCTTCCTGGTGGGAAATTAGAGTTAAATGTGCCCCTCCGGACACCTGCCTCACTCCCAGCCCCTTGGTTATGTGTGTCCTGTAGTTTGAGGCCACATGTGCTGGGTTCCTCACCTTTGGCTGATGTGGCCCCACTGGTGTGAGGACACTCCTGCCTGGTTCCCATCCCCTTGGTGATGTGGACCCTCCGGTGAGAGTCTGATCCTGGCTGGGTTCCTCACACTTCTGAGAGGTGGGCCCTCTTCTCTGAGGTCACTCCTGCCTGGCTGGCCCACCCCGCCTTGACGACGTCGGCTCTCTCGTGGGAGTTGGTGCCTGCTGCGAGTCTCCTCCCCTTGGTAATGAGGGCCCTCTGGCGTCAGGCCCTAACTCCTGGCCTCCCAAATTTTTCTGATGTGCGCCCTGTGGTGCGAGTACACTCCTGCCAGGTTCCCAACACAATGGGAATGTGGGCCTTCTGCTCTGAGGTCCCAACGGTGGGTTGCTCAGTTTCATGATGAGGGCCCCCTGGTGTGAGTTCACTCCGGCCTGGATCCCATAGCCTCGCTGCTCCTGGCCACCTGCGGGGAGGTTACAACTGCGGGATTCCTCACCTTTTTTCTTCTATGGGCCCTCTGTTTTGAGACTCCTCCTGCCTGCCTCACTCCCAGCCCCTTGGTGATGTGTGTCCTCTGGTTTGAGGCCACGTGTGCTGGGTCCCTCACCTTTCGATGATGTGGCCCCACTGGTGTGAGGACACTCTTGCCTGGTTCCTATCCCCTTGAAGATGTGGGCTCTCTGGTGAGAGTCTGATCCTGGCTGGGTTCCTCACCCTTCTGTGAAGTGGGCCCTCTGCTGTGAGGTCACTCCTGCCTGGCTGGCACAGCCCGCCTGGGCAACATCGGCCCTCTTGTGGCAGTTGGAGCATGCTGGGAGCCTCCTCCCCTCGGTGATGAGGGCCCTCTGGCGTCAGGCCCTAACTGCTGGGTACCCACATTTTCTGATACGTGCTAAGTGGTGCGAGGACACTCCTGCGAGGTTCCCATCCCCATGGGGATGTGGGCCTTCTGCTCTGAGGTCCCAATGGCTGGGTTGCTCACAGTTTCATGATGTGGGCCCTCTGCTGTGAGTTCACTGCAGCCTGGATCACATAGACTCGGTGCTCTGGGCCGCCTGCTGGGAGGTTCCCACTGCAGGATTCCTCACCTTTTTTATTCTATTGGCCCTGTGTTGTGAGGCTACTCATGCCTGCCTCAATCCGAGCCCCTCGGAGATGTGGGTCCTCTGGTTTAGGCCTCATGTGCTGGTTTCCTCACCTTTCTATGATGTGGTCACCCTGGTGTGAAGACAGTCCTGCCTGGTTCTGATCCCCTTGGTGATGTGGGCCCTCTGGTGAGAGTCTTATCCTGGCTGGGTTCCTCACCCTTCTGTGAGGTAGGCCCTCTGCTGTGAGGTCACTCCTGCCTGGCTGTCACACGTCACCTTGTCGACATGGGCCCTCAGTTGGGAGTTGGTGCCTGCTTGGAGTCTCCTCCCCTTGGTAATGAGGGCCCTCTGGCGTCAGACCCTAACTTCTGGGCTCCCACAATTCTCTGATGTGTGCCCTGAGGTGCGAGTACACTTATGCCATGTTCCCAACCACATAGGAATGTGGGCCTTCTGCTCTGAGGTCCCAAAGCCTGGGTTGCTCACAGTTTCATGATGAGGGCCCTCTGTTTTGAGTTCAGTCAGGTCTGGATCCCATAGCCTCGCTGCTCCTGGCCGCCTGCTGGGAGGTTCCAACTGCGGGATTCCTCACCTTTTTTCTTCTATGGGCCCTCTGTTTTGAGACTCCTCCTGCCTGCCTCACTCCCAGCCCCTTGGTGATGTGTGTCCTCTGGTTTGAGGCCACGTGTGCTGGGTCACTCACATTTCGTTGATGAGGTCCCACTGGTGTGAGGACACTCCAGCCTGGTTCCCATTCTCTTGGTGATGTGGGCCCTCTGGTGAGAGTCTGATCCTCCTTGGGTTCCTCACACTTTTGTGAGGTGGGCCCTCTGCTCTGAGGTCACTCTTGCCTGGCTGGCACACCCCGCATTGGCGACGGCGGCCCACTGGTAGCAGTTGGAGCCTGCTGGGAGCCTCCTCTCCTCGGTGATGAGAGCCCTCTGGTGTCAGGCCCTAACTGCTGGGCTCCCCACATTTTCTGATGTGTGCCCACTGGTGCGATGACACTCCTACTTGGTTCCCTTCCCCATGGGGATGTGGGCCTTGTGCTCTGAGGTCACAACGGCTGGTTTGCTCACAGTTTCATGATGAGGGCCCTCTGTTGTGAGTTCATCACTGCCTGGATCCCATAGCCTCGGTGCTCTGGGCCGCCTGCTGGGATGTTCCAACTGCTGGATTCCTCACCTTTTTTATACAATGGGCCATGTGTTGTGAGGTTAATCCTGCCTGCCTCGCTCCAAGACCCATGGTGATGTGGGTCCTCTGGTTTGAGGCCACATTTTCTTGTTACCTCAACTTTTGATGATATGGCCCCACGGGTGTGATGACACTCCTGCCTGGTTCACAGCCCCTTGCTGATGTGGGCACTCTGGTGAGAGTCTGATCCTGGCTGGGTTCCTTACCCTTCTGTGAGGTGGGCCCTCTGATGTGAGGTCACTCCTGCCTGGCTGGCTCACGTCGCCTTGATGATGTGGGCCCTCTGTTGGCCACTAAAGCATTCTGGGAGCCTCCTACCCTCTTTAATGAGGGCCCTGGAAAAAACGCAGATGCACATTTTGACCAAGTGCATCATTGTCCAGGATCTGCCTCTTCTCCTATGCTTTCAGAGCACTTCCCGTCTACGTCCTGAAATCATATTCCAGGAATACTGCCCCGCTTTCAAGTCCTCCTCGCAGCCTTACTTCAATATATTTTTGTATGATACCTGTCATTAATAACTCTGCAGGTTTGTTAAATACAGTGTCCCTGAGCTCCTTTCTTCAACACGCTTTCTTGTGAGCTGGCCGCAAAACCGCAGGATTGCTTCAGGCCGTAATCTGGTTTCGGCACGGCACGCTGAGCCTTTGGTAAATTCCTCTTTCTGGTGAGAAATGAGCATTCAGTTTGCCCGTGGAGACACCTACAGCTAGTCTCTCATTGGTTCTCCCTATTCCTGTTCATCTTGTGCAGAAATTGCAAACTGTGCCAAACAGGAGGTTAAAGGCACTGACTCTCCAAGTGGGTAGAGGGTTAGTAAAGCATCTGGAATGGTGAACCCGAGTACCAGGGAACGAAACCTGAGAGCCATTTAAAATGGTTTCCCAGTCTCACAGTGGACAATACTCTGGGTTTCCCATGCATGTTTTAGCTGAAGGAAGAATTCCTTAAACCTGGAGATTATTGACCCATGGAATGGGTACCATGCAGTATGACTAAAAAGGGTCTGAATTTGCTCACCGAACCTCACCAATGCTATCAGTTCGAAGTGTCCAGCCTTATGCCTCACCCAGCTCTGGGTGTAGATGTGGTAAATTCAGGTTTCATCACAAGCCCTGAATCAATTATTTAAGAATTGCTGTCTCTTTCACTGTCATTGTGTTTTGTTTGTGTAATTCATTTTGATAATGGGATTTATCGGATTTTCTCTGCTGCATTCATGCCGCTGTACACATGCTTCATTCTCTTACGGAGACATATAAATCCATGGGTTTGAAGATTCTTACTAGTCAGGTGTATTCCTAGGCGTTGAATATGGGGTGTTTAGTCCATTTCGTTGAGCAAGGGGTAGGTCTTGACTATTACATATTTGGCTTATGGAAAGGTATCTGTGCTAATTTCTATCTCTGGTTGTATGCAGCACCCCAACTCACCTTTCCCCTTAAGGAAGCATAAGTTGGTTTTCTAAATTTGAGACCCTGTTCTGTTTTGTAATTCAGTTCATGTGTAGCCAAGTTTACATTCCGTGTATTATTGATATCTTACGATGTTTCATTTTCTGTGTTACTTATTTCACTTAGAATCATTGTACCTGAATCCACTCATTATGCCGCGACGGGCCTGATGACATAGATTTCATTGCTGAGTGATATTCCATTGTACGTACGTACCACAACTTCTTTATCCATTTTTCACATTCTGGGATATTTAACTTGTACCGTAGACGAGGTTCTTGTAAACAGAGCCGTCCGACACTTTGGGGTGGCTGTGTGTTTTTGATTTTAATTTCCCTAAGCTATAGGACCATAAGTGGAAGTGCAGTAGGCTCCGTAGCTTTGTTTTTTCAGTGTTCCGGGAAACACCATACACTTCTCCAGAGTGGCTGTTGGCAATTTACATCCCGCCCATCAGCATAGCAAGGTTCCCGGTTCTCCATGGCCTGTGCTGCCTTTCTGGATTTTACACTTTTTTCAGATGGCCCTTTTGACCGGGGGGCAGTGAGACTTCATTGTAGTGCAGATTTCTTTAACATGCTTGCTTGGTTGGCCAAAAAGGGCGTATGCGTTTTTTCCTGAATATCAGGAAAAAACGCATACGCCCTTTTTGGCCAAGAGCATCATTGTCGACGTTCTGCCTCTTTTCCTATGCTTTAAATGCAATTCCCGTCTACCCCCTGAAATCGTTTTCCTGCAAATCTGTCCCGCTTACAAGTCGTCTTCGCAGCCTTCCTTCAATATATTTTTGGACGATAGCTGTCATTTATAACTCTGCAGGTTTGTGAGTTACAGTGCCCCTGAGCTCCTTTCTTCAACTCGCTATCTTGTGAGCTGGCCGCAAATCCGCAGGATTGCTTCAGGCCTTAATCTGGTTCCAGCACGGCATGCTGAGCCTTTGGTTAATTCCTCTTCCTGGTGGGAAATGAGCGTTAAATTTGCCCGTGCAGACACCTACAGCTAGTCTCTCATTGGTTCTCCCTATTCCTTTTCATCTTGCGCAGAAATTGCAAACTGTGACCAACAGGAGGTTAAAGGCACTGACTCTCCAAGTGGGGAGAGTGTTCGTAAAGGGTCTGGAATGGTGAACCCGAGTAAAAGGGGACGAAAACTGAGATGCATTTGAAAACGTTTGTCAGTCACACGGTGCACCATACTGTGGGTTTCCCATGCATGTTTTAGCTGAAGGAAGAATCCCTTAAACTTGGAGAGTTGGGACCCATGGAATGGGTACCATGCTGTATGACTTCAAAGGGTCTGCATTTGCTCATCGAACCTCACCAATGCTATCAGCCCGAAGTGCCCAACCTTATGTCTCACTCAGCTCTGGGTGTAGATGTGGTAAATCCAGGTTGCATCACAAGCCCTGAATGAATTATTTAAGAATTGCTCTGTATTTCACTGTCCTTGGGTTTTGTTTGTGTAATTCATTTTGATAATGGGATTTATCGGATTTTCTCTGCTGCATTCATGCCGCTGTACACACGCTTCATTCTCTTACGGATACATATAAATCCATGGGTTTGAAGATTCTTACTAGTCAGGTGTATTCCTAGGCGTTGAATATGGGGTGTTTAGTCCATTTCGTTGAGCAAGGGGTAGGTCTTGACTATAACATATTTGGCTTATGGAAAGGTATCTGTGCTAATTTCTATCTCTGGTTTTATGCAGCACCCCAACTCACCTTTCCCCATAAGCAAGCATAAGTTGAGTTTTCTAAATTTGAGACCCTGTTCTGTTTTGTAATTCAGTTCATGTGTAGCCAAGTTTACATTCCGTGTATTAGTGATATCTTATGATGTTTCATTTTCTGTGTGACTTATTTCACTTAGAATCATCGTACCTGAATCCACTCATTATGCCGCGACGGGCCTGATGACATAGATTTCATTGCTGAGTGATATTCCATTGTACGTACGTACCACAACTTCTTTATCCATTTTTCACATTCTGGGATATTTACCTTGTACCGTAGACGAGGTTCATGTAAACAGAGCCGTCCGACAATTTGGGGTGGCTGTGTGTTTTTGATTTTAATTTCCCTAAGCTATAGGACCATAAGTGGAAGTGCCGTAGGCTCCATAGCTTTGTTTTTTGGGTGTTCCGGGAAACACCATACACTTCTCCAGAGTGGCTGTTGGCAATTTACATCCCGCCCATCAGCATAACAAGGCTCCCTGTTCTCCATGGCCTGTGCTGCCTTTCTGGATTTTACACTTTTTTCAGATGGCCCGTTTGACCGGGGGGCAGTGAGACTTCATTGAAGTGTAGATTTCCTTAACATGCTTGCTTGGTTGGCCAAAAAGGGCGTATGCGTTTTTTCCTGAATATATTCAGGAAAAAACGCATACGCCCTTTTTAGCCAAGAGCATCATTGTCGACGTTCTGCCTCTTTTCCTATGCTTTAAATGCAATTCACGTCTACCCCCTGAAATCGTTTTCCTGCAAATCTGTCCCGCTTACAAGTCGTCTTCGCAGCCTTCCTTCAATATATTTTTGGACGATAGCTGTCATTTGTTACTCTGCAGGTTTGTGAGTTACAGTGCCCCTGAGCTCCTTTCTTCAACTCGCTATCTTGTGAGCTGGCCGCAAACCCACAAGATTGCTTCAGGCCCTAATCTGGTTCCGGCACGGCATGCTGAGCCTTTGGTTAATTCCTCTTCCTGGTGGGAAATGAGCGTTAAATTTGCCCGTGCAGACACCTAGAGCTAGTCTCTCATTCGTTCTCCCTATTCCTTTTCATCTTGCGCAGAAATTGCAAACTGTGCCCAACAGGAGGTTAAAGGCACTGACTCTCCAAATGGGGAGAGTGTTCGTAAAGGGTCTGGAATGGTGAACCCGAGTAAAAGGGGACGAAAACTGAGATGCATTTGAAAACGTTTGCCAGTCACACGGTGCACCATACTGTGGGTTTCCCATGCATGTTTTAGCTGAAGGAAGAATCCCTTAAACTTGGAGAGTTGGGACCCATGGAATGGGTACCATGCTGTATGACTTCAAAGGGTCTGCATTTGCTCATCGAACCTCACCAATGCTATCAGCCCGAAGTGCCCAACCTTATGTCTCACTCAGCTCTGGGTGTAGATGTGGTAAATCCAGGTTGCATCACAAGCCCTGAATGAATTATTTAAGAATTGCTCTCTATTTCACTGTCCTTGGGTTTTGTTTGTGTAATTCATTTTGATAATGGGATTTATCGGATTTTCTCTGCTGCATTCATGCCGCTGTACACACGTTTCATTCTCTTACGGAGACATATAAATCCATGGGTTTGAAGATTCTTACTAGTCAGGTGTATTCCTAGGCGATGAATATGGGGTGTTTAGTCCATTTCGTTGAGCTAGGGGTAGGTCTTGACTATTACATATTTGGCTTATGGAAAGGTATCTGTGCTAATTTCTATCTCTGGTTTTATGCAGCACCCCAACTCACCTTTCCCCTTAAGCAAGCATAAGTTGGTTTTCTAAATTTGAGACCCTGTTCTGTTTTGTAATTCAGTTCATGTGTAGCCAAGTTTACATTCCGTGTAGTAGTGATATCTTATGATGTTTCATTTTCTGTGTGACTTATTTCACTTACAATCATCGTACCTGAATCCACTCATTATGCCGCGACGGGCCTGATGACATAGTTTTCATTGCTGAGTGATATTCCATTGTACGTACGTACCACAACTTCTTTATCCATTTTTCACATTCTGGGATATTTAACTTGTACCGTAGACGAGGTTCTTGTAAACAGAGCCGTCCGACACTTTGGGGTGGCTGTGTGTTTTTGATTTTAATTTCCCTAAGCTATAGGACCATAAGTGGAAGTGCCGTAGGCTCCGTAGCTTTGTTTTTTCGGGGTTCCGGGAAACACCATACACTTCTCCAGAGTGGCTGTTGGCAATTTTCATGCCGCCCATCAGCATAACAAGGCTCCCTGTTCTCCATGGCCTGTGCTGCCTTTCTGGATTTTACACTTTTTTCAGATGGCCCTTTTGACCGGGGCACAGTGAGACTTCATTGTAGTGCAGATTTCTTTAACATGCTTGCTTGGTTGGCCAAAAAGGGCGTATGCGTTTTTTCCTGAATATATTCAGGAAAAAACGCATACGCCCTTTTTGGTCAAGAGCATCATTGTCGACGTTCTGCCTCTTTTCCTATGCTTTAAATGCAATTCCCGTCTACCCCCTGAAATCGTTTTCCTGCAAATCTGTCCCGCTTACAAGTCGTCTTCGCAGCCTTCCTTCAATATATTTTTGGACGATAGCTGTCATTTATAACTCTGCAGGTTTGTGAGTTACAGTGCCCCTGAGCTCCTTTCTTCAACTCGCTATCTTGTGAGCTGGCGGTAAACTCACAGGATTGCTTCAGGCCCTAATCTGGTTCCGGCACGGCATGCTGAGCCTTTGGTTAATTCCTCTTCCTGGTGGGAAATGAGCATTAAATTTGCCCGTGCAGACACCTACAGCTAGTCTCTCATTCGTTCTCCCTATTCCTTTTCATCTTGCGCAGAAATTGCAAACTGTGCCCAACAGGAGGTTAAAGGCACTGACTCTCCAAGTGGGGAGAGTGTTCGTAAAGTGTCTGGAATGGTGAACCCGAGTAAAAGGGGATGAAAACTGAGTTGCATTTGAAAACGTTTGCCAGTCACACGGTGCACCATACTGTGGGTTTCCCATGCATGTTTTAGCTGAAGGAAGAATCCCTTAAACTTGGAGAGTTGGGACCCATAGAATGGGTACCATGCTGTATGACTTCAAAGGGTCTGCATTTGCTCATTGAACCTCACCAATGCTATCAGCCCAAAGTGCCCAACCTTATGTCTCACTCAGCTCTGGGTGTAGATGTGGTAAATCCAGGTTGCATCACAAGCCCTGAATGAATTATTTAAGAATTGCTCTCTATTTCACTGTCCTTGGGTTTTGTTTGTGTAATTCATTTGGTAATGTGATTTATCGGATTTTCTCTGCTGCATTCATGCCGCTGTACACACGTTTCATTCTCTTACGGAGACATATAAATCCATGGGTTTGAAGATTCTTACTAGTCAGGTGTATTCCTAGGCGTTGAATATGGGGTGTTTAGTCCATTTCGTTGAGCAAGGGGTAGGTCTTGACTATTACATATTTGGCTTATGGAAAGGTATCTGTGCTAATTTCTATCTCTGGTTTTATGCAGCACCCCAACTCACCTTTCCCCATAAGCAAGCATAAGTTGGTTTTCTAAATTTGAGACCCTGTTCTGTTTTGTAATTCAGTTCATGTGTAGCCAAGTTTACATTCCGTGTAGTAGTGATATCTTATGATGTTTCATTTTCTGTGTGACTTATTTCACTTAGAATCATCGTACCTGAATCCACTCATTATGCCACGACGGGCCTGATGACATAGATTTCATTGCTGTGTGATATTCCATTGTACGTACGTACCACAACTTCTTTATCCATTTTTCACATTCTGGGATATTTAACTTGTACCGTAGATGAGGTTCTTGTAAACAGAGCCGCCCGAGACTTTTGGGTGGCTGTGTGTTTTTGATTTTAATTTTCCTAAGCTATAGGACCATAAGGGGAAGTGCCGTAGGCTCCGTTGCTTTGTTTTTTAGATGTTCCGGGAAACACCATACATTTATCCAGACTGGCTGTTGGCAATTTACATCCAGCCCATCAGCATAACAAGGCTCGCTGTTCTCCATGGCCTGTGCTGCCTTTCTGGATTTTACACTTTTTTCAGATGGCCCTTTTGACAGGGGGGCAGTGAGACTTCATTGTAGTGCAGATTTCCTTAACATGCTTGCTTGGATGGCCAAAAAGGACGTATGCGTTTTTTCCTGAATATATTCAGGAAAAAACGCATACGCACTTTTTGGCGAAGAGCATCATTGTCGACGTTCTGCCCCTTTTCCTATGCTTTAAATGCAATTCCCGTCTACCCCCTGAAATCGTTTTCCTGCAAATCTGTCCCGCTTACAAGTCGTCTTCGCAGCCTTCCTTCAATATATTTTTGGACGATAGCTGTCATATATAACTCTGCATGTTTGTGAGTTACAGTGCCCCTGAGCTCCTTTCTTCAACTCGCTATCTTGTGAGCTGGCCGCAAACCCACAGGATTGCTTCAGGCCCTAATCTGGTTCCGGCACGGCATGCTGAGCCTTTGGTTAATTCCTCTTCCTGGTTGGAAATGAGCGTTAAATTTGCCCGTGCAGACACCTAGAGCTAGTCTCTCATTCGTTCTCCCTATTCCTTTTCATCTTGCGCAGAAATTGCAAACTGTGCCCAACAGGAGGTTAAAGGCACTGACTCTCCAAGTGGGGAGAGTGTTCGTAAAGTGTCTGGAATGGTGCACCCGAGTAAAAGGGGACGAAAACTGAGATGCATTTGAAAACGTTTGCCAGTCACACGGTGCACCATACTGTGGGTTTCCCATGCATGTTTTAGCTGAAGGAAGAATCCCTTAAACTTGGAGAGTTGGGACCCATGGAATGGGTACCATGCTGTATGACTTCAAAGGGTCTGCATTTGCTCATCGAACCTCACCAATGCTATCAGCCCGAAGTGCCCAACCTTATGTCTCACTCAGCTCTGGGTGTAGATGTGGTAAATCCAGGTTGCATCACCAGCCCTGAATGAATTATTTAAGAATTGCTCTCTATTTCACTGTCCTTGGGTTTTGTTTGTGTAATTCATTTTGATAATGGGATTTATCGGATTTTCTCTGCTGCATTCATGCCGCTGAACACACGCTTCATTCTCTTACAGAGACATATAAATCCATGGGTTTGAAGATTCTTACTAGTCAGGTGTATTCCTAGGCGTTGAATATGGGGTGTTTAGTCCATTTTGTTGAGCAAGGGGTAGGTCTTGACTATTACATATTTGGCTTATGGAAAGGTATCTGTGCTAATTTCTATCTCTGGTTTTATGCAGCACTCCAACTCACCTTTCCCCATAAGCAAGCATAAGTTGAGTTTCCTAAATTTGAGACCCTGTTCTGTTTTGTACTTCAGTTCATGTGTAGCCAAGTTTACATTCCGTGTAGTAGTGATATCTTATGATGTTTCATTTTCTGTGTGACTTATTTCACTTAGAATCATCGTACCTGAATCCACTCATTATGCCGCGACGGGCCTGATGACATAGATTTCATTGCTGAGTGATATTCCATTGTACGTACGTACCACAACTTCTTTATCCATTTTTCACATTCTGGGATATTTAACTTGTACCATAGACGAGGTTCTTGTAAACAGAGCCGTCCGACACTTTGGGGTGGCTGTGTGTTTTTGATTTTAATTTCCCTAATCTATAGGACCATAAGTGGAAGTGCCGTAGGCTCCGTAGCTTTGTTTTTTCAGTGTTCCGGGAAACACCATACACTTCTCCAGAGTGGCTGTTGGCAATTTACATCCCGCCCATCAGCATAACAAGGCTCCCGGTTCTCCATGGCCTGTGCTGCATTTCTGGATTTTACACTTTTTTCAGATGGCCCTCTTGACCGGGGGGCAGTGAGACTTCATTGTAGTGCAGATTTCTTTAACATGCTTGCTTGGTTGGCCAAAAAGGGCGTATGCGTTTTTTCCTGAATATATTCAGGAAAAAACGCATACGCCCTTTTTGGCCAAGAGCATCATTGTCGACGTTCTGCCTCTTTTCCTATGCTTTAAATGCAATTCCCGTCTACCCCCTGAAATCGTTTTCCTGCAATTCTGCCCCACTTACAAGTCGTCTTCGCAGCCTTCCTTCAATATATTTTTGGACGATAGCTGTCATTTATAATTCTGCAGGTTTGTGAGTTACAGTGCCCCTGAGCTCCTTTCTTCAACTCGCTATCTTGTGAGCTTGCCGCAAACTCACAGGATTGCTTCAGGCCCTAATCTGGTTCTGGCACGGCATGCTGAGCCTTTGGTTAATTCCTCTTCCTGGTGGGAAATGAGCGTTAAATTTGCCCGTGCAGACACCTACAGCTAGTCTCTCATTGGTTCTCCCTATTCCTTTTCATCTTGCGCAGAAATTGCAAACTGTGCCCAACAGGAGGTTAAAGGCACTGACTCTCCAAGTGGGGAGAGTGTTCGTAAAGTGTCTGGAATGGTGAACCCGAGTAAAAGGGGATGAAAACTGAGTTGCATTTGAAAACGTTTGCCAGTCACACGGTGCACCATACTGTGGGTTTCCCATGCATGTTTTAGCTGAAGGAAGAATCCCTTAAACTTGGAGAGTTGGGACCCATAGAATGGGTACCATGCTGTATGACTTCAAAGGGTCTGCATTTGCTCATTGAACCTCACCAATGCTATCAGCCCGAAGTGCCCAACCTTATGTCTCACTCAGCTCTGGGTGTAGATGTGGTAAATCCAGGTTGCATCACAAGCCCTGAATGAATTATTTAAGAATTGCTCTCTATTTCACTGTCCTTGGGTTTTGTTTGTGTAAATCATTTGGTAATGTGATTTATCGGATTTTCTCTGCTGCATTCATGCCGCTGTACACACGCTTCATTCTCTTACGGAGACATATAAATCCATGGGTTTGAAGATTCTTACTAGTCAGGTGTATTCCTAGGCGTTGAATATGGGGTGTTTAGTCCATTTCGTTGAGCAAGGGGTAGGTCTTGACTATTACATATTTGGCTTATGGAAAGGTATCTGTGCTAATTTCTATCTCTGGTTTTATGCAGCACCCCAACTCACCTTTCCCCATAAGCAAGCATAAGTTGGTTTTCTAAATTTGAGACCCTGTTCTGTTTTGTAATTCAGTTCATGTGTTGCCAAGTTTACATTCCGTGTAGTAGTGATATCTTATGATGTTTCATTTTCTGTGTGACTTATTTCACTTAGAATCATCGTACCTGAATCCACTCATTATGCCGCGACGGGCCTGATGACATAGATTTCATTGCTGTGTGATATTCCATTGTACGTACGTACCACAACTTCTTTATCCATTTTTCACATTCTGGGATATTTAACTTGTACCGTAGATGAGGTTCTTGTAAACAGAGCCGCCCGAGACTTTTGGGTGGCTGTGTGTTTTTGATTTTAATTTTCCTAAGCTATAGGACCATAAGGGGAAGTGCCGTAGGCTCCGTTGCTTTGTTTTTTAGATGTTCCGGGAAACACCATACATTTTTCCAGACTGGCTGTTGGCAATTTACATCCCGCCCATCAGCATAACAAGGCTCGCTGTTCTCCATGGCCTGTGCTGCCTTTCTGGATTTTACACTTTTTTCAGATGGCCCTTTTGACAGGGGGGCAGTGAGACTTCATTGTAGTGCAGATTTCCTTAACATGCTTGCTTGGTTGGCCAAAAAGGACGTATGCGTTTTTTCCTGAATATATTCAGGAAAAAACGCATACGCCCTTTTTGGCGAAGAGCATCATTGTCGACGTTCTGCCCCTTTTCCTATGCTTTAAATGCAATTCCCGTCTACCCCCTGAAATCGTTTTCCTGCAAATCTGTCCCGCTTACAAGTCGTCTTCGCAGCCTTCCTTCAATATATTTTTGGACGATAGCTGTCATATATAACTCTGCAGGTTTGTGAGTTACAGTGCCCCTGAGCTCCTTTCTTCAACTCCCTATCTTGTGAGCTGGCCGCAAACCCACAGGATTGCTTCAGGCCTTAATCTGGTTCCGGCACGGCATGCTGAGCCTTTGGTTAATTCCTCTTCCTGGTGGGAAATGAGCGTTAAATTTGCCCGTGCAGACACCTACAGCTAGTCTCTCATTGGTTCTCCCTATTCCTTTTCATCTTGCGCAGAAATTGCAAACTGTGCCCAACAGGAGGTTAAAGGCACTGACTCTCCAAGTGGGGAGAGTGTTCGTAAAGTGTCTGGAATGGTGAACCCGAGTAAAAGGGGATGAAAACTGAGATGCATTTGAAAACGTTTGCCAGTCACACGGTGCACCATACTGTGGGTTTCCCATGCATGTTTTAGCTGAAGGAAGAATCCCTTAAACTTGGAGAGTTGGGACCCATGGAATGGGTACCATGCTGTATGACTTCAAAGGGTCTGCATTTGCTCATTGAACCTCACCAATGCTATCAGCCCAAAGTGCCCAACCTTATGTCTCACTCAGCTCTGGGTGTAGATGTGGTAAATCCAGGTTGCATCACAAGCCCTGAATGAATTATTTAAGAATTGCTCTCTATTTCACTGTCCTCGGGTTTTGTTTGTGTAATTCATTTGGTAATGTGATTTATCGGATTTTCTCTGCTGCATTCATGCCGCTGTACACACGCTTCATTCTCTTACGGAGACATATAAATCCATGGGTTTGAAGATTCTTACTAGTCAGGTGTATTCCTAGGCGTTGAATATTGGGTGTTTAGTCCATTTCGTTGAGCAAGGGGTAGGTCTTGACTATTACATATTTGGCTTATGGAAAGATATCTGTGCTAATTTCTATCTCTGGTTTTATGCAGCACCCCAACTCACCTTTCCCCATAAGCAAGCATAAGTTGAGTTTTCTAAATTTGAGACCCTGTTCTGTTTTGTACTTCAGTTCATGTGTAGCCAAGTTTACATTCCGTGTAGTAGTGATATCTTATGATGTTTCATTTTCTGTGTGACTTATTTCACTTAGAATCATCGTACCTGAATCCACTCATTATGCCGCGACGGGCCTGATGACATAGATTTCATTGCTGAGTGATATTCCATTGTACGTACGTACCACAACTTCTTTATCCATTTTTCACATTCTGGGATATTTAACTTGTACCGTAGACGAGGTTCTTGTAAACAGAGCCGTCCGACACTTTGGGGTGGCTGTGTGTTTTTGATTTTTATTTCCCTCAGCTATAGGACCATAAGTGGAAGTGCCGTAGGCTCCGTAGCTTTGTTTTTTCGGTGTTCCGGGAAACACCATACACTTCTCCAGAGTGGCTGTTGGCAATTTACATCCCGCCCATCAGCATAACAAGGCTCCCGGTTCTCCATGGCCTGTGCTGCATTTCTGGATTTTACACTTTTTTCAGATGGCCCTTTTGACCGGGGGGCAGTGAGACTTCATTGTAGTGCAGATTTCTTTAACATGCTTGCTTGGTTGGCCAAAAAGGGCGTATGCGTTTTTTCCTGAATATATTCAGGAAAAAACGCATACGCCCTTTTTGGCCAAGAGCATCATTGTCGACATTCTGCCTCTTTTCCTATGCTTTAAATGCAATTCCCGTCTACCCCCTGAAATCGTTTTCCTGCAAATCTGTCCCGCTTACAAGTCGTCTTCGCAGACTTCCTTCAATATATTTTTGGACGATAGCTGTCATTTATAACTCTGCAGGTTTGTGAGTTACAGTGCCCCTGAGCTCCTTTCTTCAACTCGCTATCTTGTGAGCTGGCGGCAAACCCACAGGATTGCTTCAGGCCCTAATCTGGTTCCGGCACGGCATGCTGAGCCTTTGGTTAATTCCTCTTCCTGGTGGGAAATGAGCATTAAATTTGCCCGTGCAGACACCTAGAGCTAGTCTCTCATTCGTTCTCCCTATTCCTTTTCATCTTGCGCAGAAATTGCAAACTGTGCCCCACAGGAGGTTAAAGGCACTGACTCTCCAAGTGGGGAGAGTGTTCGTAAAGGGTCTGGAATGGTGAACCCGAGTAAAAGGGGACGAAAACTGAGATGCATTTGAAAACGTTTGCCAGTCACTCGGTGCACCATACTGTGGGTTTCCCATGCATGTTTTAGCTGAAGGAAGTATCCCTTAAACTTGGAGATTTGGGACCCATGGAATGGGTACCATGCTCTATGACTTCAAAGGGTCTGCATTTGCTCATCGAACCTCACCAATGCTATCAGCCCAAAGTGCCCAACCTTATGTCTCACTCAGCTCTGGGTGTAGATGTGGTAAATCCAGGTTGCATCACAAGCCCTGAATGAATTATTTAAGAATTGCTCTCTATTTCACTGTCCTTGGGTTTTGTTTGTGTAATTCATTTGGTAATGTGATTTATCGGATTTTCTCTGCTGCATTCATGGCGCTGTACACACGCTTCATTCTCTTACGGAGACATATAAATCCATGGGTTTGAAGATTCTTACTAGTCAGGTGTATTCCTAGGCGTTGAATATGGGGTGTTTAGTCCATTTCGTTGAGCAAGGGGTAGGTCTTGACTATTACATATTTGGCTTATGGAAAGGTATCTGTGCTAATTTCTATCTTTGGTTTTATGCAGCACCCCAACTCACCTTTCCCCATAAGCAAGCATAAGTTGGTTTTCTAAATTTGAGACCCTGTTCTGTTTTGTAATTCAGTTCATGTGTAGCCAAGTTTACATTCCGTGTAGTAGTGATATCTTATGATGTTTCATTTTCTGTGTGACTTATTTCACTTAGAATCATCGTACCTGAATCCACTTATTATGCCGCAACGGGCCTGATGACATAGATTTCATTGCTGAGTGATATTCCATTGTACGTACGTACCACAACTTCTTTATCCATTTTTCACATTCTGGGATATTTAACTTGTACCGTAGACGAGGTTCTTGTAAACAGAGCCGTCCGACACTTTGGGGTGGCTGTGTGTTTTTGATTTTAATTTCCCTCAGCTATAGGACCATAAGTGGAAGTGCCGTAGGCTCAGTAGCTTTGTTTTTTCGGTGTTCCGGGAAACACCATACACTTCTCCAGAGTGGCTGTTGGCAATTTACATCCCGCCCATCAGCATAACAAGGCTCCCGGTTCTCCATGGCCTGTGCTGCATTTCTGGATTTTACACTTTTTTCAGATGGCCCTTTTGACCGGGGGGCAGTGAGACTTCATTGTAGTGCAGATTTCTTTAACATGCTTGCTTGGTTCGCCAAAAAGGGCGTATGCGTTTTTTCCTGAATATATTCAGGAAAAAACGCATACGCCCTTTTTGGCCAAGAGCATCATTGTCGACGTTCTGCCTCTTTTCCTATGCTTTAAATGCAATTCCCGTCTACCCCCTGAAATCGTTTTCCTGCAATTCTGCCCCACTTACAAGTCGTCTTCGCAGCCTTCCTTCAATATATTTTTGGACGATAGCTGTCATTTATAATTCTGCAGGTTTGTGAGTTACAGTGCCCCTGAGCTCCTTTCTTCAACTCGCTATCTTGTGAGCTTGCCGCAAACTCACAGGATTGCTTCAGGCCCTAATCTGGTTCCGGCACGGCATGCTGAGCCTTTGGTTAATTCCTCTTCCTGGTGGGAAATGAGCGTTAAATTTGCCCGTGCAGACACCTACAGCTAGTCTCTCATTGGTTCTCCCTATTCCTTTTCATCTTGCGCAGAAATTGCAAACTGTGCCCAACAGGAGGTTAAAGGCACTGACTCTCCAAGTGGGGAGAGTGTTCGTAAAGTGTCTGGAATGGTGAACCCGAGTAAAAGGGGATGAAAACTGAGTTGCATTTGAAAACGTTTGCCAGTCACACGGTGCACCATACTGTGGGTTTCCCATGCATGTTTTAGCTGAAGGAAGAATCCCTTAAACTTGGAGAGTTGGGACCCATAGAATGGGTACCATGCTGTATGACTTCAAAGGGTCTGCATTTGCTCATTGAACCTCACCAATGCTATCAGCCCGAAGTGCCCAACCTTATGTCTCACTCAGCTCTGGGTGTAGATGTGGTAAATCCAGGTTGCATCACAAGCCCTGAATGAATTATTTAAGAATTGCTCTCTATTTCACTGTCCTTGGGTTTTGTTTGTGTAAATCATTTGGTAATGTGATTTATCGGATTTTCTCTGCTGCATTCATGCCGCTGTACACACGCTTCATTCTCTTACGGAGACATATAAATCCATGGGTTTGAAGATTCTTACTAGTCAGGTGTATTCCTAGGCGTTGAATATGGGGTGTTTAGTCCATTTCGTTGAGCAAGGGGTAGGTCTTGACTATTACATATTTGGCTTATGGAAAGGTATCTGTGCTAATTTCTATCTCTGGTTTTATGCAGCACCCCAACTCACCTTTCCCCATAAGCAAGCATAAGTTGGTTTTCTAAATTTGAGACCCTGTTCTGTTTTGTAATTCAGTTCATGTGTTGCCAAGTTTACATTCCGTGTAGTAGTGATATCTTATGATGTTTCATTTTCTGTGTGACTTATTTCACTTAGAATCATCGTACCTGAATCCACTCATTATGCCGCGACGGGCCTGATGACATAGATTTCATTGCTGTGTGATATTCCATTGTACGTACGTACCACAACTTCTTTATCCATTTTTCACATTCTGGGATATTTAACTTGTACCGTAGATGAGGTTCTTGTAAACAGAGCCGCCCGAGACTTTTGGGTGGCTGTGTGTTTTTGATTTTAATTTTCCTAAGCTATAGGACCATAAGGGGAAGTGCCGTAGGCTCCGTTGCTTTGTTTTTTAGATGTTCCGGGAAACACCATACATTTTTCCAGACTGGCTGTTGGCAATTTACATCCCGCCCATCAGCATAACAAGGCTCGCTGTTCTCCATGGCCTGTGCTGCCTTTCTGGATTTTACACTTTTTTCAGATGGCCCTTTTGACAGGGGGGCAGTGAGACTTCATTGTAGTGCAGATTTCCTTAACATGCTTGCTTGGTTGGCCAAAAAGGACGTATGCGTTTTTTCCTGAATATATTCAGGAAAAAACGCATACGCCCTTTTTGGCGAAGAGCATCATTGTCGACGTTCTGCCCCTTTTCCTATGCTTTAAATGCAATTCCCGTCTACCCCCTGAAATCGTTTTCCTGCAAATCTGTCCCGCTTACAAGTCGTCTTCGCAGCCTTCCTTCAATATATTTTTGGACGATAGCTGTCATATATAACTCTGCAGGTTTGTGAGTTACAGTGCCCCTGAGCTCCTTTCTTCAACTCCCTATCTTGTGAGCTGGCCGCAAACCCACAGGATTGCTTCAGGCCTTAATCTGGTTCCGGCACGGCATGCTGAGCCTTTGGTTAATTCCTCTTCCTGGTGGGAAATGAGCGTTAAATTTGCCCGTGCAGACACCTACAGCTAGTCTCTCATTGGTTCTCCCTATTCCTTTTCATCTTGCGCAGAAATTGCAAACTGTGCCCAACAGGAGGTTAAAGGCACTGACTCTCCAAGTGGGGAGAGTGTTCGTAAAGTGTCTGGAATGGTGAACCCGAGTAAAAGGGGATGAAAACTGAGATGCATTTGAAAACGTTTGCCAGTCACACGGTGCACCATACTGTGGGTTTCCCATGCATGTTTTAGCTGAAGGAAGAATCCCTTAAACTTGGAGAGTTGGGACCCATGGAATGGGTACCATGCTGTATGACTTCAAAGGGTCTGCATTTGCTCATTGAACCTCACCAATGCTATCAGCCCAAAGTGCCCAACCTTATGTCTCACTCAGCTCTGGGTGTAGATGTGGTAAATCCAGGTTGCATCACAAGCCCTGAATGAATTATTTAAGAATTGCTCTCTATTTCACTGTCCTCGGGTTTTGTTTGTGTAATTCATTTGGTAATGTGATTTATCGGATTTTCTCTGCTGCATTCATGCCGCTGTACACACGCTTCATTCTCTTACGGAGACATATAAATCCATGGGTTTGAAGATTCTTACTAGTCAGGTGTATTCCTAGGCGTTGAATATTGGGTGTTTAGTCCATTTCGTTGAGCAAGGGGTAGGTCTTGACTATTACATATTTGGCTTATGGAAAGATATCTGTGCTAATTTCTATCTCTGGTTTTATGCAGCACCCCAACTCACCTTTCCCCATAAGCAAGCATAAGTTGAGTTTTCTAAATTTGAGACCCTGTTCTGTTTTGTACTTCAGTTCATGTGTAGCCAAGTTTACATTCCGTGTAGTAGTGATATCTTATGATGTTTCATTTTCTGTGTGACTTATTTCACTTAGAATCATCGTACCTGAATCCACTCATTATGCCGCGACGGGCCTGATGACATAGATTTCATTGCTGAGTGATATTCCATTGTACGTACGTACCACAACTTCTTTATCCATTTTTCACATTCTGGGATATTTAACTTGTACCGTAGACGAGGTTCTTGTAAACAGAGCCGTCCGACACTTTGGGGTGGCTGTGTGTTTTTGATTTTTATTTCCCTCAGCTATAGGACCATAAGTGGAAGTGCCGTAGGCTCCGTAGCTTTGTTTTTTCGGTGTTCCGGGAAACACCATACACTTCTCCAGAGTGGCTGTTGGCAATTTACATCCCGCCCATCAGCATAACAAGGCTCCCGGTTCTCCATGGCCTGTGCTGCATTTCTGGATTTTACACTTTTTTCAGATGGCCCTTTTGACCGGGGGGCAGTGAGACTTCATTGTAGTGCAGATTTCTTTAACATGCTTGCTTGGTTGGCCAAAAAGGGCGTATGCGTTTTTTCCTGAATATATTCAGGAAAAAACGCATACGCCCTTTTTGGCCAAGAGCATCATTGTCGACGTTCTGCCTCTTTTCCTATGCTTTAAATGCAATTCCCGTCTACCCCCTGAAATCGTTTTCCTGCAAATCTGTCCCGCTTACAAGTCGTCTTCGCAGACTTCCTTCAATATATTTTTGGACGATAGCTGTCATTTATAACTCTGCAGGTTTGTGAGTTACAGTGCCCCTGAGCTCCTTTCTTCAACTCGCTATCTTGTGAGCTGGCGGCAAACCCACAGGATTGCTTCAGGCCCTAATCTGGTTCCGGCACGGCATGCTGAGCCTTTGGTTAATTCCTCTTCCTGGTGGGAAATGAGCATTAAATTTGCCCGTGCAGACACCTAGAGCTAGTCTCTCATTCGTTCTCCCTATTCCTTTTCATCTTGCGCAGAAATTGCAAACTGTGCCCCACAGGAGGTTAAAGGCACTGACTCTCCAAGTGGGGAGAGTGTTCGTAAAGGGTCTGGAATGGTGAACCCGAGTAAAAGGGGACGAAAACTGAGATGCATTTGAAAACGTTTGCCAGTCACTCGGTGCACCATACTGTGGGTTTCCCATGCATGTTTTAGCTGAAGGAAGTATCCCTTAAACTTGGAGATTTGGGACCCATGGAATGGGTACCATGCTCTATGACTTCAAAGGGTCTGCATTTGCTCATCGAACCTCACCAATGCTATCAGCCCAAAGTGCCCAACCTTATGTCTCACTCAGCTCTGGGTGTAGATGTGGTAAATCCAGGTTGCATCACAAGCCCTGAATGAATTATTTAAGAATTGCTCTCTATTTCACTGTCCTTGGGTTTTGTTTGTGTAATTCATTTGGTAATGTGATTTATCGGATTTTCTCTGCTGCATTCATGGCGCTGTACACACGCTTCATTCTCTTACGGAGACATATAAATCCATGGGTTTGAAGATTCTTACTAGTCAGGTGTATTCCTAGGCGTTGAATATGGGGTGTTTAGTCCATTTCGTTGAGCAAGGGGTAGGTCTTGACTATTACATATTTGGCTTATGGAAAGGTATCTGTGCTAATTTCTATCTTTGGTTTTATGCAGCACCCCAACTCACCTTTCCCCATAAGCAAGCATAAGTTGGTTTTCTAAATTTGAGACCCTGTTCTGTTTTGTAATTCAGTTCATGTGTAGCCAAGTTTACATTCCGTGTAGTAGTGATATCTTATGATGTTTCATTTTCTGTGTGACTTATTTCACTTAGAATCATCGTACCTGAATCCACTTATTATGCCGCAACGGGCCTGATGACATAGATTTCATTGCTGAGTGATATTCCATTGTACGTACGTACCACAACTTCTTTATCCATTTTTCACATTCTGGGATATTTAACTTGTACCGTAGACGAGGTTCTTGTAAACAGAGCCGTCCGACACTTTGGGGTGGCTGTGTGTTTTTGATTTTTATTTCCCTCAGCTATAGGACCATAAGTGGAAGTGCCGTAGGCTCCGTAGCTTTGTTTTTTCGGTGTTCCGGGAAACACCATACACTTCTCCAGAGTGGCTGTTGGCAATTTACATCCCGCCCATCAGCATAACAAGGCTCCCGGTTCTCCATGGCCTGTGCTGCATTTCTGGATTTTACACTTTTTTCAGATGGCCCTTTTGACCGGGGGGCAGTGAGACTTCATTGTAGTGCAGATTTCTTTAACATGCTTGCTTGGTTGGCCAAAAAGGGCGTATGCGTTTTTTCCTGAATATATTCAGGAAAAAACGCATACGCCCTTTTTGGCCAAGAGCATCATTGTCGACGTTCTGCCTCTTTTCCTATGCTTTAAATGCAATTCCCGTCTACCCCCTGAAATCGTTTTCCTGCAAATCTGTCCCGCTTACAAGTTGTCTTCGCAGCCTTCCTTCAATATATTTTTGGACGATAGCTGTCATTTATAACTCTGCAGGTTTGTGAGTTACAGTGCCCCTGAGCTCCTTTCTTCAACTCGCTATCTTGTGAGCTGGCGGCAAACCCACAGGATTGCTTCAGGCCCTAATCTGGTTCCGGCACGGCATGCTGAGCCTTTGGTTAATTCCTCTTCCTGGTGGGAAATGAGCATTAAATTTGCCCGTGCAGACACCTAGAGCTAGTCTCTCATTCGTTCTCCCTATTCCTTTTCATCTTGCGCAGAAATTGCAAACTGTGCCCCACAGGAGGTTAAAGGCACTGACTCTCCAAGTGGGGAGAGTGTTCGTAAAGGGTCTGGAATGGTGAACCCGAGTAAAAGGGGACGAAAACTGAGATGCATTTGAAAACGTTTGCCAGTCACTCGGTGCACCATACTGTGGGTTTCCCATGCATGTTTTAGCTGAAGGAAGTATCCCTTAAACTTGGAGATTTGGGACCCATGGAATGGGTACCATGCTCTATGACTTCAAAGGGTCTGCATTTGCTCATCGAACCTCACCAATGCTATCAGCCCAAAGTGCCCAACCTTATGTCTCACTCAGCTCTGGGTGTAGATGTGGTAAATCCAGGTTGCATCACAAGCCCTGAATGAATTATTTAAGAATTGCTCTCTATTTCACTGTCCTTGGGTTTTGTTTGTGTAATTCATTTGGTAATGTGATTTATCGGATTTTCTCTGCTGCATTCATGGCGCTGTACACACGCTTCATTCTCTTACGGAGACATATAAATCCATGGGTTTGAAGATTCTTACTAGTCAGGTGTATTCCTAGGCGTTGAATATGGGGTGTTTAGTCCATTTCGTTGAGCAAGGGGTAGGTCTTGACTATTACATATTTGGCTTATGGAAAGGTATCTGTGCTAATTTCTATCTTTGGTTTTATGCAGCACCCCAACTCACCTTTCCCCATAAGCAAGCATAAGTTGGTTTTCTAAATTTGAGACCCTGTTCTGTTTTGTAATTCAGTTCATGTGTAGCCAAGTTTACATTCCGTGTAGTAGTGATATCTTATGATGTTTCATTTTCTGTGTGACTTATTTCACTTAGAATCATCGTACCTGAATCCACTTATTATGCCGCAACGGGCCTGATGACATAGATTTCATTGCTGAGTGATATTCCATTGTACGTACGTACCACAACTTCTTTATCCATTTTTCACATTCTGGGATATTTAACTTGTACCGTAGACGAGGTTCTTGTAAACAGAGCCGTCCGACACTTTGGGGTGGCTGTGTGTTTTTGATTTTAATTTCCCTCAGCTATAGGACCATAAGTGGAAGTGCCGTAGGCTCAGTAGCTTTGTTTTTTCGGTGTTCCGGGAAACACCATACACTTCTCCAGAGTGGCTGTTGGCAATTTACATCCCGCCCATCAGCATAACAAGGCTCCCGGTTCTCCATGGCCTGTGCTGCATTTCTGGATTTTACACTTTTTTCAGATGGCCCTTTTGACCGGGGGGCAGTGAGACTTCATTGTAGTGCAGATTTCTTTAACATGCTTGCTTGGTTCGCCAAAAAGGGCGTATGCGTTTTTTCCTGAATATATTCAGGAAAAAACGCATACGCCCTTTTTGGCCAAGAGCATCATTGTCGACGTTCTGCCTCTTTTCCTATGCTTTAAATGCAATTCCCGTCTACCCCCTGAAATCGTTTTCATGCAAATCTGTCCCGCTTACAAGTCGTCTTCGCAGCCTTCCTTCAATATATTTTTGGACGATAGCTGTCATTTATAACTCTGCAGGTTTGTGAGTTACAGTGCCCCTGAGCTCCTTTCTTCAACTCGCTATCTTGTGAGCTGGCCGCAAATCCGCAGGATTGCTTCAGGCCCTAATCTGGTTCCGGCACGGCATGCTGAGCCTTTGGTTAATTCCTCTTCCTGGTGGGAAATGGGCGTTAAATTTGCCCGTGCAGACACCTACAGCTAATCTCTCATTGGTTCTCCCTATTCCTTTTCATCTTGCGCAGAAATTGCAAACTGTGCCCAACAGGAGGTTAAAGGCACTGACTCTCCAAGTGGGGAGAGTGTTCGTAAAGGGTCTGGAATGGTGAACCCGAGTAAAAGGGGACGAAAACTGAGATGCATTTGAAAACGATTGCCAGTCACACGGTGCACCATACTGTGGGTTTCCCATGCATGTTTTAGCTGAAGGAAGAATCCCTTAAACTTGGAGAGTTGGGACCCATAGAATGGGTACCATGCTGTATGACTTCAAAGGGTCTGCATTTGCTCATTGAACCTCACCAATGCTATCAGCCCAAAGTGCCCAACCTTATGTCTCACTCAGCTCTGGGTGTAGATGTGGTAAATCCAGGTTGCATCACAAGCCCTGAATGAATTATTTAAGAATTGCTCTCTATTTCACTGTCCTTGGGTTTTGTTTGTGTAATTCATTTGGTAATGTGATTTATCGGATTTTCTCTGCTGCATTCATGCCGATGTACACACGCTTCATTCTCTTACGGAGACATATAAATCCATGGGTTTGAAGATTCTTACTAGTCAGTTGTATACCTAGGCGTTGAATATGGGGTGTTTAGTCCATTTCGTTGAGCAAGGGGTAGGTCTTGACTATTACATATTTGGCTTATGGAAAGGTATCTGTGCTAATTTCTATCTCTGGTTTTATGCAGCACCCCAACTCACCTTTCCCCATAAGCAAGCATAAGTTGGTTTTCTAAATTTGAGACCCTGTTCTGTTTTGTAATTCAGTTCATGTGTAGCCAAGTTTACATTCCGTGTAGTAGTGATATCTTATGATGTTTCATTTTCTGTGTGACTTATTTCACTTAGAATCATCGTACCTGAATCCACTCATTATGCCGCAACGGGCCTGATGACATAGATTTCATTGGTGACTGATATTCCATTGTACGTACGTACCACAACTTCTTTATCCATTTTTCACATTCTGGGATATTTAACTTGTACCGTAGACGAGGTTCTTGTAAACAGAGCCGTCCGACACTTTGGGGTGGCTGTGTGTTTTTGATTTTAATTTTCCTAAGCTATAGGACCATAAGGGGAAGTGCCGTAGGCTCCGTTGCTTTGTTTTTTAGATGTTCCGGGAAACACCATACATTTTTCAAGACTGGCTGTTGGCAATTTACATCCCGCCCATCAGCATAACAAGGCTCGCTGTTCTCCATGGCCTGTGCTGCCTTTCTGGATTTTACACTTTTTTCAGATGGCCCTTTTGACCGGGGGGCAGTGAGACTTCATTGTAGTGCAGATTTCCTTAACATGCTTGCTTGGTTGGCCAAAAAGGGCGTATGCGTTTTTTCCTGAATATATTCAGGAAAAAACGCATACGCCCTTTTTGGCCAAGAGCATCATTGTCGACGTTCTGCCTCTTTTCCTATGCTTTAAATGCAATTCCCGTCTACCCCCTGAAATCGTTTTCCTGCAATTCTGCCCCACTTACAAGTCGTCTTCGCAGCCTTCCTTCAATATATTTTTGGACGATAGCTGTCATTTATAACTCTGCAGGTTTGTGAGTTACAGTGCCCCTGAGCTCATTTCTTCAACTCGCTATCTTGTGAGCTGGCCGCAAACCCACAGGATTGCCTCAGGCCCTAATCTGGTTCCGGCACGGCATGCTGAGCCTTTGGTTAATTCCTCTTCCTGGTGGGAAATGAGCATTAAATTTGCCCGTGCAGACACCTAGAGCTAGTGTCTAATTCGTTCTCCCTCTTCCTTTTCATCTTGCGCAGAAATTGCAAACTGTGCCCAACAGGAGGTTAAAGGCACTGACTCTCCAAGTGGGGAGAGTGTTCGTAAAGGGTCTGGAATGGTGAACCCGAGTAAAAGGGGATGAAAACTGAGATGCATTTGAAAACGTTTGCCAGTCACACGGTGCACCATACTGTGGGTTTCCCATGCATGTTTTAGCTGAAGGAAGAATCCCTTAAACTTGGAGAGTTGGGACCCATGGAATGGGTACCATGCTGTATGACTTCAAAGGGTCTGCATTTGCTCATCGAACCTCACCAATGCTATCAGCCCGAAGTGCCCAACCTTATGTCTCACTCAGCTCTGGGTGTAGATGTGGTAAATCCTGGTTGCATCACAAGCCCTGAATGAATTATTTAAGAATTGCTCTCTATTTCACTGTCCTTGGGTTTTGTTTGTGTAATTCATTTTGATAATGGGATTTATCAGATTTTCTCTGCTGCATTCATGCCGCTGTACACACGCTTCATTCTCTTACGGAGACATATAAATCCATGGGTTTGAAGATTCTTACTAGTCAGGTGTATTCCTAGGCGTTGAATATGGGGTGTTTAGTCCATTTCGTTGAGCAAGGGGTAGGTCTTGACTATTACATATTTGGCTTATGGAAAGGTATCTGTGCTAATTTCTATCTCTGGTTTTATGCAGCACCCCAACTCACCTTTCCCCTTAAGCAAGCATAAGTTGGTTTTCTAAATTTGAGACCCTGTTCTGTTTTGTAATTCAGTTCATGTGTAGCCAAGTTTACATTCCGTGTAGTAGTGATATCTTATGATGTTTCATTTTCTGTGTGACTTATTTCACTTAGTATCATCGTACCTGAATCCACTCATTATGCCGCGACAGGCCTGATGACATAGATTTCATTGCTGAGTGATATTCCATTGTACGTACGTACCACAACTTCCTTATCCATTTTTCACATTCTGGGATATTTAACTTGTACCGTAGACGAGGTTCTTGTAAACAGAGCCGTCCGACACTTTGGGGTGGCTGTGTGTTTTTGATTTTAATTTCCCTAAGCTATAGGACCATAAGTGGAAGTGACGTAGGCTCCGTAGCTTTGTTTTTTCGGTGTTCCGGGAAACACCATACACTTCTCCAGAGTGGCTGTTGGCAATTTACATCCCGCCCATCAGCATAACAAGGCTCCCTGTTCTCCATGGCCTGTGCTGCCTTTGGGATTTTACACTTTTTTCAGATGGCCCTTTTGAACGGGGGGCAGTGAGACTTCATTGTAGTGCAGATTTCTTTAACATGCTTGCTTGGTTGGCCAAAAAGGGCGTATGCGTTTTTTCCTGAATATATTCAGGAAAAAACGCATACGCCCTTTTTGGCCAAGAGCATCATTGTCGACGTTCTGCCTCTTTTCCTATGCTTTAAATGCAATTCCCGTCTACCCCCTGAAATCGTTTTCCTGCAAATCTGTCCCGCTTACAAGTCGTCTTCGCAGCCTTCCTTCAATATATTTTTGGACGATAGCTGTCATTTATAACTCTGCAGGTTTGTGAGTTACAGTGCCCCTGAGCTCCTTTCTTCAACTCGCTATCTTGTGAGCTGGCCGCAAACCCACAGGATTGCCTCAGGCCCTAATCTGGTTCCGGCACGGCATGCTGAGCCTTTCGTTAATTCCTCTTCCTGGTGGGAAATGAGCGTTAAATTTGCCCGTGCAGACACCTAGAGCTAGTCTCTCATTCGTTCTCCCTATTCCTGTTCATCTTGCGCAGAAATTGCAAACTGTGCCAAACAGGAGGTTAAAGGCACTGACTCTCCAAGTGGGTAGAGAGTTAGTAAAGCGTCTGGAATGGTGAACCCAAGTACCAGGGAACGAAACCTGAGAGGCATTTAAAATCGTTTCCCAGTCACACGGCGGACCATACTCTGGGATTCCCAAGCATGTTTAAGCTGAAGGAAGAATTCCTTAAACCTGGAGAGTTGGGACCCATGGAATGGGTACCATGCAGTATGACTTCAAAGGGTCTGCATTTGCTCACTGAACCTCACCAATACTATCAGTCAGAAGTGTCCAGCCTTATGTCTCACCCAGCTCTGGGTGTAGATGTGGTAAATCCAGGTTGCATCACAAGCCCTGAATGAATTATTTAAGAATTGCTCTCTATTTCACTGTCATTGTGTTTTGTTTTTGTAATTTAGTTTGATAACGGGATATATCGGATTTTCACTGCTGCTTTTATGCCGCTGTACACACGCTTGATTCTCTTACAGAGACATATAAATCCATGGGTTTGAAGATTCTTACTAGTCAGGTGTATTCCTAGGCGTTGAATATGCGGTGTTGAGTCCATGTCGTTGAGCAAGGAGTAGGTCTTGACTATTACATATTTGGCTTATGGAACGGTATCTGTGCTAATTTCAATCTCTGGTTTTATGCAGCACCCCTACTCACCTTTGCCCTTAAGCAATCATTGGTTGCTTTTCTAAATTTGAGTCCCTGTTCTGTTTTGTAATTCAGTTCATGTGTAGCCAAGTTTACATTCCGTGTATTAGTGATATCGTATGATGTTTCTTGTTTTGTGTGACTTATTTCACTTAGAATCATCGTACCTGAATCCACTCATTATGCCGCGATGGGCCTGATGACCTAGATTTCATTGCTGAGTGTTATTCCAAAGTACGTTCGTACCACAACTTCTTTATCCATTTTTTGCTTTCTGGGATATTTAACTTGTACCGTAGATGAGGTTCTTGTAAACAGAGCCTTCTGAAATTTTAGAGTGGCTGTGTCTTTTGGATTTTAATTTCCCTAAGCTATAGGAGCTTAAGTGGAAGTGCCGTACGCTCTGTTGTTTTGTTTTTTAGGTGTTTCAGGAAACACCATACACTTCTCCAGAGTGGCTGTTGGCAATTTATATCCCGTCCATCAGCATAACAAGGCTCCCTGTTCTCCATGGCCTGTCCTGCCTTTCTGGATTTTACACTTTTTTCAGAAGGCCCTTTTGACCGGGGGGCAGTGAGACTTCATTGTAGTGCAGATTTCCTTTACACGCTTGCTTGGTTGGCCAAAAAGTGCATATGCGTTATTTCCTGAATATATTCAGGTAAAAACGCATACGCCCTTTTTGGCCAAGTGCATCATTGTCGACGTTATGACTCTTTCCTATGCTTTAAATGCAATTCCAGTCTACCCCCTGAAATCGTTTTCCAGCAATTCTGCCCCGATGTCAAGTCCTCTTCGCAGCCTTCTTCAATGTATTTCTGGACGATAGTTGTCATTTATAACTCTGCAGGTTTGTGAATGACAGTGCCCCTGAGCTCCTTTCTTCAACTCGTTTCCTTGTGAGCTGGCCGCAAAACCGCAGGATTGCTTCAGGCCCTAATCTGGTTCCGGCCCGGCATGCTGAGCCTTTGTTTAATTCCACTTCCTGGAGGGAAATGAGCATAAATTTGCCCGTGCAGACACCTACAGCTAGTCTCTCATTGTTTCTCCCTATTCCTGTTCATCTTGCGCAGAAATTGCACACTGTGTCAAACAGGAGGTTAAAGGCAGTGACTCTCCAAGCGGGGAGAGTGTTATTATACCGTCCGGAATGGTCAACCCGAGTATCAGGGGACGAAAACTTAGATGCATTTAAAAACGTTGCGCAGTCACAGGGACCATACTCTGGGTTTCCCATGCATGTTTTAGCTAAAGGAAGAATCCCTTAAACCTGGAGAGTTGGGACCCATGGAATGGGTATCATGCAGTATGACTTCAAAGGGTCTGCATTTGCTCACCGAACCTCACCAATGCTATCAGCTCAAAGTGTCCAGCCTTATGTCTCACCCAGCTCTGGGTGTAGATATGGTAAATCCAGGTTGCATCACAAGTCCTGAATGAATTATTTAAGAATTGCTTTCTATTTCACTGTCATTGTGTTTTGTTTTTATAATTTATTTTGATAATGGGATTTATCGGATTTTCACTGCTGCGTTTATACTGCTGTACACACGCTTGATTCTCTTATGGAGACATATAAATCCATGGGTTTTAAGATTCTTACTAGTCAGGTATATTCCTAGGCGTTGAATTTGGGGTGTTGAGTCTATTTTATTGAGCAAGGAGTAGGTCTTGACTATTGCATATTTGACTTATGGAACGGTATCTGTGCTAATTTCAATCTCTGGTTTTATGTAGCACCCCAACTCACCTTTCGCCTTAAGCAAGCATTGGTTGGTTTTCTAAATTTGAGGCCCTGTTTTGTTTTGTAATTCAGTTCATGTGTAGCCAAGTTTACATTCCGTGTATTAGTGATATCTTATGATGTTTCTTTCTCTGTGTGACTAATTTCACTTAGAGTCTTCATACCTGAATCCACTCGTTATGCCGCGACGGGCCTGAAGACATAGATTTCATTGCTGAGTGATATTCCATTGTACGTTCGTAGCACAACTTCTTTATCCATTTTCCGCTTTCTGGGATATTTAACTTGTACCATAGATGAGTATATTGTAAACAGAGCCATTCGAAAATTTGGGGTGGCTGCATCTTTTTTATTTTAATTTCCCTAAACTATAGGACCATAAGTGGAAGTGCCGTAGGCTCCGTTGCTTTGTTTTTTAGGTGTTTGAGGAAACACCATACACTTCTCCAGAGTGGCTGTTGGCAATTTACATCCCGCCCATCAGCATAACAAGGGTTCCTGTTCTCCATGGCCTGTGCTGCCTTTCTGGTTTTTACACTTTTTTCAGATGGCCCTTTTGACCGGGGGGCAGTGAGACTTCATTGTAGTGCAGATTACTTTAACATGCTTGCTTGGTTGGCCAAAAAGGGCGTATGCGTTTTTTCCTGAATATAT
This sequence comes from Delphinapterus leucas, assembly GCF_059928025.1. Taxonomy (NCBI): domain Eukaryota; kingdom Metazoa; phylum Chordata; class Mammalia; order Artiodactyla; family Monodontidae; genus Delphinapterus; species Delphinapterus leucas. The sequence continues at coordinate 7,433,937 of NW_028322245.1, forward strand.
TCAGGAAAAAACGCATACGCCCTTTTTGGCCAAGTGCATCATTGTCGACGTTCTGCCTCTTTTCCTATGCTTTAAATGCAATTCCAGTCTACCCCCTGAAATCGTTTTCCTGCAATTCTGCCCCGCTTTCAAGTCCTCTTCGCAGCCTACCTTCAATATATTTTTGGACGATAGCTGTCAATTATAACTCTGCCCGTTTGTGAATTACAGTGTCCCTGAGCTCCTTTCTTCAACTCGCTTTCTTGTGAGCTATCCGCAAACCCGCAGGATTGCTTCAGGCCCTAATCTGGTTCCGGCACGGCATGCTGAGCCTTTGGTTAATTCCTCTTCCTGGTGGGAAATGAGCATAAAATTTGCCCATGCAGACACCTACAGCTAGTCACTCATTTGTTCTCCCTATTCCTGTTCATCTTGTGCGGAAATTGCAAACTGTGCCAAACAGGAGGTTAAAGGCACTGACTCTCCAAGTTGTGAGAGTGTTAGTAAATGGTCTGGAATTGTGAACACGAGTAAAAGGGGACGAAAACTGAGATGCATTTGAAAAGACTTCCCGGTCACATGGTGCACCATACTCTGGGGTTCCCAAGCATGTTTAAGTTGAAGGAAGAATCCCTTAAACCTGGAGAGTTGGGACCCATGGAATGGGTACCATGCAGTATGACTTCAAAGGGTCTGCATTTGCTTACGGAACCTCACCAATGCTATCAGCCCGAAGTGTCCAGCCTTATGTCTCACCCATCTCTGGGTGTAGATGTGGTAAATCCAGGTTGCATCACAAGCCCTGAATGAATTATTTAAGGATTGCTCTCTATTTCACTGTCATTGTGTTTTGTTTTTGAAATTTATTTTGATAATGGGATTTAGCTGATTTTCACTGCTGCGTTTATGTCACTGTACACACGCTTGATTCTCTTACCGAGACATATAAATCCATAGGTATTAAGACTCTTACTCGTCCCGTATATTCCTAGGTGCTGAATATGGGGTGTTGAGTCCATTTCGTTGGCCAGGGAGTAGGTTTTTTCTATTACATATTTGGCTTATGGAACGGTATCTGTGCTAATTTCAATCTCTGGTTTTATGCAGCACCCCAACTCTCCTTTATCCTTAAGCAAGCATAAGTTGGTTTTCTAAATCTGAGACCCCGTTCTGTTTTGTAATTCAGTTCATTTGTAGCCTCGTTTATATTCCATGTATTAGTAGTATCGTATGTCTTTTTCTTTTTGAATTATATGACTTCGAATGATCCTACGTAACTCCTCTGGGGTTGTTACAACTGGCCATATTTCATTGATTTTCAGGCTGAGTAATATTCCACTCTACATAAGTGCCACATCTCTATCCATTTTTTCCCTCCACAGACATATAAATTATATCCTAGTCGAGGATCTTTTAAACAGAGAGGCGGTAAACATTGGGGTGCCTGTGTCCTCTCCATTTTTGTTTTTCCCAAGATATACGTCCATGAGTGCAAGTGCCCTGTGCTCTGTAGCTCATTTTTTAGATGCTTTAGTAAACACAATACACTTCTCCAGAGTGACCGTTGGCAATATACATTTCCACTATAAGCCTCACAGGGCTCCCTTTTCTCCTTGCCCTGTCCTGCATTTCTGGTGTTTACACTTTACGAGGAAGGCTCTTCTGACTGATGCGAAGTGATATGTTTTGTAGTATTGATTTCCAGTGCCCACCTGTTTGGTTGGCTAAAAAAGTGTATGCCCTTTTCTTGAATATATACAGAAAAAGACGCATACACCCTTTTTGGCCAACTGCAATGTTGGCAATGTTCAGCCCCTTTTCTTGTGCTTAATGGCGAGTCCTTTCTACCTCTTCCAATCCCTTTCCTGCCATTCTCCGTTGCTTACAAGTCCTTTTCTCTGACTTTCCTCAAGACATTTTTCAGTGAGAGATATTTTCAACTCTGCAGTTTCGTGAATTTTAGTGTCCCTGAGTTCCATTTTTCAACTTCTGTTTATGGGAACTGGCCACAAAGCAGCGGGATTTCCTCAAGCCCTATTCTGTTTCCATGGGCAACCCTAGCCTTTGGTCAATTCGTCTTCCTGATTGGAAATTAGAGTGACATGTGCCTGTCCGAACACCTAGGACTTGTCACTCATTGTTCCTCCTCCTTCTGCTTCATCCTCTGGACAAATTCCAAACAGGATGTTGACAGTGCTGACATCTCCAAGTGGGGAGACTGTTCGTAAAGACGCTGGAGGGGTGAACCCGAGCACCAGGAGATGAGGAGATGAGATGCCTTTTCCAAACTCTTCCCGATCAGACGGTATACCATCCTCTGGGTGTGACAGGCATGTTTTAGGTGTAGGAAGTGTCCCATTCATGTGAGGAGAACACCAGGGCTTTTTCAAAATCAGTGTCTCTCCACAACCCAAACTGGGGAATTTTTTAAGCTACGGCTACACATAGGTTCATTAAGGGCCTTGGGAAGTAGGCAGAGTCCAAACTTTAGATGATTGAAGTCTTCAGGGTCAGAAGCACTCACCACTGGCTTCCCTTAGGTTCCATTTTAACTGTCATTAATAGATGATGTCAATAAAAACATCTATTCTTTTTCAGATTATTTCCCCTTATAGGTTATTGCAAAATATTGAGTGTAGTTCCCTGTGCTATACAGTAGTTCCTTGTTGATGATCGATTTTATACATAGCAGTGTGTATGTGTTAATCCCAAACTGTTAATTTATCCCTCCTCCCACCTTTCCCATTTGGTCTTAATAAATTATAAGATTTTATACTTCTCAGAAATGGGGGAGCTGAAAGAGAGGTATCATTTTCAATGGAAAAGCATTTAAAACAAGATTGAAGCTTTAACCAAGATTATTAGATGTACATCCTTGGAAAGAAATCACTTCGTTTCTCTAGTATTGACCTGACAAATAAGACCTTTTCACTGAACTTGCTTATAATAAAGTGATGGAAATATCAAATGGAAGTGTTAGAAACATCTTATTTTACCCGAGCCTTATACACTGTTCTATGTTAATTACAGTTTGGCTCACACATCTGTTCATTGAAGTTACAATGTTCTCAATTTCTGTTACTGATCCTCCAGAGTGGACCCCAACAAGTGTCCCCCTGCCCAGTGTCATTGGAGCCAACAGATTGAGACTGAGTTTGGTTCAGAAGCAAAGGAAACTTTATATTTTGATCAGAGAATGGAGAGGTGAGAGCATGTGCTACCCCGTGGGCTGTGGGCTGGGCTGCTGTGTAGAGATCCTGTCAGAGTCAGTGGGAGGGAGGGGGCGGAGCTCTCGAGGGCCCAGTTGGCTGCAGCTCAGGCTCTATATCGCGGAGTCTGCACCGTGCCCCAGGAGCTGAGGTGTCGACCCAGCCATTCTGCACTAGGAAATCTGGTCTGAAGTGCCGGCTGTTGAACCTCTGCATGTGGGACCCTAGGAGCACGTGAAATTAGACAAAGCACAAAGGATAAAAAAGGTTAGACTTTATTTTATTGCCCAGATTCTATTTTTATCTCCCAGGGATTTTTAAGGGGCTTTGCCTGGGACAAACCCCTCTTCTGCATTTTGTCCCCTTCCTCATTCTTAGAGTGCTGAGGGTGCAGACCCTTCATCTGTAACTGCTGAGTGCTGAGTTAGGAGCCCTCATACCCGTGGGCGAGGGTCAGAACTTCTCCCCAGCAGCCTCCAGGTGACGTTGATTGTCCCCAGGCCTCCTGCCTCCCTGCTCGTCCGCCTGAGCACAAGTATTGGTAGTGTTATAGATTCTAATGACCTTTAAGGGTCCAGGAAGGAGATGTGCAGTGATGCTGTGAGGTCCAGTTTCACCCCGCCCCACATTTGTTTGGCCATCTTAGGCTGACCGTTTCTGCCAGCCTAGATGCTCTGACCAGTAGTCTGCGCTTTCTTCAATTAGGCCCCTGAATTAACGTAAAAACAGCACCAGGTGTCAGGACCCTGCCTGCTCAACTCCCAGACAGTCCAGGGTCAGTGGTGATGAAGGACCATGATGGCCACTGAGTCAACAGCCTTTTGAAGTAAACAGGAGTCCAGCCGGTCTTATTGGCCACCATCATCACAGTGTCTGTAGGCTCTTCTATGGTGACAGCGTGATATACGGTTCCCCCGCCAAGATTATTACCTCCCCTCTGGGTGCAGTAAGTCCTGCAAGCAGTAGTCTACTCTTTTGGGACACACTCTTGTTGTTTTATGAGAGAAACTCCAGGTCAAGTGATGGTCACACGAGTCGTCATGGTGCCCCTTTGCCCCGGTTATCTCTCTGGAGGTTGGAGTTGGAGGGCCTCCTCACTCAAGGTCAGTGTGCCCACGGAGCAAACCCTGCAACTTCAGGGCATGGTTGGGGGTTAGGATCACCACGTGGGGTCCTTTTCCCTTAGGAGGGAGGTGGCCTTTTGGGCTGCTGATTTCCAGGTTTTCAGATACTGCCAGTATCTTGGCCAGATGTGGCGGTGGGCCAAGCCCCTTGGTGACCGTAGTTTATCCTACCTGGATGGCATTCTTGCATTGTTCCATTTCAAGTGGTCCCAGGTTTTGCACTAATACTCCAATGGCGATTCACCGTTCACCAGGAATGTAAAGGTCAAAGGGTTTAGCTAAATTAGGGAGTTCCAGGGCAAGGGTCTGAATTGACTGCTCTTTCCATTCTTGAAAGGCCACTTCTGGATTCTATTCAAAAGGATCATCATCTTTTCCTTTCAGTGTTTCATAGAGAGGCCCAGCTAGTAGACTGTAGTTAGGGATCCAGAAGCAGCAAACCCTGGCCTCCCCAGGAACCCCTAAGCTGTCTTCTAGTTTTAGAAATGGGTAAGGCTGTAAATTGTTTCTTCCCTTTCCTGGGATGGGCTTCTCCGACCTTCTGTGAGAATGAAGCCCAGGCAGGTCACCGTAGTCTGTGATATTTGAGCTTTTTCTTGGACAACTTGTATCCTTTATTGGCTTGGTAGTTCAGAGGTCTCCTTAGTAGGGCTGGCGATCAGAATGTCGTCTGCATATTGAAGGAGTGTTTCCTTTTCCAGAGGTAGAACTTTTAGGTCTTTAGCTGAGCTTTCCCCAAAGATGGTGTGGGAGTTTTTGAACCCTTGGGGCAACACGGCCCGGAAGTATTGTTTTAGTTGTATGTTGAGTCCTGCCACTCACAAGCCAAAATTTCTTGTGACTCTGGGACTACTAGAATACAAAAGAAGGCATCATTGAAGACTAATACAGAATACCATGTGCTGGTGGTTGGTAGAATGACCAGCAGGGTGTAGGATTTAGGAACTACTGGAGGTCTATCCTCGGTGGCTTCACTGACTGTCCTGACATCCTTTACCAGGACTCCAGCAGCCCATGGGGCTCTCGAGGCCAGGCCAATCCCAGGATATGGAGCTCACCTGGGCAAGTACCCCACCCCCACCCCAGCCCACGGGGCTCTCGTGTTCAGGCCCCTCCCAGGATATGGGGTTCCCTGGGCAGGTTCCCCTGCAGCCCATGGGGCTCTCGTGGTCAGACCCCTCCCCGGATACAGAGCTACCCTTGCAGGTACTGTGGCAGGGCTGGGCATACAGGAACCATGCACATCGCCCTCATTGCAGAGCACTCCCAGCTCACCTGTCACTCAGATCTGACACAGAGCACCTCAGAGCAGGACTTGAACTAAGAAACGGCAGCTCCGACAGGTCTGTGACCCTGGGCATCACTCTGTGTGGCCTCCCTCCACCTGGTCTTCCAGAGACTTCCACTGCACCCGGGGCACCAGGCCTCTGTCTCCACCCACCACCCACCCCTCCTCTCCCTGACTCCTGGGTTCCTCTCATTAGGAGAGGGTTTTCTTGAAGTTGTCTCCCACTCATGGGCCAGATAATATAATTAGAAAACAAGCCAGAGCTGCAGCCCCTTTTCTATCCTGACTCTCAGGAGCCCACACCTGCTCCTTGGACCTGGCCGATTCAGCAAGTTCCAGTTTCTGCAACTGTGAGCCCCTGAGGGGTGATTATTGGCTGGCCTGGGAAGCCTGACCGTGCCAGCCAGCCCTCCCCAGGTGTGCCTGGGTTGAGATCAATATAAACACCGCTCCAGGCAGCAAGAGCCCCTGCAGCTGTGCCTGACGCCATTTTCTCTGCCCTGTCAGCAGTCTCGGGGCTGGACTGGTGGGAGGGAGTGAGAGGCCATGGCTTTGTGGGTGGCCCAGTGTGAGTGGGGCTCTGCTGGACTTTCTGCAGCAGTTGCCAAGATGCCACCTGCTAAAGAAGAGGATGTGTCACCCATACCTGCCGCTGGAATTTCTCCCTGGGCAGAGGTGAGTGAGGAAGAAAGCAGTGGGGGCCGGGACAGCAGGGGTATCTCAGGCAGGGAAATGGAAAGCTTCCAGAAGAGCACCCAGGGCCAGGACGATCCTGGCTGGCCTGCAGGCACCAAGTCGGCTGGCATGCTGGTGCTCATGTGGCTCCATGGCCCTTCCTCTAGGCTTTCAAGTCCTTGTACATATTCAGGTGTTTTACCTGGGAAGGGTGGGAACATTTCAGCAGCAGCTGGCCTGGGGCTCAGCCCACGTTTACTCACAGATGCCTCGGCACGGTCCCCCAGCTTTGCAATGAGGACGCTTGTTGTGTGGGGCCTGCTGGCTGAATGGGAGATGATTCCCCACCACTGACCAACTTCAGAATTGTTTACAACTGGAGCAAGTGCCCTGATACGGTTTTCCTCTGTGTAAATGGTGGGTTCTGTTTTGTTTTCTTTCTTTCGTTTTTGGTTCAAGGTAGATTTTATTCCTCTTTTTTGTATTTACAGATATAAGCATGGAAATAATTCATTCATATAAATACATGTATGTGAAGGGAAGAATATTTTGTCTGTTTTACTTTTTGTAATTTGGAATTTTATTTTATTTTTTTATACAGCAGGTTCTTTTTGGTTATCGATTTTATACATATAAATGTATACATGCCAATCCCAATCTCTCAACTCCTCCCACCACCACCCCCCAACAGCTTTCCCCCCCTTGGTGTCCATACGTTTGTTGTCTACATCTGTTGCTCTATTTCTGCCTTGCAAAACGGTTCATCTGTACAATTTTTCTAGGTTCCACATATATGCATTAATATACAAGATTTGTTTTTCTCTTTCTGACTTACTTCACTCTGTATGACAGTCTCTAGATCCATCAACGTCTCTACAAATGACCCAATTTCATTCCTTTTTATGGCTTAGTGATATTCCATTTTATATATGTACCTTATGTTTATGCATTCGTCTGTCTGTGGGCATTTAGGTTGCTTCCATTATCTGGATATTGTAAATAGTGATGCAATGAACATTGCGGTGAATGTCTCTTTTTGATTTATGGTTTTGTCTGGGTATATGCCCAGTAGTGGCATTGCTGTATCATATGGTAATTCTATTCTTAGTTTTATAAGAAACTCCATAATGTTCTCCACAGTGACTGTATCAATTTACATTCCCAACAATAGTGGAAGAGGGTTCCTTATCTCCACACCCTTTCCAGCATCTGTTGTTTGTAGATTTTCTGATGATGCCCATTCTAACAGGTGTGAGGTGATACACCATGGATGAGTCTATTTCGTTGAGCAAAGAGTAGGTCTTGTCTATTACATATTTGGCTTATGGAACGGTATGTGTGCTAATTACAATCTCTGGTTTTATACAGCACCCCAACTCAACTTTCCCCTTAAGCAAGCATAAGTTTTTATCTAAATGTGAGACTCTGTTCGGTTTTGTAATTCAGTTTATGTGTAGCCAAGTTTACACTCTCTCTATTAGTGATATCTTATGATAATTATCTTACTCTGTGACATATTTCTCTATTTCTCTTAGAATCATCATACTTAAATCCACTCAATTTGCTGCTACAGGCCTGATGACATTGATTTCATTGCTGAGTGATATTCCGTTGTACGTAAGTAGCACAACTCCTTTATCCATTTTTTTCTTTCTGGGATATTTAATTTGTACTGGATTCGAGGTTCTTGTAAACACAGCAGCCCTAAATTTTGTGTTGGCTGTGTCTTGTTGATTTTAATTTTCCTAAGCTATAGGGCCTAAAGTGGAAGTGCCCTAGGGTCTGTAGCTTTGTTTTTCAGATGTTTCAGGATACACCATAAACATCTCCACAGTGTCTGTTGGCAACTTACATCCCGCCCATCAGCATAACAAGGCTCCCTGTTCTCCATGGCCTGTCCTGTGTATCTGGTTTTTACACTTTTTTCAGATGGCCCTTTTGACGAATGGGAAATGAGACTTCATTGTAGTGCGGATTTCCATTGCTCGAGTGCTTGGTTGGCCAAAAAGGGCATATGCGTTTTTCCTGAATATATTCAGGAAAAAATGTATACGCCCTTTTGTCCAAGTGCATCACTGTCAAAGATCTGCCGCTTTTCACATGCTTTAAATGCAATTCCAATCTACCTCCTGAAATATGATTCCTGCAATTCTGCCTCGTTTTCAAGTCCTCTTTGCAGACTTACTTCAATATATTTTTGCCAATAGCTGTCATTTATAACTCTGCAGGTTTGTGAATTACAGTGCCCGTGATTTCCTTTAAAACTCGTTTCCTTGAAAGCTGGCCACAGAACCGCAGGTTTGCTTCAGGCCGTAATCAGGGTCCAGCACGTCACTCTGAGCCTTTGGTTAATTCCTCTTCCTGGTGGGAAATTAGAGTTAAATGTGCCCCTCCAGACACCTGCCTCACTCCCAGCCCCTTGGTGATGTGTGTCCTCTGGTTTGAGGCCACATGTGCTGGGTTCCTCACCTTTGGCTGATGTGGCCCCACTGGTGTGAGGACACTCCTGCCTCGTTCCCATCCTCTTGGTGATGTGGGCCCTCCGGTGAGAGTCAGATCCTGGTTGGGTTACTCACACTTCTGTGAGGTGGGACCTCTTCTCTGAGGTCACTCCTGCCTGGCTGGCACACCCCGCCTTGGCGACGTCGGCCCTCTGGTGGGAGTTGGTGCCTGCTGGGAGTCTCCTCCCCTCGGTAATGAGGGCCCTCTGGCGTCAGGCCGTAACTCCTGGGCTCCAAAAATTTTCTGATGTGCGCCCTGTGGCGCGAGTACACTCCTGCCAGGTTCCCAACCCCATGGGAATGTGGGCCTTCTGCTCTGAGGTCCCAACGTTGGGTTGCTCAGTTTCATGATGAGGGCCCTCAGGTGTGAGTTCACTCCGGCCTGGATCCCATAGCCTCGCTGCTCCTGGCCACCTGCTGGGAGGTTCCAACTGCGGGATTCCTCACCTTTTTTCTTCTATGGGCCCTCTGTTTTGAGACTCCTCCTGCCTGCCTCACTCCCAGCCCCTTGGTGATGTGTGTCCTCTTGTTTGAGGCCACGTGTGCTGGGTCCCTCACCTTTCGATGATGTGGCCCCACTGGTGTGAGGACACTCCTGCCTGGTTCCTATCCCTTTGATGATGTGGGCCCTCTGGTGAGAGTCTGATCCTGGCTGGGTTCCTCACCCTTCTGTGAGGTGGGCCCTCTGCTGTGAGGTCACTCCTGCCTGGCTGGCACACCCCGCCAGGGCAACATCGGCCCTCTTGTGGCAGTTGGAGCCTGCTGGGAGCCTCCTCCCCTCGGTGATGACGGCCCTCTTGCATCAGGCCCTAACTGCTGGGTACCCACATTTTCTGATACGTGCTAAGTGGTGCGAGGACACTCCTGCGAGGTTCCCATCCCCATGGGGATGTGGGCCTTCTGCTCTGAGGTCCCAATGGCTGGGTTGCTCACAGTTTCATGATGTGGGCCCTCTGCTGTGAGTTCACTGCAGCCTGGATCGCATAGACTCGGTGCTCTGGGCCGCCTGCTGGGAGGTTCCCACTGCAGGATTCCTCAGCTTTTTTATTCTATGGGCCCTGTGTTTTGAGGCTCCTCCTGCCTGCCTCACTCCGAGCCCCTTGGAGATGTGGGTCTTCTGGTTTAGGCCACATGTGCTGGGTTCCTCACCTTTCTATGATGTGGCCACACTGGTGTGAAGACAGTCCTGCCTGTTTCTGATCCCCTTGGTGATGTGGGCCCTCTGGTGAGAGTCTTATCCTGGCTGGGTTCCTCACCCTTCTGTGAGGTAGGCCCTCTGCTGTGAGGTCACTCCTGCCTGGCTGTCACACGTCCCCTTGGCGACATGGGCCCTCAGTTGGGAGTTGGTGCCTGCTTGGAGTCTCCTCCCCTTGGTAATGAGGGCCCTCTGGCATCAGGCCCTAACTTCTGAGCTCCCAAAATTCTCTGATGTGTGCCCTGTGGTGCGAGTACACTTATGCCATGTTCCCAACCACATGGGAATGTGGGCCTTCTGCTCTGAGGTCCCAACGGCTGGGTTGCTCAGAGTTTCATGATGAGGGCCCTCTGTTTTGAGTTCAGTCAGGTCTGGATCCCATAGCCTCGCTGTTCCTGGCCGCCTGCTGGGAGGTTCCAGCTGCTGGATTCCTCACCATTTTTATTCCATGGGCCCTATGTTTTGAGGCTCCTCCTGCCTGCCTCACTCCCAGCCCCTTGGTGATGTGTGTCCTCTGGTTTGAGGCCACGTGTGCTGGGTCACTCACATTTCGGTGATGACGCCTCACTGGTGTGAGGACACTCCAGCCTGGTTCCCATTCCCTTGGTGATGTGGGCCCTCTGGTGAGAGTCTGATCCTCTTTGGGTTCCTCACACTTTTGTGAGGTGGGCCCTCTGCTCTGAGGTCACTCCTGCCTGGCTGGCACATCCTGCATTGGCTATGGCGGCCCTCTGGTAGCAGTTGGAGCCTGCTGGGAGCCTCCTCTCCTCGGTGATGAGAGCCCTCTGGCGTCAGGCCCTAACTGCTGGGCTCCCCACATTTTCTGATGTGTGCCCACTGGTGCGATGACACTCCTACTTGGTTCCCTTCCCCATGGGGATGTGGGCCTTGTGCTCTGAGGTCACAACGGCTGGTTTGCTCACAGTTTCATGATGAGGGCCCTCTGTTGTGAGTTCATCACTGCCTGGATCCCATAGCCTCGGTGCTCTGGGCCGCCTGCTGGGATGTTCCAACTGCTGGGTTCCTCACCTTTTTTATACAATGGGCCATGTGTTGTGAGGTTAATCCTGCCTGCCTCGCTCTGAAACTCATGGTGATGTGGGTCCTCTGGTTTGAGGCCACATTTTTTGTGTACCTCAACTTTTGATGATGTGGCCCCACGGGTGTGATGATACTCCTGCGTGGTTCACAGCCCCTTGCTGATGTGGGCACTCTGGTGAGAGTCTGATCCTGGCTGGGTTCCTTACCCTTCTGTGAGGTGGGCCCTCTGATGTGAGGTCACTCCTGCCTGGCTGGCTCACATCGCCTTGGCGATGTGGGCCCACTGTTGGCCACGAAAGCATGCTGGGAGCCTCCTACCGTCTTTAATGAGGGCCCTGAAAAAACGCATATGCACTTTTTGACCAAGTGCATCATTGTCGAGGATCGGCCTCTTCTCCTATGCTTTCAGAGCACTGCCCGTCTACCTCCTGAAATCATATTCCTGGAATTCTGCCCCGTTTCAAGCCCTCTTCGCAGCCTTACTTCAATATATTTTTGTATGATACCTGTCATTTATAACTCTGCAGGTTTGTTAATTACAGTGTCCCTGAGCTCCTTTCTTCAACTCGCTTGCTTGTGAGCTGGCCGCAAACCCACAGGATTGCTTCAGGCCCTAAAATGGTTTCGGCACGGCACGCTGAGACTTTGGTAAATTCCTCTTTCTGGTGGGAAATGAACATTTAAGTTGCCCGTGCAGACCCTAAAGCTAGTCTCTCATTGGTTCTCCCTATTCCTGTTCATCTTGCGCAGAAATTGCAAACTGTGCCCAACAGGAGGTTAAAGGCACTGACTCTCCAAGTGGGTAGAGAGTTAGTAAAGCGTCTGGAATGGTGAACCCAAGTACCAGGGAACGAAACCTGAGAGGCATTTAAAATCGTTTCCCAGTCACACGGCGGACCATACTCTGGGATTCCCAAGCATGTTTAAGCTGAAGGAAGAATTCCTTAAACCTGGAGAGTTGGGACCCATGGAATGGGTACCATGCAGTATGACTTCAAAGGGTCTGCATTTGATCACTGAACCTCACCAATGCTATCAGTCAGACGTGTCCAGCCTTATGTCTCACCCAGCTCTGGGTGTAGATGTGGTAAATCCAGGTTGCATCACAAGCCCTGAATGAATTATTTAAGAATTGCTCTCTATTTCACTGTCATTGTGTTTTGTTTTTGTAATTTAGTTTGATAACTGGATTTATCGGATTTTCACTGCTGCTTTTATGCCGCTGTACACACGCTTGATTCTCTTACAGAGACATATAAATCCATGGGTTTGAAGATTCTTACTAGTCAGGTGTATTCCTAGGCGTTGAATATGCGGTGTTGAGTCCATGTCGTTGAGCAAGGAGAAGGTCTTGACTATTACATATTTGGCTTATGGAACGGTATCTGTGCTAATTTCAATCTCTGGTTTTATGCAGCACCCCTACTCACCTTTGCCCTTAAGCAAGCATTGGTTCCTTTTCTAAATTTGAGTCCCTGTTCTGTTTTGTAATTCAGTTCATGTGTAGCCAAGTTTACATTCCGTGTATTAGTGATATCTTATGATGTTTCTTGTTTTGTGTGACTTATTTCACTTAGAATCATCGTACCTGAATCCACTCATTATGCCGCGATGGGCCTGATGACCTAGATTTCATTACTGAGTGTTATTCCAAAGTACGTTCGTACCACAACTTCTTTATCCATTTTTCGCTTTCTGGGATATTTAACTTGTACCGTAGACGAGGTTCTTGTAAACAGAGCCGTCCGACACTTTGGGGTGGCTGTGTGTTTTTGATTTTAATTTCCCTAAGCTATAGGACCATAAGTGGAAGTGCCGTAGGCTCCGTAGCTTTGTTTTTTCCGTGTTCCGGGAAGCACCATACACTTCTCCAGAGTGGCTGTTGGCAATTTACATCCCGCCCATCAGCATAACAAGGCTCCCTGTTGTCCATGGCCTGTTTTGCCTTTCTGGATTTTACACTTTTTTCAGATGGCCCTTTTGACCGGGGGGCAGTGAGACTTCATTGAAGTGCACATTTCTTTAACATGCATGCTTGGTTGGCCAAAAAGGGCGTATGCGTTTTTTCCTGAATATATTCAGGAAAAAACGCATACGCCCTTTTTGGCGAAGTGCATCATTGTCGACGTTCTGCCTCTTTTCCTATGCTTTAAATGCAATTCCAGTCTACCCCCTGAAATCGTTTTCCTGCAATTCTGCCCCGCATTCAAGTCCTCTTCGCAGCCTTCCTTCAATATATTTTTGGACGATAGCTGTCTTTTATAACTCTGCAGGTTTGTGAATTACAGTGCCCCTGAGCTCCTTTCTTCAAATTGCTTTCTTTTGAGTTGGCCGCAAACCCGCAAGATTGCTTCAGGCCCTAATCTTGTTCCGGCACGGCATGCTGAGCCTTTGGTTAATTCCTCTTCCTGGTTGGAAGTGAGCGTTAAATTTGCCCGTGCAGACACCTACAGCTAGTCTCTCATTCGTTCTCCCTATTCCTTTTCATCTTGCGCAGAAATTGCAAACTCTGCCCAACAGGAGGTTAAAGGCACTGACACTCCAAGTGGGGAGAGTGTTCGTAAAGGGTCTGGAATGGTGAACCCGAGTAAAAGGGGACGAAAACTGAGATGCATTTGAAAACGTTTGCCAGTCACACGGTGCACCATACTGTGGGTTTCCCATGCATGTTTTAGCTGAAGGAAGAATCCCTTAAACTTGGAGAGTTGGGACCCATGGAATGGGTACCATGCTGTATGACTTCAAAGGGTCTGCATTTGCTCATCGAACCTCACCAATTCTATCAGCCCGAAGTGCCCAACCTTATGTCTCACTCAGCTCTGGGTGTAGATGTGGTAAATCCAGGTTGCATCACAAGCCCTGAATGAATTATTTAAGAATTGCTCTCTATTTCACTGTCCTTGGGTTTTGTTTGTGTAATTCATTTTAATAATGGGATTTATCGGATTTTCTCTGCTGCATTCATGCCGCTGTACACACGCTTCATTCTCTTACGGAGACATATAAATCCATGGGTTTGAAGATTCTTACTAGTCTGGTGTATTCCTAGGCGTTGAATATGGGGTGTTTAGTCCATTTCGTTGAGCAAGGGGTAGGTCTTGACTATTACATATTTGGCTTATGGAAAGGTATCTGTGCTAATTTCTATCTCTGGTTTTATGCAGCACCCCAACTCACCTTTCCCCTTAAGCAAGCATAAGTTGGTTTTCTAAATTTGAGACCCTGTTCTGTTTTGTAATTCAGTTCATGTGTAGCCAAGTTTACATTCCGTGTATTAGTGATATCTTATGATGTTTCATTTTCTGTGTGACTTATTTCACTTAGAATCATCGTACCTGAATCCACTCATTATGCCGCGATGGGCCTGATGACATAGATTTCATTGGTGAGTGATATTCCATTGTACGTACGTACCACAACTTCTTTATCCATTTTTCACATTCTGGGATATTTAACTTGTACCGTAGACGAGGTTCTTGTAAACAGAGCCGTCCGACACTTTGGGGTGGCTGTGTGTTTTTGATTTTAATTTCCCTAAGCTATAGGACCATAAGTGGAAGTGCCGTAGGCTCCGTAGCTTTGTTTTTTCGGTGTTCCGGGAAACACCATACACTTCTCCAGAGTGGCTGTTGGAAATTTACATCCCGCCCATCAGCATAACAAGGCTCCCTGTTCTCCATGGCCTGTGTTGCCTTTCTGGATTTTACACTTTTTTCAGATGGCCCTTTTGACAGGGGGGCAGTGAGACTTCATTGTAGTGCAGATTTCTTTAACATGCTTGCTTGGTTGGCCAAAAAGGGCGTATGCGTTTTTTCCTGAATATATTCAGGAAAAAACGCATACGCCCTTTTTGGCCAAGAGCATCATTGTCGACGTTCTGCCTCTTTTCCTATGCTTTAAATGCAATTCCCGTCTACCCCCTGAAATCGTTTTCCTGCAAATCTGTCCTGCTTACAAGTCGTCTTCGCAGCCTTCCTTCAATATATTTTTGGACGATAGCTGCCATTCATAACTCTGCAGGTTTTTCAATTACAGTGCCCCTGAGCTCCTTTCTTCAACTCCCTTTCTTGTGAGCTGGCCGCAAAACCGCAGGATTGCTTCAGGCCCTAATCTGTTTCCGGAAGGGCACGCTGAGCCTTTGGTTAATTCCTCTTCCTGGTGGGAAATGAGCATTCCATTTGCCCGTGCAGGCACCTACAGCTAGTCTCTCAATGATTCTCCCTATTCCTGTTCATCTTGCGCAGAAATTGCAAACTGTGCCCAACAGGAGGTTAAAGGCACTGACTCTCCAAGTGGGGAGAGTGTTAGTAAAGCGTCTGAAATGGTGAAACCGAGTACCAGGGGATGAAACATGAGATTCATTTTAAAACGTTTCCTGGTCACATGTTGGACCATACTCTGGGTTACCCATGCATATTTTAGATGAAAGAAGAATCCTTTAAACCTGGAGAGTTGCGATCATTCGAATGGGTACCATGCAGTATGACTTCAAAGTGTCTGCATTTGCTCAACGAACCTCACCAATGCTATCAGCCCGAAGTGTCCAGCCTTATGTCTCACCCAGCTCTGGGTGTAGATGTGGTAAATCCAGGTTGCATCACAAGCCCTGAATGCATTATTTAAGAATTGCTCTCTATTTCACTGTCATTGTGTTTTGTTTTTGAAATTTATTTTGATAATGGGATATATCTTATTTTCACTGCTGCGTTCATGCCATTGTACACACACTTGATTCTCTTATGAAGACATATAAATCCATGGGTTTTAATATTCTTACTAGTCAGGTATATTCCTAGGCGTTGAATATGGGGTTCTGAGTCCATTTTGTTGAGCAAGCAGTAGGTCTTGACTATTACATATTTGGCTTATGGAACAGTATCTGTGCTAATTTCAATCTCTGGTTTTATGCAGCACCCCAACTCACCTTTATCCTTAAGCAAGAATAAGTTGGTTTTCTATATTTGAGACCCTGTTCTGTTTTGTAATTCAGTTCATGTGTAGCCAAGCTTACATTCCATGTATTAGTGATATAGTATGTCTTTTTCTTTTTGAATTCTGTGACTTTGAATGATCATATGTAACTCCTCTGGAGTTGTTACAAGTGGCCATATTGCATTGATTTCCAGGCTGAGTCATATTCCACTCTACATAAGCACCACATCTGTATCCATTTTTTCCCTCCAGAGATATTTAAGTTATATCCTGGTCGAGGATCTTTTAAACAATTAGGCGGTATACATTGGGGTGCCTGTGTCCTCTCGATTTTTGTTTTTCCCAAGATATACGTCCATGAGTGCAAGTGCCCTGTGCTCTGTAGCTCATTTTTCAGATGCTTTATTAAACACAATACACTTCTCCAGAGTGACCGTTGGCAATATACGTTTCCACTATAAGCCTCACAGGGCTCCCTTTTCTCCTTGCCCTGTCCTGCATTTCTGGTGTTTACACTTTATGAGGATGGCTCTTCTGACTGATGCGAAGTGATATGTTTTGTAGTATTGATTTCCAGTGCCCACCTGTTTGGTTGGCTAAAAAAGTGTATGCCCTTTTCTTGAATATATACAGAAAAAGACGCATACACCCTTTTTGGCCAACTGCAATGTTGGCAATGTTCAGCCCCTTTTCTTGTGCTTAATGGCGAGTCCTTTCTACCTCTTCCAATCCCTTTCCTGCCATTCTCCGTTGCTTACAAGTCCTTTTCTCTGACTTTCCTCAAGACATTTTTCAGTGAGAGATATTTTCAACTCTGCAGTTTCGTGAATTTTAGTGTCCCTGAGTTCCATTTTTCAACTTGTGTTTATGGGAACTGGCCACAAAGCAGCGGGATTTCCTCAAGCCCTATTCTGTTTCCATGGGCAACCCTAGCCTTTGGTCAATTCGTCTTCCTGATTGGAAATTAGAGTGACATGTGCCTGTCCGAACACCTAGGACTTGTCTCTCATTGTTCCTCCTCCTTCTGCTTCATCCTCTGGACAAATTCCAAACTGTATGCAACAGGATGTTGACAGTGCTGACATCTCCAAGTGGGGAGACTGTTAGTAAAGACGCTGGAAGGGTGAACCCGAGCACCAGGAAATGAGGAGATGAGATGCCTTTTCCAAACTCTTCCCGATCAGACGGTATACCATCCTCTGGGTGTGACAGGCATGCTTTAGCTGTAGGAAGGGTCCCATTCATGTGAGGAGAACACCAGGGCTTTTTCAAAATCACTGTCTCTCCGCAACCCAAACTGGGGAATTTTTTAAGCTACGGCTACACATATGTTCATTAAGGACCTTGGGAAGTAGACAGAGTCCAAACTTTAGATGATTGAAGTCTTCCTGGTCAGAAGCACTCACCACCGGCTTCCCTTAGGTTCCATTTTAACTGTCATTGATAGATGATGTCAATAAAAATATCTATTCTTTTTCAGATTATTTCCCCTTATAGGTTATTGCAAAATATTGAGTGTAGTTCCCTGTGCTATACAGCAGTTCCTTGTTGATGATCGATTTTATACATAGCAGTGTGTATGTGTTAATCCCAAACTGTTAATTTATCCCTCCTCTCACCTTTCCCCTTTGGTAATAATAAATTATAAGACTTTATACTTCTCAGAAATGGGGGAGCTGAAAGAGAGGTATCATTTTCAATGGAAAAGCATTTAAAACAAGATTGAAGCCTTAACCAAGATTATTAGATGTACATCCTTGGAAAGAAATCACTTCATTTCTCTAATATTGACCTGACAAATAAGACAAACCTTTTCACTGAACTTGCTTATAATAAAGTGATGGAAATATCAAATGGAAGTGTTAGAAACATCTTATTTTACCCGAGCCTTATACACTGTTCTATGTTAATTACAGTTTGGCTCACACATCTGTTCATTGAAGTTACAATGTTCTCAATTTCTGTTATTGATCCTCCAGAGTGGACCCCAACAAGTGTCCCCCTGCCCAGTGTCATTGGAGCCAACAGATCGAGTCTGAGTTTGGTTCAGAAGCAAAGGAAACTTTATATTTTGATCAGAGAATGGAGAGGTGAGAGCATGTGCTACCCCGTGGGCTGTGGGCTGGGCTGCTGTGTAGAGATCCTGTCAGAGTCAGTCAGAGGGAGGGGGCGGAGCTCTTGAGGGCCCGGTTGGCTGCAGCTCAGGCTCTATATCACGGAGTGTGCACTGTGCCCCAGGAGCTGAGGTGTCGACCCAGCCATTCTGCACTAGAAAATCTGGTCTGAAGTGCCGGGTGTGGAACCTCTGTATGCGGGACCCTAGGAGCACGTGAAATTAGACAAAGCACAAAGGATAAAAAAGGTTAGACTTTATTTTATTGCCCAGATTCTATTTTTATCTCCCAGGGATTTTTAAGGGGCTTTGCCTGGGACAAGCCCCTCTTCTGCCTTTTGTCCCCTTCCTCATTCTTGGAGTGCTGGGGGTGCAGACCCTTCTTCTGTAACTGCTGAGTGCTGAGTTAGGAGCCCTCATACCCGTGGGCGAGGGTCAGAACTTCTCCCCAGCAGCCTCCAGGTGACGTTGATTGTCCCCAGGCCTCCTGCCTTCCTGCTAGTCTGCCTGAGCACCAGTATTGGAAGTGTTATAGATTCTAATGACCTTTAAGGGTCCAGGAAGGAGATGTGCAGTGATGCTGTGAGGTCCAGTTTCACCCCGCCCCGCATTTGTTCGGCCACCTTAGGCTGACCGTTTCTGCCAGCCTAGATGCTCTGACCAGTAGTCTGCACTTTCTTCAATTAGGCCCCTGAATTAACGTAAAAAGAGCACCAGGTGTCAGGACCCTGTCCGCTCAACTCCCAGACAGTCCAGGGTCATGGGTGATGAAGGACCATGATGGCCACTGAGTCAACAGCCTTTTGAAGTAAACAGGAGTCCAGCCGGTCTTATTGGCCAACATTATCACAGTGTCTGTAGGCTTTTCTATGGTGACAGCGTGATATACGGTTCCCCCGCCAGGATTATTAGGTCCGCTCTGGGGGCAGTAAGTCCTGCAAGCAGTAGTCTACTCTTTTGGGACACACTCTTGTTGTTTTATGAGAGAAACTCCAGGTCAAGTGATGGTCACTTGAGTCGTCATGGTGCCCCGTTGCCCCCGGTTATCTCTCTGGAGTTTGGAGTTGGAAGGCCTCCTCACTCGAGGTCAGTGTGCCCACAGAGCAAACCCTGCAACTTCAGGGCATCATTGGGTGTTAGGAACACCACTTGGGGTCCTTTTCCCTTAGGAGGGAGGTGGCCTTTTGGGCTGCTGATTTCCAGGATTTTAGATACCGCCAGTATCTTGGCCAGATGTGGCAGTGGGCCAAGCCCCTTGGTGACCGTAGTTTATCCTACCTGGATGGCATTCTTGCATTGTTCCATTTCAAGTGGTCCCAGGTTTTGCACTAATACTCCAATGGCGATTCACCGTTCACCAGGAATGTAAAGGTCAAAGGGTTTAGCTAAATTAGGGAGTTCCAGGGCAAGGGTCTGAATTGACTGCTCTTTCCATTCTTGAAAGGCCACTTCTGGATTCTATTCAAAAGGATCATCATCTTTTCCTTTCAGTGTTTCATAGAGAGGCCCAGCTAGTAGACTGTAGTTAGGGATCCAGAAGCAGCAAACCGTGGCCTCCCCAGGAACCCCTAAGCTGTCTTCTAGTTTTAGATATGGGTAAGGCTGTAAATTGTTTCTTCCCTTTCCTGGGATGGGCTTCTCCGACCTTCTGTGAGAATGAAGCCCAGGCAGGTCACCGTAGTCTGTGATATTTGAGCTTTTTCTTGGACAACTTGTATCCTTTATTGGCTTGGTAGTTCAGAGGTCTCCTTAGTAGGGCTGGTGTTCAGAATGTCGTCTGCATATTGAAGGAGTGTTTCTTTTTCCAGTGGTAGGACTTTTAGGTCTTTAGCTGAGCTTTCCCCAAAGATGGTGTGGGAATTTTTGAACCCTTGGGGCAAGACGGCCCAGAAGTATTGTTTTAGTTGTATGTTGAGACCTGCCACTCACAAGCCAAAATTTCTTGTGACTCTGACACTAATGGAATACAAAAGAAGGCATCATTGAAGACTAATACAGAATACCATGTCCTGGTGGTTGGTAGAATGACCAGCAGGGTGTAGGATTTAGGAACTACTGGAGGTCTATCCTCGGTGGCTTCACTGACTGTCCTGACATCTTTTACCAGGATTCCAGCAGCCCATGGGGCTCTCGATATCAGGCCAATCCCAGGATATGGAGATCACCTGAGCAGGGACCCTACCCCCCACTCCAGACCACGGGGCTCTCGTGGTCAGGCCCCTCTCAGGATACAGAGCTACCCTTGCAGTTACCGTGGTAGGGCTGGGCACACAGGAACCGTGCACATCGACTCATTGCAGAGCACTCCCAGCTCACCTGTCACTCAGATCTGACACAGAGCACCTCAGAGCAGGACTTGAACTAACAAACAGCAGCTCTGACAGGTCTGTGACCCTGGGCATCACTCTGTGTGGCCTCCCTCCACCTGGTCTTCCAGAGACTTCCACTGCACCCGGGGCACCAGGCCTCTGTCACCACCCACCACACACCCCTCCTCTCCCTGACTCCTGGGTTCCTCTCATTAGGAGAGGGTTTTCTTGAAGTTGTCTCCCACTCATGGGCCAGATAATATAATTAGAAAACAAGCCAGAGCTGCAGTCCCTTGTCTATCCTGACTCTCAGGAGCCCACACCTGTTCCTTGGACCTGGCCGATTCAGCAAGTTCCAGTTTCTGCAACTGTGAGCCCCTGAGGGGTGATTATTGGCTGGCCTGGGAAGCCTGACCGTGCCGGCCAGTCCTCCCCAGGTGTGCCTGGGTTGAGATCAATATAAACACCGCTCCAGGCAGCAAGAGCCCCTGCAGCTGTGCCTGACGCCATTTTCTCTGCCCAGTCAGCAGTCTCGGGGCTGGGCTGGTGGGAGGGAGTGAGAGGCCACGGCTTTGTGGGTGGCCCAGGGTGAGTGGGGCTCTGCTGGACTTTCTGCAGCAGTTGCCAAGATGCCACCTGCTAAAGAAGAGGATGTGTCACCCATACCTGCTGCTGGAATTTCTCCCTGGGCAGAGGTGAGGAAGGAAGAAATCAGTGGGGGCCGGGACAGCAGGGGTATCTCAGGCAGGGAAATGGAAAGCTTCCAGAAGAGTACCCAGGGCCAGGACCATCCTGGCTGGCCTGCAGGCACCAAGTCGGCTGGCATGCTGTCCCTCATGTGGCTCCATGGCCCTTCCTCTAGACTTTCAAATCCTTGTACATATTCAGGTGTTTTACCTGTGAAAGGTGGGAACATTTCTGCAGCAGCTGGCCTGGGGCTCGGCCCACGTTTACTCACAGATGCCTCGGCACGGTCCCCCAACTTTGCAATGAGGATGCTTGTTGCGTGTGGCCTGCTGGCTGAATGGGAGATGATTCCCCACCACTGACCAACTTCAGAATTGTTTACAACTGGAGCAAGTGCCCTGATACGGTTTTCCTCTGTGTAACTTGTGGGTTCTGTATTTTTTTTCTTTTTTTCATTTTTGGTTCAAGGTAGATTTTATTCCTCTTTTTTGTATTTACAGATATAAGCATGGAAATAATTTATTCATATAAATACATGTATGTGAAGGGAAGAATATTTTTTCTGTTTTACTTTTTTTAATTTTGAATTTTATTTTAATTTTTTATACAGCAGGTTCTTGTTGGTTATCTATTTTATACATAGAAATGTATACATGCCAATCCCAATCTCTCAACTCCTCCCACCACCACCCCCTAACAGCTTTCCCCCCTTGGTGTCCATACGTTTGTTGTCTACATCTGTTGCTCTATTTCTGCCTTGCAAAACGGTTCATCTGTACAATTTTTCTAGGTTCCACATATATGCATTAATATACAAGATTTGTTTTTCCATTTCTGACTTACTTCACTCTGTATGACAGTCTCTAGATCCATCAACGTCTCTACAAATGACCCAATTTCATTCCTTTTTATGGCTTAGTAATATTCCATTTTATATATGTACCTCATCTTTATGCATTCGTCTGTCTGTGGGCATTTAGGTTGCTTCCATTACCTGGATATTGTAAATAGTGATGCAATGAACATTGCAGTGAATGTCTCTTTTTGATTTATGGTTTTGTCTGGGTATATGCCCAGTAATGGGATTGCTGTATCATATGGTAATTCTATTCTTAGTTTTATAAGAAACTCCATAATGTTCTCCACAGTGACTGTATCAATTTACATTCCCAACAATAGTGGAAGAGGGTTCCTTATCTCCACACCCTTTCCAGCATTTGTTGTTTGTAGATTTTCTGATGATGCCCATTCTAACAGGTGTGAGGTGATACATCTTGGATGAGTCTATTTCATTGAGCAAAGAGTAGGTCTTGTCTATTACATATTTGACTTATGGAACGGTATGTGTGCTCATTTCAATCTCTGGTTTTATACAGCACCCCAACTCAACTTTCCCCTTAAGCAAGCATAAGTTTTTATCTAAATGTGAGACTCTGTTCGGTTTTGTAATTCAGTTTATGTGTAGCCAAGTTTACACTCTCTCTATTAGTGATATCTTATGATAATTATCTTACTCTGTGTGACATATTTCTCTTAGAATCATCATACTTAAATCCACTCAATTTGCTGCTACAGTCCTGATGACATTGATTTCATTGCTGAGTGATATTCCGTTGTACGTAAGTAGCACAACTCCTTTATCCATTTTTTTCTTTCTGGGATATTTAATTTGTACTGGACTCGAGGTTCTTGTATACACAGCAGCCCTAAATTTTGTGTTGGCTGTGTCTTCTTGATTTTAATTTTCCAAAGCTATAGGGCCAAAAGTGGAAGTGCCCTAGGGTCTGTAGCTTTGTTTGTCAGATGTTCCAGGATACACCATAAACATCTCCAGAGTGTCTGTTGGCAATTTACATCCCACCCATCAGCATAACAAGGCTCCCTTTATTCCATGGCCTGTCCTGTGTTTCTGGTTTTTACACTTTTTTCAGATGGCCCTTTTGACGAATGGGAAATAAGACTTCATTGTAGTGCGGATTTCCATTGCTCGAGTGCTTGGTTGGCCAAAAAGGGCAT
Source organism: Delphinapterus leucas (assembly GCF_059928025.1). NCBI lineage: Eukaryota > Metazoa > Chordata > Mammalia > Artiodactyla > Monodontidae > Delphinapterus > Delphinapterus leucas. The sequence continues at coordinate 7,457,006 of NW_028322245.1, forward strand.
ATGCGTTTTTTCCTGAATATATTCAGGAAAAAATGTATATGCACTTTTGTCCAAGTGCATCATTGTCGAAGATCTGCCGCATTTCACATGCTTTAAATGCAATTCCAATCTACCTCCTGAAATATGATTCCTGCAATTCTGCCTCGTTTTCAAGTCCTCTTTGCAGACTTACTTCAATATATTTTTGCCAATAGCTGTCATTTATACCTCTGCAGGTTTGTGAATTACAGTGCCCGTGATTTCCTTTCTTAACTCGTTTCCTTGAAAGCTGGCCACAGAACCGCAGGTTTGCTTCAGGCCATAATCAGGGTCCGGCACGGCACTCTGAGTCTTTGGTTAATTCCTCTTCCTGGTGGGAAATTAGAGTTAAATGTGCCCCTCCAGACACCTGCCTCACTCCCAGCCCCTTGGTGATGTGTGTCCTCTGGTTTGAGGCCACATGTGCTGGGTTCCTCACCTTTGGCTGATGTGGCCCCACTGGTGTGAGGACACTCCTGCTTGGTTCCCATCTCCTTGGTGATGTGGGCCCTCCGGTGAGAGTCTGATCCTGGTTGTGTTACTCACACTTCTGTGAGGTAGGCCCTCTTCTCTGAGGTCAGTCCTGCCTAGCTGGCACACCCCGCCTTGGTGACGTTGGCCATCTGGTGGGAGTTGGTGCCTGCTGGGAGTCTCCTCCCCTTGGTAATGAGGGCCCTCTGGCATCAGGCCCTAACTCCTGGGCTCCCAAAATTTTCTGATGTGCGCCCTGTGGTGCGAGTACATTCCTGCCAAGTTCACAACCCCATGGGAATGTGGGCCTTCTGCTCTGAGGTCCCAACGGTGGGTTGCTCAGTTTCATGATGAGGGCCCTCTGGTGTGAGTTCACTCCGGCCTGGATCCCATAGCCATGCTGCTCCTGGCCACCTGCTGGGACGTTACAACTGCGGGATTCCTCACCTTTTTTCTTCTATGGGCCCTCTTTTTTGAGACTCCTCCTGCCTGCCTCACTCCCAGCCCCTTGGTGATGTGTGTCCTCTGGTTTGAGGCCACGTGTGCTGGGTCCCTCACCTTTTGATGATGTGGCCCCAATGGTGTGAGGACACTCCTGCCTGGTTCCTATCCCCTTGATGATGTGGGCCCTCTGGTGAGAGTCTGATCCTGTTTGGGTTCCTCACCCTTCTGTGAGGTGGGTCCTCTGCTGTGAGGTCACTCCTGCCTGGTTGGCATACCCCGCCTGGGCAACATCGGCCCTCTTGTGGCAGTTGTAGCCTGCTGGGAGCTTCCTCCCCTCGGTGATGAGGGCCCTCTTGCGTCAGGCCCTAACTGCTGGGTACCCACATTTTCTGATACGTGCTAAGTGGTGCGAGGGCACTCCTGCGAGGTTCCCATCCCCATGGGGATGTGGGCCTTCTGCTCTGAGGTCCCAATGTCTGGGTTGCTCACAGTTTCATGATGTGGGCCCTCTGCTGTGAGTTCACTGCAGCCTGGATCGCATAGACTTGGTGCTCTGGGCCGCCTGCTGGGAGGTTCACACTGCAAGTTTCCTCAGCTTTTTTATCCTATGGTCCCTGTGTTGTGAGGCTCCTCCTGCCTGCCTCACTCCGAGCCCCTTGGAGATGTGGGTCCTCTGGTTTAGGCCACATGTGCTGGGTTCCTCACCTTTCTATGATGTGGCCACACTGGTGTGAAGACAGTCCTGCCTGTTTCTGATCCCATTGGTGATGTGGGCCCTCTGGTGAGAGTCTTATCCTGGCTGGGTTCCTCACCCTTCTGTGAGGTAGGCCCTCTGCTGTGAGGTCACTCCTGCCTGGCTGTCACACGTCACCTTGGCGACATGGGCCCTCAGTTGGGAGTTGGTGCCTGCTTGGAGTCTCCTCCCCTTGGTAATGAGGGCCCTCTGGCGTCAGGCCCTAACTTCTGGGCTTCCAAAATTCTCTGATGTGTGCCCTGTGGTGCGAGTACACTTATGCCATGTTCCCAGCCACATGGGAATGTGGGCCTTCTGCTCTGAGGTCCCAACGGCTGGGTTGCTCACAGTTTCATGATGAGGGCACTCTGTTTTGAGTTCAGTCAGGTCTGGATCCCATAGCCTCGCTGCTCCTGGCCGCCTGCTAGGAGGTTCCAACTGCGGGATACCTCACCATTTTTATTCTATGGTCCCTATGTTTTGAGGCTCCTCCTGCCTGCCTCACTCCCAGCCCCTTGGTGATATGTGTCCTCTGGTTTGAAGCCACGTGTGCTGGGTCACTCACATTTCGGTGATGAGGCCCCACTGGTGTGAGGACACTCCAGCCTGGTTCCCATTCCCTTGGTGATGTGGGCCCTGTGGTGAGAGTCTGATCCTCTTTGGGTTCCTCACACTTTTGTGTGGTGGGCCCTCTGCTCTGAGGTCACTCCTGCCTGGCTGGCACATCCCGCATTGGCGATGGCGGCCCTCTGGTAGCAGTTGGAGCCTGCTGTGAGCCTCCTCTCCTCGGTGATGAGAGCTCTCTGGCGTCAGGCCCTAACTGCTGGGCTCCCCACATTTTCTGATGTGTGCCCACTGGTGTGATGACACTCCTGCTTGGTTCCCTTCCCCATGGGGATGTGGGCCTTGTGCTCTGAGGTCACAACGGCTGGTTTCCTCACAGTTTCATGATGAGGGACCTCTGTTGTGAGTTCATCACTGCCTGGATCCCATAGCCCTGGTGCTCTGGGACGCCTGCTGGGATGTTCCAACTGCTGGATTCCTCACCATTTTTATACAATGGGCCATGTGTTGTGAGGTTAATCCTGCCTGCCTCGCTCTGAGACCCATGGTGATGTGGGTCCTCTGGTTTGAGGCCACATTTCCTGGGTACCTCAACCTTTGATGATGTGGCCCCATGGCTGTGATGACACTCCTGTCTGGTTCACAGCCCCTTGCTGATGTGGGCACTCTGGTGAGAGTCTGATCCTGGCTGGGTTCCTTACCCTTCTGTGAGGTGGGCCCTCTGATGTGAGGTCACTCCTGCCTGGCTGGCTCACATCGCCTTGGCGATGTGGGCCCTCTGTTGGCCACGAAAGCATGCTGGGAGCCCCCTACCCTCTTTAATGAGGGCCCTGAAAAAACTCATATGCACTTTTTGACCAAGTGCATCATTGTCGAGAATCTGCCTCTTCTCCTATGCTTTCAGAGCACTTCCCGTCTACCTCCTGAAATCATATTACTGGAATTCTGCCCCACTTTCAAGTCCTCTTCGCAGCCTTACTTCAATATATTTTTGTTTGATACCTGCCATTTATAACTCTGCACGTTTGTTAATTACAGTGTCCCTGAGCTCCTTTCTTCAACTAGCTTTCTTGTGAGCTGGCCGCAAAACCGCAGGATTGCTTCAGGCCCTAATCTGGTTTCCGCACAGCATGCTGAGCGTTTGGAAAATTCCTTTTTCTGGTGGGAAATGAGCGTTAAATTTGCCCGTGCAGACAACTACAGCTAGTCTCTCATTGGTTCTCCCTATTCCTGTTCATCTTGCGCAGATATTGCAAACTGTGCCCAACAGGAGGTTAAAGGCACTGACTCTCCAAGTGGGGAGAGAGTTAGTAAAGCGTCTGGAATGGTGAACCCAAGTACCAGGGAACGAAACCTGAGAGGCATTTAAAATCGTTTCCCAGTCACACGGCGGACCATACTCTGGGATTCCCAAGCATGTTTAAGCTGAAGGAAGAATTCCTTAAACCTGGAGAGTTGGGACCCATGGAATGGGTACCATGCAGTATGACTTCAAAGGGTCTGCGTTTGCTCATCGAACCTCACCAATGCTATCAGC